>NC_137460.1:176839391-178039391 GCF_964235325.1 Thermobia domestica | reverse complement strand
CTCTACGAGTAAGCCACTGCAACCAATGATTCAACAGAGTCAATGATAAAAGAAGAATTGCTGAAATGAATTGTGCGAGGAAGCGGGAACACTCTGTTAAAACTCATAGATAAAATTTTGTCCACTACACACTTATTTGGCCCACCAGAAGAAGCGCTCTACCACTGTGCCACCGAGCCCAATGATTGAAGCAAGACAATAATAATAGATGAATTGGTGGAATGAAATGTGGGAGGGAGCGAAAGTACCCTTACAAATCCAACTGATACGATCTTGTGCACCACTAGCTTACTTGACCCACCAGAGGAAGCGCTCTACCACCGAGCCACCGCGCCCAGTGATTGAAGCAAGTAAATAATAAAAGAAGTATGAGTGGAATGAAATGTAACAGGAAGCGAAAATACCCTTACAAATCCCACGGATACGCTCTTGTAAAACACAAACTTACTTGACCCACCAGAGGAAGCGCTCTACCACCGACCCACCGCGCTCAGTGATTGGAGCAAGTCAAAAATAGAAAAAGAATTGGTGGAATGAATTGTGGGAAGAAGCGGTAGTACCCTGACAAAGCCCACGGTTACGATCTTGTACACCACAATCTTACTTGGCCCCCAGAGGAAACGCTCTACGAGTAAGCCACTGCAACCAATGATTCAACAGAGTCAATGATAAAAGAAGAATTGCTGAAATGAATTGTGCGAGGAAGCGGGAGCACTCTGTTAAAACTCATAGATAAAATTTTGTCCACTACACACTTATTTGGCCCACCAGAAGAAGCGCTCTACCACTGTGCCACCGAGCACAATGATTGAAGCAAGACAATAATAATTGATGAATTGGTGGAATGAATTGTGGGAGGGAGCGAAAGTACCCTTATAAATCCAACTGATACGATCTTGTGCACCACTAGCTTACTTGACCCACCAGAGGAAGCGCTCTACCACCGAGCCACCGCGCCCAGTGATTGAAGCAAGTAAATAATAAAAGAAGTATGAGTGGAATGAAATGTAACAGGAAGCGGCTATACCCTTACAAATCCCACGGATAAGCTCTTGTAAAACACAAACTTACTTGACCCACCAGAGGAAGCGCTCTACCACCCACCCACCGCGCCCAGTGATTAAAGCAAGTCAAAAATAGTAAAAGAATTGGTGGAATGAAATGTGGGAAGAAGCGGTAGTTCCCTGACAAATCCCACGGTTACGATTTTGTACACCACAATCTTACTTGGCCACCACAGGAAACGCTCTACGAGTAAGCCACTGTAACCAATGATTCAACAGAGTCAATGATAAAATAATTGGTGAAATGAATTGTGCGAGGAAACGGGAGTACTCTGTCAAAACTCAAAGATAAAATTTTGTCCACTACACACTTATTTGGCCCACCAGAGGAAACGCTTTATCAGTGAGCCACCGCGCCGAAGGATTGAAACAAGTCAATGATAATAGAAGAATATGTTGAACGAAATGTGGGAGGAAGCTGCACTACCCTTGCATAACCTACGGATACGATCTTTTACACCACAAACTTACTTGACCCATCAGAGGAAGCGCTCTGCCAACGAGCCACTGCGCCCAGTGATTGATGCAAGTCAATAATAATAGAAGTATTGCTGGAATGAGATGTGGCAGGAAGCGGGAGTACCTTGACAAAACCCACGGATACAATCTTGTAAAACACAAACTTACTTGGCCCACCAGAGGAAGCGCTCTACCACTGAGCCACCGAGCCAAATGATTGAAGCAAGACAATGATAATTAAAGAATTGGTGGAATGAAATGTGGGAGGAAGCCGGAGTACCCTGACAAAACAGATGGATACGATCTTGTCCACAACAAACTTACTTGGCCCACCAGATGAAACGCTCTACCAGTAAGCAACAGCGTCGAATGATTAAACTAAGTCAATGACAATAGAAAAATTGATGGAATAAAATGTGGGAAGAAGCGAGAGTACCCTGACAAAACCCACGCAAACTCTCTTATAAACCACAAAGTTACTTGGCCCACGAGACAAAACGCTCTACAAGTGAGCCACTGCGGCCAATGATTGATGAGAGTCAATGATAAGAGAAGAATTGGTGGAACGAAATGTGGGAGGAACTGGGAGTATCCTGACAAAATCCATGGATACGATTACTTGACCCACCAGAGGAAGGGCTTTACCACTGAGCCATTGCGCCCAGTGATTAAGGTAGGTCATTGATAATAGAGGAATTTGTGGAATGAAAAGTGGAAAGAAACGAAACTACCCCAAGAAAATTCACGGATACGATCTTGTACAGCACAAATTTACTTGGCCCATCAGAGGAAACGTTCTACGAGGGAGCCACTGCGGCCAATGATTGAAGATAGTCAATGATAATAGAAGAATTGGTGAAATGAAATGTGGGAGGAAGCGGGAGTACCCTGTCAAAACTCATGGGTACTATCTTTTCCACTACAAACTTAATTGGCCCACCACAGGAAGCGCTCTACCAGTGAGTGAGCCACCGCACCGAATGATTGAAGCAAGTCAATGATAATAGAAGAATTGTTGGAATGATATGTGGAAGGAAACGAAACTATCCTGACAAAACCCACGTATACGATCTAGCCCACCTACAAATTTACTTGTAAGAGAATAAAAACAATAAGGATCCTACGCACCACAGGAATCGCTCTACCATAGATGCACCACGCTCAATGATTAAGGCAAGTCAATGATAATAGAGGAATTGTTGGAGTGAAAGGTGTTAAAAGCGAGAGTACCCTGAGAAAACACGCGGATACAATCTTGTCCACTACAAGCTTACTTGGTCGAAAAGAGGAAGCGGTTTACCACTGAGCCACCGCGCGCAATGGTTAAGCCTAGTCAATGATAATAGAGGAATTGGTGTAATGAAAAGTGGTAAGAAGCGAGAATACCAAGCTAAAAACCACGGATACGATCTTGTCCACCACAAACTTACTTGGCCGGGAAAGGAAATAATAAGGACCACACGCACCAGAGTTAGCGCTCTAAAACTGAGCCATCGCGCCCAATGACTGAAGCAAGTCAATAATATCAGAAGTATTGGTGGAATGAAATGTGGGAGGAAATGAGAGTACTCTGACAAAACAAACCGATACACTCTTATAAATTACAAGCTTACTTGGCCCACAAGAGGAAGCTCCCTACCAGTTATCCACTGCGCTCAGTGATTAAACGTATTCACTGATAATAGAAGAATTGGTGGAATGAAGTATGGTAGGAAGCGGTAGTCCCTTTACAAACCCCACGGATACGATCTTGTAAACTTCAAACTTACTTAACCCACCAGAGGAAGCCCTCTACTACCGAGCCACCGCGCCCAGTGATTGAAGCAAGTCAAAAATAGTAAACGAATTGGTGGAATGAAAGGTGGGAGGAAGCGGGAGTACCCTGACAAAGCCCACGGTTACGATCTTGTACACCACAATCTTACTTGGCCACCAGAGAAAACGCTGTACGAGTAACCCACTGCGGCCAATGATTGAAGAGAGTAAATCATAAGAGAAGAATTGGTGGAACGAAATGTGGGAGGAACCGGGAGTATCCTAACAAAACCCATCGATACGATTACTTGACCCACCAGAGGAAGGACACTACCACTGAGCCATTATTATCACCACTTATCCACCAGAAGCTTAGTTGGTCCGAAAGAGGAAGCGGTTTGCCACTGAGCCACCGCGCGCAATGACTAAGCCCAATCAATGATAATAGAGGAATTGGTGTAATGAAAAGTGGTAAGAAGCGGGAATACCCAGCGGAAAACCACGGATACAATCTTTTCCACCACAAACTTACTTGGCCGGGAGAGGAAACAATAAGGACCACACGCACCAGAGGATGCGCCCAACCACTGAGCCATCGTGCCCAATGACTAAACCAAGTCAATAATATTAGAAGTATTGGTGGAATGAATTGTGGGAGGAAATGACAGTACCGTGATAAAACAAACGGATACTTTCTTATAAACTACGAGCTTACTTGGCCCACAAGAGGAAGCTCCTTACCAGTTAACCACTGTGCTCAGTGATTAAACCTATCCAATGATAAAAGAAGAATTGATGGAATGAAATGTGCGAGGAAGCGGGAGTACTCTGTCAAAACCCATGGATACTATTTTGTCCACTACAAACTTATTTGGCCCACCAGAGGAAGCGCTCTCTCACTGAGCCACCGGCCAAATGATTGAAGCAATTCAATGATAATAGAAGAATATGTGGAACGAAATGTGGGAGGAAGCGGGAGTACCAAGATAAAACCTACGTATACGATCTTGTACACCAAAAACTTACGATCTTGACCTACCAAAGAAGGCGCTCTACCAACTAGCTACTGCGGACAGTGATTAAAGTAAGTCAATGATTATAGAAAAAATGGTGGAATGAAATGTGGGATGAAGCGAGAACACCCTCACAAAACCCACGGATACACTCTTATAAACAACAAACTTACTTGGCCAAACAGAGGAAACCCTTTACAACTGAGGACCGCGCCCAATGATTAAACATATTCAATGAGAATAGAAGAATAATTGGAATAAAATGTGGGAGGAAGCGGAAGTACCCATGCAAATCCGACGGGTACGATCTTGTATACCACAAACTTGCTTGACCCACCAGAGAAAGCGCTCTACTACCGAGCCACCGCTCCCAGTGATTGAAGCAAGTCAATAATAATAGAAGTATTGGTGGAATGAAATGTGGGAGGAAGCGGGAGTACCCTTAAAAATCTCACAGATACGATCTTCTACACCGCAAACTTACTTGACCCACCAGAGGAAGCGATCTACCACCGAGTCACCGCGCCCAGTGATTGAAGCAAGTCAAAAATAGTAAAAGAATTGGTGGAATGAAATGTGGGAGGAAGCGGGAGTACCTTGGCAAAACCCACGGATACAATCTTATACACCACAAACTTACATGGCCCGCCAGAGGAAGCGCTCTACCACTGAGCCACCGAGCCCAATGATTGAACGAAAACAATGATAATTGAAGAATTATTTGAATGAAATGTGGGAAGAAGCGGGAGTACTCTGACAAAACCCATGGATACGATGTTGTCCGGTACAACGTACTTGGCCCACCAGATGAAACGCTCTATCAGTAAGGAACCGCACCCAATGTTTAAAATAAGTCAGTGATAATAGAAAAATTGATTGAATAAAATGTGGGAAGAAGCGAGAGCACCCAGACAAAACCCAGGGATACACTTATATAAACCACAGTTACTTGGCCCACCAGTGAAAACGCTCTACAAGTGAGCCATTGCGGCCAATGATTGAAGAGAGTCCATGATAAGAGAAGAATTGGTGGAACGAAATGTGGGAGGGACTGAGAATACCCTGACAAAACTCATGGATACGATTACTTGACCAGCATGAGGAGGCGCTCTACCATTAAGCCATTACGCCCAGTGATTAAGGTAGGTCAATGATAATAGAGGAATTCGTGGAATGAAAAGTGGAAAGAAACGAAAATACCCTGAAAAACCCACGGATGCGATCTTGTACACAACAAACTTACTTGTCGCACCAGAGGAAACGCTCTACGAGTGAGCCACAGTGGCCAATGATTGAAGCAAGTCAATGATAGTAGAAGAATTGGTGGCACGAAATGTGGGAGAAACCGGGAGTACCCTGACAAAACCCACGAATACGATTACTTTACCCACCAGAGATAGCGCTCTACCACTGAGCCACCACGCCCACTGATTAAGTTATGTCAATGATAATAGAGAAATTGGTGGAATGAAAAGTGGGATGAAAGGGGAGTACCCTGAGTAAAACCGCGGATATGATCTTGTCCACCACAAACTTAATTAGTCTACCAGAGGAAACACTCTACCACTGAGCAACAGCGCCCAATGATTGAAGCAAGTCAATAATAATAGAAGTACTAGGGGAATGAAATGTGTGAGGAAGCGAGCATATCCTGACAAAAGCCACGAATATGATCTACACCATAAAGTTACTTGGCCCAGCAGAAGAAGCGCTCTACCACTGAGCAACCACGCCCAATGATTAAAGCAATTCAATAATAATAGAGGAATTGGTGGAGTGAAAAGTGTAAAAAGCGAGAGTACCCTGAGGAAACCCACGAATACAATCTTGTCCACAGCAAGCTTACTTGGTCCACCAGAAGAAGCGGTTTACCACTGAGCTTCCGTGCGCAATGATTAAACCTAGTCAATGATAATAGAGGAATTGGTTGAATGAAAAATGGTAAGAAGCGGGAAAAACCTGAGAAAAACCTCGGGTACGATCTTACCCACCACATACTTACTTGATCGGAATGGAAACAATAAGGACCATACGCACCAGAGGAAGCGTTGTACCACTGAGCCCTCGCGCCCAATGATTAAAGCAAGTCAATAATACTAGAAGTATTAGTGGAATGAAATGTTCGAGGAAATGAGAGTTCCCTGACAAAACCCACGGATGCACTCTTATATACCACAAACTTACTTGGCCCACAAGAGGGAGATCCCTACCAGTGAAGCACTGCGCCCAGTGATTAGACCTTTTCAATGATAATAGACGAATTGGTGGAATGAAATATGAGAGGAAACGTTAGTCCCCTTACAAACCCCACGGATACGATCTTATAATCCACAAACTTACTTAGGGCATCAGAGAAAGCACTTTACAACTGAGCCACCGCGCCCAGTGATAAAAACTATTCAATGACAATAGAAGAATTGGTGGAACGAAATGTGGGAGGAAGCGTGAGTACCCTTACAAATCCCACGGATACGATCTTGTACACCACAAACTTACATGGCCCAACAGAGGAAACGATCTACCAGTTAGCAACCGCGTCCTATGATTAAAGTAAATCAATGATAATAGAAAAATTGCTGGAATGAAATGTGGGAGGAAGTGAGAGTACTCTGACAAAACCCACGGATACACTCATAAACCACAAACTTAATTGGCCTCCCAGAGAAAGCGCTCTACCACTGAGCCACCGCGCCCAATGTTTCAACCTATTCAATGACAATAGAAAATTTGGTGGAACGAAATCTGGGAGGACGCGGGAGTACCCTTAAAAATCCCACGGATACGATCTTGTACAACACAAATTTACTTGGCCCACCAGAAGAAGCGCTGTACAACCGATTCACCGCACCCAGTGATTGAAGCAAGTCAATAATAATAGAGGTATTAGTGCAATGAAATGTGGGAGGAAGCGGGAGTATCCTGACAAAAGCCCCGAACATGATCTTCTACACCACAAACTTACTTTTCCCACCAGAGGAAGCGCTCTACGAGTGAGCGCTTACTGCCAATGATTGAAGGGAGTCACTGATAATAGAAGAATTGGTAGAATGAAATATGCGAGGAAGAGGGAGTGCCCCGTCAAAACCCATAAATAGGATGTTGTCCGGTACAACGTACTTGGCCCACAAGAGAAAGCGCTCTACCAGTGAGCCACCGCGTCCAATGATTAAAGTAAGACAATGATTATAGAAAAGTTGATAGAATGAAATGTAGGAAGAAGCGAAAGTACCCTGATTAAACCCACGCCCACAGTCTTATAAAAAACAAACTTACTTGGCCCACCAGAGAAAGCGCTCTGCCAGTGAGCAACCGCGCCAATGATTAAACCTATTCAATGACAATAGAAGAGTACGTGGAATGAAATGTGGAGGGAAGCTGAAGTACCCGTACAAATCCCACGGATACGATTTTGTACACCAGAAACTTACTTGACCCACCAGAAGAAGCGGTCTACCACCGAGCCAACGCGCCCAGTGATTGAAGCAAGTCAATAATAATATAAGTATTGGTCGAATGAAATCTGCGAGGAAGCAGGAGTACCCTGACAGAACCCACGGATGCGATGTTGTACACCACAAACTTACTTGGCCCACCAAAGGAAACGTTCTTCGACTGAGTCACTGCTGCCAATGATTGAAAAGAGTCAATGATTATAGAAGAATTGGTGGAATGCATTGTGTGAGGAAGCAGGAGTACCCTGTCAAAACCCATGGGTAATATCTTGTCTACTACAAACTTAATTGGCCCACCACAGGTAGCGCTCTACCAGTGAGCCACCGCGCCGAATGATTGAAGCAAGTCAATGATAATAGAGGAATTTGTGGAATGAAAAGTGGGAAGAAGTGAAATTACCCTGAGAAAAACCACGGATACGATCCTTTTTACCACAAAACTTAATTGGTTCGGTAACGAAACAATAAAGACCACACGCACAAGAAGAAGTGCTCTACCTCTGAGCCACCGTGCCAAAAAAATAAAGTAAGTCAGTGATAATATAGGGATTGGTGGAAGAAAAACGGTAAGAAGCGGGAATACCCTGAGAAAACCCATGGATACGACCTTGTCAATTACAAACTTGCTTGGCACACCAGACGAAGCGCTCTACCACTGAGCCACCGCGTCCAATGATTAAAGTAAGTCAATGATAATAGAAAAATTGGTGGAATGAAATATGGGAGGAAGCGAGAGTACCCTGACAAATCCCACGGATACGATCTGGTACACCACAAATTTACTTGACACACCAGAGGAAGCGCTCTACCACCGAGCCACCGCGCCCAGTGATTGAAGCAAGTCAATAATAATATAACTATTGGTGGAATGAAATGTGGAAAAAAGCAGGAGAACCTTGACCGAACCCACGGATACGATCTTGTACACCACAAACTAACTTGGCCCACCAAAGGAAACGTTCTTCGAGTGAGCCACTGCGGCCAATGATTGAAAAGAGTCAATGATAATAGAACAATTGGTGGAATGAAATGTGGGAGGAAGCAGGAGAACCTTGACAGAACCCACGGATACAGTCTTGTCCAACACAAACTCAATTAGCTCACCAGAGGAGACGCTCTACCGCTGAGCCACTGCTCCCAGTGATTGAAGTAAGTCAATGGTAATAGAAGAATTGGTGGAATGAAATGTTGGATGAAGCGGTAGTACCATGGAAAACCCATGGATACGATCTTGTCCACCTACAAAGTTACTTGTCCGGGGATGCAAACAATAATGACCCCATGCACCACAAGAAGCGCTCTACCAATGAGCCACCGCGTCCAATGATTAATGCAAGTCAATGATAATAGAGGATTTGGCGGAGTGAAAAGTCGGAAGAAGCGGGAGTACCCTGAGAAAAACCACGTATACGATCCTGTTTACCACACAACTTAATATGCTAGGTGACGAAACAGTAACGACCCCACGCACAAGATGAAGCGCTCTACCACTGAGCCACCGTGCCCAATGAATAAAGTAAGTCAATGATATTAGAGGAATGATGAAATGAAAAATGGGAAGTAGCAGGAGTACCCTGAGAATACCCACGGATACGATCTGGTCCACCACAAACTTACTTGACCGAAGATCGAAACAATAAGGTTCCCACGCACCAGAGGATGCGCTCTGTCACTGAACCACCGCGCCCAATGATTACAGCAAGTCAACGATTATAGAAGAATTGATAGAATGAAAGTGGCAAGAAGCCGGAGTATCCTGAGAGAAGCTACGGATACGATCTTGTTCACGGGAAACTTATTTGGCTTGGGATCTAAACAATAAGGACTCCACGCATCAGAGCAAGTGGTCTACCATTGAGCAACCGCGCCCCACAACAAGATTAAGAAAATTGGAAATTAATAGGAAACATTTTAAGAAGCAATATCTTTCAATGGTGAAGTCCACTGCCCGATGATCGTCTTTTAACAACTCCATGAGAAGAAAAGTGATACGTCCCTCTCCTATTATGTATTTTTGAAAACATATACGTTATCCGGATATTATCCGTTATCCGTCATCCGGATATCATCCGTTATCCCGAACTTATCCGTCATCCGTTATCCGGATATTATCCGTCAGCCGCATATTGTCCGTCATGCCTTATCCGGATATTATCCGTTATCCGTCATCCGTTTTGTTATCCGTCAGCCGGATATTGCAAATCCGGATAAGTTTCTATCCGACATCCGAATTATCCAGTTGTGGCCATCCGTAATCAGCATCGTCACAAGGATACAGGAAGTAAATGTCTTCAAATTTGCTACACAAGAGCAGGGGCAGATCCAGGGGGCGAAAATGGCGATAGCCCACAGAAAGGGAATCTTTCTTATTTTATATATAAATAAAACCCATTCCAGAGTTTGGAGCTCTTAAAAGCAACTCTAAGTAGGAGTATTATCAGCCACCGAGCCTCCAGAAGTCCATCGTAGATCCGCCTCTGGACAAGAGAATGGGAAACACTTATTATTCACAGTCAGTTTGCACTTCTCAACAAATAAACGATATTTTCATTCACTTCCATCTACTACTGCATTCTACTGAACTGTAACGACTTTTTATGTTTAAAAATAATTATTCGTTTTTCAATAATTGTAAATGTTTATAAGTTCAGTAATTTAGTAATGAATAGAGTCAACTAGAAGTGTTTTGTAACGAAGAAATAACAACACGAACTGTGAAAAAAATGTGCAAGAAAATGCAGAAATATTTCAGTCTAATAGAAAAAAGGAATGAAATCTCTAATTTCTAGTTCTGTTAGTCTTGTATCTGTTAGTCCGTACCAAAGTACTGATGGAAATATGGCCAATGAATTATGATTATTTTGTAGAACATTCCACTTTAATATCACGGGAAATTCATCTTCCGGCTTGCTTGGTTCTGAAAAGTTATAGAGTGTATGATATACTATGTAAAGTATGTGTACTGTCGCTGATTTGTGATAACAATCAGAAACAGAAGTAAAAGATAAATTACAGTAATAGTTTTCTGTTAATTTTTGTATTCAAGGGGAGACGGAAAACCTAATTTTATCTTAACATTTGTTTTTGTTAAAATTTCTATTCGGGTTCACACCCTTCCCCCTCAACATTGAATACGGAAATGGAGAAGATATTTAGAATATGATATTTGATTCCAGTATATTTCAACCATCACTTCTCGGACCTGGGCCTGTGATATGTCGATACATCGCTATCGTCGATATCTTTATTTTTATATATCAACATTTGATATCGCGAATATAAGGACATGAATATATCATTCTATATTTTCGATATCGATATTCGAGGGGCGGCGAGGTATAAGGGATCCCTGAGACTTGCGATAGACGAAGAAATTAAACTTACTTTTTACAATGTTTTTTTCTAATTATAATATCTTTATTACCACAAATTGCAATGTAAATACATCCACTTGCAAATTTGCAATATTATATGGTATAATTTCTTAGGCGAAAGAACTTTTCTGTTCCTTGAAAAAATAAACAAAAAGTCACTTGCTAAAGCAAGTGCTTCGAACTTTGAACTAGAATTTACCATAAGAAAGTTTTTTGTTTCTCTCTCTTGGAGATTTACATTCCTTTTGGCCTTTGGGACCGCTCATTGACAAAACGTGCACACATGATCGCTATATGCATTCATGCTCTTAGGCAGAGTCAGAGATTTTGATAAGGAATCGACTTTTTAATAATAATAATAATAATAATAGTAATAATAATAATAATAATAATAATAATAATTATTATTATTATTATTATTATAACAATGGAGTTTACAACTAGGGTCCCATTTCCTTATTTTGCATGGGAGGGCCCCAAGTCTGCTACGCCACTGGTATCCCCTATGCTGTGTTTGTCTCTTTTTCGTTTCGTTTAGCTATTTGTTTTTATGCTGTTAGACTTTTATATAAAACCTTTATATTATATAACTCTTTCGTTTTTATGAGTTTCTTTTTTGGGTGGAGAGGGTGGAAAGAGAGAAATGCTTTCTTCTTATATCTGTTTCTTACCATTCATCTTGTTTGAACTGCTTAAGTAATTCATTTTGTAACTTTTGATGTCATCCAACTCCGTCACAATAATAAAATTGTCATTCTTAACAATTTGTTTTATTCTCTTATTTGCAGTTTGCCACACTGATATATTTGTGACAAAATTGAGGTTTAGTCCAACGCCTTTCAAATTTGCAACCAACCCAACCGCCGAGCTTTTGGGTTGCCTGATATTGCAGGAAAAGGAGAATTGCAGGTGATAATGCACTTTTGGAGTCGTGTATACATTGTAACAGATACCTATTATTTTGAACTCTTTTCATTGTCTCAGTAACATTGTCTCACACAAAGCATGCAAGACAGTTTCCGAAAGATTAATATATACCTGTGAATTTTACAAAATATTTACACAAACAAAGTGAGAAAATATGTTTTGAAATCTGTTAGTAAAAACCTCAAATACACATATGTGTATTCCGAGGTAACAAATACAGTTTATTTAAAAATGGGAAATTTGTATTATTTTGTTCCCAATCATCATAAGCGATAGTTGCAAAAAAATGTGGACCGCTTAGTGCCAGGACTCTAGAAGCTATTATCAACAAATTCTACTTTCACTATCTTCTCTTTTAAGCACTTATCAGGAATTGGTCCTACATTATTATATCCACTCTTTTCATTACGTGAGTAAAACATTCTGTATCCTTTGGTGTTCAACTACATTCTTATTCTCATTTCTACTGTCATCGTAATACTCCTTTGTTCCATTTCCATCTAATTTCTTCTTCAAGATTTTCTAATTTCCCTCCAAATAACATGATACGCAAGTGCCATGTTTCTAACCAAAATCTTTTGCTCTTGCTTATCTTTCTTCCTCTATATATCTTCCCCACATTGTTATTTTCTTGTCCAATAGTCATTCCCAAACATCCTCCTCCCGGAGATCCGAATGGGGAATATTTTATCTCCTGAAGTATATTTTAATGTATGAGAGATATTTGTACGTATATTCTGTTTCTGCTGTCAGCAAACTAAGGGAATCAGTGGGGGGGATTCCAGTTGCCTTTCTCCCCACAGCATCCCAGCCGTTAAAGTCACTCTGACCACGCCAGGGACTAATGTCCAAGTTGCCATACCAATTAGTACGATTTCCGCGAACTTGGCTATTGGAAACTTGTTACATTCTTCCAGAACGCTCTTCGTCTGGCTATTCCATTTAGACCAATTCGGTAGGTCGCTCTTCTGTTAGTGAACTATTGTCGAAATATCTCTAAATTTCACTTAGCACGCAGCCCCCACCCCACCCTTTGTGTCTTTGTAGAGATTGTGTTTATTAGGTAGGTAAATCTGTGAAGCAATGTTTAAATACAGATACTGTAATACTAAAGCTAATATACAAATTTTATGACAGAAAAAGATGTGATAGGATATGATAATATGTTTCTCACGAGGTCTATTCGGAATAAAGTTCCAAGGTTCATTGCTGAGTACTATAATTTTCCGTCAACGGACTTCAATAGTTTTAACAGTGGAAGAACATTAGCCCATTGAATATACTTGTAATTAATTTACTCTATTATTGAATAAAAATGGTGAAAATAAATGTGTCAGCACGGTTTCCTCCCATTGAAGCTTTCAAATATAGGAGGTATTTCTGATAACACGACAATTTTTCTGTACATGATGGTGTATTTTGACCCAACAACAATTGTGCCATACGATAGGAACTGCATTATAACCAACACCTATTAGACACACCATCTTTTCAAAATAAGTGCTAAAATACTTATAGTTTAAACAATAATTTTAGGCATGATAATATTGTATGTATTTTATTGTTAGTGATACATGAATATACTAGTAGCATATTATGGTTTAAGAACTGACAGCACTTTCGCAAGTCTACTTTCTATTTAATGTTATTGAGAAACTAATAATAATAATAAACTGGATGACTGGTCCCGATACTCGGATCTAGAATCTGCCTACGAAACGTTCATTGTATATTTACTGACTTTACTTAACACCGGTATGTACAGTGATCTTTTGCATTTAGTAATAGGTTTTGTTTTAATAGTTTCCTAGTATGAAAGGAATATAAACTGGCGCATCATTTGCATTACAGTAAACAAGAGGTCAGCGTGATATGGCACTACACGTTGATTATAATCACTGATGGCAAAGACCCCGGAAACCAGCGATTGGTATGAGCTAATCTTGGCACACCAAACGAGTCAAAAGTTTCCCAGGGTGTAAAAAGGCTCATTGTTCTACGATCAAACTGCACATCACGTCCTTAACGTGTATGACTTCAATGGATACCTTGCTGCAATATCTCTATCACAGTCCAACTTGTTGGTAAAGCAAGCAACTCGTAATACGGAAATCGGAAGAGCAGTGGAACTGTTTTCGATATAACATAGAACATAACACAGTATCCTTGATCGAAATCTGTTTGTTTCTAGGGATAGAAATTTAAGTTTTCATTTAGCGTTTAACAAAACCAAATAAATAAAATATTAAAGAATAGTGAATAAACTGACTTCAGATAACAGTTAAGTGTTTCACGGTTAAACTACAATTAATTACAATATACTATATTTTCTGTTCACATTGCTCATTCCTTGGGCTTAACGTTCTTCCGTACATCCTTACAGTGAACTAAAACCAGACGGTGGTGGGTAATCATAACATTATTTTATAACTCGTGGGTATTCTATTAATAAGTATGAGGTAGACTACAGACAGGGCTGTAATCGAGGGGCAGCGGTGGCTCAGTGGTAGAGGGTTCACGTCTGGTGCATGGAGTCCCGGTTTCAAAACTTGCTCCCGCCAAGTGAACTTTGTGCTGGACAAACGTCGTTTGCGTGGGTTTTCTCAGGGTTCTCCCGTTTCCTCCCACTTTCTTCATTCCACCATTTCATTCATTTCTCACTATCACCGTCTCCTTTAGCCTAGCCGGCATTACCGTGGAACGTAAAATTCAAAGGGCTGTAATCAAGAATATATGGCGCTTATCTTAATCATTATATTTTCTGTATCAGAGCGTATAATACTATTGTTTCCTTTATAGTATTTCCTTATTTATTTATTTAATCGGGTCTATGACTCAAGCTATAAAGTAACTACCGGTATATCACTTTCTTTCCTGTCCTATTCTTAGCCGCTGTTCAAGTATCATATATCCGATCATGCGAAAAATTCATTCTTTTTTTCTCACTGCTTTGCAGTCACAAAAGAGATTAAGGGATAAGATTAGAGTTTAGTGTCTCCTTCAGCATCAAGACTCATGAAATGTAAACCTACAATTTAATGCGAAATCTGAACCACATAAACTCCTGCTAAGGATCGACTCTTTACGACGATGTAATTGTAACCATAAGTGAGGTTCACCAAAGAATGAAAAGTTTACGTGCACTCTGTCTCTGTCCAACTTCGTGTTGTGTGTTGTTTTGATCAATCATTACGAAAGCTTTATTTAATTACGAGAATAGTCTTTTCATCCTACTCTTCACCTCAATTTTTTAAAATTTTCTCTGATACATTAGGCGCGATTTCCTCTGTTCGTTCTCGCAGTGGATTAGTACATTTTGCGTACCTACACCCATTGATTTATTAATCTAGAGGTTTAGGAGTACCATGAAGAAAATAGCATAAAATGCACTTAAACTATAAGACAGTACCGCCGCCTTTTTAGATTTTCACACTACGCTATGCATAAGTATCGGAAGTTTTATAAATTCTCTTAAGTTGTGAAATAAAGTCTTTTGACATAGTTTAATACATTGAAATTAATATCCAATCTCCTTTATTAACGAGTCATTCCATCTCAGATCGACCAATTTTCAAAGGTCTTCCCGGTGACCATCATGGATTGTCATGAAAAGTTGTACACATAGGCTGAGTAGTATCAGGAGATAAAATACCAAGTTTAAAAGCATTCATGTAAATAGAACCAAACCAAACTGATATGTATATATACTACAGTGTGTAGGCGCAATATTTGCCGAAATGAGCAATGTTGTCCGCGGCACGTTTTCAGAGTCTCAGAAGTTTCTCATTATGAATTATATCAAAGTGAAATTTACAGGATTTACAGAACTATACACAAACGCTGTACTAATGGTATCAGAATGAATTTCCATAAATAATTATGGCTGAAATTCATTTAAAAGCAGAACAGAAAAACGAAACAGTAAAATGTTACGAAGTTCAGCATTTTTTATGGGAAGAAGAGAGTGGGTATGGAGAGTCTCTACCAGTCCTTGGATACACGTCCTTGCGGACTATCAAACAAAAAAATCACAAAACAGTAGGTCATTTACTTTTGTTGTAATTTGACAATGAAAATCCAAAAAAAAAAAACAAGGAAAGAGTACACGAGCTGGCAACACTGTAGCACAATTCTGATAGCTCATACGAACTTCTGTATTTGCATACATGATGACCATATCATATTGTGTACGTCACATAAATTACATCTTATATTGCAAGATATGTGGGAGTTATGAATCTGTAAAACATAAGTAATTTATGTAAATTACGAACAGTAACGTATTCACCAAGAAGCCGTGGGTGGGACACTTGGGAGTGCGTTGGATTGGCACTCGGGAGGTAGCCACCGGTTCATGCCAATTATCCTGACGAAATTTCCAGGGTTTTCCTCAGTCCTACCAGGCAAATGCCGGATTTGTACTTAGTATACAGTCCCTGGTCGATACCATACGAAATCCTTCCCTTTGTTATATCCAAGTATCTAGTGTAAAATGGGGTCTGAGATGTACCTGGTATTTGTTAATAAATAAACCAATAAAAATAATACAGTCGACAATTGATGAAGTGTATAAAATAAAATATAAAAACTTGTAATATACAGGATGAGCCAAAAGTCAAATGACAGTGCTGTCAGAAAAGTATGTTGGGCTAGAGGTCATACATTGGCCATAGACGATGAGTGGGGTAACCTAAAAAAAAATACACGTGCCCACCACGACCGCCATCTTCAAGTCCGCCATTTTAAATATATTTTTTTTAATTGGAAAGTAGGTATCCAGCACATATTTTGAGACAGTTTTTTGATCAGGAATACAGTGCTGCTGTCCATTTTGTCATATCACTAAACGTTGTGAATTATGGCCTGTTTTATCGTTGCAGATTCCAGTAACTCAACAATGGTGCTGACGACCCAGGAATGTATTGAAATCATCCTGATATGTGGGAATCGAAGCTCGCGTGTTGTGGCTGCAGAGTTTAATGCGCTACACGCCAAAAGAGAGCCCATATCCCACGATGGTATGGCCAAACTTATCAGCAGATTCCGGAACACGGGTTCTGTAGAGTAGTATTATGCACGTATATTAACTGTCAAATTTTATTGTTTATTGATATATGATGACATGGATACAGTTTGAGATGGAAGAAAAAAGGGCAGAGGGGGTGATGAGAGCATCTATGGAGTTGTTTGTTGGGAAATAACAGATGGACAAGGTTAGAAAGGATGTGAGAAAAAAAGGACTTTTTTCACTAAATGAATACTCTGTGTGTCTTAGTCCTGTAGTCCTAATAATGAGAATCCAATTATTTCGATAAGCCACGATGTTTTTTATGTATGTATGTATGTGTGTGTGTGTGTGTTGAGGGTGTGAGGAAAAAAGGACTTTTTCAGTACTTGGGGGCGATTTCCTATAGAGCGTATGTAAGTGAAAGCTAAATGTGCATGGCGGTATTGAAAATAAAATCTTATTGTTGTGTGGAGGCGACTGAAAAGTTAGCGAAGTGAAAATCCAATTATTTGGATCACCCACGATTTGTGTGTGTGTGTGTTGACGGCATGAGAAAAAAAGATGGCGGACTCTTTCTATTTTGGAAAATTCATCTTGTTTAAGAGAGAGAAAATGGATGTGCATATATATATCAGCAAGTAAGAATTGTATGAACTGTATGATGCTGCACTTACAAAATAATTCATTACAATTGAAAATTAGTAGTTTGTCAATGTGGTTCAGTGAGGTATTTTAAAAGTCTATGAAAGGTGCGTTTCCCAAGATTCGTAACAGAAGTTACACGGTTCAAGCATGGTGAATGTTACATGTTTTTACTACAACAATTATAAAATATAATAGTACGTAATCAAAATAATACTTTCTTTCTGATCGTAGTAACAGCAATACAATAATATAATGTCTAAATACAGTATTTGAGTACGTAGGTCTATGTGTGCAGAAATTTCATTGAGTATTTTTTCAAAGTATTGAGTATTTATTGTTTCTTTTCGTACTTCTAGCTTGCATCAATAAGTTTAGTGACTAATAAAATTTTTAAACGGAAAAATATTTTATTTTATAGCATCACAAGGCATTTTCGAAAGTATTTTGGTATGAAATTCCGAAAATTGCTCTTCTGCTATATCCAAATCTCGATTTACCTAGCTGAATTTATTTAATCAAAAACTAAGTATGAATATGAATTTCTCATACCTAAAAACATATTTTTAAGACCCCTCATCATGAAAAATTGCAAAAAGTATATGGGGCGGCAAATTGACAAGGGCCGGTCTTGGTCCCGATGAAACCATAACAATCCTTTCCTATTTCAGTTTAAACGTGTCGCCTGAATACACTACTTTTTGTTTGGATTGGATCTATAATGCATTCCTCTCTGACATGTGATCCTTAACTACAACCAACACGAATTCTTACTAAGAAGCAAGGAGTGAACTTCTTTGTAGACATCTTATTTTAAAAACAAAAGATACAAAAAAAATAACAAAAGTGTCGATGTTGGCAACTTAAAAATTATTTCTAAATAAGAAATTAAATCTTCGATATGCAAAGCTATTCGTCAATTACTGTGGATATATAAAAACGGATTTATTAAAGGTATATTAGCATCCAATTTCCAGTGACGCTATGTGTTGATCACTGAAAAACCAGAAACGGTATCTTTTCATCGCTAAGAAACCAGAGGCAGTATGGCATATACCCCCTTTCCACCGCATACCGTCTTAATTTGACCACTGGCTGCGTGCTATTCCCAATTCAACGAGGGATGGACTGCGTGTATGCTGTGCAAAGTGCGGTCACATAACATTGGTCATCAAATTTTCACTTTTTATTTTTCACAGAAACGAAAGTAGCCAATCTTTATAGATTTCGAGGAGCTGAACACGAATATGACACTCAAAATTAGCTGGTAGCTCAGGGTTGCCAGTAAATGTGGAATTTACCTAAAATATTCATGTTTTTCACATTTATTTTGTAAGGTTTTACTCAGGAACGTATAATTACGTTCCTATTTATCGTTGAGGAATGTGTTATACCTCTTTCTATTCGTCGATGACCGTAATTTCTGAAAATTTAACAATCGTTCCGGTAACCGGTACCGTTGGGAAATTATATACCCATGTATTCGAAAATATCCCTTTTTTAAAAGAGGAAAATCCGATTTTTTTATTTTTTACTGGCCACCCTGCAATAGTAAAATTATAATTTATATTTGAATTGTCAATATTGGGAATGTTTTCTGCAAATGTCGTCATGATCGAAGCGAGCCGAACTGTGAAAAAAAATATTATCCCTTCTACCGAAATGCCGAAATTTTCCCTACCTTTACAACATGTACATTAAAAATGTAATATTGACTTCCGTATGCCGAACAGAACTATAGGACAATACATTCAGACAATGTAACTATCATTTCGGTAGTCTGTTCTGGGGTGGGTGATTTTATGTACTGAAATATTGCACGAAAAATTCTCTTTCTGCGAAATTCCGACTTTTTTCTGCCTACAGCTGGCATTTCTGCAATAAATAACTGCACTGGCAATCCTCGGATAAATATAATCATAAAATATACATTGACACTAACAATTTATATTCTATTCACATCCACACAAAAAAAATGTTTTTCCCATGGGATGACCGTATTGTCAAGAAATTTCGAAGGGGCAAATGTCACACGTACTTAGGGAACAAATGAATTGCGTTGTTGTTACAATAGCAATATACAAAGAAGTGTAACAACTGTTTTGCTGCTGTCGTTAAGCAAGTTGTACTTGTTGGATCTGGCAACAATGCGTAAAGCTCACTCATGTGCCCACGATCCAATCACCTGATCATTCGACAGGCTGAAACTTGTTGGCGGCGTGCGTGTGTGTGTCCACGCTCTCTTTTACTGTACTGTAATGTGTCTTGGTTGAGAGGTGGTTGGTGGTGAATGTGTATACAGTAAAGTATTTGAATTAAACTGGGAGTGTTTGTGTTATTTGAACGAGTGTCGGTTTTCATGAAAATGACCCGCACCTGCAACAACAATCCTGATAACTTTTGTTACATTTGTGCAGATGATATTTGTGGTAATAGAACGCGGCCACTTACTGATGCAGTAAGGAAAGCCTATTCATTGTATTTCGGTTGTCGAGTGGGAGACCAAGACAAATCTTGAACTCCACACGTGTGTTGTACGTCGTGTTCTTCCGCACTAAATGCTTGGATGCATGGGAAAAAAGTCTCCATGAAGTTTGGCGTGCCTGCTATTTGGCGTGAACCCACAAATCATGTGTCTGATTGCTATTTTTGTACGACACCGCCCTTGAAGAAAGGAATCAATACCAAAAGGAAGAGAAATATCGAATACCCTGACATCCCATCTGTAATTCGCCCTGTGCCTCATAGACAAGGACTGCCAGTTCCTGTTCCCCCAAACGCAACAATATCAAGCAGTGATAGGGAGAATGCTGATCCTACACATCCAGCCGAAGAAGTGCATCCATCCACCAGTGTTGTTGATCCTTCATTTACGCCATCTTCGTCCAGCGAAACACACAAAATCACACAACGTGAACCTAGTGATCTGATTAGGGACTTAGACCTCCCGAAGTGTGGAGCTGAAGTGTTAGCCTCACGACTGCAGCAGTGGAACCTTCTAGCTGAAACAGTGCGAGTGTCAGTTTTTCGGGATCGTTAGGAAGAACTTGAGAACCATTTCAGTACTGAAGGTGACATTACATTCTGCAGTGATGTTGAAGGTTTGTTTCATGACCTACATATTTCATACAAACCGGACGAGTGGAGACTATTCATAGATGGTTCCAAAACAAGCCTGAAGGGTGTACTGTTACATAATAATAACGAAAGACCGTACATCCCTGTCGCATATGCTGCTTTAGCAAAAGAAACGTATACTACGTTGAAATCTGTTCTACGCGTCATTAGTTACAATCAGCATGAATGACTAGTATGTGGAGATTTCAAAGTAATTTCGATTTTGTTGGGTTTGCAAGGAGGTTATACTAAGTATTGTTGTTATATATGTGCATGGGACAGTCGCGCAAGGAGTGGCCTTTAAGAACAGCTCTGATTACTGGCTCAAAAAATATTGTCAATGAACCTCTAGTGAACCCTCAGAAAATTGTTCTCCCACCACTGCATATTAAGTTGGGACTTATGGCAGCGTTTGTAAAGGCAGTGGACACGAATGAAGCAGCATTCGGATATTTGTGCATGAAATTTCCACGATTAAGTACAGAGAAGATCAAACAGGGAATATTCATTGGTCCAGAGATACGCCAGCTCCTAAATGCCCCTGACTTTGAGACCACTCTAACCCCTGATCAGCTGCATGCGTGGCGTTGTTTCCGTAATTTGACCACATTGTTATTGGGAAACAAGAGAGCCGACAATTACAGGGACCTTGTGGATGAATTAATTCGTGCTTATCAAAACATTGGCTGCAACATGACACTGAAAATGCACTTTCTTCACTCACACCTCCATGTCTTCCCAGAGAACTGTGGCGCTTTCAGTGATGAACACGGCGAGAGATTTCACAGGGATATTTCTCTCATGGAACATCGATACACGGGTCGGTGGACAGCTGCAATGTTGGCTGACTTCTGCTGGACGCTACAGAGGGATGCTCCAGACACAACCTACAAGAGGAAGGCAAAGAAACGGCGCATTCATTGAAGGTGAGTGCATTCATTTATCCTAGGCAATAAATCTGTATACAATTTACTCTTGTGCAGCAATAACGAAGGTCCAAGGACCAATTTATTTTTTGGGCCAAAAATGTAGTAGAAAGGGGAAATTTGCGGTATTTCAGTTCAGAGGATAATATTTATTCTCAGTTCGGTCTTCTTGATGGCACATAATGTTACCAGTCTTAGAATAACTTTTCCAGCATTCTTTCTAGTTATTTATTGCAGGATTGCCACCTGTAGGCAGAAGAAAGTCTGAATTTTGCAGAAAGGGAATTTTTCGTGCAATATTTCAGTACATAAAATCACCCAACCCAGTACAGACTACCGAAATGATAGTTACATTGTCTGAATGTATTGTCCTATAGTTCTGTTCAGCATACGAAAGTCAATATTACATTTTTAATGTACATGTTGTAAAGGAAGGGAAAATTTCGGCGTTTCGGTAGAAGGGATAATATTTTTTTTCACAGTTCGGCTCGCTTCGATCATAACGACATTTGCAGAAAACATTCCCAATATTGACAATTCAAATATAAATTATAATTTTACTATTGCACGGTTGCCAGTAAAAAATTAAAAAATTGGATTTTCCTCTAAAAAAAAAGGATATTTTCGAATATGTGGGTATATAATTTCCCAACGGTACCGGTTACCGGAACGATTGTTAAATTTTCAGAAATTACGGTCATCGACGAATAGAAAGAGGTATAACACATTCCGCAACGATAAATTGGGACGTAATTATACGTTCCTGAGTAAAACCTAACAAAATAAATGTGAAAAACATGAATTTTTAAGGTAAATTCCACATTTACTGGCAACCCTGAGCTACCAGCTAATTTTAAGTGTCATATTCGTGTTCAGCTCCTCGAAATCTATAAAGATTGGCTACTTTCGTTTCTGTAAAAGATCCACTGTAGACCAGTGTAATTCGTATTTAGGTGTAGATAGTGACGAAAACGAAGACGTTTGTATGCCAACCGCAACTCCGTGAACCCCATTGTGCCCCGTGTGTTCACGTGCATGCGAAAAAATATAACTTTAGATAAACACATGCGCGTTCTTAGGTTTGGATACACATTAATCAACTAATAGTGGTTTTTGTACCTAAAACTTCAAAATAACTATAACTTCTAAACTATAACTAAAACTTCAAAATAACTTCTAATATATTAACTTCATTTTCAGTATTCCCTTATTATCTTTATTAGCTTTACATAGTTATTTTTGTTAAGTACTCCGTTCCGCCACGCCTTCCCCTACTTATTTGTAAGAACATATACCAAAAATAATCTACAATCAGCGTTGCGTAATTACACGTAAAAAAAATGTTTTCTGTGTGACGCATAAAAAACAAGTAAAATATGGGAAATACGTAAAGTGGGTTTTAAAAAACTACAAACAAGTCTTCAAATTAATGTAAATAGATTTTCGCGATGGGTACTGTTTGGTTTGGCGCAAAGAAAAATGATTTAAAAGGTACCCTCCAAATTTGTTTGGTTTCCAGCTGGTTTCTGCAATTGTATAATATAATCATATTGACTTCGTAGACTAGCATTGCCTGTATAAATAACAAATAAATATAATGATTTGAGGCGCACAAGATGATGTTTAAAAAACATTTGATAATGATATACGAATCAAATCTTGCGGCCCAAAATTTTAAGTGGCCGAAACTTTGCACCCAAAAATTCGGGGGGCAAAATCTCGCTTGGCCAAACCTTAGCTGAGCAAACCTTGGTTGGTCAAAACTCATAATCCGAAAAACCCTACAAATAAGGCTTCACCACAACAATTTAGTTATATAAGAGCTTCTGAGGTAATAATAAAGAAGAAGAAGAAGAAAATCCTTAATTTAGATACTAGAAGCGAGAAGAATTGACGGTTTAGAATAAATGGATATACAGAGGTTGTTCAGCCTACGTTTGGCCTATTTCGTTTCTTCCCCCTCCCGGGCAGAATGGACTCACCCGACATGGCTCGTGGCGTCCTGCAGTGTTGTGCAGTGGCTTCCTGGGAACGGAATTTTTTTTCGCGCGGACGACAATAACGCACAAAATGACCATTCTTTTGAGTGTTGTTTTAAATGTGTTTCCAAGTGTGTGGGTTTCCGCTCTGTGACAAAAATGCCGCCCAAACTAAGCCGGTTTTGGGAAGGCTATGTTGCGGCTCTTTATGACGCCTACTTTAGTGTTTCTGTCATTAGAAAACAGTGCAAGAAAAATGGATGCAACATCAGTTTAAGTGGAACAAAAAATGTTATTAAAAAGTACATTACGGTATTACCATTTTAAAACCTCGATTTATTGGCAAAGAAACACTAGAAATATATTCATAATACAAGCACTTTGAAATAAAAAGTTCTACCATTAAAAATTCATTTTTTATTGGAATAACCCCCAAAATAAGCAAAATTGCTGAAAAAACAAAAATCAAAAAGTGTTTTGGATTTACCTTTCCGACTACGGCAAACCGAGAGCCATCATATACCGAGAGAAAGGCGCCAAGAACTTCAGAAGGTGGTTCCGTGTCTGTAAAGAATCCTTCCCAAAAGGGTTCATGGTCGTTACTGCCTACTGTTATCGAGGTAAACTGAAGATCCGAAGTGTGCCGAAGAACTGCAAAATAAATTCGTAGTATTTTCAGGAGCAGATCATGTGGCCAATCTACGAGCATGAGATTCCAACAATGCACGAAAATGACGCTAATCTGGTGCGCATTCACATGGACAAGGCCTCATCACATATCTCACGATTGTCCCTCGCAATCTACTGGGAGATGGAGGAGGTACTTGTTAAATCTGCAGATGCAAGTCGTATGGACTATTGTGTATTTGGATTGCTGAAGTGGGCTTTGGGAAAACGGCGTGTGACAACTGTGGAAGGACTTTGGAAAACTGTGCAAAGGGAATGGGACAAGATTCCCCTTCCAGTTCTTCAGAGAAGCCTATTACAGTGGAAATTACGCTGACGGGCTATTGTTAGGAACCAAGATAAACATATCGAGCACTTACGGACCTGCCGCCATGGATTCTTCTAAATTTTTAGGTAAGTCGAAATTGGCCAAATGTAGACTGAACAACCTCTGTATAAAAGCAAATAAACCCAAATTAGGAAAAATCTTTACATCGAATCTATTTTTACTCAAATTATTTGGTGAGAGTGAATTGCGTATCCCAACGGAGGTTCAAATTAATGCCAAAAATTCACTATATCACGAATCCCTTAAATTAAGAGAATGAAACTCTGTATGTAAACTCCTTATTAAGAATAGGTGGACATGTGTCCCAGTGCTTTCGAAAATTCCAATCTAAAGGGGGAGAGAACAGTTTCTATACCTTTTCTCCACATTTAAATCTATGTTGTCTGTGATATCTTCACTTGATAAAAGCTAAACCATTTGAAATGAATTTTTTGTCTCCTATTCTGTACTTAAGTTTATTTTTAAAATCCTGAGAGGCGATATTTTTTGTGTTAAATACCTGTGAATTCAGAATAGTTCCTCTCTGTTACAAAGACATAAAATAGAATATTAATGGTGTGTTGCGCCCGGGGGAGGAGGCGAGAAGACTATCCGTATCCATGTCTGAGAGTGCTCGTGAAATAGAAGAATTTGTCCCCTAATAATACGTATATTCTTGCAGGACAAAATAATCTCTATGTATTATTAAGGGGTAAGTTATTTGAAGTTTAATTGTATAAGGTATATTAAGTGTATATAAGACAACGATATTTTGAACACTGAAGAAATCACTGTTGCGAAATTTTGTCCCGCGAGATAGTGGGCAACGAGATTTCGTTCTATTCGAGATTTCGTCCTGGGAGCTCCTTGCCAGGTGAGATTTTGTCCTGCGAGAATTTGCCTGGGAGATAGTAGTCTGAAAGTTTAGATTTCGCTTCAGTCGATATTAACAAGTTTGAGAAAATTGTATTTTACATTCTACTTTGACTCCGTCCTTTTTTGAGTTGTTTCAGTTTATCTTTTTTTTTTTTAAATAAAAATAGTTTTTACATATGTGCAAGAAACTGTTTTCTACGTAACATAAATTACTAGTGCATTACCTTGTCAATCCTGTCCATAACATAAAAGCGTATATAAATATTTTTAGATATATTGGCAACGCATATAATATGTTGAGTAAAAAACTTCAAGATGTTAAAAAAACATTTTTAGATATAAGGAAATGTGTTGTATCAAAATAATTTAGTTGAGGCTGATGACATTTAACGCCTTTCACTGTTTGCTTCTTCAACAGAACAACAAAACGATGTATTTGAACAAAAGCAAAGTACCTGTATTGCAGTGTCAATGTTGACATATGTTACGTTCCTTCACATCTTCCGAGTTCTCTCTCTCTGTATCTCTCACACTTACATGAGTCACGTGACTGTCTCCCTCCTGCTTCTCCGAAAAGACCTTCGAAGGACCATCCATCCGTCTCCTAAAACTCTCCCCCCTTTTTTCATATGTCTATAGCCTCCCACTCCTAATAATACTCATACCTTAAACCTCTCTCTCTCCCTTGCTCTCTCAGTTGGTACAAGGGAAGTAGCTACATCAACCAAATCCATAGATTTCCTTCAGTTCTTCTTCCGTGATTACTGAAAGCCATGTCGCGGTTGCTTCTAATAGCTCAATACCTCATTCTCACTTACTTTTCATCAGGTGAGTACTTCTGCACTATTTCTTAAGCTTTACAGATACATTTATTTTTTGGTTCTTAAGTTATAAATAACTTTTCTGGTTATTTAAAATAAGACTAAACTCTGAGGGACAACTCTATTAGTAACAGTGGCATCACAGTATTTTAGAGAAGAGTTTAATAATTTTAAACAGAAGCTAGACTCCCCTCCAGCCGCATAGCAACAAGGATGTGCCTAGATTAGGGATGGCCTTTTTCGAAAAATCTGTTTTTCGATTTTCGAAAATTCCATTTTTCGAAAAAAATTTCGTGTTTCGCTTTTCGAATAAATTTTCGGTTTTCGTTTAGCGAAAAAAATTGGTTTTTGCTTTTAGAAAAATATTTTTGTTTTTCATTTTTTGTCTTTGAAAAATTCATTTTTCGAAAAGGTACTTTCAAAAATAATGTGTCCATCCCTAGTTCAAATAAGGGATGTTTGGGGTTGATGCACACATTAGGGTTGCCCGGATGACGAAAGTTGAGGCTATCTCGTCTCTAGAAAGTGTTGTAAAAGTAATGCCCCTTTTCGGGAAGCTTCTCGGTTTCTGTGGTCGTCTTTATCCTACTTACCACTTAAGTAGAAAGATGGCAACGTTTGCTCCTAAGCCTTTTAATTACACGATTTAAATAATACTATTTTAAAATTAGTATTAGTGTAAGAGGTTGTTATATTGCATTTGTCGCGTCCGAAGCACTTCTCGGATCCCAGAATAGTAGGTTAAGTTCTTCTTAGTTCGATGCTGCATAACAAATATTGTTGTTTGTCTAAGTTTAGCATCCTTTCTTTAAGCACTGAGACTATATAAAATGTGGGTGGACTGCAGCATGAGACTGATTTCATACCACTGATACGAATTCAATTTTCAAAGTTCTTTCACCGGAAATCGAACCCAGGATCCCGCGTACCCTAGCCATTAGACCAGTGGAAAGTGCTGTGTAATAAATAATTTAATATAACATACTATAATGGCAAAGAAAAGAAGTAGAAAAGTCAAAGAATCTAAAATAATATGGGAAACTATATAAATATTAACACAGGATATATACTCAAAGAAAGCAGTGGATCTGAATATCTTTATCTGACAACATTAAACCCGGATTTACTTAACCCACTGTCTTCTTAAGTAAAAGTTCATAATTGATAAAATAGTGGAGAAAAACCTGCATCATGCAGATCTATGCCATTGTACTGACTGATGCATCCAAAATTGCTTTAATATACACTAAAAAAACTGTCTTTTGCGGAATCAAACGGGTCTCGCAAAAAGTTTCGTAGAAGATGTTTCCGGTTAGCGAAGGTAGGTCTATGCAAGAGCAAAAAATTACACGTATATAATGGGCATACTAAGACAAATAAGATGCTGTACGTACCTTTAGTTAATCATTCTTGCTCTACAACATAGTTTATTTTGTACTACATTTGTCTAATGTGTAAAGTATTAGGACATATGTTTATATACGCAAGAAGCCGGCTGGTTTGAGACGGAGGTTTTTCTCTCATAAAAAGTCGGCTCTTTTGCGCATTAAAATTCGCTTTTTGCCTTTTTATGATTTTCTTATTCAAGTACCATCTGCGTTTCCCTGTAGTAGATTTTACATTTAAATTAATCCCTTTACAATATTAATTTCGTGTGAGTTCTATGTTCAGTTTGGACGAGCTATCTTCATTGGTTTTCGAACAGGCAACTAATCGGTGTTCAGTAAATATGAGATATGCAATTCAACATATCAGAATGGTCATGTTGGTTGCCTATCTATCTTACAAAGTGAATAAAACTTATACATCTACATACAGTATGTGTTTTACTGGTTGTTCAAATTCAAACTGCCAGGCAAGAAAAAAAGTTATCATTATAATACAAGAAATACATAGAATTGGCTTTGGTACAGAATTTGCTTTACACCTCGTTCTCTGTTCGGGGAACACGCTTCATATATTCTATTAAAACCTGATATAAGCTCAGTTTGCGAAATTAAATCATACACGGCCACATTAGGTATGATGTTGGTTAACAGCAGTACAATCTATACAAAGTACATTATTATAGAATTTATTCTTTCTTTAGTGTTATATCGTGTCAATATATTTGAAACAGAAACCTTACATATAATACAGTATACAATATGTTAACCTCCTGATAGAATTTTAAGTCTCAATAAATGCTATTTATAAAGATACATAGATAAACTTGATCCTCGAAACCTTCGACATAAAATGTCTTTAGCTCCAAAAACGTTGCCAACTGAAGTTTAATTTATACATAAATTATAAATCACAATTTTGTCCTACTAAGTCTAATTGCTACATTTTCAGAACAACTATTGTGAACATTATTATATTTTCACTAAAACATGTTTGCCGTAGAACAATAAGATCTTTTTATTTCTTTGGAGTGCAGTTATTAAATTCTTTGTGTATGTGTATGTGTGTGTGTGTTGTAATGTAAAAAGAAAAGTGAACATACTGTTATTTCTTTATTAAAGTTGAAATGTTCAAAAGAAGCCCAAAATTTCTTAGACAAAAAGGGACATGGGAAAGATTTCATTTTTTCTTCTTTTAAAATAGCCAGAAGCGGCAACTCATAACAGTTTCCTACGAAAAATCAGAGAAATTCAATGCAAGTGAAAAATGAATTTGAATTCTTAATTTAGCTGTCAATGGTTTATGACCTTTAGGCTAAAGCGTAAGTGGAAAGATGATTAATGAAAATTAACGATTATAAAGTAATTGGTGGCCTGAGGATGTCGGAGGAAACTGAAAAGCTCCATGAAAATTTAGAGCACACTGTTGTCCACAACAAACTTACAATGCTGGCATGGAACTTGAGACCCGTCTCCCCAGATGTAAGCACTGTACTACTGAGCCAAAGTGTCTTCCTGTCTTTAACTTGTAGTTAAATTTCCGTGATAAATGTTCCATCGAAACTCAGATTTACATATATAGATTCTTTTTAGGCTCTCGGGGCGCGGTGGCTCAGTGGTAGAGCGTTCATCTCCGGTGCTTGGGTCCCTGGTTCGATCCCAGCTCGCGCTGCGTGGACTTTGTGGTGGACAAACACCGTGCTCGTGGGTTTTCTCGGGGTTCTCCTGTTTCCTCCCCCTTTCTTCATTCCACCATTTCACTCATCTCTCATCATCACCGTCTCCTTTAGCCTAACCGGCATTACCTTGGGACGTAAAACTTAATGATTTCATTTCATTTCTTTTTAGGCTTTCAACAACACTATGGATCATAAATATGAATCCTCATTTCGCGCACTGACTAATTTCAATTCTTTGTTTTTTGACAGCATTACGGATTCAACACTTAGTACAAAATCTCCACATGCGCATTTCCAAACAAGACACAGCTTAGACATTCTGTAGAATTGGTGTTTAATACTCTTATCGTATTTATCTATATCTATATCTATTTCTCTCTCTCTCTCTCTCTCTCTCTATATATATATATATATATATATATATATATATATATATATATATATATATATATATATATATATATATATATATATATATATATATATATATATATATATATATATATATACTACATTTATCTTATAAATATGGTATAATTGTCATTACTTTTACTCTTCTTGGTTTTCATTATCTTGGTTCGTGATAAGAAAAAAATACTATTTCCTGTTCACATGAGATGGTCATTTTGCAACTAGGGCTCACTTGGACTCGGGTGGACTCAAGCTCATTATCCTTAATAAAGCTCGCTCCCACTATCTGAATGAGGTTCGCACTTTGTCGATCCCAGGCTCAATATCCACAATAAGGATCGTGCTTGCTATGGACATAGGTTCGCTATCCTCAATGCGGTTCAACTCGCTCATTTTCATGCTCACTCTACCTCACGCCTATTTACCATCCTCCTATAGAGATCGCAGTCAATTATTGAACTCGATCTCGGCTAAGTCCGAGAGCCATACGTGTGAGTTTGGTCATTACAGGTACAGACAGAAACAATATTAAGTATAGGTTGGAGTTATCATTTCTTATACCTCCAATCTATACTTAATACTGTTTCTGATTGTACATGTAAAATAATAAAACATGTAATAATATATACTAATATTATACGTACAAAAGAGTAGAAGTGACTAGTTCATCATCGCAAAGACCATACTACTGCAGCAATGTACTGCATACTGCATACTACTACTACTACATACTGCTTTCCATACTACTGAAACAGAAACTTAGGACAAAATACAGAAGCCAGAGTAACGAAGGATCTTTATAAAAATATATCCTAAGGGAAGCAAATCGGGTTAAATACTCTCCCAAGAATTGAGTATCATGAATCTCCGAATTATAGAGATGAAACTCAGTATATAAAGTCTTTATTGTGGCCTCGAGTTCGCTAACGCTTTCCGCCTTTGGTGCGATCGGTCCCGCGTTCGATTCCCGGTGGGGACACTCGGACGACAAAGTGTAAAGGCTCTTTCATGCCAGCCTCCTTGAATTACGTTTACCCCATTCACACCAGCAAATGCCAGGATGGTGGAGGTCCCAGATCGCTTCTTTCCTTCCCCAAACCTTTTATCCATCTTTTTCTTTAGATAATGCGATCTCCAAGGGCTTTAGATAATGTGACGTCATCCCTCATACGTGACGGGCTAACAGTCATAGAAGCTGAAAGCATAGAAGTCTAATTCCTAATCCTAGTCCTAAAATCTTCATTAAAAATAAAGAAATATATATTTGAGCGCTTTCGTAAATTCCTCTCCTAAGGGGGGAAACAGGGGACATTTCTACAGTATTGAAATTTCACTTTCTTTAATCAGAGAGTGCCGTGTGTCATGATTATCTTAAGTTGGATGAGTGAAATTCGATATATATGAACTCTTAAATAAAAATAAAGAAATACGTGTCCCAGAATTTCCAAAAATTCTGCGGGGAGATGTAGGGTTAATTTTTATAATATTTAAAATTTCCTTTTATTTATTTAGAAAGTATCCAATGTGAGGATTCGCTTATGAGCTAGGTGTGAAATTCAGTTCAAAAATCATATTTTGAAAAAAAAAAATAATAAGTGTTTCAGAGTTTCCGAAATTACGTTCCTAAGGACACAAGAGGGGATAATTACTGTATTAAATTCACCTTCCTTTATTCAAATGGTGCAGAATGTAAGGATTCGTATAAGATAGAGACGTCAAGTTCTAACTGAAAATCACTTCTAATTGAAAATTACAGAAAAAAATAAATATTTCAGTGATATCAAAAAATACGGCTTCCAATCGGAAAAGGAGACCATTTCTGTAATATTCGATCTTCTCTTTCTTTATTCATAAAATCCTCAATATGTTGTTTCGTTAAGTTGCAGGCATGAAGTTCGATGTACAGCTCCTTCATTAAAAATGACAAAACATGTGTTTCAATGTTTTTGAAAATTCCGCTTCTGACGGGGAAAGTAAAATTTCAACATTAAAATTTCCATTTGTATATTTATTATACCTTATTCTTCCCTTCTTCCCCAATAAACACCACTTACGAAGATACTCATGTAGGTCAGGAGGGGAGGATTACGTGCTACAGTGAAATTTAGAGCTAAGTCGGCGGTAGTTCACTGCTAGAAGGGTCACCCCTAGTCACGTCATCATCATCATCTCCATGCTTGTCTCTGTCCCTTAAAAACAAGAAGTATTCATGATGAATAGATGGTATAATGGCAACTAGTTAATTACGTCCTTCTTCTTTAGCTTGCTAATGACTTGAGGCTCTTTGTAAAGTGGTTCTTGTCGAATGTTGTCTGACTTACACTACTTTGCCGTGCAGGGTCATCGTGATTTCGAATTTACGGCGTTCTTTGTGCTATCATCACTTGGCCTATTTTTAACTACGAGATACGCAAATTTGCTATCCAACGCCTCGTATGTACGATGGTCTTTCGCATGTCAAAATATTGTTCCGAAGGTAAAATCTCCCATTCAGATCTCACGGAGGATGATATCTTGGGAAGCACTATTGAAAGAGAGAGTAACAGTGCGGAAAAGATCGCTAGAGGAAGGAAAACAAGGAAAAGGTGAGAAAATGACAAAGGAGAGTGCAAGTGAAATAGGGATTCGCAGTGATATTCCTCGCCAACATTGTTTAGTATCTATCTAGAAGAAATAGTGAAAAACAGCCTGCATAATGAAGATGGTATTTTGGTAGGAGACAGAATGATTGGGCGTATACCACTTGTAGATGATATGACGCTTGGTACGGAATCTGAAAAGACAATCAATAAGATGTTAGAAAATTCGAGACAAAGTTGGGAAGAATGTGGGATGAAAATAAATGTTAGAAAGACTGAAACATAATGATTGGAATGAAGCAGTTAAAGTCAAATAGTCAAATACAAAAATGGAGGGGAGAAAAACGAAATGTGAACCTGAAATAAAAGCAAAGATAGGAATGGAAAAAGAAGCATTTAGAGGAAGTAAAATCTATTTTGTTGGTTCTTGAATAAAGATTGATAGAAAAAACTCATAAAATGTTTCCTGTGGAGTATTTTGCTATATGGGGCAGAAACATTGCGCAAAAGTGATGAAAGGAGGCTGAAAGTTTCGAAATTTGGCAATGGAGAAGTATGGAGAGTATTAGCTGGATCGAGTGGAAAACGAATGAAAGAATGTTGGAAATAGTGTCGGAGAAAACAATAATTTTAGTTGTAACTGAAAAAAGGTAGAGAAACTGGGAGATTGGCTGAGGAGAAACTGTATCGTGAGGGACGTGCTAGAAGGTATGGTAGCAGGAAAGAGAGGGAGGGGACGAACTAAATCACAACTAGTAAATGGTATGAAAATATAAAAGTCGTAGATGAAGATGAAGAGGTTAGCTGTAGACTGTGGAACATGCAAGTTTCTCAGTTGCAGCATGTGTCCTCTCAATAATGACAGAATACCTACTGTGATGATGATGATTCCTCCCGTGCGGTGAATGAATATTTATGCTAGTAACATAATGCATATAACAATGCTTTACAAAACTTATGAATTGCTATGCAAATCTAAATTTGTTTAACAGTTCGTTGCACAAAAAAGAAAACTATTTAAAAAAAAAAACTATAAGCCTATTCACGAAAACATAAATATATAACTTTCAAAATAGAGAAAGTTGTGATAAATTGTAGTTTCTGTGCTATTTGTTTTGATTTTTCTGTTGCAAATTATCCTACATACGTCACCTATATAAAGTTCGGCAATTGAAATAAGTGTCACTAATTTTGGTGCTTCCATTTAATTATGTAATAAGATTGTCAAATTTAAATATAATTAATTTTACATGTTAACTGTGGAGATATACTACATTTAACGTCAGTTTTATTGCACAAGTTGGGAAGGTGAAAAGTCAGTTACATATTCAAATAACCTAAACGATGGTTAGCTAGCATTTCTTCTTCTCCCTACTCTTTTTTATTACATAACAGTTGTTGTAAGCAAAGCCGGTGGTGGATGGATGAGTAAGGTTGGCATCTGATGCCAGCTAAATGTCTCTAGTAAACAGGGTCAGCGCTTTCTCTCTCAGAGCCCTCAAGGTTTTTTTTTTTTTTTTAATTATTTCTTAATATATTTACAGACTTTTAAATAGCCGAGAAGACAAAGGATAGACTATGTAGTTATTTTTTATGTTCCTTTTTCTTCTTTTTTCTTTCTTATACCACACCCTTTCCCTCTATAATAATATGTTTTTCAGCTATACTACGATCTATCACTTCCTTTTGCCCTAAATGTGTGGGACAAATGCCTGTAAATGACTACGTTGGAGGTATACATACTTCTGTGGTAGTTTTCATGTGAAAGATTCCATGTTATATTTTCGTGATTACCATCAGGAAATAATTATTTTCTATCAAGTTATTGTTTTGTTTTACAATATACAGAATGCTCAAAAATCTAGGATTTTTTGTTTAGCAGTTTAACTTTCTTTTCAATACTGAGGCTGTGTGGGACGTAGATCAACAGCTTAACGTGAAATTCGAATTACATGGCTTCTCTGGAAGTAAAGCACAAGTTTACGCTAACCATATGACCATGAGGATCATCTGGAAACGGAGAACGTCAATTCTTAATAAACTATAGAAACCTAGAGAAATTGTTACTTGTGTAAAGCACCAAAAGTCAGTCAGTCTTCAAAAGTCAGGGCCAAGGGAATACATTCGTACCAGTCCAGACACATACGTCGTAAGACTACCGGCGTTATATATCAGTGGGAGCGAAAATATGAAATGAAAACTTTAATGTAATTATGTTATATATATGATCTTTAAACTAAAGGGACTAGATTATTAACTAAAACAAACTATTATGATTGACTTAAACCGAATCGTAGTAAAACCCACAAACACGATGTTGTCCACAGCAAAGTCTAGTGGTCTGGGATCCCTACTCTTGACATTTTCTTCTAAATCACTTTCTCAAGAACTTTTTTCCCAAACCTTCATTATATGTATATTAGTTTTATATCTCTGAAGTATTACGACCTTGAAATCTTTCTTGTCTTTGATGATCTGTATTATCCTACTCTCCTTCGAAGCTTTGAGTATTCACTCTTCCGCAAATATCTATTGCATCAAAATCCACTGCAGATTCTCTTTTACCCGAACATTTCCTTGCTTCTACAGGGATTTCATCCACCCTAGTTGTTTAGTTCATTTTTATTCTACATAACATTAATACAATCCAAGTTCTTCAAATACACCCTCCCTTACTTCTGATTGTGTCTTTTCTATAACTTTTTAGGTAGTTTCTCATGCTCCACATTGGTTTATGTTTTATCCCATTCTCATTTTACTTTAGCACTTCTAGTTGCCTTAGCTGTTTCTTCATGTTATCGTTCCACTACCAGGTTTTATTATCTACTGTTTCATATTTTCCTGAGGTTTTACCGCTATTCTTTCACCTAGTTGTTTTATGATTTCGCTATTCACCTCACACTGTTTGTTGGCACTTTCATGGGTTGTACCCTTTGTAAAGCTTTTCCTTTAAAATAGCATCCTACAATTTTCGGGTTTTAGTTTCAACCACATTATTTTTATCGTGGTTCTTATTACAGTTCTCTTCCTTCCGTTAATAAATTCATAATCTAATACACACATTCTTGTTCTTTCAACCACTTCTTTATTGGTGGTTTTATGTTTCTTCACCTTACATTATATAGAACAGTATTTCTCAAAAATTTAGGGGACCACACACATCGCTGAGAATTTAAAGTGAGGAAACTGTGATTCCTGTTCTTATTCAACTGTTCGTTTCTCATAATATAGGTTTTATAGCGTGCACATAGAAGTTAAAGAGTTCCTGTCAGCATCATGATATGAAACAGCTATATTTGTTCACACAAAATAGGCTACTTGTATCTAATTTATTTATGTACAAAAGTACCATATATAACTACTAATGCAGGAAAACATACGTCGTTTCCCATTTATTGTAACGAAAATAAATATGGCTAATCTTATGAAATGCCGTGTCGTCACCATTGGCAATGTTCTATGCAATTTGATGGCCTTATTTTCGGACTATCGCTTTGCAGCGAAGTGTTTTTTGAGCAAGTTGGAGTGTAGCCATATCGAGATTAGTGTACTCCCACTGGTAGACTTTGTAAATGTACCTTTGTAGTGTAAAGGTGTGCGGTCGTCTACATTCAAGAGTCCTTTTCAGCAACCCAATGGCACAGTAATCCATTGGCGAAGGCTGGTGACTTAACAGTGATGTCGATGTATGGTGTGGATTTTCGTTGCGCTCTCACGTCCACCAAAATTTGACAGGTGAAGACAGATGCATAGTTTGATCCCTTCTCCTAATCCATTCATGAATTATGAGAATCTACATCATAGCGAGTTGGGACTTTAGTAAGAAACAGTGGAACCAAGACAGTTGTTAGAAAATAAGCCGAGTTAACTTTGGAACTTCCTGCTACATGATGGGTGGTTAAATTGCTATTGTAACTGAACCCTGCAATGATCACGATACACTTGGGGAAACTTACCACCGCTTTCTTATACCATGATTCGAAATATTTTCTGCCCATGAATAGTCATTCCGTCAGATAAACGTATACCTCGCCTAAAGTGCCCAAAATCGTTCACCTTTCAGTAGCAAGATAGCGCTCATACAGCTTGTGACACTTGCCCATTTATTTTTAATGAGTTTACATACCTAGTTTCATCTTGAGGGTCTCGTGAGATACTTTTTTTTTTTTTTTTGCATAAATTTTGATTCCACCTCATATGAATTTTAATCAGTGACGTGAAAATATAAAACGAAGTTTGAGGTTGGTAATTTCAGTATACATTTCAAATTTAAGTGTTTTCACGTGATGCGATCACAAACAAAAGAAATTTCATTTTTATGTATTAGATGTAATTAAAATTTCATATTTTGAATTCTTGTTTTTCATATATCTTATTTTTTTCTTTATACTGTGCCCTTCTTTAGCGATAACGACCTAGAATAAATTGGTTTAACACAGAGTAAAATGCCAGGGTTATTAAGTTTTTCTTCTGGTCGTTAGGTCGCAGAAAAAATGTCACTTCAAATTATAGTTTTAATATACCAGTGGAAACGTCTACTGGACATTCAAACTTTTATAAGTGCTTAACATGTCAGAAGACCAAACGAAACATTTTCTATTCTTCCTGTAGGCACAGCATTTGAATTGGACCACCCGAACGGCTCTTAGTTCTTCATATAGATACATTTAAATCGAATTCTTGTCTTAGGGTCTACAAGAAAGAAACTAGGATCTATACTAAATATGCTTCGTCTTATTCATTTAGATTTTTTACGTATGAGAATTCCTAAATTTAAAATTCATTCTAGTATTACGACATAGTACAATATAATGTTGCAGAAAGAAGAAAGAAAAAGTCTTAAACCTTTGGGAACGATTTCTTACTTTCAGCCGTTGCCCTTGAAACAAAATTACATCTGAAAGAATCATAATTTTATTATCTCAAACAATAATAAACTTTACAGCTCCATTATATTGAATGCTGAGAACAAAACTTAGTAAGAGTGAGATTGTGGTTTATTACTATAGTGTACTTATGTAGTATGATTACGTGTACACTTCTATTGACGTACTTACTTTCAATAGTTAACACATCCATTCATACAAATTTTGCATGAGACAAAGAATTGATCCTTTGAAGAAAGAAAAAGAAAACATTATTTTTAGCATTGAATTTATGTTATTTTATTTATCAATATAATAGTCGCCAATAAGAGAATACAACATTTCAGGGTCTATTCGTTTTGCAACGATGAAGTTTCCATGTCTTCCACAAAATTTGTATGGTGCAATTGTTACCTTTTAGAAGTAAGTTCCTCGAGTATTCAATACTAAATGTTGTAATATGAGTTATCGATTTTGAGTGATTTCGAGACATGCAATATTTCGATTCAGAATGTCTTTTTGAACATAACTCATAATGGACACAACAGCTGGAAATCTCTTATTAAGGCACTTTATACAGTCTCTTAAAAATTAAACATTATAACTTCAGTGTAGTGAATTTCGGTTAAATATCACATTCGTTTGACAAAATATCAAAAATTGAAGTTATTTAAGATGTTTAATTAATAAAATAGTTGAATAATTAAATCACTAAATGACCAGGTGATCTAAAGATAAATTTTAATTAATTTGTGATGTCACCAAGGGAAAATGACACAAGAATGAAAACAAGGGACCAAAGCCGATCTGCGGAATCAAACATGTGGGAGAGGTACCCAGGGGCTGCTGAAGGTATATGACAAACAAATACAGCATATGGCAGCTGTAAGGCACTTACCTACTGGAGTTCATACTGTTAATTTCACATTGCTTGTGTTTGTCATCGCCAGAAACGTTCAGCATTTGAATTGGACCACTAGAACGGCAATACAAAATTTACACCGTCTTGCATTACTGATAATGAAGCCAACCAGCAGCATCTATGATAATACAACCCATTATTACACAAACATCGGTTCGGGGGAAAAATAGAGTCCTTCTAACGGTGAATAAAGGACGTGTTTGGATAAGTGTAGTGAAATGGCTCCAGATGAATCTTGGAACAACAAGTGGGCGGTATGTGGGTACCCCAAGATACACAATTCCTCACGTTTCAAACCTCAACTCTCATTCGTTCATGGGAAATGGCGCAGAATCTGAAAAGTGGGATTAATTTATTTCTCAAGAATGGCTCGAACAATTTTTTCATACTTGGATGTATATATAGGTGTATACAAGGGCTTTGCTTGAAAAATTTAACAGCTCCCCGACCATTTCCCCCCGCATTCAAACAATTCGATTCAACATTTTGAGCCCATTTTGACCTAGTGATGAGCAAACGCAAGACCAAGACCAAACCCTGGGTGGTCTTGGTCTTGGTCTTGGTCTTGCACATCCAGTCTTGGTCTTGGTCTTGCACTGGAATCTTTGGTCTTAGTCTTGGTCTTGGTCTTGCACACCCAGTTTTGGTCTTGGTCTTGGTCTTGCTGCAAGAGTCTTGCAAGTTTTGCTTTTAAAGAATCTTATGCTTTTCATACATAAATTTTACTCTGGATAAATTCTACAATGCGCCAATAGTAACGGAAATACAATGTATGTTTCTAAATGAAATACAGTTTACCTTCGTGTAAGTATGATGATAGTATACAACATAGGTGATAACCTTTATTTTTTCCCATGTCTTCTCACGCTTCACTACTTATAAGATAAATTACAATGTTTCGTTATCTTTTTATGTTTTTTAACAGATTCAATACTCTACTGGTTCCCAAATCGGGAAGAAGCATGAAAGAAAATCAAGACGGCACAGATTACTGAAATACCATAAATTGCTAAATTATTTTTACACTCTAAAGGCGTCATATATATATATATATATATATATATATATATATATATATATATATATATATATATATATATATATATATATATAAATTTTCAACTAAGATTAGCTGATCTTTGCATTGAACAAACTTCCAATTAAATATTGAGATTCTATTTTACTTATTCCAATATGTACTCTATGGAACAGAAACATGGACATTACGCAAAAGCGATGAAAAAGTATTGGAGGCTTTCGATAAAAGGAGGGAATTAGCTGGATTGAACGGAAAACGAATGAGAAGGTGTTAGAAATAGTAGCAGTAGGGGAGAAAAGAAGAATTTTAGATGTAATTAAAAGGAGAAAAAGGAACTTGTTGGGATATTGGCTGAGGAGGAACTTTATTATGAGGGACATGCTAGATAATATGGTGGAAGGAAAGACAGAGGGGGGCAAAATTAGACTGTAGTTGAAGGAAGGTATTAAAACAAAAAATTGCTACGTCAAGGCGAAAAGACTAACTGAGGACTACCGTATATCGAAGGTTTTGAGTTGCATCAAGTGACCTGTCAATAATGGCAGAATAACATCGATTATAAGCAAATCTCTTAATATTTTAGTATAACTTGAGTAAAAACTTAAAACGACTCAACTGTCCATGTCTTTTGTGTAAACTCAACGTATACAAATACTTTTGACCTATATTAGAAATACAAAAACACAGCATCAAACTCCAAGTTATTTGAAATAACTGTACATAATCACTCTCACTTGTAAATATGGATTATTTATTGTTGTATAATGTTATATCGCTCAATCCTTGTGTGCCATACACCTGAGGAGGCTAAAATTTATATTGATAACAATTATTCAATGTATAAGCACCCGCCCATGAAATCAAATTTACGGTCACATACACAAGTTTTTGTCGATGCCATGAAAATGTTATTTCGATTTTTTTTTTTTTTTTGAGCACACATTAAAAATTTCTAACGGATGCTTGATCCTTGGAGCCAAGGCCATATCCATGTAGCCGGCACCTATGGTGTACGAAATTACCGATGTTCAATACTACATTTCTCTTTAGTTTTAGAAGAACACCATTAATATTTTGAAATGATGTAATTTCTAGTTTTGCATGCCACGATTATGCACCGAGGCTAAGAGAGATGGTGATGATGAGAAATGAATGAAATGGTGTAATGAAGAAAGTAGGAGGAAAGGGTAAACCCCGAGAAAACCTACTATCCACCAATAAAGCTCACATGGTGCAAGGTGGGATCGAACCAGGGACTACAGCACCAAAGGAGAAAGCTCTACCACTGAGTCGGTCTTGTGCAAGACTCTTGCGCAAGAGTCTTGGTCTTGGTCTTGCAGCTATGGCCTTGGTCTTGGTCTTGGTCTTGGTCTTGCAGCTATGGCCTTCGTCTTGGTCTTGGTCTTGGTCTTGGTCTTGCATCGGGATTCCTGGTCTTGGTCTTGGTCTTCCATGCAAGACTCTTGCAAAAACTGCAAGCCCAACACTCTTGCACTCATCACTATTTTGACCTATGATGGTCTGCGAGTACAATTATGAAAAAAAAATCTTAGATGTCGCCTTAACTTTACAATCACATATTGTTTTTTCCAAAATTGTATCAGGGAGCGCGGTGGCTCAGTGGTAGAGTGTTCACCTTCGGTGTTTGGGGTCCCTAGTTCGATCCTAGCTCGCGCCGTGTGGACTTTGGTGTGGACAAAGTAGAATAAGACATGTTTTTCGCATTTGCCAAAAGACCGCGTAGAAGAATAGTGAGGGTTATAAAACATTTTGTTGTTGAATGTATTGAAGAATACTGTGTCATAAAACCTAATGAATGTATTACTTAGTGGTATAATAAAATATATATGTTACACTACGACAGCGTGTAAACAAAAAAGTGGTGAAAATGGATTGTGGGAGAGGTATTTTGACAAGAAATTGTTTATTGTAAACAAATATATATGCGTCTTACCGTTTGGGGCCGACACTTTTAAACGGTAAATCATAATAAGAATAATAAACTTATTGTATATGTAAGAAAGGAGGTGGGGTAACAAGAATACACACGACTCATTGTTTGCCATCTTGACAAGAAATTGGTTATTGTAAATATGTACATACGCGTTTTTTGTGTGTCCCCCATTTTGACAAGAAGTTGGTTAGGTAAACAAACATATACGTCTGTATGGTGACAACGCTTTTAAGAAAAATGTACTTAATTGGTAATAAAATTAATAATATTAATAAAATAATTATATGTATTGTAATCTATACCTTTGATGTTTATGAAAAACCGTCGATAGACTTCCCGTATGCAGACTTTCAATTTGCACATAAACTACATGATTATATACGAAATATAGTGTGTTCACGTCTTCGGAAAATGGGAGGGGAAAACTTGTTTGAAAACGCATCTAAGCGAGCGGTCCCGGAAACCGGGATGCGCGGTACGGGATGCGAGGGAGTAGGCGCGGACGCGTGAACGGAAAACACACGCGGGCGTGCGCGGACGCGTGACCTTCATGAAAAAAGAAAAACATTGTGTGCTCTTCACCTGATTGATTTCGTCAGTGTGAATTTTTTCTTTAAATACAAGGATTTCAAAAATATGAAGTATCTTCGCAAGCATGGCACCAGGAAAATCTGATATTCAGCGCGAGATTGCAGCGATGAATGAGTTTGAGTGGAGATCCGATATTTCTTGGAATGATTCTCAAGAAATAATTTATATTTCCGATGATGATGATGAAGTTACATCTCATTATTCACAAGAAGAAGGAATAGATGATGACGCTGTAGTCTTTCCCCTTTCGCCGGATGTTTTTCCTTAATTAAATTTAGGAGTAGGAAGAAGAGGACGTATACACAATCAATGATTCCTCGGAATCTCGTGGGAAATCACCGTCATTATTAAATAATTTTGCACACATAACAGGTATGTCTACATATAATAATGTGGTTGTGCAGTGCATAAAGGACAGTATTCAAAAATGAAAACCATATGAGACTCGTGCATGGTGTGTTATGACATTAGAAAGAGTGCAACAAGATCTGTTTCGTGTGTACAGTGATTCACATATGATTGGACATGATACACGGAATCAATTTCATAAGAGTTAAGGAAGTGTGGTAAGTAATGTCTTATACATTTCGGAACTGATGGAGATTCTGCGTGAATAAGATGTTGAGAAAGGTTGTCAGTTACATAACCTTTAACGATATGAACTGTGAAACAAGTGAACTGTGTAAATAAATTATTTATAATATAGAGTGAAGGTTTATATGTTACCAAGTGTGAATTATATTTTAACATATTCCTACGTTGGTACTTGGAAGAACATTTTTGATGATAATATGTGTTGGTGAGATCTACGTTTCATACGAATAAAAATTACAAACTGTCATTTGATTTCGTAAATAAAATGGAAAATTGTGATGTGTTTGCACATATTGAAAACTCGTGTGATAAGAAAAAGGTTACAAACAGCAGGGATAATGAACAAAAACATTTACAACGCTTATTAAATAGTGAAAATGTTGAGTTAACTTCACGGAAAAACCTAGTGGTAAAGGAAAACTTGTGTTGTCGGAATAAGAAAAACATTTACATTCAACGTTAAATTGGTTGACATGTACTTGTACATATAACTTCGTAACTATTGAATGTATTAAAGAACATTTTAAAAACAATTGACATATAGAAATTTTTAAAAGTGTAAAGTTAAATCTGAAACGTTGAAGCAGTTATTATTTCGATAATTATGAAAGTACGATTGTATTGTAAATATAATATTTACATTTGTAAATAAAAATATTACTCTTTTTTACTTTTTTTCTTTTCTACTATCTGGTTATATCAGTAAACATAGTATTATTTTGTTCAATGTTTTTCTTTACGAATAATCTTAAACCATCTTTGAAAAGATTTCATGTGTACAAACAGAGCAGAAATGCTTAACTTTTACACTTCAACATTCTTTTTAAATTTTTATTTCACGTTTAATTTAAAGGCATGTAGAATTACATTTTTTTAATTTTTACATTTTACAATTAATGGTTAGCTTATTTAAAATAAAAGTATTAAGAATTGCATTTTCGTTTTTCTAACTTACATTTTTATTTTTCATTTTACATTTATTTTTCAAACGCGTTTTTATTTTTTCATTTTACATTTGTTTTCCAAACACATTTTTGATTTTTCGTTATTAATTTTAAAATTAATGACTTTAACATAGTTAAAGAAAAGTAATAAGAATTGTATTTTCGTTTTTCAAATTTACATTGTTAATTTTTTCATTTTACATTTGTTTTTCAAACGCATTTTTGAGTTTGCATTTTACAATTAATGACTAACTTATTTAAACAAAAGTATTAAGAATTGCATTTGCGTTTCTCAAACATACATTTTTAATTTTTTCTTTAGATTTGTTTTTCAAACTTACATTTTCCATTTTTCATTTTGCATTTTACAACTAATGACTTTAACATAGTCGAAGAAAAGTATTAAAAATTGCATATTCGTTTTTCAAACTTACATGTTTAATTTTTTTCATTTTACATTTGCGTTTTTCAAACTTACATTTTTCATTTTTCATTTTTTACAATTAATGACTAACGTATATAAAGAAAAGTATTAAAAAATGCACCATGTATTTTTATTTTTTAACTTACGTTTTATGAAACTTGCATTTTTAATTTTACATTTTACAAGTAATGAATTTAACGTAGTTTAAAAACGTATTAAAAATTACACTTGAACATTACACGAATTTCATATAGTTAAATGAACATTTCAAGAATTACATTTTGCAAAAACGTAATTTTTTTTACTTGGACATTTTATTATTGAGTTTAACGTTGTCAAATTAAACTATAGACATTAAATTCTACTTTCATTTTATTTCGAGTTTAATTCAAGTTAAATGATTATACAAATAGTTTCACATTGACATTTTACATTAAAACACTTTAACGTGGGATAAAGAATTACATTTTATTTTATTTTTCGTATTAAAACAGAGGCGTTTTCATTTGTGAAAACTCAGGGGAAGCGTTGTTTCAATTAGATTAAAATTCCGTTGGAAACACATATTATTTTTATTCTTCTAATAATTCTTATGGATCGCTTAAATAGGAATCTCAGCATATGTGTTGGAACGTATGCTAAAGCATATTCGTTGTAAAAAATGTTTCGAAAATACTAAAAATTGTGAACCGGTAAATAATTTGTATGGATAAAATTCTTATCAATAAATGTGTGAATGTTTACAACGTAAAGTATCTGTTACAATCATTCATTGTAAAACAAGATGTTAAAATTTCAACATCCTTCTACCATTTTACTTGCAGGTCCTTAAAGTAAAGTGCGAACAATATTATCTTAAGACATTCATTATTTACCACTTGCAAAATTTTCTTTCAACACTGTTGAAATACTACTAAAAGACCAGGCATGGCGAAATTTACCGTATTTAATTTTTGCAGTACGTAATAATGGTGCTTCCGTATCACCTAAAAATGTGTATTTTATGTTATCGGTATAAATAAAAATATGATGTGGATACAATGTTACTATCAACATACGGTTGTTTAAATCCGCGAGAATGAAGTACAAGATTTTTATTTTCAGGAAATCCTAATTGTAATACTAATGTTGGTGACAAAATAACCGATTCAAAACGCTCACTACATTCTAGTTGTACAATATTTGACACAGAAAATTTTATATCTTTTGATTCTTTATTTAATTATTTAATGATATGAATTACTGACGGATAATATCCACTTACAATTTTACTCTTTCAAGGTTCATCATTTTTTAGTTTATATCAAACAACATTCTCCCCATCGGTAACATTATAACATGTTAAAGGAACATCAAATTCACTTAATATTTCATACCAATCGGTTTCTGATAATTGAATATTACTTTTTAATTGATTGATAAAATGTGTTGGATGATTTTTATTATATACTTCGGTAACATTATTTCAAATTAATGTAAAGTAAAAACTATCATCTACACCAGCGTTTCCCAACCGGTGTGCCGCGGCACAATGGTGTGCCGTGAATGGGCCGCTGGTGTGCCTAGAGAGGAAATCGAAACAAAAATATTAATTCTATAGCAATCAAATTACAAAACGTAGGGGAAAATGTACATCTCTATTTCACACTACTATGAATCTACAATTTTAAGTTTCATACCGTGTTACTTTTTGTACATTTTTAATGTTGAAAAAAGTATGTATCATTGTCATGACCATTATTGCTTCTTTATTGTTGCAGACTATTTCGTAACTTCAAAATTTAAAATATCATTCAATCTCTTCGTCAAAGTAAACATGCATACAAATTGTGTTTTAAAAGTAAAAGAGATTTGTTTGTTCGTTCGTTATTTAGTGATCTTCCTTCTTACAAGGAAACCTAGGTATCTATCAGAGCCCGATCTTAATGAAACTTTGTATATAGAGAGAGTGCCTCGGAAACTCACATAGCCAAAATTGTAGCTGCAGAGTCCAAGAGGTTGGGACACTAGGGCTCGAGAAAGATCAAAAGTGGAACATCAGTACATTAACGACACGGTGAGAAAAGGCATGTTTTTCTTTAAAACTGGTCATTGTAACGACACGAAATGAACATGCATGGATATAAAGTGGTAGATTTAATCTGTTAAAAGTGACAAAAAGAATATCCGTCATCTTGAAAGAGGCGATGTTGAAGCTGGTGCGATTGGCGTAAATGGGAAGAAAGTCATGCGATACATCAATTTAAACGTAAATAGACGCAAAAACCTGTTGGTGAAGTCTGTTGTGGATTACATTATTACAGTGCTTCTGGTAGAGTGGTTTAGGTATACTCATGTCCAAAATTATTGTCGCATGTCTGTAAATATGTTGTTGTAGGAATATAATATGATAACAAATTTGCCCGGTATTGCTTATAATGTTAGTATGTGTATAATCGGCAAAGACATGTATGTGGCAAATTTCATGTCAAAAGAGCAGTAAATAAGAACAATAAAACGAAAATCAAACTTTCTTGTCTATTTAGTAACATTTTGTTTTAATCATTCTAATTTTCGTATTTATTCGTGGACATATGAATGTATGTATGAACTTTGCTTCTGAAATAAATGATTGTCAACATAACGTGGTTAATCTTCAAGTGTCTGTCCTGAATGAGTATGTTGTAGCGAGATAGAGGAAAAACAGTGTAATAAAACGAAAAACTTTCCTAAAACCGATAAGAACTTGCATTTCGTACTGTGGACAAGAAAATGAACTGCAAGTAGGAGAGGGGCAAGGGGGAGGATATGGTCGTGGATGCGAGTGAAAATAGATAGGTGGCACTCAAACACAGCGCCATTAGGTCATGTGTATTTCTCGCTCACAACTTATTGGACTGTGTGCGACGAATACAACTGCAGGGTTCTAAACATCAAATGTGTACCTACATCATGAATCTATACAATGTGGTGGAAAAATTGATGTCTATGGTAAAATAAAAGGGACTTGGTAAAGAAAAAGTGTTTAGTGAAGAGGACAACAAATGTGTGCAGTACATTTGGGATCTACTGAACAACTGGCACACTTTTTCTGAAGTGAGCGAAGTGAGTGAAATGGAAGTGAGCGAAGAACACTCTCTTGAGTTCGACGAGTATGAGTCGGAACCAGAAGAAGCATTTGATGGTGACGTTATGAATGAAAATACGGAAAGATCATCAATGTCATCTTCAGATAGTGAATACGTATCTTCGCCAAAAAAGGCGCATTGCTACATTCCGACAGACAAAAAGATTGCAGCTGTCAGATACTGGCGTAACATAACAACAAGGAAGCATCTTGCTTTCTCATTGATGAGAACACAGTTTCGATTCCTAACATCCGAACGTCAGCTCTATTACTAGGAAGCAATGCTGAAATGGCAATTGGTTACAACAAAAGAAGCATTAAAACAGATTGCAGAGTTTACTGTACAAAGGTTGAGAAGCGAGACAACAGCACCACATAGTCCATGACAGCGATATTCAAAAGTGGGCAAAATCAAAAGCAAGAGAACTAGGAACTTGGATGTTCAACAATATTGTCAGTCGTAAAATCACTAGGTTTGACACCACCACAACGTTTGATGACGAACAACAAATCAACAATCGTGCTGAAGAATGGCGAATGTTAACCAAGGAACTGCTTCTTTCTTACGAAAATGATAATATTTCGAATGCAGACGAGTCTGGTTTCAGAAGGAGATGATGGCAGGAAGAACACTAAACGAGCGTTGTGCTTCGCAAGTGTATGAACGGGTACAATCTGTAGCTGCAACGACCCATTCATTCACAATTGTTCCAATGATTTCGAAATCAGGAAAGGTAGCAGAGAAACTGTTTATTATTCTACCAAAGACATATATCAGTGCAAAAGTACAAGAGATAATGTTCAAACCAGACAATCTCATCATAAAGTGGTATTCTTCCGGAAAGATGACCAAAGCGCTGTATATGGACTTTCTAGCAGAGGCAGTCATGCAAATGTCTGGTGAGAAGAACCTGCTTATTGTAGATTCATATGGTCCACATAAGGACAATACGTTGGTGGCAGAAGTACTCGTGACCTATCGTTGAATGAAAATAGAATTCAGACGCACATAATACCAGAGAAAACTACTAGCAGATGCCAACCACTGGATGTGTATTATTTAAGAATGGCAAAACACATGGCAAGACAGATCTCATCGGCAGCCCTTAACCTTTTCCCGATCCTGGCTTTTTGGGCTATTTTTTAGACTTTCAGTCAAGCAGCTACTGTATCGTCACTATTTATCCTAGGATCATGGTTCATACCTCGTTCTCTTCAGAATAGAGCTGGCTTTCAAATGGTACCACTTGCATGCTCACACCATATACCAGAAGCGCGAAAAAAATCTCAAAGTGGGAATTTCGGAGGGAAAAAAATTTTTCTCGAACTTTGGCCCCCCCTGGACCCCCTGTGTGATCGTAGCCATCTAAAAAAATCTGATAAATAGTACTTGGTGTACTGAATGTGTGTGCCAAATTTCAAGTTTCTATCTTGAAAAGTAAGGGCGGGAGAATTTTTATCAAAAATTCCCACAATGCCCCAAAGTACCATAAAACACTATGATCTGAGGGAAAAAAAATTCCTGAGACATCCATAATTACCCTAGGACTACAAACCGCCAATCATTCTCTTCAGAATAGAACTGTTTTTCAGGCGGTACCATTCACATGTCTCCACCATGTATCTAAGGTGGGAAATTCCTCAAAAAAGGGATTTTTTGGGGCAAAATTTCCCGTTTTTCAAATTTTGCCCCTCTGGACCCCCCTGTTTTTACGCAGAAATCGGAAAAAAACTTTTGGTAAATACTACTCGGTGCACTGAATGTTTGTGCAAAATTTCAATTTTCTACGTGAAAAAATAGGCCCGCCAGAAAAAATTCCCTACTTTGCCCCACTTTTACCCTATATAGAAGTATATTTGGATAAAAATTCACTGAGACGGCCCTAATTACCCTAGAATAATAATTCGACCGTCATTCTCTACAGAATGGAACTGCCTTTCAGACGGTATGACTCACGTGGTCCTATCATGTATGTGAGGCGAAAAAATGACCAAAAACGGGATTTTTTGGGGCAAAATTTCCCTTTTTTAACCTTTTGCCCCTCTGGTTCCCCCCTGTTTTAACACTGACATCAAAACAAAAACTCTGGTAAATACTACTCGGTGGACTGAATGTTTGTGCAAAATTTCAATCTTCTACGTGAAAAAATAGGCCCGCCAGAAAATATTTCTCTACTTTGCCCCACTTTTACCCTATACAGAAGTATATTTGGATAAAAATTCACTGAGACTGTCCTAATTACCCTAGAATAATAATTCGACCGTCATTCTCTTCAGAATGGAACTGCCTTTCAGACGGTATGACTCGCGTGGTCTTATCATGTATGTAAGGCGGTAAAATGACCAAAAACGGGATTTTGGGTGTAAAAAATCCCTGTTTTTACCCCTTCGCCCCTCTGGTTCCTTCCTGTTTTAGCACTGACATCGGAACAAAAAATCTGGTAAATACTACTTGGTAAAGTGAATGTTTGTGCAAAAGTTCAATCTTCTACGTAGAAAAATAAGCCCGCCAAAAATATTGAACATAGGCTTAGAAAATGAGAAGAGAAATTTTTGACTTATGACGTCATCACCTCCTATGTCTGGACGCAGGACGGTCTGAAACCATACGTAATGTCTTCTACAAGGCCTCTGGACTTGGAAAACCAAAAAAAAAAAAAAAAAAAACGGACGAAAAAGCTCAAATAGAAGAGAAATAACGCAATGTACCATGAAAAGTGCATATGGTACAAATTGTACCATAGGATCCCCAAAGGGTTAACTACAATCAACAATTCAATCTTCAACAGCGAAATAATATCTTGCGTCTCCAATCCCTAATTCATAACCAGTTCACGTCTCCTCGATTTCAGGGGTCTCATCGTTATGCTTGGTATAAGACTGGTCTTGTGGAGTCGACAGACAAGCTCATAAGCATTACTACATTCTAGTTTGGACAGAAGATGGAATTGTGCAATGCAGTAGTGGGATGTGAAACATATGCTTTTATCAGGTGTAGTTATTGTTCAGCTACTTATGTTTTGAACATTTTTCGTTACATACCATTATCACAAAAAAGAGCAGGACGAACAACTTGCAGGCACTTCAACTGCATCATAAACATTTTGTGACGTGATATTCAACCTGAACTTTCTTCAGTGATGAGTGCTCCCTAGAAAGGATATATCTTTAAGTAACCATTATGAGAACAATTGTAACTCCTTCATAAATTAGACATATCGCCTTTCCGTTCCAATATACTATTCTACTATAATGTGCACATTTGTAGTATAATTTGTCATCAGCAAATATATTTTGTAAAGACCATTCTCTTGTCTATTCTTGCAGAACAATTCTGTTTCTGATTTCTGTTCGAATTAATGGAAATATAATGAATAGTTACAAGTGTATGCCAACTATGGCATTATTATGAAGATTGAACACGCACGTCATATCACTCAATCCATACCAACTATATGTTGTCTCTGACACAAATCACGTAATGCTAAAATCACATTTCGCTCTGTTTTTCTTGTTACATTGATGCCACTCATAGCGCTCCATACCCCCATCTGCTCGAGTAGCATGAGATACGCTTTGCTAACCTTGTACCTAAAGCACTGTACCAGAGGCACAGGAATAATGTAATCCCACAACAGACTTCACCAACAGGTTTTTGTGTCTGTTTACGTTCAAATTGATGTATCGCATGACCCTCTTCCCATTTACGCCAATCGCACCAGCTTCAACATGGCCTCTTTCAATATGGCGGATATTCTTTTTATCACTTTTAACAGATCAAATCTAACACCTCGTATCCATGTATGCTCATTTCGTGTCGCTACAATGACCAGTTTTAAAGAAAAACGTGAATTTTCTCACCATGTCCTTAATGTACTGATGTTCCACTTTTGATCTTTCTCAAGCCCTAGTGTCCCAATCTCTTGGACTGTATTTCCGTAATAATATTTTTTAATTGATTAAAACTGTGTTCTTGTAAAATACCCTATTGTCATGGGATTCCCTTTTTAGTTATAGAAAATAAAGGTTAAGCAATCTTTGCAAATCGAGGTATTGATTTTCTAAACCAATTAAACAATCCCAGAACTTGACGTGTTTCTTTTAAGTTAGTGGGAACGGGTGTCTCTTATGGCTTGTACCTTGGATTCACTAAAACACATTCCTTGATCGTCTATAGAATAACCTAAGAATTCAATGGACTCCCTGAAAAACTTAGTTTTTTCTATATTTACGGTTAAGCCAGCTTTTTCCAAACGCTCCAACACTGTATCCAAGTTTTCTAAATAATATTTAGGAGTTTTCCCCATGATTAAGTTATCATCGGCATAGAAAATCACATTTGCACGAAGATCTTGTCATATTACTTTATTTAAACATGATGTTAACACAGCACTACCATTAATTAAACCAAAAACCACTCGATTATATTCAATATAATTGCCCTTCAAACGAAAAAGTTGTATAAGGTCTTGAACTTTTTTCTAACAAGATCTGATTATAAGCCATTACAAGAACCAGGTTTCCAAATATGGTATTTCCTTGTAATGAACTAAGGATTTCTTCCACTGGGGATATCTTACTTGTTGTAATTTTATGTGTTTATTTAGTTTTCTCAAATCTAACACTATTCTCAGACGTTTGCCATCCTTTTTAGGTACCATATGTAGTGGGTTTAAATGAACACTTTGTGAAGAACTTATTATTTCGTCTTGCAACATTTTTGAAATCTGTTTTCTTACGTTTTCCCTAAATCTGTAAGGTATAATGTACGGCTTAGTTACAATTGGACTTTCTGTATCAATTTCAATATCGTACACAAAATCTTTACAACATCAGGGTCTCTGTGAAAATACATTTTTATGTTTATAAAGAATATTCCTGAATTGTAATACAAAATGCTCATCAGTATTCTTTACGGTGTTTATAATTCCTTCCACACATCTCTGAAATGAATGATCACTGCTGCCTGTCATAGGCTTTTCAGTTCCATGTTCCATAATTTCCTTTTCCTTACTATTGCATTCATTTACATAAAGATTATTATTTATAAAGGGTTGACACTGACAGGCAATGTTATCACCAATGGGAATTAAATTTTGTACAATTTTGTCATGAAGGGTACGTATTGAGAATGTTTTATTTTCGGTCTAAAACTGCACTAATTGCGTGAGAAAATCTAAACTTATTAGTACATTTTCGTTTAATTCATTAATAACCAAAATGGGAATTGAGACTTCATAATCTTGTATTGTAATCACCACTTGTATTCTATTTTCCCGATAACTCTTCTCTTATGTTTACCTGTGTAATCAACCATAATTAAATTATCTATTTTCTGTAATCTAGGGTTGGAATAATCTTTTGTAAGTTAACACTAAAAGGAATATGATAGGAGTAATACGCTAACTCCTGTATCAATCAAAGCTTGAAGTGGAATATCATTAATTTTCACATGTATTTTGTCTGTGCTGAATGTTTTCAAAATCACAAAGTCATTATCGGGTATGCATACATCTTCTATATCATCATCGAACATCCAATGACAATTACTAAAGGGAACCTATTGGCAATTACTACTAAGATCCAAAGTCTTAAGATTAGTTTCATTTATAGAAAAACATCCTTGTGAATGAATTGCTGACGTGGCTTTAACCCGTCCCACTCAGCCACATCTAGTTTAAATTACCATTACCAAATAACTCCGTTAAATTGCACTGAATAGCGCAATCTTGAGTACCGTTTTGTATATTAGGTTTTTTTTTCAGATCTTTGATTTCTATTTTGATACCTTATGTCATCAATGAAATGGTTACGAAAGCTATTTCAGGGAAAATTAGGTGTACTGTTTGCCTGATTTCTAAATGCTGTATAGTTACTATTCCTATTTCCTCTGTTATTACGTTTGGCTCTATTACCGGTAAAATTGGATTCAGTTCTATTACCGTTAAAATGGGATCTAAGATTACTTCTCGCATTAAGATCACTTTATTCCCTGACACTGATATTGCGAACAGGTACGTAACTAACTTGATTACGATTAGCATATGGTTGATTTCGATTACTATTAGCTTGCAACATAGATTGACTTTGCACTATCATAATAAGGTGATTGAAATTAACGCATTGTGCAGAAATCAATAGTTGTTGCAACTTAAAAGGTAACAAGATTCGGATTGATGTTATTATTCTTGATTCCTCTTGGTATGAATTAATTAACTTCAATTCATTATATACGGATATCACAAAATCAGTTAGATTCTTATCAATTTTTGCATCTGTTTCGAACTGTCTCAATTTGTCAACATGAAATCGTTCTCGAAATTAGAAAGTAAAGCATTTTTAAAATCTAGATAATTACGTAAATTGCTTTGGATTGCTTTGAACCATATAGAACACGGTGGTAATAAAATATGAGGCAGAATTTTCAACAATTTAGATCTGTCTATTCCCATTAAATCACACTTTTCCTCGAATTTTTCTAGGAAAGTGCTGGCCGGGATGTCATCTGATCTACTAAATTTTGATTTCACTAAATCGAAAATGATTATTTTTACTAATGTGCTTCAAATGTCTAGAATTTGTGTGAATGTTTTTCATGAGGTGAAATAAATTATTTCTTCTCTCATCGCCTTCGATATTAAATTCACTATTGTCCTTTTCTGAAGACTTTTTTGATGAATCACTATCATCCACTGCTACTCTGGATTCATGTGGTGCAAGACAAACGTTGACAGCCGGAACTCGCTCATTATTTGCCGTACTAAATTTCTCCTTGATTGCATTTACTTCTTTCTGCAATTCCGTGATCTGACTAGTATGATCTTCACCTGTGTTTCAACCACATTCACTGCACTTTGTACAATTGTAAATTCGGTGTTGATTTGTTGTGTTATCTAATCTAATTTATTATAAATTCGCTGAGTCATAACCTCTGTAATTTGTTCAAAACTATTTGTTGAAATCGAATATCCATTTGCTGAAATTTTTGTTCTAGCTGAATATCCATTCTTTGCAGTTGCTGCGATATTTGGCGGGACATTTGCTCTAGCTGAGTATCCCTTCTTTCCTGTTGTTGCGATATTTGCTGACCAAACTGTCATAAAATCAACCACGTTCGTTGATGAATTCGTACCTGGTAGCTCTACATCACCACCTTCTTCATGCATATTTTCATTTCCAGAAACACTCATTTTTTTGCTTCTATAAATTATCTTCCCACTTCTGAGTAAAGTATACTCCGTGTTGATCACTATGCTGAGACTGCTTTACTATACTTCAAACTAATCTCAATGTCCTGGTCGGTAAACCACCATCGAAAATGTACCGTATACATACATACATACATATATATATATATATATATATATATATATATATATATATATATATATATATATATATATATATATATATATATATAGGAATCACCGTGCAACCCCTGCAGTGGCCTAAAAGCTGTTGAGCTGGGAAATGTCAAACTCCCAAGCAGAAAGAACTACTATTTCAAACGTACTTGGTTAAGAAAAGATGAGTGACAATAAAACGAAAAGTGATTTAGAACAAATTAAAATTAAAAATATTGGAAGCAGGTTTGTACAAACATTCAAACATTAAGACAAACCACCACTGATAGATACAAACAAGAGGACTTGTATCTCTTTAATTCACGTATATTTTCTTTTCACTTTCTTATTTGTCACACACACACATACTTACATAGTTCTTCAATCACTAGCTTCTTCTTGTTTTGTTTTTTTAAACAGAAAGTGGCAAACATATCAGAACAAGTTACTATCATTGAGCGAGTCTTCCAAACATGTCTAAAAAATAGAAGTCTTCATTGAAGCATCATTAATTTAAATGAGTTTTTTTTATAAATCCAGACAAATTACAATGTAAGATGTTGAGGTGTTAACGTTGAGGATGTGTGAGCAGCAACTGTCCGTTATTAGTAGTTTGCTTAGTGCTCGTCTGTAAAACATCATACAGCGTAGAACGGAAGCATGTGTTGAAAACTGATATCGCCAAAGAATACTTGTGGACGAAGGGGAAGCACCAGTGACAAAGATCGTCAGACATTGAAGAAGTTCTCACCGAGAATCGTAGAGCAATGCAGCAAGAGTGACTTCGATGGTCAATAAGTATCTGAAACAGCCTACTGCGACAATCGCAGTAAGACGCAAATTGCGTAACCTGAATACCCGGTGTCCTCCCACTTGCGTATATTTCTACTTCCGTATATCTCAAAATCCTTCCCAGTTCCGTACAAGTGCCAGAAGCAATGAAATGTCATGATTTAAAAGCGAGATAAGAATTCCTATTTCCGTACAGGTTTAATAGTTGGCACTATTCCTGTGAATTTTTGTTAGTTTTTGAGCAATGGGGATATGGAATCTAAAGGTTTCGTTTCGAGTAGCAGCTACAACGAATAAGAATCCTTGAATAGTTTCATTTTGCAGACTGCCTAGCAGACCAGCACGATCTTCTTTATTGACGGCACGTTTAAGAGCTACAACAAACTTCTCTCTCAAATTTTTGTAATTCATGCACATATTGGAAGTTCAATAGAGGAAACTAATATGATTCCGGTGGCTTTTAGCCTTATCCCGAACAAGAGACAGCAAATATATGAAAAGTTGAAGTCCTGAATTGGAATCCTGAAGTTGTAATGGTATATTTCAAGGATGTAGTAATAAATTCTTTTAGGACAATTTTCCCTTCATGTTCCATAAGTGGGTGCAATTTTAACTTCAACCAGTGTATCTGGTGAAAAATAGGGTATTTGGTCTTGGTTACAGACTACGGAAACAATGATGATATAATACTTCAGGTTCGAATGTGTGCGACATTAGCTTTCCTTCCGTTAGAAATGGTCGACAGTGGTTGGCTGTCTATTCAAGAAGATATCTGCTAAGCTCGAGCAGTTCTATGACTATTACATTGACCGGTGGCTAGAAAATCCTGCAGTCCCAGAAAGCATATGAAACTGTCATGAAAAACGCCATAGAACAATCTCGCAGAGAATTGGAATAATACACTCATGCTTAAAAATTAAGGATAATTGCAGATTGTGGCACTACACAACGTGTCACTACACAAAACTAGCGCTAATGGCATAGGCACATAGTGAACACAACATACGAACAAACGAAACATATCGGTACCACGGTATTGGTGATATCTACGGTATCTACGGTATTGGTGTTAAGTTGAGAAACACATGTGCTACACAACGCCACTGTTTCTTGCCCATGTACCCGACATCAATATGGAATATGATCACCATGCACACGTACACAGGCCGCACAACGGGTTGGCATACTCTGAATCAGGTGGTCGAGCAGCTGCTGGGGTATAGCCTTCCATTCTTGTACCAGTGCCTGTCGGAGTTCCTGAAGTGTCCTAGGGGTTTGAAGACGTGCAGCGATATGTCGACCGAGAGCATCCCAGACATGCTCGATGGAGTTTAGGTCTGGAGAACAGGCAGGCCACTCCATTCGCCTGATATCTTCTGTTTCACGGTACTCCTCCACGATGGCAGCTCGGTGGGGCCGTGCGTTATTATCCATCAGGAGGAAGGTGGGACCCACCGCACCCCTGAAAAGGCGAACATACTTATGCAAAATGACGTCCCGATACACCTGACCTGTTACAGTCCCTCTGTCAAAGACATGCAGGGGTATACGTGAATCAATCATATTCCCACCCGACACCATCAAACCACTACCTCCATACAGGTCCCTTTCAAGGACATTATAGGGTTGGTATCTGGTTCCTGGTACAGGCCAGATTATAACTCGGCGAGAATCACTGTTAAGACTATACCTGGACTCGTCCGTGAACATAACCTGGGACCACTGTTCCATTGATCATGTACTGTGTTCTTGACACCAGGCTTTACGGGTTCTCCTGTGAACAGGGGTCAGTGGAATGCACCTTGCAGGTCTCCGGGAGAATAAACCATATCTGTTCAGTAGTCTGTAGACTGTGTGTCGGGAGACAACTGTTCCAGTGGCTGTGGCAAGGTCCCGAGCAAGGCTACCTGCTGCACTCCGTGGCCGTCTGCGGGCACTGATGGTGAGATATCGGTCTTCTTGTGATGTTGTACACTGTGGACGTCCCGTACTGTAGCGCCTAGACACGTTTCCTGTCTCCTGAAATCGTTGCCATAATCTTGAGATCACACTTTGTGGTAGCGGAGGGCCCGTGCTACGACCTGCTATGTATGACCAGTCTCCAGTCGCCCTATTATTCTACCCCTCATAACGTCACCAATATGTGTTCTTTGAACCATTTTCAACACATAGTCACCATTAGCACGTCTGACAACATCTGCACACTTACACGCTGCACCGTACTCTGACATGCACCAACACACCTCTGCGTATTTGGACTGCTGTCAGCGCCACCGTTCGACGACCGCACCGCATGCACCGCACTGAAGGGTCAAATGCACCGCATGGTCATACCCCGAGGTGATTTCCAACCGAAAACCGCCCACCAGAGCATCGTTTCACCATGTTTCCGCATTATCCTTAATGTATGAGCACGAGTGTAGATTAACAACCATAATTCCCATGTCCTTGAATTATTCCGTTTTCTCAAGTTAGAAGCCAGAACAAGAATTACCTCCCAGATGCGTACATTTCCAGGTCCGTACATCTCAAAATCCTTCCCAGATCCGTAAAGTACCAAGCGCGATAACATGACATATTTTGACATTGATAAAAGGTTTCTCACTTCCATACGTGTTTAATAACTGACACTGTTTCTGTGCATTTTTAATAAAGTTTGAGCAGAGGAGAATATGGAATTGCATGCTCAATGAAATACGAAAAGATGCATACATGCTTTCCATACTGCTGTAAGTTTTTTTTTCTCGACTCAACTCTTCACGTTTAATTCAAACTCGACCAATATATCCCCGAAATGTGTTTGATATGAATTTACAAATCACGTCAAAGAGAGTCTGCTTTTATAAAGAGTCTTCGTCGAACTAATATCTGTATCTTCTATGATCTTGGTTCATGTGCAGTAGGCTGTTTACCATCATTACCAGCACCTATAAGTAATGCTTATCAATATATATATAGTGGCGGATCCAGAATATGATAAAGGGATGGGCTCGCGTAGTTGACCGCTTTATCCAGTGTAAAGCAGGATTGAAGCCCATTTTATCCAGTGTATACCTGAGCGTCAACGGGGGGCTGTAGCCCCTATAGCCCCCCTTGGATTCGTCAATGTATATATATATATATATAAGATTTACAGTTTGTGGCAACTTACTAATATATGATGAACATATGAAAGTGTAACAAAATATATCTAAGATCTTATTGAACCATCAAAACTACCCAAAGCGTTTTTTTTTATTTTTTTATGAAGCTGCATATACAGGATGGTCGTACATCAATGACGGAAAATTCGGGAGATAAATCTACAGATAAAAACAAGCAAAAAATGTCATATGAACATTGAGTGAATGGTACTTCGTTTGGACGCTAGAGGCGTCTGAAATGTCACCTTCCGAGGTGGCAATTTGCAATATCGCAAGGACGGAGAGAAATACGAAAGTCGGGTCAAAAGATATCAAAGGAAATCCCAACCGAAGAATTCAATTATGCATAACTGATGGCGAAAGAGTGGCGGCGATAGAGGAGGCCACAAACAAAAGTGAATGAAACATTGAGAAAAGTGATCAATTTACAGTGGAAAATTGTAGGAGGGGATGTTACTTGGAACATGCAGCAACAAATGTTGATGAACAAAGGCAACAATGGCTACACTCTAGGGACACTATGGGAAGTGGAATGTAGGAATACAGTATCTTTGTAACGGAGAGAAATAGGAATGTCGGGTCAAAAGATATCAAAGGAAACCCCATCCGAAGAATCCAATTTTACGCACTGCGGAACAGTGGCGGCGGATGGGAGCTACAAAGAAACTGTTAAACACTCTTAGTGATGATACGTGCAAATCGTACAAAATACGTACGAAAGATGAGGCCCAATGTCCTGTAAAAACAAGAGGTATTTTACTTACCGTGGTCAACATAATGCTGTCTTGAAGAAGGTGTTCAATGCCCTCCTTGCTCTTCGAGACAGAAAATTAGACGATGGTGTAAGGATTCTCTGACTTTTGGCAATATAGCTGAAGTTTGCCGTTGTGTGGCAAATGCGGCTCATACACGCTAGCGAAGATGTTCAATGCCATGCACGGACGGTGTATACACGAGACTCTTTACGTAACTCCAAAGGAAAAAGTCTAGGGTATTCAGATCGGGTGAACGTGGGAGCCATACTCCTTTTTGCTTCCACGATCTATCTACCTGCTGGGAAATTTTTCGTTCAGATATGCACGAATAGTGAGACATGAGTGGGAAGGGACGCCATAATGAATAAACCACATATACTGTCGTGTCCTCATTGGCACGTCTTTAAGTAGAATAGGTAGGCCCTAGGTCAGAAACTGGAGATACGATATTGCTTGCGTTCAATCGCTGTGGTAAGAAGTGTTGATTCACAATGTCGTCATCAATAATACCAGCCAACACATGGAATTGGAAACGCTGATGATGCTTCGTCTCTACAATTACATGCGGGTTTTTGGGTGTCCATCGATGGTCATAGCGGACATTTGTGATGCCATTCCGTATGAATGCCTCATCTGAAAACAATGTCTGTGCTAGAACTTTTCTCTACGTATCATTCACTTTCTTTGTGCCCCTTGGGCAGCCACTGTTTCGCCATCACTAATGCGTGACTGAATTTTTTGGACGGGGTTTCCTTTGATATCTTTTGACCCGACATTCCTATTTCTTTCCGTTACAAAAATACTGTATTCCTACATTCCGCCTCCCATAGTGTCTCTACAGCGTAGACATTGTTGCCTTTGTTAATTAACATTTGTTGCTGCATGTTCCATGTAATATCCCCTCCTACAGTTTGTCAGTGTAAGTTGTTCACTTTTCTCCGCGTTGCATTCACTTCGTTTGGCGCCGCCACTGTTTTGTCATCACTTATGCATAACTAAATTCTTTGGATGGGGTTTCCTTTGGCATCTTTTGACCCGACATTCATATTTCTTTCCGTTACAAAGATACTGTATTCCTACATTCCGCTTCCCATAGTGTCCCTAGAGCGTAGCCATTGTTGCCTTTGTTCATTAACATTTGTTGCTGCATGTTCCAAGTAACATCCCCTCCTACAATTTTCCACTGTAAATTGTTCACTTTCCTCAATGTTTCATTCACTTTCTTTGTGCCTCTCTCTATCGCCGTCACTCTTTCGCCATCAGTTATGCATAATTGAACTCTTCGGTTGGGGTTTCCTTTGATATCTTTTGACCCGACATTCGTCTTTTTCTCCGTCCTTGCGATATTGCAAATTGCCGCCTCGGAAGGTGACATTTCAGACGCCTCTAGCGTCTAAACGAAGTACCATTCGCTCAGTGTTCATATGACATTTTTGCTTGTTTTTACCTGTAGATATATCTCCGTCATTGATGCACGACCACCCTGTATACCTTCTTCCTTTACCTTCCAAGTTGAGTTTTGTCGTAAACATGGTCACTTTTTCTGGCTTCTAACTTGAGAAAATGGACTAATTCGATGACATGAAGATTTTGCTTGTTTAGCAGAGTATTTAATCTATTATTCCAGTCCTCTACGGGATTATTTGTTCTATGGCGTTTGTCATGACAATTCCACATGCTTACTTGGACTGTAGAATTTTCTAGCCACTGGTCAATGATATAGCCATAGAACTGCTCAAGCTTAGGGTAGACAGTCTAATAGACAGTCAACCACTGTCGACCATTTCTAACGGAAGAAAAGCTAATGACGCAAATATTCGAATTAGAGGCAGATCTAGGAGGGAAAACCTGGGGGCAACCAGACCCAGACTATGATAGGTACTCCCATGCGCAAAAAATATTGCGCGTATACTGTAACTCACGATTTTTCGCAATTATTCCATTTTCCTTGTGTTTATGGGTAAAATTCAGTTATTAGTATGTGGAGATAATAGAAAGCAATCCATCTAAGGAGATATTTCCAAAAAATATAATAAAATAATAAAAATATAAGCAAAAAACAAAATTATGTTCGGTTTTGTGTATACTGGCAATAATGTTTTCGAGGGATTTTTGCAGTAGCACAGCACGATTGCAGAGGGAATAACTTTAGTTGAATCAAGGAACTGGAAAGTGGACTAATATATTGCATTTATTGGCTTAAATCTAGGGTGTAAATTGTCTACCAAATATAAATTAGCTTCTGTAACCAAGATGTTATACGGAAGTATAGAAACAAAGAGAAAAACTGTTGTCTTAAGTTTGGAAATGACATGCTCTATAGCCATGAGCATTTATTTGTTAAGAAAAAGACAGATAACAAAAGGTAGTCTGTGTGGTCAAGTGGGTAGAGTGGCGGACTAGTAATTCTTATATTGTTTTGACACCAGATCGAATCCCATGCGATCCCATCCAATTTTTTCTTTAAAAAACATTGTAGAAAGTGTATAATTTTTATGTTAATAAGAACCGAAACAATATAATAATGAAATAACTTTTTGTTTATTCTGATGACGTATTTATTTAGAATTAGTGTATTATTACTAATAGCGATTGTTTTCAGTTTATGGTATGATATGCTTAATCATTCCCTCTCCGTCAGCAGAAGTAACTTCAACTCACTGCGAGTGTCTGTGAGTCAGGAACAGTAAAAAAAACAGAACATGCGCGACCTGCTGCCTTACACACAGCGTGGCGAACACAGTCACAGCGATAGCTCGTTGTCATGAAGAAAAGAAAAAAAAAGCTGATGTTAAATTACTGTTCTAGTGTTTCAGTGTGTGTGTTTCTTTTTAGAGTATTGACTCTCTCTCTCTCTCCTTTTGTTTCATATCCACAAGTGCAACAAATGCAATCATAAGTCTGTGTAAGGAAATAAAGGATGCTTTCTTTAAACAAAACTAAATTAACAGCTCTATTTGTCAGGAACACGAATGCTTCCAAAAGATGCCATGGGTATTAATTATAATCATACCGAATTATACAGTAGCGTGAAAAACTGATAATGAAATGATGTAACATGCATAAGCTTTTTTTTCTAGCGTGACAACACATTAAACATAACAAATTAAATTTTTGGGATTACAAATTATCACCTTACGTGTCGGTATAGGCCTATTCGTTTTCACAGTCGAGCGACGAAAGAAGAAAGTGTGGTGATAGTTATAAAAACCGAATACCAGATTTCAATGAATTCAAGCTACAATGCTCCTACATATCGAAAAAATTATTTTTCGATGTCTGTCCATCTATTCGTCTCTCGGTTCGTCACGCTTTTACATGCACTCAAATAGAGGCCATACTGTTCAACGTATCTGGACCGAATTCTAGACATAACGTTTTAATAACATACTATCTTTCGAATTTTATATCCTTCGACACCTAAAAGTAAGGGTAATTTACTGAAGGATTAAAATTTAAAATAATTCAATTTTCTCAAGAAAAAAAAGCTGTGACGATTTTATTTACTTTTTATAAATATATATTTTATTAACAAATATCCACCGTATATAAATATTTTTTCTGAGAAAATATATATGGTGTAATTTACTGTATGGTATGCGTTCTTTTTCCACAATTTTCTCAACCACATTTCATAAATAAACGTATTATTAATAACCTAACAATATGACAACTCGTTCGAAGGAGTAGTTTACTCTTAGGGTGAGCTTTCCCCCGATGGTTTTCCCATTAATGCCTCAGGCAATTTTGTTCATATCTCGTAAAGAAATGTTTCATTAATAAACTAAGATACAGCATAAATCGTTTATTCCGTTAACATACAGAAGAAGTGGTTTTCTCAAGGGTTGATTTTTTTTTGACAATTTTCTCAGTAATAACTGAGACAAATTTCTTCTAATTTCAGTAAAAATATTGTCTGTAACACTCTTACAATATGCATAACTCGCTTGTTCCGAAAAGAAAAATCCAAAAGAGAGAGTTTACTTTGACAGTGAAATTTTTCCCGACGATTTGCTTAAAAATTATTCGATATACTGTCAAAATTACAGATAGAAGAGTTTACCTTTGGGGGTAAGCTTTTAACGATGACCTTCCTAAAAACAACTCAGGAGATGTTTGTTGTTCATATTTTATAAATACATGTTACATAAATAACCTAGCTATATGGTATAATTCCCTCATCCGGAAAAATTAAGAAGTGGTATAATACTTTTGACAGTAAGTTTTACCCTGCGATTTTCTCAAGAACGACTCAGGCGATTGTGTTCGTATTTCATAAATAAATGTTTTATGAAAACACTAACAATATAGCATAGCTTGTTTGTCGTGAAAAGATCCACAAAGGATAATTTATTCTTGGGGTGACTTTTTTCATGATTTTCTCAGAAATTACTCAGACGCTTTTGCTTATAGTTCGCATACAATTATATCCTTAATAATTCTAATATATGGATCAAGTTATTTCTAACCAAAATATGACCAATGGGTACTTTACTTTTGGGCCTGAAGTTTCTTCTAGCAAAGTTTTCCAAAATATTATTTTATTCGCAATTTCCCAAATAAATGTTTCAATAATAGTTGCAGCCTAACACGAGTCAGTGTAAGAAATTCAAGCGAGAAAGTACAGTGCGTTTGCTCCGTACCCTTTCTTAAATGTATTTTTAATGTTACACCTAATCACAATTTTCCGAACAAAATCGAAACCTCTTTTTAAATGTGCCTTGTGGTCAAATGGTTCAAGTGCATTGGTTCTGGATTTGATTTCCAGTGAGAGCTAGTGTATTTTCGTCCAAGAGATGTTACACGTCGGTGCAAAGAAAAAAAGTGTTTAAATAAGCCTAACCAAGCTAATCAACAAAGAAATAATACAATGTTACGAAATTATCGTAGAAACATTGTTAATATTATTTAGGTGCGACTGAAATGTCCAAACGATGATTGTCAATTCCAAAGGTAAAAAAGTGAAAAATACAATGCCAGGTTAATCAGTGGCCTCTAGGTAAAGCTATCCTACTAACATAAGAAGTGATTGAGACGCCAAAAAATGTTGTAATCGCTGGGAGACATGTTAGGAGAATACAGAGGTGAGAGAGAGTTTAATACTGCGAATCATGGATAGTCTTCACTTTCGTTTGAGGGCGAATATTGAAGTCCGTAGGCCTACATAGGTTTGCATTGAAATGAACATTCTTTGTTTTCGGCCGGCGGGAGCTCAGGTGGTTCAGATTCCACTTTAATCAGTAGGTCCACGTCTCATATAGCCTCGCTGCTGAAAGAGACGATAAACTCAAAATCACATCACACATCTTTGTTTTCGCCTTTGTTTTAGCCCATAAATGTCTCTGTTCATGAGCTCCTTAGTGGATATGCGGTTAGCGCATGCGCCTTTGGCGTGGAAGACACGGCTTCGATTCCCGGCGAGAGCTCACGTGGTTTAGAGTCCACGTTAATCAGTAGGCCGAAGTCTCATATAGCTTCGTTGCTGAACGAGACAATAAACTGAAACTCAATGTCTTTGTTCATAAATTTCTTTGTGTATGGTTTTGCATATACGTGGCATGGATATTAAAATTTGATTTCTACGCCATATGTATATAATTACATACACACCTATAAAACGAACACAACAAACTTGGAATATCTACATTGTTTGCGTATGGAAAATCATCACGTTCTGCTGCACAGGAGAGCCGTGTGTATGGAATTCCATACACGTGGCAATCAACCTATTAAGAAATGTATAATAATAATAATAATAATAATAATAATAATAATAATAATAATAATAATAATAATAATAATAATAATAATAAACAGAAAACGATACGATCATTTACATAATTTATAAACATAAGTTAACATTTAATAAGCATATAACTGCAATGGAATTAAATTGTTTCTCTTTCCCCCTTAACGCAACAGCCCTTATTGTGCTAAGGCGTAGAAGAGAACTTGTAGCACTCATGATTTGGGGCGGTGTGCGGTCAGAACATTGGATCCCTTTGTTGTTAGTCCTAGCTTTCTAGACGGATGCAGTTATTCCCGATAGAATATACAAGCAAATAGACTTTTGCATTATCCCTCAATGTGATACTTGTGGTTGCTTAACCGTATACAGACAGCTGTCCATGGAAGAATCGTTGATAATAATAATAATAATATTAATAATAATAATAATAATAATAATAATAATAATAAATAACAGAAACTCGACAAATATTCTTGCAAATAATAGGAAACAGTTTGCGTCACACTGTTCACTTTGCTAGACACACCAGTGTGCCGCGTTATACCAATTGTGCCACACTGGAATATAGGGTATGGCTTTTTAATTTTTTCCAACTATTCCAACTGCTTCAATTGAAATGGATCTATAACAATAAGAGAGTGAATTTAGTCTTCTTACCCTTCGATTTAGAAATAAGGTTCGCGAGAATTTCATAAAAGAATAATAAACTCAGAATTGTATATAGTAGTTTGTTTTATTCGAAATTACATACTTCCTACAACTGTTTTTTGATTGAAATGATTTGAAATGAAACCTTTAAGTTTTACATCCCACGTTATGCCGGCTAGGCTAAAGGAGACAGTGATGATAAGAAATGAATGAAATGGTCGAATGAAGAAAGTGGGATAAAACGGGAGAACCCCGACAAAACTCACGCACACAGTGTCCAGCACAAGGTTCACTTGGCGCGAGCATAGATCGAACCAAGGACTCCATGCACAAGAGGAGAACGCTCTACCACTGAAACACCGTGGCCTCTGAAATTGCTTAAAGGAGAAAGGGACTACTTTATGAAAACTTGATGACAAACACATTTGTTAAAAAATACATGCTTTTCGTGAAATATTGCTTATAGACATGGGCGGATTAAGGCTTTTGGGGACCTAGAGCCGACTATTTTAAGGGGGTCCTATGTTAAGAATAGTTCCAGTGCATAAATTTTCTTTGCTGCCTTCCACAGCCTCATAGGTTTATGGAACTACCGAGAACTATGCTGTAATATTTGAATGTGCTCCAAGTTTACAATAATTAGTTTAGTTAAATCCATTATTAACAATTAAATAATTGCATTCATTATTAACAGTTAAATGCTGCTGATGGAAAGACTTAAATCTAGCGATACCGCGAGCGTAACGAGCGGAAAAAAAATAGCATCGGTCTGGAGCCTATAATATAAGTTGATTACTATATTTTACTGTTAAACAGAGGGATTTTAAAGAGCCCTCTGAGCTTGGGGTCCCGAAGCCTGGGCTCCATTGGCTCCGCCCTTAATCCGCTAATGCCTATAGATTATAAATTAAAGGGGACGGGCAGGGTCCGTTCTAAAAATTCCGGCCCGTGCAGACCGCTAGCCCCTGTGTATATGCTATCTTTGGAAATACAGTAGAGTTTCGTTTATCCGACATAAAACAGACAGGCAGAATGCCGGATAATATGGGTGTGTTAAGGAAAGACCTATTAAAACTCAAACTATGATATAATTTTACATATTACTCATCTAATAATCATGTTTTGCAAGAAACAAATATAATGCATTGACTCAGGGATTTATCCAGCGTGAGGTCCTGGAAGCTGTCCCTTTCCAAACCTCAAACACTTTTTAATAAACCTACTTTTTTCCTTTTGAGGTTCTTTTATATCAGATTACTTTGAGTCAGTGTTCAAACTGTGGGCAATGCGTTGTTGTTATAATTCTAACAAGTAACACTTCCCCAGTGTAACACTCCGATTTTGATAAAATTTGGCAGGTAGATACTACACATAAAGTAAACAAATAAGTGATTTTTTATTTTTTGCGGAAAAACGGTTTTAGGGGGCAAAAGCCCTCACCCAAAATTTTGAAAGTTGACGCCCGAAAGGCAAAAACAAGTGGACCAAAGTGAACGAAATTGTGCACAGATATTGCAGACGTAAAATTAGGGAATACGTATTTTGTATTTTCCTGGAAAAAACGGTTAGGTGGGGCACAGACACCTCCAAACCTTTGATCATGAAATATCAAAAGTGCTAGTAACATGTAAGATGTGTGTAAAGGACATGAAGAATTGCAACGATACTTTGTGTATGAAAAATACGCAAAAAATAAACGAATACGGTTTTTGTTTATTTTCTGCGGAAAAACGGTTCTAGGGAAAAAAAAGCCCCCACCCAAAATTTTGAAAGTTGACACCTGAAAGGTAAGAAAAAGTGAACCGAAGTGAATGAAATTGTGCATAGATATTTTAGACGAAAAATGAGGGAATACGGGTTTCGTATTTTCCTGGAAAAAACGGTTAGGTGGGGCACAGACTCCTCCAAACCTTTGATCATGAAATAACAAAAGTGCTAATAACAGTATGTCAGAAGTGCCCAAATTTACATGAAGAATTGGAACAAAACTTTGTGTTAGGACAATAAGCAAAAAATAAACAAATACGGCTTTTTTTATTTCCTGTGAAAAAAAACGGTCTTAGGGGGCAAAAGGTCCTACCCAGAATTTTGAAATTTGACGCCCGAAAGGGAAGAAGAAATCGACCGAACTGAATGAAATTGTTCACAAATGTTGTAGAGGTAAGATGAGGGAATACGTGTTTCGTATTTTCCTGAAAAGAAAAATACTGTTGAGTGGACCGTGGTGTTGAGTGTCGGAAGGAGTGGACCGAAGCCAATGAAATTGTCTATAGATATTGGATATTATAAATAAAGCCTCTCCTGTTTCACAAGTGTCTCCATCAGATTTATTCAAATTTGGCAGATCAACAACAATCACAAACAGTATAGCGTATTTTATAGTATTTCACGAGGCAACTTTAACCCTTACAATGATTTTCCGCATAAACAAAAACACGTGCCGATTAATTTCCTGTTTGCTGTCGATGTGCCAAAATTGATAGGGACATCTTAAAAACACGAAAGTCCTTATTTTACATGCAGTCTATACAATATCTACACACAATTTCATTTGCTTCGGTCCACTCCTTCCTGCACTTTTACGGTAATATTTTTTTTTTCGGAGTGGCTCTAGGCTCCAACACTGTTTTTCCGTACAAATTAAAACTCATTTCATTTATTGTTTTGCAAATTGTCCCTATACGAAGTTTCGTTGCAATTCTCCATACTTTTAGGAACTTCTGACGTATACTTATTTGCACTTTTGATATTTCGTAATAACCAACTAAGAAGATCCGTGCCCCACTCAACCGTTTTTTTTTTTTTTTCAGGAAAATACGAAACACAATTACCTCAATTTACGTCTAGAATATGTGTGCACGATTTCATCCAATTCGGTGCACTTCTTGTTGCCTTTTTGGCCTTAAATTTCAAAATTTTGGGTGGGGAATTCTTCCCTCTAAATCCATTTTTTCGCAGAAAAAAAACCGTATTCGTTTGTTTTTTGTGTATTGTCCCTACACAATGTGTCGTTCCAATTCTTCATGTAAATTTGGGCACTTTTGATATTTCACGATCAAAGTTTTGGAGGGGTCTGTGTCCCACCCAAACGTTTTTCTTTTCTTTTTTCAAGGAAAATACAAAACCCGTATTCCCTCATTTTACGTCTACAATATTTGGGCACAATTTCTTTCATTTAAATTCACTTTTTCTTGCCTTTCGGGCATCAACACTCAAAATTTTGGATGGGGTCTTTTGCCCCCAAAAGCCATTTTTTCGCCAGAAAATAAAAAAAAACAGGTATTCGTTTAGTTTTTGCGTATCGTATATACACAAAGTGTCGTTGGAATTCTTCGTCTTTTACACACATCTGACATATTGTTACTAGCACTTTTGATATTTCGTGATCAAAGGTTTGGAGGAGTCTGTGCCCCACCTAACCGTTTTTTCCAGGAAAATACAAAACACGTATTCCTTCATTTTACGTCTGCCATATCTGTGCACAATTTCGTTCACTTTGGTCCATTTGTTTTTGCCTTTCGGGCGTCAATTTTCAAAATTTTGGGTGGGGGCTTTTGCCCCCTAAAATCGTTTTTCCGCAGAAAAAAAGAAACATGTATTCGTTTATTTTATGTGTAGTATCTACCTGCCAAATTTTATCAAAATCGGAGTGTTACTTGTAAGAATATACCGTAATGCCATTGAAACCAGGTGGAAAGCACACTTTTAAATGGGATTATAAATTCGTTTCCGTTTTGTTTATAACATTATTGTATTAGAACGATACACTCATAGCCATTTGCTATTTTTTTATGTGATATACGTAGCAGACAGTTTTCCTTACATGTCTCTAGAAAATATTTTTTGATTTCGTTTGTGTTACAATGCAGTTTGACCGGTTCATAAATGAAAAGTAAGAAACGTTTAAGAGAAATACAGAACTGTTGCATTGTTATTATTATTATTATTATTATTATTATTATTATTATTATTATTATTATTATTATTGATATTTTTGAAACATTAGAATTACATGCTTACGAGAATTCGTGTTGGGCCCCCTCCGAAAAGAAAAGCTGGATACGTGCCTGCACTGAATGATAGACGTATGAGTCATGGTATAGACGGGCGTGCTAGGCGATCGAGTCCGGAGCATCGAAAACAGACCACAACTTGCAGTTCTTCTTGCCAATTGATGCTGCTTTTTACCTGCTATGATATGTCGGATAATAATGTGGAATAAACGAAGGTCGAGACCATGGCGTATTGGTGTTTCATGCACCTAAACCTGTAAAATATTTGTGCCGAAAACATCTTTCACTCACTAGCTAAATTTGTGGGTATGATCGCACATCTTCCCTTATAAAGTATAGTCTTATAAAGAATATATATAGCATGCTAAAAACCTAAAGACCAAATTCAATAATTTTCTATAGTTTTCTTCTTTAACAACGGGAAACTTCTTTAATTCATCACGATTAATCACGTTTGATACTAAGATGTCTGTTTCTGTCTATATATATTTTTCATACTTTATTGGAGACAATTTTTTTCAAGAAAAGAGGATGATAAAAGAAGCTATACAACAGCATACACTAATTCTAAATAAATACGTCATCAGAAAAAACAAAAATTTATTTCATTATTATATTGTTTCGGTTCTTATTAACATAAAAATTATACACTTTCTACAATGTTTTTTTAAAGAAAAAATTGGATGGGATCGCAGGGATTCGATCTGGTGTCAAAACAATATAAGAATTACTAGTCCGCCACTCTACCCACTTGACCACTCAGACTGCCTTTTGTTGCCTGTCTTTTTCTTAACAAATAAATGCTCATGGCTATAGAGCATGTCACTTCCAAACTTAAGACAACAGTTTTTCTCTTTGTTTCTATACTTCCGTATAACATCTTGGTTACAGAAGCTAATTTATATTTGGTAGACAATTTACACCCTAGATTTAAGCCAATAAATGCAATATATTAGTCCACTTTCCAGTTCCTTGATTCAACTAAAGTTATTCCCTCTGCAATCGTGCTGTGCTACTGCAAAAAATCCCTCGAAAACATTATTGCCAGTATACACAAAACCGAACATAATTTTGTTTTTTGCTTATATTTTTATTATTTTATTATATTTTTTGGAAATATCTCCTTAGATGGATTGCTTTCTATTATCTCCACATACTAATAACTGAATTTTACCCATAAACATAAGGAAAATGGAATAATTGCGAAAAATCGTGAGTTACAGTATACGCGCAATATTTTTTGCGCATGGGAGTACATGATGAGTTTAGTATATACTCTGAAAAATATATAAATAAAAGCTTAAATTATCTTGTCACTCAAAAAACTGGGCGGCCTACGCCCTCCGACTCCGGCCTGGATCCGCCCCTGATTCGAACCTTAAGTCTTATATCATCATTGTTTTGGTAGTCTGTAACCAAGACCAAATCCTGTATCTTACGCCAAAGACACTGGTTAAAGTGAAAATTTCACCCACTTATGGAAGCTGAAGGAAAAGTTGTCCTAAAGGAATTTATTACTGCTTCCTTGAAGTCTAAAATTACAAATTCAGGATTCCAATTCAGGACTTCAACCTTTTATATATTTGCTTTCCCTTGTTCGGGAGTAGGTTAAAAGCCACTGGAATCACATTAGTTTTCTCTATTGAACTTCCAATATGTGCATGAATTACAAAAAATTGGGAGAAAAGTATGTTGTAGCTATTAAACGTGCCGTTAATAAAGAAGGTCGTGCTGGCCTGCTAGGCAGTCTATAAAATGAAACTATTCAAGGATTCTTATTCGCTGTGGCTGCTCCGAAAGTTCCGAAGTTCCGAAAAGTAATTATGAGTAATGAATTGCATCTTATAAAACGCTACCACCATGATTTAATCAGGTCATTGAACTCTTTCGCTGCAACGAAAAACAAATCCTAGTCCATTTGGTAGTGTTTCTGTTTCAGTGCAACATGCTCATGTATAATGATTACAGATATTGATTTAAGTTAATTAAATTTGAAAACTGAATGGAAGAAAACAGTTTGACCCCCTACAACACCGTATGTTTTCCATTACAAGGAAGTTTTGACTGCTGTCCATTTTGCTACACACAAAAATTTGACCTGGCTTGGAGAAACTTTTTCGAGTCGTTTGAATATAAAAGGGCATATGAACTAAGGAAAGTGAAATATTTTTTTTATAAATATTATTAGATAGGAATATTTTAGTATATCAGTGATGTAAATATATTGCATTTTTTGTATTGTTCACTGATTACTAGAGTTTAGAACAAAGTGCTAATCATTAGATCATGTGTTCTTTATCATATTAGGATGGAAAACGGACCTATTAATAGAGAAGACCACCATCAATTTAATTATCAACATATTACATCAAATGCTCTACAATTAGAGTAAAGAGGAAACATGTGATCTACTGAACAAAGGCAGCTAACATGAAGTAACACATAGTACTAATGTGTGAAGTGTACAAAGTTGGTCTACATGAGAAACTCGGAAGAAACACGCAACTTACATGCTCTGATGACTGATGTTTTTCCTGGTGTTACTCACGACCTTGGAGAAGATGATGAGCAAGGGAAGAGAAGGTCATGGCAAAAGCAGAGAAAATAAGAAAGAGAGAATGGTCTCTAAGGATCCATTTACACAATTCCAGTGCTAATAGTTGGTTCATACAATGTATTTCAGGAAACGAATTCAAATTTGAAATTCAATTTCTTCATCCTCACCTAATACAAAAGGATTCAAACACTAGTAATTTCACTGGCAATACAGGAATAAAGCACAGGAGGACTAAGATAACTCCAGATAATGAGTGAAAATAAAAGTTCAAATAATCCGAAAAATTAAGAAAATAACTCAAATTAAAAGGATAGGCAGTAAAAATAATGATAACGAATAAAAAATAAGTTAGGTAAAACTATTTCCATATTTTCATCTATGTCTATGTTCATTATAGTTAAGTTGCTCGTAAAAGCTTTGAAGAATGTTGTTAGACATGCTGCATATTTATAATGTTGCGTATGATTGATATGAATAGCATTTCCAGGCACGGAAAAATGGTGGGATTCACGTAAAAATGCTCACACTAGGGGTCAAGTTTAGGTTATGCGACTTTGTACTGAACAGCATTTAGTCTGTTGGTTTTCTCGAATCAACTAAGTTTCTCTCTTTCTTTCTCTCTCTCTCTCTCTCTCTCTCTCTCTCTCTCTCTTTGTATATAGATATATATGTTTGTGTGGACTCAATTTATCTCGGTTTATTCAAAGTAGAACTCAATGAGTATAATGGACTCAATTTATCTCGGTTTATTCAAAGTAGAACTTTCTAAGTCTATACATAGCTTTGCCCTATCCAGTAAGTTATCGAGTAACTTCTGGAAGTCCTGGACTGTAACGGTGGTCAAGGTCGTCACCACTACTTCTAAAATGACAGAAACATCAGAAAATTACGTTTCAGTGATGGTTTTGATTTGGGAAAAAGTAATCAGAGAGGCATAAGTTTGGCGAGCACACGCAGGGTGTAGTTTCGGCTCCATAGTTAAGAAATGGGCAACAAAACGTATAGACAGCATCCGTATCTATAAACACTCATTTATTATTTGAGAAACTGAATTTTTTGAGACCTTTTTGTGAACAATAACTCGCATGTAGCAATACATATTCTAGCACTTTTCTTTTTTCCCATTTTTATATATTGTCAAGGAACAGAGAATTATAGTAGATTTATTTAAGTTTATTTCATGTAAAATCATATTAAAATTGAATCAGAATAAAATTAAATTTTAATCTGTGGATAGTACAAAGAAATTATGTAAACAAAAACAATTCACAATTCGTTGCACGTTGGTTTGTTGTTGTTATTGATGTAACACTGTCGAGACGCAAGTCGGCAGAATGATGTAAATAATAGAGTAAGAAAAGAAAATGTAATCCTTAAATGAAGAAAGATGTTTGTATCATGACATTGTTAACAGAGACTCAATTTCGGATATGACATAATAGTCAGATTTGCAGAAACGGACTGTCTGGGAATTGCAGTCATGGTGTGACAATGGAGAAACGAGAGTTTGACCAACAGTTGGGGCAACAAGCAGCGTTCCAGACATTAGACGGCAGATTCCATCGTCTGGAAGTTCATCATAAAAACTAAATCCAAGATGGATCGGAGAGAGTCGACGATCAGTCCGTGAGAGTCGAAGAGTTGAGCAGCCGTCGAGAAGAGAAGTAGTGTTCTAGCTTCGACGATAGAAGCTTTAGTTTTTGATCGAATAGACTGAATTATCAGGGTCTGTTATCCTCCTTGTACAAATTGTTAAATCAAGAAGAAGTAACACCTACCAACAGTGGCGTATTTAAGGGGGGGCTTCCGGGCTTAAGCCCCCCCCCCGAAATCTTACTTACTATAGTAAAATATATGAAATATCTTGCAGAATTTTCACATTTTCAGGCAAAGCCCCCCCCCCCCGAAAGTTAGCAAAGCCCTCCCCGAAACAAAATCGTAAATACGCCACTGCCTACCAATGATTATCGTCTTACTACGAAGGCAGTAGCAGTAAAGGATATTCTATCATAAACTTCCAGAGAAGACTCCAGAGGGTGGACAGCTTAACCAACAGCACCAACGACCCAGACATCAGCAGGTATGTGTTCCTCAGCTGTATGGTTGCCTGTGGCTACATTGTCAGACATGTTGGTACTGTGATCTGAAGGCTTATGTCATATCCACTTATACACACACGTCACATGACACATCTTTCAAATAATGAAAATACACAGATCTCATAGAGTAGTTGGAGTTCTTACTTATCCTCTCGCAAAGTAATAATTGAAACACAAGGACTTCCTTGTGTCATAACGCACTCGTCCCCGATTCTAAGGCACGATGCAAGGAGGTTGTCAATATATCTTGGTTGACTCCCCAACATGCCTAATTTCTTTGTACTATCTGTATCTGTATAATTTACAAAAATTTAGCATAGTTTAGATCCGTGTGTTGCAATCTAGTATTCGCTGTGGTAATACTTAGACAGACATAGCAAGATTACTGATCTTATAAATCCTATTTATATTTTCTATATCTTTTTGTTCCCAGCCTCGAACACAAAAATCAATACAGCAGTAATTTACTTATGTTAACAATAAAAACGTATTGTCTATCTCCTCTGCAATTTTAATAAATCTCATATTGATGCCACTTTTTTATTGAAAAAGAAAAGCACTTTCAAACTAAGAAAAATAAAATGTTAACCGTTATTGTGTTCCACTTCCCAAAGTTAATGATCACTGAAGAAACAAGTATGACATACGTTTAGTATTTCTTATTATTATTAATTTATAGACTTTCAAACTACATTGTGCATAAGTATCGGAAGTCTCAAACGCCTATCTCTGTCTATCAATATCCATCAGAGCAATAACGATTAGAGATGCCAAACTGTTTTACGGAATTGATTCAGCTCCAAAATATACGTATCATCTCATAGGCTAACTCTATTCAAACCGAAAGTGACTAAAATGAATCGTTTCCGATTTCAAGGTTGATCGCCATAGACCAAAATTGGTAACACAACAAATGCTTTTCTGAAGTGGTTATTTGAAATGCTAGCGTCGCAATAGTGGGTTACATGTACTCCGTTATCTCTTTATTCAAACTAGAAGTACAGTAGTTGAAATTACCCATTTCCAGTTTCAACATTGATTGCCACGTAGCAAAAGCGGTAAAAGATAGTCTTTTGCACTTGATTAAGAGTCTGAAGTACATATATATTCCACCTCCATTATATTCTCTCTAGCAAAACCTGAAGTTCTAGAAAAAAATATTATTACTGCCTATTTCAACATTAGTTTTCATGTTGCAAAACTTTCAGACAGAGCGAGAGAACTTTCTAAAAAATGATGCATAATCCTAGGAATAGGTCCCGTTTTCTCCCTTAGCCCCTTATGCAAACCGGAAGTGGTAGAAATATACCATTTCCGGTTTTAACGTTGATCATCATAGAGCAAAAAGCAGTAATAGATAAAGAAGTAGTTTCTTGATGTGGAGTTCAGTGTAAGAATGCGTTCCATTTCAGACTTTATTCTTCTAGGGCACCGAGAAGATACTCTACTACCACTTCGAGTTTGAATAAAATCTTAATGTAGCAAAAACGGTAAGAAGTAGCAAGAAATGGCTTTCCATTTGTCTTCCACGTTCCAAAAATGAGCTCCATGTCTGATCTTATTCCTGTATTATTTCCGAAAGTTAAGGATTTATTACGTCTAGTTTCAATGTTGAGTTCACATAAGAGTTTTTTGGAGGAAAGAGAAGACCTCAAGTTCATAATGTGAAATGAAACGTATTTGACTTCCTGTAAATAATTAATTTTTAAGAATCGGAAAACAAACTAGCTTACTAGTTTGGTGGATGGTATAAGTGATTTTCTGTTCTAGGCAAGATTAGAGTACCAGGTGCGGGTACAAAGAAAGATGATCATTATTATCAAAAGTATTCTGCCATTATTGCCAGATTATTTGTTGCAGCTCAAACGCTTCCAAGCTCCACGCTCTTTCGCTAACCTCTTCGTCTTCACGTACGATTTATCTCTCTTGATATCATCCACTAATTATTGCAGTCTCCTTCGCTCGCTCCCTCTTTTCCATGTCATCATACCCTGTAAAACGTCCCTCATGATACAGTTCCTTCTTAGCAAATATCCTAACCAATTTCTCTTCCTCTTCTTAATAATACCTAAAATTGATTTTTCTCCCTTCACCATTTCTAACACCCTCTCATTTGTTTTCCGTTCGACCAATCTAATTCTTTCCATTCTTCTCCACACACACATTTCCAAAGCTTCCAGTTGTTTCTAATCATTTTTGTGTAATTTCTATGTTTCTATTTTTCTGTAATTTCTGCTATGTTACAACACAAAGCATTCTATGAGTCTGAAGAGAAATTGTCGTGATTTGGAATAGGGAGTCGCCAATTTTGAACTCAAATCGGATAATTTAGAAAATAAATTAAAATAAAAATGAATTTCAGTATTGTCGCTTTATGCATATGTTTTGTTACTGTTTAATTTATATCGGACTTCCGAAGGGAAACATCAAAAGAATTTAATGACCGTGTCTATAGTGACAACTCTCAGTCACGACCCCTCTTCAGTTTTATTAGAAATAGGAAAAGGAAAACTGAGGAGGAAGAGAAGAAAGATAGTGGGAAAGGAGGAAAAGAGGAAGGAGGAATTAGATATGAAGAATTACTGGATAATAATGGGAATATGGTAGAGGAACTTGGACAATTATTGAAAAGGTGATTCATACCCGAATGTTATTACTTGGGAATCAATTCTGAAGTGATCCCGAAGAGACACATGTTCCCTCATACTACCCTGACCTGGATCCAGGCAACTGCACAAGTCGGAGTTGCCCTGACCCAGCCCAGATGATGAGAAGTATTAATTTAGTCATTTGTCTGTTACTTCCGAATATTAAATAACCTTTATCCAGTATCTGACTTTCAAAAGTGGAGATCGAACACACAGTTGAGTAAGCCAAGAAAAAAATCAAAGTAAATTACATATTTTCCACAAATAGAAGTTTTCGAGATTCCTGCAAAGACGGTCGTTATCTAAGCTCATCCCGTTGTATTGGATTTCCCTTCCGAGCCGACTTACTAAAATTTAAATTTAGTTGTGTTTCATGACCTCGGCCATGTACCAATAAACATAGTTATCTAGTATTACACACATATTATAGACACTACTGTTGAAAATCAAGAATAAAGACTACCATTTAATACTAAATTCGTCATTCATTCACGCACACACACATATATACAGGACAATGTATTGATATAGCCTAGGTGATTCAGTTTAAAAAAGAAATTATAATCTAACTACAGTTGGTCAACATTTATTACACCTATTAAGAATTTAGACATAAAGAAAATATTTATGACATGCAACTGAATACACATATAAATGTATCATTCCATATATAAGATTGGATTACATCAATGTAAAAATATATATATTTGATATGAACAGAAAGATAAAAAATAATTTAAATTTTGATAAAATGAGATGTAAATCTGAAAATATAGTCACATTCTATGATATTTCGTATAAAAGGAAAAAGAACTTAAAATGATGGTTAAAATGATTCTGTATCTCATATGAAATTAAGAAAAAAAAAAACTAAAAGAAAATATGATTCGACGAGTTCTTTCTCGTACTTTCAGCCGACCTTTTATATCGCACGATCATAAGGCTCCCTTTTGGTGTCCATGCATCTAAATTCACTTTATTTAGGTATACGCATACGAGCTAATTTTTAAAGTTTGTGAACCACACATATCCAGTTCGCAGAATTAATTATATATACATTTTTTTAAGATCAAGGAAATGAAATTTGTCACTAATTTCACAGTGACTATGTCACGTTGTTATTCCATTTATCCGTCCATTTACTAGCACCTTGAATCACTAGCACATTGTATCACATTAGGTGCACACAATTATAGTTATATTCGCACAGTACATAGGAAACGAGAATTTTCTAAGTTCAAGGAGGTTTTGTTTTTGTATCGAAATCACCATTAATGAAGCGAACCATCATTTAGCTTCGAGGATTGGAATATGATGAATGAAATGGGAATGTAATTGCACAGGAAGATTCCAGGTTTATGAACTTGCGGGTAGATTTAATAATACATTAGGGTTACGATGACTTGCCTTAATTTCATGTCACATGCAGTTAGTATAATAATAGACGATGTTAATATTTACATATGTAAATTAACCATATTATAAAGCTTAAGGAAAATATCTAACATGCGGCGGTATACTCTGAATTCACATTTTATATTCGTCGAATATTTCGAAACTATGGCAACCAACGACCACTCGGGGTAGGTACTAGAGACCTGCACGGGCCGAGTTTTTCGGCCCGAGCCCGATCCAGCCCAAATGTACCTAGGCCCGTCCCAGCTCGGGCCCGAAACGTTTTGGACATTTTCGGCTCGACCCCGGTCCGGCCAGATAAGTTCTTTTTTAAATTCTTGGCTCAAGCCCGGCCCGGGCCCGATAAATTTTGAAAGTTTTGGCCCGACCCCAGCCCGATAATGTTCTTAAAAATTTAGGTCGAGCCCCAATTTTTCTCAAAATTTAGTATTAAACTTGACCTGACCTTCAGAAACAGTTTTTAAACTCTGGTTCACAACCTGACGCTTGCTTCCCGAATGGTACCATTGCCTCCTAGAGCTCTGCCTGTCATCGAGAGAACAAAAACTCAATTTCCTGCAACAAAAATCTAACTTAATTAATTTTTAGCATAAAGTGAAGATGGCAATATTGTTTAGGGACTGGCAAAACTTTCCCACCTTCTTGTCATATTTTGGATTCAGTGAAGGTCAAGGTCAGAGCTCAATTTACCGCGCAATGCCTGCAATCCTTTATAGTAAAAGTGGAACCGCTAAGCAACACAAACTGTAAATAGCTATTGCATTCTTTGTGACATTTTTCACGGGCACACTTCTTCAACGTTTGCCTTTATTCCAATTATCGTTTAACGAAAGTCAATAATTATTAAAGAATTGCAATTAATCGGCCCCAGCCCGGCCCGACCTGAAGAAAAATCAGTGTCGGCACGCCGAAGCCCGACTCGGCCCAAAGAAATAACACAGTCGGGCCGGGCTTCAGTCTCTAGTAGGTACCAAGACGCTTTACACATATTTAACTATGTAAATCAACATTATACATTTTACTTCAATATCACATTTATATTCAACACGTATTTATATCTCAACATACATATACTCAATTATCATTTAATCTTTCAAATCAATCATTCCGATTATTAAAATTTTCAAATTGCAACACTTCACATAAGAAAAATCCGACTATACAAATGATTAACTGAGCAGAATGGTTAAAATTTATATTCTCAAATAGTTTAAGAGGTGAACATCTAAAGTGCAAGGCAGGCACGTAAACATTGAAATTATACATATAAATGACTCTAATATCGTTAGTAATAATTATGGACCCAAACATCTACACAACATTCATCTCTATGGTAATCAACAGAAACAAAAGTAGAAATGACGAATAATACAGCGGAGAATTTCAAACGACGAAAGCAAAAATTCAATCTATGCTGAACTATCGCTCGCTATCGCGGTGGGTCAAATTGTGATGGAAAACCATCCATTGATATTCGACAGCAACAAATACCTCCACGAATCGTGTCTCGCAACATCTCAGTCGAAAATTCAGCTTCAAATGATATAAATTAAGTGGTTGATATTTGTGAAGTTCAAAACTCGGGGGCAGGTTGAAAATTAAAAAAAAAAAATTCTTAGAGAAGAGAAAATAGAAGTTTACTTTTATATGCCGAAACACGTGGCCTACTAAATGCGTGGCCTATATGTATATATATATATATATATATATATATATATATATATATATATATATATCCAAGCCCACGAGCTAGTCTGTGTCCTGAGCTTGATTTCCACAAAGACAGAGGTTTTATGAAAATCCTATTTCGCGCCGTATCCGGCCGAGGCCTTGGAGACTCCGGCCCTGCCGGAAGGTCAGTAGAATTTCTAAATAAAAAATTATCCGACCCCTCAGAAACTACAAAGTACAAAAAACTAGAATAATGTCAATAAATAGAAAAATTCTAACAGCGATTTGCCAAAATTTAAAAATAATTAAATAAAATAAATTTTGTACTAGTAAGTTGTCTGCCAAATCTTACTAGTAGCTCCCAAATCCGCAAGGGCCTTGAGGTGTCGTTTAATTTCAATCACTACCTAGTTTAAAACTAAGAAAAATGAAAATATTGGAGAGAGATCGGCACTTTGGTACGGAAATACGAGATTCTACTGTAATAAATTTACTATGTTATTAACTTCTAGTCACTTCGTCGCCTCTGTGAACCATAATGAACTTGGCTTAATCAGGTGACGAGGAAAAAATCAAAGTTGCAGAGTACTATTACAAGTGTATAACTGAATGCGTATATTTTAACTGTACTAAATGGGGGGAAAAGTTATTCTGTTCTGTAGTTACATGGACATTTTTCGAAATCATTTGTCACATAGACACTATTCATGTCATCCGATCAAATAAACAGTTAGTATGTACAGTTACTAGTGAATGCCAAGCCACGAAGTGAAAACATTATCCACCATTTTCACACACCACACTTCCTCACACAAAATTCTGACGTAATGGTCAGTGCACGAAACATTAAATATATATAATCAATCTCTTGTGGCAAAAATTACAACTTGGATCATATATTCACAGGTGTCCTATTATTATTTATTCACACTCAATACAATATATTCACTATTATTATTCATTTACTCACATTCAATTACATAAATTCCTTTATAGACACCCTATTCCGTCATTTTGCCCTAGACTGTTCAAAGCAGTCTCCTTATATATATATATATATATATATATATATATATATATATATATATATATATATATATATATATATATTGAAACCAACTAGCCATTACATAAACTATGGTACACTGATCAATACGTGGAAATTCGTATAAACTAACGTAGATTCTTTCAGTACAAACCACACTACATCTACACTTCACGACTTCATATTATTTTTTGTGCAACGAAAATTTAATATAATTGACTATCCTCTTAACTAAATGCGACTATATTTTGAAAACGACAGGAATGAGATTGTTCACAGAACGTAATGAAGAGAGGAAATTTTAAACTGCAGTCTGACGACAGAATATTGCTATATAGGCAAACTTCGGTTTAAGAATAAACGTCAAGTTTAATTTTATTAATTGTTCGATTAGTAGGCTATATAACGTGTTGTGCTTTTCAGAGAAGCTAATTAATTATGTAATTCGTCTACGTATCTATTCATATGGACCAGAACTGCTATATATGCATCAATAATTACGAAAGAAGGGTAATTTTCGAGTTGACTAGATTTTTAAATCTCTGGGGAACAAAACTTTAGCGGCGAGTAGTTCTTCACCTGACGCGAGATGGCGTTGGTAGTATGAAAACATACTTTGTACTACTAAACACGCTTTGTACCATATGAAAAGCTAACTGTGCGTTGTATACCATGAGGCGACGGTACGGAATTACTATAAATTTTCATTATGAATCAATGTACTTATTACGACGGGCCGAAACAAATGAATAATCAATTAGCAACAATACACTGTCCTTAAATAAATTAATTATACATGCTCACACACAACACAGCTACTATCCACATACCACACATCAACTAAAAAAAAGTTACACATGCTAATATATATCACTATATGTAAATCAAACAAATCACTAACATTGCCACATTCTAAACCGGCTTGGGAACTAAGAAAGGGGAAGGAGGGGTCAGAGCCAAGTGGCCCTTCTATCAACTAAATCATGTTTTTTTCAATTACAGGATTATATTAATGCCGCGGGAGAGACATATTGAAATTATTAACGAAAAAGAAGGATAGGTCTTTTCCTAAGGGGAAAAGAACCCTTATGAAAACCGTTTAACCCATTTCAGTTGGAAGCTATGGACAATTTAAGAATAAATTAGAGTCCCTTTTACGTTTACACTGCCATAATAATAATTACCCTAACTACAGCAAAATCATATACCGCCATGTTAAAAAAATCACATATAATACGTACACAGGACAGGCCTATCGCAACCTAACTTAACTTGGGAGTGTGAAAGGAAATATTTTAAACGTTTTAAATCGCTGACTCTTAAATTTTGAAGATTCTCAACACCTAAAATCAATGCACTTTTAATCACTTTACTCCTGTCCTGAGATGTGGGTATTGTCCAATATGGCGATCATGGCATCTGCTGAATGGAATTCTATATTTTAGGTTTTCTAACTATTTTCACTGCAAAGTTTTAACTGTTCAAGACGCCTTTCTGCTTCCAATGAGTTTATTTAACTATTTTATATGTTGTTACCTGAATTCTGATGAGCTTTCCTTGTCAAAAATAAAATTTCCCAGGAGCGAAGATTATATGGTCTAACTCCAATCTTGTCCAAAGCAGAACCACTGAAGATGCGCCGTAATACTACGGCGTCAGAAATAGTTTCCAATCAGAAGAAAGAACTTTGGCGACGGAAAACACAAAGGAAATGAAAAATAGTAAAAACTGGATGAAACCGGATTTTGGGAGGATATGGGCATCTCAGAGGGACAAAGGGATTCTAAAGTATTCTGCCAAATATCAGATTGGTGGGCAATTTCAGAAATTTCTGTCCAATTACTGATCTATGTTTTTGTATCGCATTAAGATGTATAATTTCAATAATCGTCCATTTGAAATGCCCATATGAAATAATAATATGTAAATAAAGAAATTATTCCCCAAAATATAATTTTTCCTAGAATACTTTCCGAACCTCCCACATTAATTTTGATTTAAGTAAAGAATAAACGGATTTAATACATAGACCGAAAATTATGTGTTAAAATTTTCAATGCAAGGTATGTTCGGAAAGTGTTGGTCCCCCTAAAATAATATTTATATATTATCTTGAATGTAATGGCACATTACAAGTCCTTTCCTCAATTCTTTGTTCAAGGTCCCAGAAATTAGTATTTTCTTCCTCCTATCCTTGCTTTCATTTCACGTTCACACTCAACATCATCACTAATAATACTACCCAGGTATCGAGAACTAGTCACTTTTCTGCAAAGAAAGAAGTAATTTAAATTTTATTTCAAATTGCAGATTTATTTCATTAAAGGTTAGCAACTTAATAACGTCATTTTTGTGAGTCACAATATTGAAAATCTAGAAACTATATCATCAAGTATTTTTTTGCGTTATTAAATAAATCATTAGGTTATTTTAGTTTCTTTTCTTACAGTCAAAAAATGTATGAGCTTAGTTTATGAAATCATTACTTGGGCCAACCAAACGTTTGCACCTGGGCTTGTTTCATTAAAAGAGGGTTTGAAATAAAAGAAGTGCGCGTTATTAAAAAAAGAAGCAATTGCTAATATAGGATTTCACGAAGCCCCAGTAGATAATAATACATTTCAAAGTATTCACATTCAAATAACCTATAACAATTTTTATCACTCAATAATTAATTAATCATATACATTTATATTCAGAGCCGGCTTTCCCATATGTGTATTTCCAAGGGGCGGTAAAATCTGTACTAACTATATTATTTAAAATAAATATCTCTTGTTGGATACAGACTTCATGTTGATGGTGATTACATTTACTAAGATGACCTTCTATTTGAATATTCCATTCATTAATCATGTTTAGGTTGCATTAGTTTAAGGTCACATGGACAGTGCTAAATTAAATAGTCAAACAAATCCTAACATAAATTTCTTGATCATTGTTAAATACAAGAACTCAATTCTCGAACAGTAGCTAACACCTGTTCCGTTTAGTTGGTTATCACAGTTTTCATATGAAAAAATAGTCTTGTCTTTGTCACAAATAAGTTCTGTATCATTGAAGGTGGAAACAAGTTTTTAAAAATTTTTTAACAGACATAGAAAGAGAGTCAAGTAGTGTTGTAAAAAAACGGTTTTTTTTCTGTGAAGTTTTTTTTCAATAAAAAACATCGTTCTTTTTCATGTTTTTTTTCAAATCTCTGTTTTTTTTCTGGCAACTATTATTTATTGATTTACGTTGCAGATTATTGAAATAATGAACAGAACTTGAGTCGAAGCCCTCGTAACTTACAAATCTTTTGTTTCTTTGTACCTATATACTAGCAAAATTGTGTGATTATTCCTTTCGGCCCCAGATCATTTTTGGCGTTTTCCTACATTTCCAGTTAGTGACTTATTGCTCAAAAACCATTCATTCGATTGATATGGTTAAGTCCTTGTTTTTTAGAAAATGGATGTGGTTATTTTTTGGTATAAGTTGCATTGCAGTGTTGCCAATGGGTGGGAAATTATTGAGGGAAATGTAGGGGTGAAAATTTACAAAAAATTCCCTAACCGAATTTCAAAATTTTTTGTATCTAGTACCACTGCTGCTATATGGGTTCAAGTCACCTAAAAAAATCTTTGGTGTGTTGACAAGGTACAGTGAAATCCTGAAGTCGCTTGCTTGCATCCAAAGAGGGAAAGAAAAAATTCTGTCATCACATGAAATTTTGACACTTTTTACGCCTCACAAGCAAAAATCAAATATGCCGGGGTTACAGCTTCTCTAATTATCCTATTGAAACTTTTTATGATGCGTTCTGTAGGGCAAAGAGGAAGCTTTCAGGTAGTGGTACGTTTGTTTCAATGTAGCCAGTAAGAAGGTAATAATAGAGGGGAAAAGGAAAATTTTCCAAATTTTTCACCTAAAAGCGGGAATTAATTATTTTGCCTGGAAACACTGCCATCAGACAGACGAAAACTATCTAAAAATAACCCTCAGTACTCCAAAAATATATCCTACAAGTATCATGGCGATATCTAACAAAGTAAGCAAGAAAATTTTAAAAAAATATCATTCTACCTCAGAAATTCACCAGTTTCTTACCATTTACAGAACATGGTTTATTATAAACCTCAACTGTACTTTCTCTAATTATTCTAGTGAAACTTTTTATGGTGCGCTATGTAGGCTAAGCATGGGGCTGTTAGATACTGGTACGTTTGTTCGAATGTAGCCAACAAGAAGGAAATAATAGAAATAAAAAAGGGATTTTTTTTTCCAAAATTTGCCCCTAAAATCTGGAATTAAAATTTTCTGTAGCTCGCAATACTACTTACTATCAGACACACACAAACTATCTTAAAATAAGCTTTGGTATCCCTCTAATATATCCCTCCTACAAGTATTGTGACGATATCAAATAAAGTAAGCATGTCAATAAAAAATATCTCATTCTACCTTTAAAAAATCACAGTCATCTTTCCAATTAGAGAACAAGGTGTACTGTAAACCTCAACTGTATTTCCTCTAATTATCCTATTGAAACTTTCCATAGTGCGTTGTGTAGAGCAAAGACGAGACTTCCAGATACTGGTACGTTTGGTCCGATATAGCCAACAAGAGGGAAATAATAGAGACAAAACAGATAATTTTTCCAAAATTTCCCCCTAAAATCTGGAATTAAAATTTTCTGTAGCTGGTAACACTGCGACCAGACAGATGCAAACTATCTTAAATTAAACATTGGTGCACCACTAATATATACTACAAGTATTATGACGATATTTAAGGAACAAAACTTCTAATTACCAAAAATATATTACGGTAAACAGAAAAGTAAGGAAAAACTAGAAAAATTAAGTGTTAAAACCTAAATACGAATTTTTCGTGCGTTCCCTAATTAACCCATTGTAACAATCTGTATTTGCATTTGTTAAGTAAGGACAAATGTTCGATTGGCGTAAGTTGACTTGCACTCGGACGTATAGGTACGGATTTATAAACAAAAATTTATAATTTTTTGCCCAAACTTAGGAAAATTTTAATTTCCCTAATTGGCAACACTGCGCGCAGGCCCGTCCAATTAATGTCAACAGTTAGGTATCCATCCGAGGTATCTACCTGGCAAGTCTTAAGGAGGTCTTTAGGAAGCTACAGGGAAAAAAGAAGTAAAAGAAATTCGAAATTAGAAAATTCTTGAATTTTTGACTGGGGTGAAATTTGGAAGGAAATTCGACACCAGAAGAAAAAAATTAATATGATAAACTATAGTGCAACCATATTTTGCAAGAATAATATCCCGATATCTTAATTAATGTCCACACAGGAGCGGATTAAACAAATGACGCACCCGTGTGTGCCACTTTGGCCACCTGGGCCATCGAGTATACATTAGATTACATTTTTTTGACTACTAACTCGTGTTGTTGTTGTAGTTATAGTCTCGACTAATAATAATATCATTGTTAGTCTCGACTAATAATAATATCGTTGTTGTAAACAATAACTTTATAAGGAAAATTTTCACTCCTTTTTACATCTGAGTTCCAACACTGTTGGTGAAAAATGCAGGGTGTTTCAAAATGAATTTTGGGGTTTTAAGTCTTCGTAGTACTTATTACATTTTACGTACAATTATAAGCAATGCATCAAGTAAAAGAGCACCTCTTTGCTACAAGTGTTCAATGTGATATTCATTCGTCACACGGCACACATCTAGTCGATAGGCGAGAAAGGCCCATAAACTTTCCGCCATATGGTACAAAACACATTCAATTTAGGGGAGTCTCGTTTCAAGTGTACCATCTCCTGAGGATTTGCTGACGGCCAGATACAAACATTATGAGTGCACATTAGCTCTTAGGTGAAATGTCGATTTATCACTGAAGACGACACGATCCAGAAAATCTTCATTGTTATGCAACAATATTTCACTTGCGAAATTGACACGTAAACCGTAGTCTGTAGGCTTTAGACCTGTAGCAACTGCAAACGATAAGGACGTAGTTGCAAGTGTCTCCTTAATATTCTTCACACAGACCGTTGCACTGTACAGATTCAGTTTTTATTAAAACACAAAAAACATTCTGCTCTCTAGTCTACATCTTTGCTGCTTGCTCTTTCTAACGGCAGACAGAAGAAACAATGCATGTACATGCGTGCGTATTGAGTTGCTCTTTCATTTGATATAATATTTATAATTGTAAGTTAATTGTAATAGATACTACAAAGTTTCAAAACCCTAATATTAATTTTGAAACACCCTGCATTACTTCAAATTGTGTAATCCTATATTCATGTCTTTTATATACATATCATCAGGGCCGGTCCTAGTCAATTTGTCGCCTCGTGCAATAGCATAATTTGCCGCCTCCCTCTTTCTCCAGAAAGAACAAATCTTAAAAGTCATGATTTTAATTATGCTACTCCAGCATGAACAACAAAGGTGAGGGTAAGTGAAGTTGCACTCAGAAAGGCTTAAATACTTACTAAAAATGCAATCCCGTTGTGTCTGTTTTTTTAAATATTAATCTACCGGTATTATGTTAGTGAAAGATAAAGCAAACACACCTGCAGAGGTAATCCTTTTTATAGAATTCACTATCGAGCTTCAATCTCAATGTATCAGTTTGCAATTCCAGTGCAACTAGCTCTTTTATCTTTATTTCTTGATTTCTCTTCTATATTTGTTAACATTTTTTAAAAAAAGTTGTTTCTATCTTCAATGATAAGGAACTTGTTTCTGACAAAAACAAGACTAGTTGTCATATCAAAACTGTGATAACTTACTAAATGGAACAGATAGTCACTACTGTTCGAGAATTGAATTCTTGCATTTGGCAACAATCAAGCAATTTGTGCTCGGATTTATTCGACCATTTGCTTTAGCATTGTCCATGTGGCCTTAAACTAATGCAACCTAAACATAATTTATGAATGTAGTATTCAAATAGAAGGTCAGCTTAGTAAATGTAACTACCATCATCATGAAGTCTGTTTCCAACAAGAAATATTTAATTTAAATAATATATTTATGACAGATTTTTGCCGGACCATCCAAACTTGCCGCTCCACGCAAATGCACGTGTTGCAAGTATGGTAGAGCCGGCTCTGCATATCATATATATCTAGTCGACAAATTATTTATATATGACATTTAGAAAAATACTATGGCAAATTAGTATTAGTTTTTACCATTAGACAAGTTATTTGAATTTTATACTGTTCGTGACATTATTTTCGTAGTTATTAAAGGCCTTCTTTCACGAAAACACAAAATTTCATTTCTACTTTTATTTCTTAGTTGATATTGATGAAAACTGCTGAAACCCGAATTGTTAATAGGTATGGTATTCATGTAAATTGTAAAATATTTGTAGCGTATCAGTATCTAGCGTTTAATTTATGTTGCATTTTATGGTGATTATACCTACATAAAAATATTTAGTACTGAAATAGACGTAAGATGCACTACAAATGACTATTTGAAAAAAAACGAAATTTAGAAAAAAAAACGAGAGGCAATGTTTTTTTTTCTAAAAAAAACGTACATTTCTGAAAAAATACGAACGGTTTTTTTTTTCTATTTACAACACTAGAGTCAAGGAATAGAGATAAAAGCGCTAGTAGCACTTGAATTGCAAGCTGATATATTGAGATTGAAGCTCGATATTGAATTCTATAAAATGGATCACCCCCTTTCCTCTGCAGGTGTGTTTGCTTTATCTTTCCTTAACATAATACTGTATATCATTATTTAAAGAAAAAACAAGCAGAACGAGATTATATTTGTAGTGTTTAGGCCTTTCTGAGTGCAAGTGTACTTTCCCTGCCCTTCGTTATTCATGATGGGGCAGCGTACTTAAAATCCTGGCTTTTATGATTTTCTCTTTCTAAGGAAAGGGGGTGGAAAATGATTCCATTGCACGAGAGGTAATTTGCCTAGAGCCGGCCCTGTTTATATTATCTACCTATATTTCATACAACAGCCGTTTTACAACTTAAATACAATATGTATACTGCAAGCAAATAAACACTGAGACTAAACTTATTAATTAATCTTAGTTATTAAGTTTTCGATGTAAGCGTTGTAATACTAGAATTCTTGGTAGGTATAAGCTCGACCGTTTTCAAAAATAATGTATTGCGTATACCTATCCCCGTATATGCTCGGTCTTTCGTAAAAGGTGAATGTATGCTAGACTATAAAAATATTAGATGGGTATAAGCCACTACCTTATACGCCCCATTACATCTCTATTTGATGTCGATCTTAGTGCGTATAGTTCCTACATGCTGGTGCCATAATTGTATGTAGAAAAGACTTCTGTTCGTCAAGTTTTAAGGTCCAGAATAGAAATCACAAAGTAGCTATTCGAACTCACAGAATTTGTACATCAGAGTAGGACGTACGAACAATTAAAATTCCAATGGGATAGCACATGCGTAGTTTTAGCAGCACTCTTGGTTCGATGCATGCAGTTATACTTGCAAGAGGGCATTTTACACTGCACTCGGGCAATAGGAGGTGGACAAGCTAACATAAAACATGTGGGCAAGTGTTACGATGCCTCGTTGACTTCAAAATAAGAAATGTAAATATATGGACACGTTCAAAATTGGTCACATGATTGACCCACGAGAAGGTTGCTTCTGTGCTACGAACTTGATGTGTGTGTTCGGTTATTTGACTCTGGAGTAATGCATAAAACGATGGTTAGAAAAGAGTCGTACATAGCAATCATGGGGCAGTAAACCTTGCAATGTGAACGTACCACGATGACAGGCATCTTCGCACGGCCGTGAATTGGCGTAAAACAATGATGGTTCTGGACGAGATTTGCTTCATCCTATCCCAGGGATGGGGCAAAGTGCAGCCCTCTGTGCCTGTCATGAGAAATGTTAAACTGAACAAACAACATGAAATTTACGACACATTAGAATACTTTATGAGAACTCACATCATAGATATGTACCTTTAAGATAAATTAAAGCTCAAAACGTGCATGCTAGAACCTGATATTCGGATGCTGTCTTGAAAAAATCAATCTCACAAAAGTCGATAGGTGCGCAAAAAGTAAATGAATGATACATTTTCTTACTCTATATTTTTAATACTTTACTTTGTTATACATTTTTATATAAATTAATAATGCAACTTTGTAACTAATAATTGTAAAATAACTATTAAGAAATACATTTATTCAAAACTACCACTTGCGTCCTCCTTGGGAAATGGACATTGACAAGGTGACCTTTAAAACGAATGATTTTCCGCCCTATTCTATCCTACTTATGTGTTGGTCGTCTACGCGCTTTCCTGCTGAAGGCTACCTGCCAGCATGCATTGTCAAGCGTCATAGCAGTTGAACGGTAGTTTGAATATGTGGGGTGCTCAGGAATGTGAGTACAACATGAGATATTAGGTATTACACATTAACGATTAACTCACTAGTGATGTCTACATCAGGAAAGTTCTAGATGTTGAGATCATAGCCTTTATTCAAACAATTCGGAACACTATATTTTAGCAGTATAATATCCTATAAAGATATCCAACAAAGTTCTGTCGCTTTTGGTGGAGGTCTGTGTTCAATTGGCCTTTACAACGTGAGTTGAATGCGAATGGAGATAAGGCGAAGGTCAGTTGTTACTGTGGGTATATCCAACGTACTACCGGATTGTGGAAGTTCAGTTACTGCGTTAACTTACGTAAAGACAGCATGAGCATGGGACCTCCACAGGGCGTCATAAGGGAGTGTATGCTGTACGAATTCAAACTGGGGTCTTGCAGCAGGGCAGAAGATATGCCAGGTCTTTGGTGAGGGTGTCGTGACCACGCGAACAGTGTAGCTGTGGTTTAACAAATTTAAGAACGGTAGTTAAACACTCGAAGACGCACTACGTGTCGGAATACCAACACATGTACAAAATGAAGATATTCAGGCAGCAATTGAGGCGAATAGTTGCCACATATGTGAGGAACTGGGACTACAATTCAATGGAGAAACCATTCGGAAGCGCCTCCATCTACTTGGGAAGCACTACAAGTTGGGTCGTTGGGTCCCGCATGATTTGACTCCAGGTCAGAAGGCAACGCGAGCAAACACCTGTGTTTCCTTGCTGTCTCGTCTGAGGAAGGAGCCATTTCTGGACAGGGTGTTGACATGTGATGAGAAGTATATCCTGTACGAAGCTCCACGACGCCGTCATCATTGGTTAGCCCATGAACCAATTTTAAAACAGCCGAAACCAGTACTGCAATAGAAGAATGTCTTTCTGTGTGTTTGGTGGACTGCTCGCGGCATCGTGCGTCGGTAACTGCTACCAGCTGGTCAGAGCATCAATGCAATTGTGTAGTGTCAGCAGATGATATGTGCTCAAGGAAAATTCAAAACTCTGGAGCCAGCACTTCAGAATAGCAAAGGAGTTCTCTTGTTACAGGACAACGCTACGACCCACATGGCTATGATGATTCAGGACGCCATTCTACGCCTTGGATGGGAAACTATTGCATCCACCATACTCCTCAGACATTGCACCATCGGCTGTTCCATTCCTTGGACAATCACATTAGAGGACGCCAGTTAAATTTCCTAGTAGAGGTACAAAATGCATTTGATACATTCTTCGCTTTACGGCCCACCAAGTTCTACCGCGATGGAATCTTTGGCCTTCCAGAACGTTGGCAGAAGTTTGCTGATACTGGTTGGGACTATTTTTGATCTTCCAGGTACTTCTTTGGTGATATATCTATATTCGAAGCTGGTGGGTGAAAAAGCGACAGAACTTTCTTAGGTACCATTATACATGGTTCAGCAGAAGTGTGAATACTTCTTCGAAGAACAAACATAAGCTCTATTTCCGTACAACGGTAGACTATCACTAGATGGACGAGGTGCTGAATGATAGTTCAATTATTCAGAACTTCGCTCTCAATGTTTATTGTTGTTTTCATTTACTATTTATTTATTTATATATTTTTTCAAGAATACCATTATCAAGACTATAAAGTAGAGCTCTAGCACACACAACCCAAACAAACAACGCCAGCTTAGAGAAGAACGTAAACGTTACCAACGTTTCATAGAATTATTGTACAGGTGACATTAATACAAAAAGGAAATGATAACTCCTATTAATTGAGCTATGAAATGAAAAAAATAAAGTTCTTCAAAACTTAATCATTTGAATAATTTTATTTATTTATTTCTTTTATATATATTTCTGGGAATTACTGGCGTCTGTGGCCTAAAGCTCGTCACGTTTAAGGAATTATATTCCTCAGCAAGCACACTATCCACGGAACGGGAATGGAAGAAAGTGACTTTCGGATTGTATGTTAGGTACCGTCCCGGCATTTGCCTGGTGTGAATGAGGAAAAGTCATTAAAACCTCAATCAGGATGGCTGGCGTGAAAAAGCGGTTGCACCTTTTGGACTGTGTGTCCCCTTTTGGAATCAAACTTGAAACAGGCGAGAACGTCAGTATATTTACGAAATCTACAATTAGGTTTCCAATAGAACAATTTTATGAAGTATTTAAAAAGTGCATATCACTCTCAGTATAGACGTTATGGTGCTGGATTATCTGTTGGTTGGTTTACTGATTCGGAGTTTAGAGTTTCGTACAGCACCGAGGCTATAATGAGACAAGGAGTTACAGCTTAACGTAGGATCCGAACAACATGAACTCCCACCAGAAATCGAACGTGGGTCTCCCGCGCCGAATGTGCGTACGCTAACCATGCATGCATGAGTGAGTTCTGAGTTATCTATGTAATTGTAGAATGATTGCTTAGCACAGCGACGTCTTACTCTGGTCTTGTTGTGTATGTATTCCCCGGAGAAAGTACGGTAACTATACATAATAATTTTCTAATTAAATTTCATGATAAATCTCATTTGAAAAAGAACTTCCTCCAGCCAAAATCATGTTTGTCACGTGATAATGAATGGTATTTCAACACAGCACGAGTATTATTTTCAAATACAATCTAGTGATTTAAACTTCTGAAAATGTTAATTAAAGTGTTGAGACTATAGTAATTTTATTTCTGTTTCCCCGATATTAGTTTATAGAATGATTTGCAGAAAATACTAATTTCTCAGAAGTTGTGTGTGTTTATAGGTTCTAATCAAGTTTAACTTAAAATATGAAAAGTATAATTCTATGAAGAAAATATAATTCTGTATAATTCAATTCACAATGATTTCTACTGAACGGATTTTTACCTTCAACCTTCAACGTTAATCCATATTTCTCAATCTGACAGTAATTCTTCTAATACAGGGTGTCCCACTCTAAGCCCCCCTCTCCCGGAAATGTGCTATAAAAATCTTAAGAAAAGAGGATATGAAGCCAAATTTGTACACGACATACAGTACCTTTATGGTTGAGAAATGAAAGTGCATTACAAGAGCTGCTGGAAACGCCCCCCCTTCCCAGCCTATATACACAGTTGAACACGGTACGCATGTTCGTGAATGTTCTCTCAGAGTATTGGGACTGAATCCCTGGATTTTACGGCAGATATTCTCACGTAACTCGTTGACGTGGCATCATTGTAAATCTGAAATGTGTTAACAATGAGGTTCCGCGAACTATGACTGGGTCTCGTGTTTCAGTGTAGCCTGGCATACTGTTCGTGATGTTCCATTCGACTTGATTCTTCCGATGTTGTTTTATTCTGACGATTTATCGATATTCCGTGGAAGAGAGTGTGTTTCTTGTGAAATAGTATTGGATACGTAGTTCTTTTAAGAAATGTCAGCGACTGTTTTTAGAAAGTTTCGGTGGTCCATCGAAACACTGCATTCAAGGCTTAGTGACGAAGCTGCAGATAAAGGAAACATTGTTAGAACGGCGAGGGGTGCCCTCAGTTATCGGGGGAAGTTAGAAAACAATTGTTGGTGTCACCCACAAAGTCTCTTCGCCCTTTATCGCAGGAATCTGGACTATCACGTAGCACGTGTCACAGAGCTGCTAAGAAAGCAGCCCTGTATCTCTACAAGTTTACAGTTGTTCATGAACTGATACAGACTGATTATGATAAACGCCTAACATACTATCATTGGTTTAAGCGATTTATCGCTGAAAGGCCAGGAATATCTCAGTACACGTGATACAGTGATGAAGTAAGATTCCACTTGTCAGGATACGTGATCTCACAAAACATATGTTTATGGAGTAGTGACAACTAGCATTGAGTTGTTGAGGAACCAATTCATTCACAGACGGTGGGCGTGTTCTGTGCATTATCACAGCAGTGCATCATCGAGCCAATTGTTTTTACACTACTGTCACCAGTAAAGTATATCAAGTATTATTTCATGAATTTGTGAACTAGTTGGATGACGAGGAACTGACACCTGGCTGGTACCAGCAAGATGAGGCAACATGCCACACGTCTAAAGCTAGTATGTTTTCGGTGGAATTATTTTTCCCTGACAGAGTGATTTCCAAAAGATTATGGCCCTCAAGATCACTTGAACTGGCCTCTGAAAGAAACCACGCACCATCGACCAGTTACGTAAGAACATCGTCCGTGAAATCCACCATTCACGCCCAATATTCTGGCAACATTTACGAACATGTAGCGCCGTGTTGAACTGTGTATACAGGTGGAGGAGGTCGTTCCAGCACTTCTTGTTATGTACTTCCATTTCTCAACCATAAAGGTATGTCATTACAAATTTGGTTTCATATCCTCTTTTATTAAGATTTTTATAATTTTTTTTTACACCGGGGTACCTTACAAGTAGGACACACTGTAGTTCTTACTCGTTATTTCTTACCTTCGACGTTGCTAGCGCTGCAGGGTATTTGCAGATGAGTCGAACGCTTGGGGAGAGGGGACCAATAACAATAATTGGATAGTAGTATTTTTTCCTCTCTAGAAAATCAAATGCCAATTTTTCGACAACTTTTCGACAAACTCCAAGACGCAAAACTAGTTCCGTCATCTTTGCCACATGAACTTTCAAACGCCACATGCAAACAAACAAACAATATTTTATCCCTTCACACATAGCACCCCATAACATGGAATTTCCATAGGAAAGGAAAAAGCCTTCATATTTGAGTTTCTTAGAAAATATGAAGTTGGAGCTCCCTAGAAAACATGTAGTTGGCCAACTGGATAAATATAAATATGAAATTAGGTTCCTACAATTTGAAATCTTAATAAATACTTTTATTACTTTTACGGGCAGCAGTTGGCGTGTTACAACAATAGGGTCCAGGCTACATTTACGCTTCAACTTAGGAAAATATGTTTTGTGTAGCTAGATACCTTAAGAAATATATATTAATTCTAGAGATCATTTGTCTTTTCTTCTTTTTGATAAACAGCCCAAGGATTAACGCCAAAGAATATCCCCCTTCTTGATTTTACCCTGAAAAATGGTATACCATACTATAAGATTACTAATATTGATCTATGAACATTAAAAATAATCATTAGATCCAGTTTGGAGAAAATCGACATATTTTATTTTCACACTCCAGTAAACCACCTACATTTTTGAGGATAGGAAAAACCTGAAAAACGCCCCTGGAAAATATAAGAACCTTAAGTTTAAAATTTAATTCAGATACGTTGAGTGATATGGTAGCTATCTAGGTGGTGTACATACAACGGGACGAACAGACAGATTTTCAGAAAACAATTTGTCTTTGTGTAGGATCTCAAATGTTTTATTTCACAATCCTCATACTTTATTTTCTTCCATTGTTGCACGAAAGTAAAAAAAAAGGAAGAAAAAGAAAGAAAAAAAAACATTCTCTTAATAAATAAACGTGTGGAAGTATTTTTATATTAGTTGCGATGAGTAAAAGTTTTGCTGCTTAATAAGCTGATAAAATGTTTTTTTAGTTATCGTCTCAGAAGATAATTTGTTAGCAAAATGTGTTGATTTTGGACAATGTGGCCGAAAAGTAGGTGTACACTATGTGCTAATGAGATAGCAATAAATTAAAAATATTGACATTAAGTGAATAAGTAGCTCATCGTTAAACTCAAGATGTTAAACCTTGTTTAATCCTTAAAGTGTTTAAGAGATAACCGCCACAAACGTTACAGCATGCATCCTACTTACTCGAAACACATTGACACATAGTTTGACAAATTCTGATCTAAATGAATGTCCATAAATGCTTCTGTAATGAATTCATTAATTCTGTCCACTATTTGGGGCTCTCCCTCACAACCCTTATTTTTCACTACGCTTAAAAACAGATCCATTGGAATAAGATCAAGTGAACATGGCGACCAGACAATTCTGCTTTATCGTCCAATCCAATGTTGTAGGAAGACATCGTGAAAATAGTTTTTCTTTTCACCACTAATAATAAAATATGTATCTTATTGGAGGATTAGGAAGATACATTTTATTGAAGTTCTTTATTGTGGCGCTACCACGTAGCGCAACATGTTTAGGTAATTATACCTTCAACAGTCTTATTAAAGAAAGATTATCGTACAAGTCCTCCACTGAAGATTGCATCCCATACTGTGAATCATGACTAGTTTAATTGCGTTTCGATAGTCAAATGGGGGCATTTATTAGCTTAATAAACAAGTTATTCCTATCCAAATAGCACTACAACTTGAAACAGACTTTATCTGATCAGATAATGTCAAGTATGTTACATTCTTCAGAGATTTAGTCACATATGATTCCACAGAATTAGAATCGCTGGTCAGGGTCTTTCTTCAGGAAAATATGTAACAAACTTGGGCGGAGTGGTTTCAAAGATTTTTGATAAATATTACAGTAACATTCATGATAAGGATAGTTTATGTGCAGTACGTCGCATAGGCTCTTTTCAACTGTTAACAAACGTCATAGCGGTCCTCGTCCCATTTGCCTTGCCATTGATGTTTTAGGACATCCAGATTTGAACAAATACTTCACTGAAGCTTATACTAAATTTGTCTCGTATATGATAAATGGTCAGATGTGTCGGTGGAAGAATATTTAACGCTGCTATTAATGCCTTGCGTACTTCAGTAAATTTCCATTTTCCAGTACTGGTTCAAAATTAACTTTGTTCCTAAGTTTCACACCTCATTTATAATATCCATAAAGAAAAAATAAGACAAATTTAAATAGTTGATTACTGGATGTGTACCTGTGGAACATGCCCTACTTATCATTTACAATAGTTGAAAAGAAGAAATTAACATTTATGAAATGAAGTGTGTTAATAAATTACTGTATACCTACTTTGGGACACAGTATATTAACGAGTTTGAAGTTCTCACTTCTTAAAAAATATAAACATTGAAAATCTTTTTGGAAAGACAAAATGAAGCTACTTAAAAAGTATACGACAGCTACTTAAAAAGTGCACGACAAAATGAAAACAAACTATTGAACTTAAAATTTACGAACGAATGACAGACTCATCCATGAGTTATTTTCAACAATAACTAAGGTTATTCAACTTCGTTCACTGTTTATTGAAAGAAATAGGATTCCACTCATATGACGGTTAACAAATACTAACCATTCATGTGTCTAGACAAAATACATACAATACACTACGAGTATATGAGGACAGCAATGACTCCACTCATTTCTTCAAAATATTGCTTAAGTATTCATGATACACGTATACAAGAAGTGAGCTGCACTCTAGGCATTAAGAACTTAATTATCATTATTAGTTCTCGTTTTCCTTTCCGATAAGTGTTCGATCAAATCTTATCTAATTTTAAATTGACTTGTTCGCAGCATTATATATATATATATATATACAATGGCGAATCCAGGATATGATCAAGGGAGGGGCTAAACCATATTTTGCCGTTTTATCCAGTGTAAAGCAGGATTGAAGCCCATTTTATCCACTGTATACCTGAGCGTCAAGAGGGGGGGGCTATAGCCCCTATAGCCCTCCTCTTGGATCCGCCACTATATATATGTACCGAATGAGTCAAAAGTTCCTTGCTAACTCGGTAACTATTGAAGATATGAAAAAATGATGAGAGCATTTTGATTGCCAAGTGTGGGTCGTCGATCTAAAATGGTGGAATTTTCGTAACCGGACCAACCGTTTAAGCTCGACGCTGGCATAGTACCCTATAATAAAGAAAAATGCAACATTGCCACGTCAGTGGAGGACAAGATGGAATGAAATAATCTGGAGCCTGAAATACCCTGGTCTAAGGAGAATAAAAAGGGGAGCAAATTAAAGAGCAAAGAAGCAGACCTATTTGCAGGGCCCACGACAGTGGCGTCAGCACTACAAGGGAGTAGGTGTAGGAGAGAGGAGGTATACGAGGAAGACAAACAAATGGAAATAAGTCGTGTCGTTTTCTGACAGGTTTACTGTACATGTTAATGAGAAGAAATGTACATATCTCACGCACCCACGGCACTTGCTTCCAGACGCAACAGTCCTGGGCACTATGCCAATAGGTGCTCAAATTGCTGTCCCTCCTGCTGGTGGCACAAATGGATACGGTGTCGCACACTACCACGCACACGTCGGAGTGTTTGGGGTGTTATTGCTCTACATACGTTCCGAATATTCTCCTGCAGCTCCACGGTTCCACGGTTCTGGGTCTATTCCGATACACAACGGACTTTAGATACCCTACAAGTAAGAGTTTAATGGCGTGAGGTCAGATGATCTGGGCAACCATTCCACTGGACCCCTTCGACCAATAATCGGCCAGGAAGCACCTCGTTGAGCCATTGTCGCACTGTGAGGCCGTAATGTGGTTGTGTACCAAAGGCATTTCATCCAGATACGGCTGTAATGTGGTGTGCAGATGATGTAGATACTGGTCTGATGTTTACATATCGGGCAAAAACATGGACCTTAATATCACGTTGCCGTGTATTCCACACCACACATTCACTCGCGGATCGGCTTAGTTGTGCGCTTCAACAACTATGTGGGAGTTCTCGCGAGACCAATACACAGCGTTGTGTCTGTTGTCTGTGACCTTGAGGTGGAAAGTAGCTTCGTCACTGAATAGAATGTCAGCCTCTAGCATAGGATGCTATATTCGTGTCCGATGAAACCACTCACAGAACTCTGTTCGTCTGTCTGTGTCATCCCCATGTAACGTTTGTACCAAATGTATCTTGTAAGGATGATACCATTAATGTGATAACATTCTGGAGACCGACTTCTAAGATATGGACGACTATTGTGCAACCTTCCGTGTTTGTCTTTCAGGACTAACTGCCACCTTTGCAAGCACATCAATAGTAATGTCGCAGGATGTTGCAATTCGTGGTCGTCCACTACGGGGCCTGTCCGCCATGCCACCTGTGGCTTTAAAGCGTGCCATTAGTATCAAAATGAGTTGGTGGGACGGTGCTACCTGATTTGGCTGACGCCTGTGATACTCTGCTGCTGCTTCTCATTGATTCATTCCAGCTGCATGAAGGAGCACCATTTCAGCTTTTTCTTTCATTGAATACACTTCACGTCCTTAAAACACACGTGTCACAGGTGAAATGGATAACACAGAACTACTCTCAATTCATCCAGAGCGGTCGCATTAGACACCCTACGAACAAATAGCCGCGTGGCACAGATAGATCCGACTGCTAATGTACTAATTCCACCACTGCATTCTGGTGCTGTATTCTGGTGACAACGATCAAATTCACTTAGACAAATGATTTATGTACGTACAGCTTGCGACCTTCCAACTTTGTTCAAGTGTATCACAGACCACCAGTTCATTGGATTTGCTGACCCGTTGTTTCTTCTTGAGTAAATAACACCGATATACTGCTCTGACAGAGCTTAGTGCGTAGAGTCAATAGCAGCAATGCATAAACAAATGGCTAGACACGAATCACAATTTACACAATCATACTACTACTACTACTACCACCACCACCACCACGACAACAACAACAACAACAACAACAACAACTACTACTACTACTACTACTACTACTACTACTACTACTTACTACATAGAAATAACCATATGTCAAGGGCACTGCAAATAGGTTTGCTTCTTTGTTCTTTAATTTGCTCCCCTTTCTATTCTTCTTGGACCAGGGTATTTCACGCACCAGATTATTTCATTCCATCTTGTCCTCCACTGACGTGGCAACGTTGCATTTTTCTTTATTATAGGGTACTATACCAGCGTCGAGCTTAAACGGTTGGTCCGATTACGAAAATTCCACCATTTTAGATTGACGACCCACACTTGGCAATCAAAATGCTCTCTAATCATTTTTTCATTGTTCAATAGTTACCAAGTTGGCCTATGGCAAGGGACTTTGGACTCGCTCGGTATATATATGTATATATACACAGCGTTTTATTTCTAAAGATAAATGTACCGGCACGCTGGACCTCAGGTTCATAATGGTTAAAAAATGGCATACCTTTCAAAGTATAATAATAATAATAATAATAATAATAATAATAATAATAATAATAATAATAATAATAATAATAATAATAATAATAATAATAACGTACAGTATCATACCACTGCAGTCTTGTAACTAAAATTTCTTACCTACATACAGTATGGCGCTAAATTCGTTGTACAAAAGCAAAGGAGTGATTCCTGAGAGTAAAACAAAAAAATCCAATAAACATAGGGCGAAAACCCCATCGTTTACATGTTATAGGCTGCCGAAAACATGAAAAAATGAATTCTAAAGGTCCATAGCTCCAAAATGATGCGACCTACTGTAGTCGGGTCAAGACTTCACTTAGGAATTAGTATGTGTTCTATCCAAAAATACATGTTTTAGGATCCTAAGTTACTCACGCAACAATTTTTATGGAGGTAGTTGGAGAGTACTTATATCATAGGCCCGTAGTTGTGGAAGCTCCCTCTATAAAAATTGTTGTGGAAGCACCTCAGGATTCTGAAACACGCATTTTTGGATAGGGCACATACTAGTTCCTAAGTGAAGTCTTGACCCGACCAAGGCAGGTCCCATAGTTTCGGAGTTATGAACTTTTAAAATTCATTCTTTTTAATGATTTCGGCAGCCTATAACACGTAAACGATGGGGTTTTCGCCCTGTGTTTATTGGAACTTGTTTGTTTGTTTTACTCCCAGGAATCACTTCTCTGCTTTTATACAACAAATTTAGCGCCATACTGTATATATAAAGGTGCTTTAAAAATGTTTGATTCTTACATCTTAACTTTATAATACAATAAACGTAATGATAACCAATATTTCTTTGTGATTTGTTCCTTGCTTCTTTCTCTTTCTGTAAACAGGCAAAAATAAGCTGTTGCTGCTTGTTTTCAAAAGCCATCAATAGTTCCACAAATTCTGAATTTCAATAACAAAACACATACAGTACATTGTTCACATAATGTTGAACAGAATATTAATCATGTTATCAAAATGTTCTGCAAACCTCTACTAAATTAATGGATAAAATATTCGAAAGAAATCTAGGGCATATTTTCGCTTAATCCACTTCCTAATAATGAATAAAAAATAATTGGATATATTAAAACAGGATCTGAGCAGAGGCTCCTCTGCGGAGAAAATACAGAGGTGCAATCCCAACAGAACTTTTGTAGTGGTTTTCAGTTTAGTCAAACTTCAGGGTCAAACCATTATTATTTTTTTTTTTAGATTATTTCGTTTTGAGAGATTAGTCTTTTCAAAAAAAAAAAAAAAAAGAAAGAAAATAAAATAAAAGAAACTGATCGGTTCAGAGCCTTTATGGTTTATATTAACGTGCGAAAAATGAATTTTAAAGAAGGAGGCGCGAGGATGTGGCAGCGAGCGAGAGACAGAAGGGCCCAAATATTTCTAGTCCCTGAATACAATTAACTAACTTAGGGTACGAACATGCCGAAGAGACCTCGCGATCGAGGTCGAGGTTTAAGTCGCGGGCGCTACCTCGATGTCTAGGTCGTGATGGATGAAGGGTGCACATAGCGAGGAGGTAGCAACCTCGCTCTTAAGTTCTCAGTTTAAGGAGAAGCATTGCTGTGATGCATGTGAAATTATTCCGTCAGTGCATAAAGATCACTGCGAAACCACATTTTGAAATTGAAAGAACCAAACAGTTTATAAATAGGGATGGACGCGAGACGAGATATGAAAAATGCCAAAGTCTCGTCTCTTGTTTCGCAAAAATATTTGAGTCTCATGTCTTGTCCATCTCTATCAATATCCTTATCAAAGACTTTTACCTTTTTCTTTTTTTCAATTTTCTATGAAGAAATGCCCTCTTTCAGCACGGGCGAGAAATCGTTTCCCAGTAAAATTTAATAATTAAATAAATCAGGTGTGTCTTTAGGTTTCGATGTGGAGGGAGAAACTGCAGCAAATGAAGTTTCGGCACTGCAGTTTTCCATTATTCAACGTTTCCTCCTTATGGATACGTGCCTGTCTTTACAGGTATTTCTTTACCTTATATCAATAACGAATTTAGAAGAGACCCTTTTTATTAATCGCGAAATTGGGCGTGGGGGGGGGGCGCGGTGAGTTTTCAAGCATAGATATGATTAACAGTAACGTCTTTTTTTAAAAAAAAAAAATTCTACAATTTACGGACTTCAGCCCGAAATCTCCCTCCCTTTGACCGCCACTACTTTTTATAATAATAAGCTATAGCATAATTCTCAAATAAATAACTTATCTGACAATCCCATTTCACTTGATATTTTCTTCCACTCTCTATTTGAAACGTGCCTATTATGATGTTATTTGTGTTTCTTATTCCATATTGCTCGAACATTCCTCATTAGTTCTATTAATAAGTCTTTAATAATCAAATATAATAGTGCAGCAAAACCTCTCGAGCATATGCACACATAATCTTCTGCAGACGAAATTTTAAACAAATGAAGACTTTATTCCATGCAGCACTTCAGGGAGAACCACTGAGAACACGAGCCACAGCGATGCTTCCGCTGAACACCAATGTAAAATCAAACTCGGTTGTTTACCATCGCGACCAGTAATTCACCCTCGCGGTCGACCTCCAGGTCGCGATGTAGCGTACATCTTCGGCATGTGCTTACTCATTTGAATGCATAGGTTTGTGCCAGTATCGAGGTTGCGACAGCGACTTAAACCTCGACCTCGATCGCGAGTTCTCTTCGGCATGTTCGTACCCTTAGAGATGGAACAAAGATTCGCAATTTTTTCTCTAGAAAGAAAAAAAAAGAAAAAAGGAAGTCAATAAAATCTAGATGTTTATTATTAAGAATTTCTAAGTAAAACACTATATATATATATATATATGTATATATATATATATATATATATATATATATATATATATATATATAGGGTGTTAATGAACTAGACCGACAAACTGCAAGAGATAACTCCTCACATAAAAATAAGAGAATAAATTCATATGGACCTATGGCGAAAAGTGCATAGATTCAGAGTTAGAGCTGTCTAAAATCGCGAGAAAGCCAAATTTCAAAATGCCCTATTTCGAATTTGAGGAACTGTGGATGGTGATCCTTATCAGCGTAAAGAAAATCATGCATATGCAGTCCAAAAATGCATATTTCATTAATGCTAAATGGGTGTACAGAGTATTCCCTGCAGGGTGAAATTCCCAAACATGCCTTCAACCGAATTTTGAGATATGATCTGACTTTATGATTGGTCCAAAGTAATCAAACGATAAACCTTATTAGCAGTGAACACGGAGGTATTTGACGAGACATCAGAAGTGTTAAGGATCGTCAGCAGCACGGTCTCTCGTACTCGGGAAAACACTTGCTTTCTTTCACACTTATAAGTGAATAAAGCTTGAAATATACCGTGACGAAATACATCACATCACACGTTATTCTGAACACAAAAGAACATGTATCTGAAAACTCTATTGAGAGCATATCTGATAATTACAACCTGTAGGGAATGCCCTGTACACCTATTGAAAATTGATCAAATATGCACTTTTGTATTATGTACACGTTGCTTCCTTTAAGATGATAAGGACCACCATTCACAGTTTTGTAATTTGAAATAGGGCCTGTTGAAATTTAGTTTTCCGCGATTTTGGAGAGCTCTACCTCTTAAACTATGCACGTTTCGCCATAGATCCACATGAACTTATTTTTTCTCTTGTTTCAATGTGAGGAATCACCTCTTACAGTTTGTCGATATAGTTAATTTATACTTTATATATATATATATAACAGGACGGAATCCAGGATTTTCTGATGGGGGTGCACCAATAATTATTAATACATCTGAATCAATTTTTTTTTAAAATGCCTTTAGGCATCTGTCATGTGTATGAGGAACACACTTAAACTATTGTGTTTAGCAAAAGCGCTTTCTTTTAAGCCCGAAACGGAAACATGACATGACATTTTAGGAAAGTATTGCTATTTCCACTGCCAGTTTCTCACTTTAGTTAGTGTATATTCAGAACGGAGGGGTGTGCACGTGCTCCAGTGCACCCCCCCTAAATCCGGCCCGGCCCTGTATATATACTGTTTATATATATATATATATATATATATATATATATATATATATATATATATATATATATATATATATATATATATATATATTTCTGGCGGTAGGCAACGGTACGGCATAGCGGCATCATTTCAATGAGATAGGAATATTTTCTGTCTTGAAAAGTGGTTGACGTGAAACTTCGGAAATACCAAACAGTAAATATAGTTTAGTTTAATAGTTTTTTTTTTGGGGGGGGGGAGAGTTGCGAATCCATGTTCCTTCTTGAAGTCAATTAATTGTATTATTTGGACTAGAAATATTTGGGCTGGCCGTGGGGTGGACAAGAAAACAACAACAAGAAGACTGCAGAAAGTACAAATGTACAGTAGGGAGTAAACCACACCGTACACATAATCCAGTGACTAACGCGCTTGCTATGTTACATCAAGTATGCGGCTAGGGCGAGGAATGTACTATTTTGCCTTATTATCTATGGCATTTTTGTTGTATGTATTGGTGCATTATGTTAAAATATGTTGTGCCTGTATATTATTGGTAACCTGAATGTAGTGTGTTTTATCTTTATCGTTGTCTCACATGCTAACGTTTCCTATACTCTCAACTAACACCTATCACAGGTCATTAATCTTTACGAATCGATTCCGAAGTACTTTCTTGTCACAGATTTGTAACCTTTCGTGCCATAGTTTTTATGTAGTCTTTTCAGGCGGTACGACGTCGTTTCTGTGGTTTGGAAGGCATGCAGTATTTTATACAGTCTTCCAACCCCAAGACAGTTCGTTTTATAGCTCTTGGAAACGGTTCGACATAGCGATTCCACACAAATGCAATTGAAATTGCTGCGCCACAGGAAGACTTGCTGTTCACTTTTCCGCATTATGTCACATGGAAAATCTTCTTTCTACGGCTACTCTAACATGTGCCCTTTTTGGGGTAAATCTTGTATCAAACCCATTAGTCACTGGATGCTGTGCATGCTGTGATTTATTCCCTACTATACATTTGTTCCTTCTGCAGTCTTGTTGTTGTTGTACATTTGTTCGTTTCTTTGTACGGACCCCGTAATTTCTCAACTTTGCAGCCTCGTATTTCCCTTATTTGGCAACACTGATAACCCACCTTTTTGCTTATTTTCTTTCACGTTTTATGCCAATTGTTTTAATGCAATGAAATGATATACGTTCTATTTGAAAAACTATAAGTTTGTATTGGAATGGCAACACTGTTTGGGATGGCAACACTACCGTATTCTTGATCACGTGTCCTCCTGCCGTAAGTATCAGCTTATCTGCACATATTTTTCACTTTCTGCATTTTTTAGGCGTTTTCGGTGTGTAAATAGCTCAGCCTGACCCGGTCAATGCTTGGTATATGAATTTAGCGGGTAAACAAGGTATTTCCGCACCAGTGACTATCACCGCAGTGGATACCAATTTTCATGAATATCTAGCTGTCATGGTTTCATACGTTCCTTATTAGTATGTTACTTCAAGTGGTGCTTGTACCTCTACTAAATACTTAAAAATCTTAATCAGCTCAATTCACATTTTACGATCTGGGCAACATAATGGTTTTGGAGTCCAACAGTGCGGGTCTGCGGAGCTATTATTTACATCCCTTATATGATAGTCTCGTTTAACCGTACTTAGGGGTTATTCGTGCACAACTCTTATTTAAAAACGACAACAATGAGTACAGTACTTTTATTTGGTCTAACAGTTTTCGTTCTTACTGTGTGTTGGTTGTACTCGCCCATTTCCCCATGCCCGTTGAACTGTATGGTACATGCTAGCTGAGATTTCTATTCAAATAGACAGTACTGCACATCAAGAAACCTTTATTTCGATTTAACCGAAGCATCATCGGTCCCATCGAATTCAGTTAAACGAGATTCAAGTGTATATACCAGGTGCATCAACAGTCGGTGGCCATAGCCCAACTTTGATATTAGTAAAGATGAAAAAAAGGGGGGAAGAGGAAACTTGCTGAGTTTTAAATCTAAAACAGTGGAATTTTTCCAATAGCATCAACCGTATGGGCTGTACACTTGTAAGGCGGCATATGTGAAATGAAAAAGTAACGTTTCTAGTGCCTTCTGTTCGAACAGAATGTAAGGGTACTCGAAGATAAAAGAGAGAACGTGAGCCTTGTGCTTGAGGAAACCTAGAACACCTCGAATCCGTTACCCAGCAAGGCTCTATTGTTGGAATGGTGAGGACCCTAAGGGAAACAGACTGCCGGACATGCAACGTTGTTTTTTGAGTCAACATAGGGTGTCTTACCAGTGTTGAGCACAAATGGCTCAGCCGATTGAAAAATTTTCTCCAATCCGTAGATTTTAGATCCATAGATGATACCCAATTTTTTCTGCAATCATTTAGGTAGATCCATGCTTCGCTCACAATCACAATAAAATTCTAATTGTTTTCAGGTAGATGAGGCACGTACAGCCTTCTGCCCTTGCTCTTTTGCCTATATGCCATGGAGTTAAGCATGTACACGGCCCTGCGGACAGTATGCAATATCAATTTGTGATAGATTCCAATCATCAATATTATTTGCGTCATGTGTAATCCTTTGGCTACAACATGCTGTGGTAGTAATTTCCAGTGGCCATCCCGGATCTTCTTTAGCATATATCTTCATTGAGGCCATCTTTGGATGCGATTTTTCCGTTGATGTGGTTTGTCTAGGAAGTTGCTGTGCATAACTTTAATTAACCCTTAGTTGGTAACATCCAAAAAATAAGCTATAACAGTAACATCCGCCTCAGAGACGGACACACACAATTGAGACGTTTGAAGCCAAAGTGGTGTAAGTCAGTTTCGAGTAAGGTTTAGTTACACCCAGAGAATTCATTTTACGTAACAAAATTCATTAACTGAATAGTGAAACATGTCTTAATTCACTTGTGTATGTACCTTTGAGTTCAATACAACATGCGTCACCGCTGAGAAACTATTTCTAAGCATATATCTTGTACAATTTTATCAACACATATTTGCATCTCAATAAAATATGCCTTCTGACAATTAGAAATGATCTTATTAAAACAAACACTCTGATGCTGGAGAATTCTTTTTTTCCTTCGTTCACGAGTAGCTGTATCATCAAACCTAATAGCCGCCAGCAAAACTTTACATCTTTTGAGAGACACGGTTGCATGAAAATCATGAAGTCCAGTGCAATCAGTTGAAAAAAGTGACACCAAGTTTTCAAGCACTGACTTAAAAATCTTAGCGTGACATCATTAAAATCTGTTTCTGGATTGCTGACATGACCTGTTGGGGATAAATGATCTTGTTCAGGAACATACGAATAATCAAATCTGTAATCATAATCAGTTCCTGATTACAGCCATCTGTAATTGTTCTATAGCCATTTGTAGTATAGCCCTACTTCTTTGTGGTATACCTTTTCTAATTGACATCTTAAAATATTGATTTTCGAAACGAAAGAAAACACATAAATATTAATAGTTGTCAGTATAAAGTAATATCCGTCACTTAGACGGATAAAATATATTACCTTTACAGTAATATCCGCTTGCGAGACGGCGTACAATAACTTTATACACTTCGAAGTTTGCAACGATGAGCTAGACACGCGACTACCTGCACAAAACATCATAGTCAACCCACAACTAAAGCATAGGTGAACTATCAGATCAAACCGTGAATATGCGTACCAACTCTGAACAAAAAAATATCATGTATCCGCCTGGGAGACGGATATTACCAACTAAGGGTTAAACACTAACAGTGGCACATCCTACCACAAAACTATTGTTCCGACGCTGTTTGACTATGAGGGAAATGATAAAGTCTGTGTGAAAAGAGTCATGACATGTCCTTCACAAAATCTTTTGTTGTTGTTGTTAGTGGTGGTGGTTAGCTTTTAGTCATACTACCCAACAGCTAAAATTGATGCACTTATGCGCATAATGTTGTTGCTATATGATATGAAAGGTGTCGCTGTTTGCAAGCTGTTCCGATGGAAACGGAATAACCTCTGTGCCCCAAAGATTGTACTAATTTTCTACTTGTAGCTAATGATATTTATTAATACATATTGCTCTTTATTGGTATTAACAATATTACTGATTTCTTTAATTTGCATTTTTCTTTCCAACTTTTATCCGTGATTAATACCTCGTTTATCTAGAAACTTTAAGATTCTTAATTTGACACTCTGTAAAGGTATCATAAACTGTTCGTTTAATATAACAATGTAAATCTTGTTTCATTATTTTTATTTCCTTTAGAAAATGTTCCTTTATTTCCACACACACACACACACACACACACACACACACACACATATATATATATATATATATATATATATATATATATATATATATATAGGGTGTTCAATATACAATGCAACTCGGAGTTTGGAATAGTAGAAATTATAAACCTGAAGCGATACACAAATAATGGTTATACCAAAATGAAACTTTGTTCATGCATATATTTTTAAACTAGGAAGCGACGATTGAAGTATACTAGGAATCATACAGTGTTGCCAAATGTAACCGAAGTTGTAAATTTTTTTTTTTTTTTTGCAAAATACATAAATTAAATCATAACTCATATGTATGAATGTTCTGTCGTTAATTTTCAGTTTATTTAGTTGGGGTAGCTTAGAAACTATGGAGCAGAAGAAAGAATTTTTCATTTCCACCGATAACTAATCGGATGAAGCCTCTGTAAGGGGGAACTAGGGAAATCGTAGTTTTCATAAATTAACACTCTGAATTTGCAACGCTGCTGATGTTTCAGTGCATCAAAGGGTGTGTTAAGGATCTCTCTACATTATGCAATTCCTGAAAACAACGAAAAAGAAACATTTAAATTACCATGATAAAACTTTTACTTACATGCGCCCGGCAACACTGCTATTCATTTCTATGGGGCTACTTAAAGCAAGAGGTATACAAGAACAATCCTCGAACTATACAAGACATAGGAATTAACAGTACCATTGAGAACATTAACATTTCTATTCATCGTAAAGTTGCTGCCAACATGGAAAAACGTGTGAGCAAGCATTTAATCAAGACAGGGGGTCTTCCAGCATCTGCTGTAGAGCTGGTAACTCATTTCGTGATAATAGCAGTGTTGCCGGGTGCAGGTAAATAAAAGTTTTATCATGATAATTTCAAAGTTCCTTTTTCGTTGTTTTCAGGAATTGCATAATGCAGACAGATCATTAACACACCCTTTGATGCACTGAAACATCAGCAGTGTTGCAAATTTGGAGTATTAATTTATGTAAACTACGATTTCCCTAGTTCCCCCTTACAAAGGCCTCATCCGATTAGTTATCGAGGGAAATGAAAAATTCTTTTTTTCTGCTGCATAGTTTCTAAGCTAATCCAACTAAACAAACTGAAAATTAACGACAGAACACTCATACGTATTAGTTATGAGTCAATTTATATGTTTGCAAAACAAAACAAAAAAATGATTTACACCTTTGGTTACATCTGGCAACACTGCGGGATTTCTAGTGTACTTCAATCGTTGCTTCCTAGTTTAAAAGTATATACATGAACAAAGCTTCATTTTGGTATAACCATTATTTGTGCATCGCTTCCGGTTCAAAAGTTCTACTATCCCAAACTCCGAATTGCATTGTAAATTGGACACCTTATACATACATTGACGGTGCAACTTAGGAGAGGGGGAGATGTATAAAAATGATTGAAAATGACCTCTATAAGTGTCGAATTCATAGTTTTCGAGGCCGCTGAAACAAACAGTGACACTCCGTTGTTGTTTGAATCCAAATTCAGAATCCCCCAAGTACTCCTAAGGAAGGATGGTGACATGTAAAAGTAAATGAAAATAACGGATATTAGTGTCTAATTAATAATTTTTGGGATCATCAAGTTGATTGGTAAGAGTTTTGGTGCCCGTTATGTCCAAAATGAAACGTATTCTCCCTGTGCGAAGAAGGGGTATTCTAATAGTGTATTATATATTTATATAATTTTGGGAGACCATGGACGGATATGTTTTAATATGATAGTTATATTGAATACAGCGTCCTCAAATTAGCATAAAAAACGCAACTTAATGTTTATTGAGACGTGGGCACTTTACCATTAGCATGAGCGGTATTTCTTTGGAATACTATTGTAAAAGCCAGAACCTTGTAACAAAATTGTGTAACCGCCAAAATAATGAAAGCATGTACCCAGTACCGTAACTTGTTGGGGGCAGTAGACCTGTCGCTACAAGTGGTAGACAATAGCTTTTATTGCCCTCTTAATTGCTTTATTACCTAACCACTTTCTTGTCAATATGGCCGTGTCGGTCTTGGAGAGGCCGGCCCCGGGCTTGGGGGAGGTTTCTGGGGGAAGTGGTTTTATTAGTTGTGCAATAGAGGTTGTTTGGAAAAGTGGAATGACCTTCTTTCTTGTTGAAACACGCTCCTATACGATTCTTGAATCGAAATTATAATTAAATTAGAATTAAAACTACGATTTAGATAATTAGAGCAATGGTATACGGCTTTGAACGCAATCCATAGCTTCAAACATGATCCAACACGATTTTTGATTGAGGATACGGCTTTGAACATGGTTTCTAGCTTTAAACATGATTTAATACGTTTATTGAATCGAAATTATAATCAAATTAGAATTAAAACTACGATTTAGATAATTAGAGCAATGGTATACGTCATTGAACGCAATCCCTAGCTTCAAACATGATCCAACACGATTTTTGATTGAGGATACGGCTTTGAACGCTGTTCCTAGCTTTAAACATGAACCTATACGTTTCTTGAATCGAAATTTTAAAGTATAATCAAATGAGAATTAAAACTATGATTTAGATAATTAGAACTTCAGTATATGGCTTAAAACGCGGTCCCTAGCTCCCACAAGGTTTTTCCCCATTCATTTAATTATGATCTGACTTGTAAAGCTCGTAACTAATTGAACACTCTTATTTGAACTAGAAAATTATGAATAATGAATATGATTACACCCTTTAAGCTCCAATGTTTAGCAATGATTTTTAATGGTGCTTTGTTTTACGGGGTAAAGTATTAAGATAGGGGAAAAAAGGAAGCAAAGGAAGAAATATTTATTTATTTTCATTTATTTTTTTGTTGCGAACTGCACTTCTTTCGTTTAGCTTGCGTGGTTCTTAAATGACAGACTTAACTTTGCTATTTTTCAGCTTTGCTCAGTACAGAGCTGAAGATACGCAAGGTTCTGTGTTCTCTCCAACATCCATTGCAATACTGAGGGTGAAAGAATGAAGCTCAGGTTCTCACACCCTATGCAAACAACCTTGCGATATGATTAGCCAGGAAAAACCAGTTTGCTCCGCCTCCAATGCTTAACCATGGGAGATAGTTACCTGCCTATTATTCCCTCTAGTTTGAGTGTGCTGGAGAACCCACCCTTCCCCCGCCTCTCTTTGGCTCCATCTTGTTTGAACAGGTTTCTACCCTCTCTCCACCTCACGACAACTGACATACATTTCTTGTCCCCACCCTTCTCCGCCTCTCTTTCCCTCATCAATGTCTTGTGTGATCAGGTTTTTACCCTCTCCCCACCTCGCGACAACTGACATACATTTCTAGTCACAAAGGATGCTTACTTCAAACCACTTTAGTGGTTGGTTCTGGAAACAACAACCTTCCCCCGCCCACTACCCTGTTCGGACAAACAAACAGGGTGATGGTGCCAGACTGGCCTTGGACTCAATGCCAATAACCTGATGAATAAACGGTTGTCCTTCATATTGAGTACTGTAAAAACAACACACACAAAAAACCTGTAGAATGGTTTCTGTGTGTTGCCACATAAAATAATTGTGCTGTTCTTTTCGGCAAAATACAAGTTATTGAAACAGATGTTGAAAATGATAGCTATATAGTTTACTGAATAAAGCCGGAATTTTAAAATCTAAGAACATTGTCGCCTGAACCCAGCTAACGAATTTTATTGCTTGGTAAACAACTATTGCCGTGAAAAATACCACAATTTGGCGTCTTTGAGGTACGAATTCAGACATCCTGGCGATGTTTTTCAAACTTTAGGCATTGTGTGAAAATTCTCTGGTATTACTTTACGATATGTATTATCCATTTACCTCTATAGAAAAATAAAGAAAGAAATATTTCTTGCGATTCGGAAAGATACCGACAAAGGAAATATCCCAATTCTTTTCTGCTTCTTTGCAGAGTGATGCAATGCTGTATTACAAGGCAAATTCATTTACTTTATTTTTTTTCTCCCCCTATTCCATTCCCCTTATGTTAATGAATAAATAAAAAATATATTATATAAATGCAGTACACATTTTTGTATTGACAATCTTGCTTGCGAAGGCTTTTGCGTTGCTTCTTTAGTGTTTTTCTGGATTTTTTTCTGTGTCTTGTTCAAAGAAGAAGATATCATATTCAAGTAAGTTTTATATTATTATAATTGATTAGATATATTTGCATAGGTATCGAATGGTGGGACTCCCCCTAGAAAATTAACACATATTGTTTTTTCTTATGAAAATAATTAACACAGTGTAGAAACGAACTAAGAGTTTGCCAATATGTTTCAACTTGTGGGGGAGCATATCGAGCCAAACAGTGGAACCGCGTCTGACTTATAACGCCCAACGTGTTTGCCAAAACAGAGGGAACCATACATGGGGCATAACGCCCCGAACCTGAGGGAACCGCGTCTGACTTATATCGCCTTCCGTGTTTGCCAAAACAGAGGGAACCATACATGGTGCATAGTGCCCCAAACCTGGGGGGAACCGCGTCTGACTTATATCACCTTCCGTGTTTGCCAAAACAGGGGGAACCATACATGGGGGATAACGCCCAATCGGGAAAAGGGCGCCCTTCCTGAACGGCCCCACGAAGGAACAAAATATTTGCTTTTTTTTTAATTGTTTGAATACTATGTTTGAGTTTTGATTCCGTTTCGGTTGCGTTTTTGGACAAGTTGACCACAGGAAAGAGTGAAGAATGGAACTAGCATTATTATTATTATTATAGTTAAGAATATGTGGGGACACGAAAAATATCTTGGCAGTGTTATTCTTTTTAGAGAAAAATGCATGGTGACATCCCTTAAGAATCGCCAATGACGGATGGACTTATAGTTTACTGCAGAATTTTTTGGCGTTTTAGAAATGCGTGGTGACATCCCTTAAGAATCGCCAATGACGGATGGACTTATAGTTTACTACAGATTTTTTTGGCGTTTTAGAAATTCGTGGTGACATCCCTTAAGAATCGCCAATGACGGATGGACTTATAGTTTACTACAGAATTTTTTGGCGTTTTAGAAATGCGTGGTGACGTCCCTTAAGAGCCGTCAATGAGATACTTTATAGTTTTAGAAATGCGTGGTGACGTCCCTTAAGAGCCGTCAATGAGATACTTTATAGTTTTAGAAATGCGTGGTGACGTCCCTTAAGAGCCGTCAATGAGATACTTTATAGTTTTTAGAAACGTTTGGCAATGTGTCTTAAGACCCGCCACTGACGGACTTTACGGCAAAAATCAAGTGTGCAATTTCTTTGAATCTTTATAACTGAAATTGTGATTAAACAGAATTGCGTACTGTCCAATATTTTTTGATGGTAGATTTTATATAAATACATTGTGTCTGAATGATTTGTCATGAATCTGTATTTATATTGGGAAGTCTTTTCGGAAAATAAGCAATTTACACATAAAGAACACTTTTAGAACAGATACATATTCAATATTTACTACAGATAATGTTCAAAATATATTGTTTAGTGTAAAATAATTAAGTTCAACAGAAAAGATAGACATTTGTTTTGCTTGTATCCCTAATATTTAGAAAATCAGTCAGTATTAAGTGCACAGATGTATTCACAAAGTGTTCAGAACTGAACAAAAAGTGTTCCGAACCGAGAAAAAGTGTTTTAATGTGTTTTATACTGAAAAAATTTACTTATATAAAGAGCTCTTAGTTGTAGTGGATGCAATTTTCCAAGATACATGCGAATATTGCAATTTTTACGTAAATGTGTAGACTTTTCTTTCCCACAGTTAGACTCGAAAGAAAAGAACTACGTTCATTGATTCATTTTGGATCATAGCGGCCGACTTTTCCCTTTGAATTCGTGTTAGAATAGCTTGTTTATCACGAAACGTAGTAAATACTCAAACGGTTCTTTTTCCAAGACATGACAAATGAAAGAATGTAATTAAGTGAGAGAAATTTAAGGTAGATGTTCTTTATTTCTGAATAAGTGTTGGGAATATATTTGAAAAAAAAGGTAAGAAATATGAACTTGCGTATTTTTAACATGTGTTGCAGTATTCAGAATTTTAATCATATGGTAGTCACATGGTTTTTGTACATACTAACTCTATATTAAGCAAGGTAATGAGTGAGAAAAATAAATATTGGCTTTGTAAAAATGAAATGAAATACGAAATATCTTGTTAGGGATGCAGAAAGAGAATCCAATGCAGTGTGAACGCAGTCTTTTGCGTAGGGAAGAGGGACTATACCCGGACTGAATTCCCCCTCACAACTTTTCAATTACTGAATGCACTCTTTTGCGTGGCGAAGAGGGGGACTATACAGGTGTTTAAGAGTAATGCCTCCCATTACTGAACGTTACTTGTTTTATATATGGATTTCGAAGTGAGAGATCTCGGTTTTACCCCGTCTTTTTGGCACTAGGATTTCAATGTAAACGTATGCAACAATACTAGTAGAGGGGTCCCTCACTGAAAGACTGGGCTTCATACCCCAGAAATGATGTGGTACCGCACCACTTAAGTAAATATTTGCTCTGTTACTGAAAGACTTGGGTTTATATTCCTTATTTAACCCAATAGTTTTACTTATATGTGTTTGATCTTCAATACTTTTATAGAATATTAAGACCAACAGAATATACAAGCATGTGTATTTGAATGAAGTGAATATGTGCTATGGTTTATTACACATTGAAAACATATATATACTATACTCACCTGAGAAATATACGGAACTTTCTCACACACGCGTCAGCAGTGCTCAACTTTCAACGCACAACTAATCTTTAATTATGACTTTTGCCGCTAGATGTCACTAGTAGTAGTGGTTGTGCCATACATAATAGGACATGATATAACATGCATTTGGCGTGTGGGGGTATCATTTACTTTCACGGCAGCGTACGTGTAAGATCAAGGACAAGCTTTAGCGCATCTTAATTAATTAACTATATAGTTTTAATACTATTAAATAAAGTATAAAGAAATTGATTCAAGCCTATTGTATTCCAGACATTGAAGCTTTGCCGAACCTTGAGTGGTGGTAGCAGCACAAATAGAACACCCAGATATATTATTGTTTAGCCTTACAGTGACGCAGTCAACATTTTTTCTTCTTTTTCTAGTTTTGTGAACGAACAACTGAGGCTTGAAAGGTGTGTATTTCTTACGCTTATTGTGTTTTTTTTTAAAAAAGAAAGAAATTATACATATTTGAGCTGTATTTAACCAATATTAATGAACAGAGAGAGACTTATTGTGTCTGGATATTTTAAAAGAATAGTTTACAACTCAATATAAGTGAATATATTTTATTGATTTTTTTTTCATAAATTAAACAAATTGCTTTCTATTTACATATCATTATTTGACTATAGATTGAAAATAAGTGTTTGCTTTTTATGTACATATTATTAAAATATAACTATAGGTTGAAAGTAATTGAATGTGCTCTCTCTCTCTTTCTCTCTCTCTTATTCAAGTGATATATTAACGTCAACTTGATAACTCAAAATAGATTTTTCGTCTTATTTCTTTCAGATGGATTTCTTCTGCCCATCCGAAGAATTGAATATGGTTGATGAAATTTATCTCCAGGAATTGGTGCGCGGTTTCAACGACTACCCGAGGGTCTTCAGTACCTGGAAAGCCATCATGGAATTGAACAGGCTGGGATATCGGGGGTCGGGGAGATGCGACGCACTCCTACGCGCCCTTCGTGCCTTCGAAGGTAATGATACATTACTTCTCCAGCACTGCGTAAGCAGTGCTGATATAATAGATTTATTTTTGTATGGATTTTTCCGTACATGTGATACTTACGAATCGGCGCAGTCAAAACTCTTTTATTTATTATCATGTGGGGAAGGTCAGGTGGATAGGATAAAAGATACAGAGTTATCGGACTTTTTTGATTTTGGCACGCGCTTTGTTTCGGAACCGTGCTTAATCCCATCCACAAATAATGCCATAGTCATGCCCCCTCAAGAAAATCATAACTTGAGTTCTAATAATTTATATCAATTAACAAATGAAGATTTAGCTTTCTTGGATGAAGTAAATGGGATTGGCACTCAAAATTTCGATGAAATACCAGCTGAAGAAATGAGGAGTTTGGTTCAAAACGAGGACAATGCTGTGGATATACCCACGCAACAAGTCCAGGGAGAAAATCCTGTATACAATCCACCTGAATACTGTGTACAGGATAATCATGACTATGGGGACCAAATGATTTTTACTCCTCAGCCTGACCCGTCATATGCCAATGTTCCAGCAATGGTTGGACATGGCAACATAAACAACAACAATAGTACAACTGGTACTACTAGTAGTCCTAATAGTGGTAGTACAGGTGGTAGTGGTAGTGATAATAATAATGGCGGGGATAATCAAAGAAATAGTAATTTCGAAGTTGTAAGAGAAAGCAGACAAAGGTTTCGTAAGTTCCATCTTACGGGACATGAAATTGCCGTCAGACCTGTGGGTGATGAAAGGAACATTAATAACCCAGAGGCTTATATCGAAAGTTTAATTGATTTTGCGTTGGAACATGTGATCTCCAACGCACGCCCCTCGGACTACATTGGCTTATACATAGAGAGTAGTAATAGTACCAACAACAAACCAGTGTACGTTCCGTTTAGAAGAAAGGGCAATTTCTCTGCTAGGACAGTCCTCACTTCAATCGAACGTGTATTAAATTCGAATGAAGTGTTCCTTTTGGGGCAAGAACTATTGTTTCGATTCCATATCGCTGAGAGTATGCACGGCCAGGGAAGAAATACTACATCGAGCGCCGTTGACAAATATACAAAATATCAAGATTACTTAGAAAAGCGATTAATTCGCATTGAAAATAGAAATATTTACTGTCTCCCTATGGCCATAGTATGGGGCCAAGTAAAGCTCCACGGTACAAAATATGATTTGTATAATTTAAAAAGAGAAAACTCCGATACATGGCTTCTTAAAGCAGAAGTTCTCTGCGAGATGGCAGGTGTTAACGTTGAAAGTAAGCAAGGTTGTGACTTTTCCGATCTGGACCTCTTTCAAGCATATTTGAAAGGGGAATATCAAATCGTAGTTTATGAGGAGCATGAAAAGAATAACCGGGAATATATAGTACGTTACCCGGGAGAACCGGCAGAAAATAAGATTTTTATCCTTTATCGAAGTGGTAACACTATTGGTCATTTCGAACCCATTCGTAACATTAGAACTTTCCTCAAGGCACGAAAGTATTGTTATTATTGTTTGGAAGCTTATGATGAAAGGTCACATGCACACAAGTGTAAAACTCGTTGTACTTTTTGCGAACATACTCACGAACGGGACTATACTGCAAACAGAATTAAATGCAATGTATGCAATAGAGAGTTTGCTGAAGGTGAATGCTTTAATAATCATCTGACACGTAATAAATCGGCTAGATCTGTATGTGATAATGTAAAGCTCTGCATCAATTGCGGCGTCATCTTTGATAAGAGAGGGCGAAAATCTGATCACATGTGTGGTGAACATTTTTGTTCAACGTGCCGCGCATATGTTGATACAAACCATACATGTTTTGTTCAGAGACAGCGACCTGTTCATACGAAAAGGTTTATGTACATCAGCTATGATGTAGAGACGATGTTGAAGGCACCGAATGAGAGCGGTGAAAGGGAACACGAAGTTGTACTGGTGTGTTGTCGTCATGTTTGTCATGCCTGTATAAGAAAAGGTATCGATGAGCCTTGTAAAACGTGCGGTGACAATGTTGGAAATTGTTCGTTTTCTTTTAAGACAATGACGGCTTTTATTAACCATGTGTTAGTAGAGCGTCCTGTCTTTCAGAAGATTGTGGCAATCGCCCATAATGGTAGTCGCTACGATGGTCTCTTCTGTCTTAGAACTCTAATAGAAGACCAGCATATTGTACCTAGTGTCCTTATTCAGGGTCAAAAGATTTTTAATATCAGTATAGGTAATCGTATCTTTTTCCGCGACTCTTTCCTTTATATTGGCGTCAAATTATCCAAATTACCAAAAACGTTAGGCCTTAGTCAAAATTTAAAGAAGGGAGATTTCCCATATTCAATACTGAAGAGAATCAAAATTATGTTGGTCCCTACCCTCCACTTGAGTACTATGACCCTGAAGGGCGAAGCACAGAAGAAAGAAAACAACTGGAAGCCTGGCACCAAGAACGTGCGGAAAGTGGCGAGGAGTTTAACCTGCAGAGGGATATGCTGGCTTATTGTGAGAATGATGTTAGAATTCTAACAGAAGCGGTCATTAAGTTTAGCGATATCATCGAAGAGAAAACGGAGGGTTTGCAATGTTTCATAACATCATCTACCATTGCAAGTCTCGCAATGCGGACATATCGTACCTTGCACTTACCGGAGAATACTATTCCTATCATTCCCGCGTTGGGATTTCATCATAAGACCAAGTATAGTACAAAAGCTATGCAATGGCTTATGTATATGGAAGCCCAATTAGGGATAGAAATCCAGCATGCTAGGAGAGGTGGGGAAAAGTATATTGGTAGGTACAAGGTCGATGGATGGCAGGAAGGACTCAACGCCGCCTTCGACTTTTACGGGTGTTATTTCCATGCCTGCCGCCTTTGCTTCCCCTTTAACCGTGACGCGGTTTTGCACGATGCCCAGGACTCGTACAATACGATGGAGAAACGATATGAACAAACCATGCGCCGCCGTAGGTACCTGAAAAGTATAGGTGTAAACCTATACGAAATATGGGAATGTTCTTGGGACAATAAGGTAAAGACGGATAAGGAAGTGCAAAAGTTTGTTCAAGAACGTTGTACTAATCTACCTGATTTTCTTATTCCTAAGAACTGTTACAACGGTGGTCGCACGGAGGTCTTTCGTTCCTACGTCAATTGTGCGAGTGATGAGCGAATTTCCTACGCCGATGTAACATCGTTATACCCTTGGGTGATGGCACGTAAACCTATGCCGGTTAAATCACCTAAGATTCACACGGGACCGGACTTTCCAGATGTGGAAAGTATTCACGGTGTAGTCAAATGCACAATCGTCCCTGCAAAGGACCTCTACTTTCCGATCTTACCATACGTTGCGGGAGGTCGATTACTTTTCGGCCTTTGCCGCACATGCATGGAAGAAGAAAACACTAACGAATGTACCCATAGCGATGCTGAGTGTGCTCTTACAGGAACATTTTGCACACCAGAGTTACACCTTGCTCTTAAAAAAGGTTACAAAATAATCGATATACATGAGATATGGGAATTTGAACTCTTAGATCCTGAAGAGGGGAATTCAGGAGGGCTGTTCGGGACCTATGTGAATTCCTTCCTTCAGATGAAGCAGGAAGCCTCTGGTTTTCCTGCTTACTGTACCACTGAAGAAGACAAACAAAAATATATCGATGAATATTATGCCCATGAAGGCATACGATTAAATTATGACAATATTAGGATGAACCCGGGATTGAGGCAATGTGCGAAGCTATACCTCAATTCATTGTATGGAAAGTGGGGACAACGCAGACATGTCGCAGAGTATAATCGTTAGTGATGAGGTTACCTTTCTTAGGTATTTAACTACGGCAAGGTATGAAATTCAAAGTGTGGTACCAATTGATGATGACCATCTCATTCTCACGTACAGAGACATTGAAAATGAAAACGTTCCGTTGGAGTTTTCCAATGTGATACTAGCTGCATTTATTACTTCGTGGGCTAGACTTAGACTTTACGAACTACTGACGACTGTAGGACCTGACAGAGTAATCTACTGTGACACTGACAGTATCATGTACTTACAGAAAAAAGATGAGGAACCCTTGTTACCGCTCGGAAACTATTTGGGTGATCTGACGAATGAAATTCCTGAAGGTTGGGAGTTTACAACCTTTATTGGTCTAGGCTGTAAAAATTAAGCTATGCGGCTAACAAACGCCCAAGGGGATGTTCGGCATATATACAAAATTAGGGGGATAACACTAAATGATAGGACCTCTCAGAAAATTAACTTTGAGAGTTTCAATAAATTAGTGTCTGGACAATTAGAGTCCACAGTAATAGAAAACCCAAATAGCATCGTTCGTAGACCGGGGTTCCGTATCTTTAGCTGTAGAGAGACAAAGACACACCGTGAGGTCAACAAAAAACGAAAACGGATTGACGAACCTGACATAACCGACGATGAACCAATACGAAAACGTGCAAGTGTACCTTACGGTTATAGGCCCACGAATGAGTGAATGTGACTTGTATGAATGTCTCTTTCGTGTAATAGAACCCCGAACCATCATCGATTGTAAAAATATTTATTTTTAATTTATTTTAATTTATTCTTAATTTATTCCTAATTTATTTAATTTATTCTTAATTTATTTTATTCTTTTTATATTTTCGTTTGCTGTGCAAACAATGTATAAACTAGTCACTTCAGCTTTAATCTTATATCCCAGTGATTTTTTTATCCAGTTCATTACTATGTATACTCCGAACAATCAACGATTGTGAAAATATTAAAATTCCCATGGAAACTTGATATTCAATGTATGAGTGTGTGAGTGTGTATATATAAAGCAGAGTCTCTATTGTATGCATTCATTTGATCACAAGATGTTAAAGTTTCAACATCCCTCAACTATTTTAATCGCTGGTCCTTCAAGGGCTGGTAAAACTTGTTTTGTAAATCGTTTACTTAATGAACATGATCAAATGTTTAGTATAAAGTTTAATGATATTGTTTGGTGTTATGGTGCAGTAATACCAAAATTAGATGCAAATGCAAAAATACGTTTTGTAGAGGGAATACCTGACATGAATAATTTTGAAATCAAAGAAAATTCATTATTAATACTTGATGATTTAATGTCAGAAATTAATGGTGATGTTGCTAATTTATTTACAAAGTATGCACATCACAAAAAGTTAACTGTAATATTTATTATTCAAAATTTATTTCCAAAAGGAAAACATGCACGTGATATTAGTTTAAATGCACATTATATTATAGTATTTAAAAATCCACGTGATAAATTACAAATACAATATTTAGCAAGGCAAATTATGCCGCGGTATAGTAAAGAAGTCGTGAGTGTGTTCGAAGAAGTAACACGAGAGCCTCACACTTATTTATTATTTGACTTGACACAAAATACAAACGATGCATTGCGAATACGTACAAATATTTTTCCGAATGAAATCAGGTATGTGTACGCTAACGTAAAAGACATGCATACAGAAATTTTTGTTTAGTCTGCATCAAGATGTTGAAGGTGAAACAACACTACAGCACGCTCCGTGCGCTGTGCAAATGCAAGAATACCAAACGAAAACAAATTTTACAAAATGCTTCAGGGGATTTAATAAGAACAATATCTCAAGTAGCTAAGAACACAATAAAAGGAAACATCCCTTTAAATTCTCGTCAGAAACAACGTTTACGTAGACATAAAAAGATCTTACGTGCTCTATCTCAGCAACGTACTGCATTGAATAAAAAGAAAAAGTTGTTACTACAGAAAGGTGGTGCTCTTTTACCGTTAATCTTGGGACCATTTCTTGCAGCAGTGGGAAGCAGTATTTTTAGTCGTTAAGTATGTCAGAATTACGTAAAATGATTTTAGTTCCTGAAAATGCGTACATGAAATTCAATCGAATCTTAAATCCATAGATTCACATCAGTCACGTTTAGATGAAGAAATGAATAACATCTTAAAACGTCGTGATCTTAGTGTACAACAAAAGTGGAAATTATATCAACAAGCTTTGCATCGTTATTTACAGTATACATCTTCACATAAACCTATTACTTTACCTATCATTCAAGAAGAAGAAGAAGAAAAATCATCATCATCATCAACTTCCAAACAAGATAGCAATACTTCTATTTTACCATTTGTATCAGACATTTTACAATCAGTACCGAAAACACTTCGTAGGAAAACAGATCTATTATTAAAACAGTTGACAAGTTGTAATAAAATTCAGTGAGATAAGTCTGGTACAGTACGTATTCATGAAAAAACAATACCAGGTTCAAATATTATAGATTTAGTAAATGATGTTGTTCGTACAAGAAAATATTCAAGAAATCCTATAGGTATTCATGAATTTAAAAATTTATTAGAAGATCTTAATGTTCCTAAAGAATTTATTGGTACACCTATTAGCACGCCAGCATCAAAAGTGAAAAGTAGTAGTAGTAGTAGTAGTAGTAGTAGACAACGTATTCGTAAAGTAAGAAAATCTCCTAGTCCTGCAGTAGTAGCTAATTTATTTAAACATTGGAAAGAATATAGTATGTAAAATGAGAAAATTATCAAAAATATATTATGATTATTCAAATCCTGATTCTTTATCAAGTATACAAACATTACAACGCAAAACAAAGGTATCTAAAAAGAAAATTAAAAAATGGTTAGCTTCTCAAGATGCTTATACATTACATGCACCAGCTCGTAAAGTTTTTGAACGTAAAAAGTATTATGTTAGTGCACCAAATGAAACATTACAAATGGATTTAGCAGATATGCAAAATATTGCAAAATATAATAATAATTATAAATATATATTATGTTGTATTGACATTTTTTCACGTTAAGCATATTGTGTTCCGTTAAAAACAAAGAAAGGTCCTGAAATGGTAAAAGCAATAACAAAAATTTTTAAAAATTTCAAGTTACCTTTGTTTAACGTACAAACAGATTTAGGTGGTGAATTTTATAATCGGCATGTAAAACAATTGTTTAAAGAATATGAAATTAATCATTATAGTGTTCATTCCGAAATTAAGTGTGCGTTAGCAGAACGCTTTATACGTACATTAAAAGAAAGATTGTATCGTTATTTTACTGCAAAGAATACTTATCGTTATATTAATATATTAGATCAAATTGTAAAAAATTATAAACATTCATACCATTCAAGTATTAAAATGGCACCTGCAGAAGTAAATGATTCCAATGTGAATCAAGTGTGGGAAACATTATACTGAAATAAAAAGAATAAGAAAAATATAACTTGTAAATTTAGTTCGGGTGATTATGTTCGTGTTAGTAAGTATAAACATAAATTAGAAAAAGGATATTTACCTAAATGGTCACAAGAAATATTTATTGTTGACAAATATATAAAGTCAGATCCTGTCACTTACAAATTAAAAGATTGGAACGGTGAAGAAATTAAAGGAATATTTTATGCAGAAGAATTACAAAAAGTAATTATAAATTCAAAGAAAACATATCTTATTGAAAAAGTATTGAAACGTAAAAATGGGTGGATGTATGTAAAATGGTTAGGATATCCGTCAAGTATGAATTCGTGGATTAGATCAGATTCTATTCAGTCTGCAAAATGAATTCGAACTTTACACACGACTTTTACGTTACTCTTCCTTCAAATGCAAGTAGCAATCTTTTTGATAATAATACAACATCATCATTTCGAGTTAAATTGGAACAACCTATTGATTTACGTGATGGGGAATGGGGTGTTGCATTAACACAAATTAATATTCCGTGGAGTTTTTACAATGTTGGTGAAAATGAAGAAATTATAATTACTAGTGTTATCGATGGTCGAGTTGAACGCCACCATGTTCCAATAACACCTGGATATTATTCATCAATTGAATCTATTCTACAATTAATTCCTGAAAATGCTCGTTTGTTACACTATTTAAAAAATAAAAATCAAATTGTTATTAAACATTCTTTGAAATTAGAAGATCAATGTATGATTGGTGTTACACCAGGATTACAACACATTTTTGGATTTATTAATGAAAATACGTATGATGTTAAAAAAGTTATATACACAAAAGTTAGAAATGTTGATTTAATATTAGCACGTGGAAAATTTCCATGTGATTTAGATTATAATATTCCCAATACAATTAATGTTTGCATTGATATTGTAAAACAACAACAAAATATAGGACCATTAGTTCGGAAACTTAGTGTATATAATGTACAACACGGTCATGTAAAATCTTTTGTGTTTCACTCACCACATTATGTTAAAGTTGAAAAGAAATATTTTGATACGATAGAAGTAAACTTAAAAGATGAACACGGGTTAAAATTACCATTTCGTTTTGGAACTTCAAACCTAACACTTCACTTTAAACGAAAATGATTTCTGAAAGTATTGATGATAGTTTTTACATTACACTAGTTTCAAATGCTAGTGCAGATGTATATCCTACAAATAGTCCAACACATTTTATTAATCAATTAAAAAATAATATTCGTTTATCAGAATCCGATTGGTATGTAGGATTAAGTGAAGTACATATTCCATTAACATGTTATAATGTTACCGAAGGTGAAAATGTTATATGGTACAAATTTAAAAATGCAGAACCTATGAAAAGTAAAATTCTTGTTGGATATTATCCTTCCATTCATCATTTACTAGAGGAATTAAACGCGATATCAAATCTTATAAGATTTAGTTTTTCAAATGTTGTGCATGTTGAATGTGATGAACGTGTAGAATCAGTTACATTGTCGCCTACATTAGCTTTACAATTAGGTTTTTCTGAAAAATCAGATCTTGTTAAAGAATCTCGTTTATTCAAACAACCATATGTAGATATCGGATATCCACATCAAATTTTTATTTATACAGATATTATACAATATCAATTTTTAGGTGATACAAAAGCACCATTATTACGTATAGCAACAATCTCTGATATTAAATACGGAATAGTTCAAACAATTGCCTTTGAAGATATTCATTATATGCCACTTGCAAAATTTTGTTTTAACACAATTGAAATACTATTAAAAGATCATGCAGGGCGAAATTTGCCATTTCGTTCTGGGACACTGACCGTAACACTACATTTTAAACGCTCTCCTGCATCTGCTAAATAATAATTATAGAAAAAAAGATGAGAGCAAGACGTGTTACTTATCACCGTGGACGTGGAATACCGTATTTTTCAGGACCTGTATATCAAAGGGGACATGGTATAGGTAGTTTCTTTAAAGGATTATTTTGTTTTGCTTTACCATTTCTTAAACAAGGTGCAAAAACTGTAGGGCGTCAAGCATTACAAACCGGTATGCAAGTTGCGGGTGATGTATTAGAAAATCGACCATTTAAAGAATCTGTTCGTGCGCGTGTAAAAGAAGCTGGTAATAGTTTAAAGACAAAAGCAATTAATAAATTTGGGCAGTTGCTAACTGGTAACGGCAAGAGACGGTCACGCAAAAGGAAAGCTCCTGCAATTGTAAAGTCTGGACCACCAACGAAACGTAAACATATACACGACATCTTTTCATAATGGCGCTCCTAAATTCAAGTAGTTTTGAATGTTGTACCAATGAATTTGATTTCTTTTCTATACCAATGACACAAACAGCTATTGAAGCAACTACAAATGCTGAATATCGTCCTATTTCCACATTAACCTCAGAAGGACCTATTGAATTTGTTATTCCAGGAGAAACAGGGGAATTTATTCATCCTGCATATCTATATCTTTATGTACGTTGTAAAATTACTAAAGCTGATGGTACAACTTTAGCTAATGATGATACTGTTGCACCAGTAAATAATTTCTTACATTCTTTATTCAGTCAAATTGATATTTCGTTAAATGATAAATTAATTAGTTCCTCATCAGGATCTTATCCTTATCGTGCATACATTGAAACATTATTAAATTATTCTTATGATGCTTCTCAAACACATTTAGCATGTGGATTGTGGCATAAAGATACTGCAAAAAATTTTAATAAATTAGATAATACAAATGCTGGTTTTCAAAAACGTGCTAATAAGGTGAAAAATAGTAAATCTTTTGAAATGTATGGACGTCTTCATACTGATATTGTAAGTTTAGATCGTATGCTTCCTAACAAAGTAAGTTTACGTGTAAAACTACATCGTAGTAAAGATAATTTTTGCTTAATGTCTCCTGAAAATACAAGTTATAAAGTTGCACTTGAGGAAGTTATTCTCCATGTACGACGTATTGATGTAGCTGCAGATTTAGCTATGCAATTAAATACACGAATGGGTTCGGAAACAGCCAAGTTACCTCTGACGAGAGTGGAGACAAGATCTTATACTATACCTGCACAAGTAAAGTCTTACAACATTGATAATCTTTTCCTGGGTAATGTTCCTAAAGGCCTGGTTATTGGTTTCATCTCCAACACAGCCTTCAATGGGAAATCACATCTTAATCCCTTTGAATTTCGAAACTTTAAAGTTAACAAACTGCAATTACAAGTCGGGTCAAAATCATTTCCTCCCAACCCCCTCACTCCTGATTTTAATAACAATTTATACCTTCTAAGTTACTATACTTTGATTTCAGGTACTGGTATATATTATCAAAATTATTCACATACTGTTACTCTTGATGAGTATCCAAACGGATATGCTCTGTATGCTTTTATTCTATCTCCAACAGGAACTTTAGACGATAACACGTGGGATGTGGTACGCGATTCCCCTGTAAATTTAAAAGTATCATTTTCAGAAACTTTAACTGAACCTGTTACATGCATTGTGTACGCACAATTCGATTCTTTAGCACAAGTAGACAAAGATAGAAATATTTATACTGATAACACCTTCTAATTTATTCAGTTGAGTACGATGAGGGTTGTTGTACACTTCTCGGCGTATCATGATAACGAAGATGACTTTATTGTAAAAGAATTAGCTATTGTAAATCCTGACGTTCCCTTTCTCCAAAATTGGATTTTTAAACCACCATTTCCTTTAAATAAGTTAGCTGAGCCGATCGTAAGTACAAACAAATATCTAGGTGAGAATGTGTATGGCATTACCTGGCACGAAGGCGATGTAGAATATTCCCATCTTAAGGAAATACTTCAATCATATTGTTCAAATACTACAACAATATACACCTACGGAATAAATAGAAAGTGTTTTCTTCAAGAAATTTTTCAAAGAGAAGTTACAAATTTAGAAGAAATAAACTGTCCAAAGTATACTGCATTAAGTTTTCACGTTCATCGGTGTGCACATAATAAGCATCGTTTCGGACAATATAGGTGCAGTGTTCATGAAGCATTACTGTATAGTGAATATGTAAAAGTGTATGACTATGTCTTACATGTGAATAACAGTGATAGTTACATACCTACTACAATTAAAAATAATAATAATCTTCATCATGTATAGTGACGAATTGTTAAAAGTGTTACTAAGTGATAAAGTGACTGGTGCAAGTGTTACTGGAATTTACCCTATTGACAGACTTCCTGTAACGGTAGAACCTCCTGCTGCACTTGTGATTAATCTTGATACATCTGATTCTGCTGGTTCCCACTGGGTCGCAGTGTACATCAATAAGAAAAAACATGGGTACTACTTTGACAGTCTTGCTATGGACATTCCCAAAGAAATAAAAAACTTTTTGTCGAAAAATACTAAAATGTACTTTACGAATAATCATCAATATCAACATGATAATTCTGTATTGTGCGGGTATTTTGTGTTGTTCTTTTTGCATCATATTATCCGCACTCAATCATTTCAAAAGTGTTTAAAACTGTTTAACAAGAAAAATTTGAAAAAGAATGATGATATCGTTTATAAACATGTGAACAAATTTTTTAAAAAAAGAAAACAGAAATAATTTTTTCATTTTTTTTATTTTTTCTTATTATATGTTTACAATTTTTTTATTTTTTTATCATATATACAATTTTTTTTCTTAAATTTTCAATATTTTTTTTAAACTTACATCCCTGCATTTTATTTACAATTCCTAAGAAAAAACATTACAATCTTGATAATGCATTAGTTAATGCTGTTGATCTTTCATATTTCCACCAATAATTCAACTGTTGTGCATTACGATATGCACATCCTGATTTCTTTACAATATTTGTATGAAAATTACAATAATCATTAAATGTGTTTCCACATAATTCACTTAATGGTGGACAATGTTTTGTTTCTAAATCAATGACATTATCTAATGCAAATATTCTTTTAATCCAAAGAGATTTTTCTAAACCTTTACAATAAAAGGATGAATTCTTTGAACATAATTGATATACAATGTTTCGTATGCATGATACAGTATATCCAGTTTTGCTATTCCATTTCAAACCGTGTAAATTTAAAGTTAACCAATCAATTTGTTTTTGACATCCTAATGATAATAAATTATAATCTATTGGTGATTTTACCAAGCAATGGAAATTTACTGTATCATCGCATGCAGTTAAACAAAACTCACGAATGATAAATTCATTATCAGACATTTTAAAACCTTGAATATCGATAATATATTGATTTACACATGGTGAAATTTCATTTGTGTGATAAATGAAAAACGGAATAATCTGTCCAACAAATTCTGTATTTTTTAAAAGATCACAAATTTTACGCATAAACCATATAAATGAGATTTCACTATGTTCTTTTTCAAAAACTTCAAAAAGTTCACTAAGAGTTTTATCAAGAGATAAGTACTTCGTTGCAAATGTTCCAGTATTATGAAGATGAGTACAATCATGAGGAAGATTTAACTTGCATTCCATGCACTCAATTGGATTGGTGTTACGTAAGTATACTTTTATAGTTTTTAATACACAGTTCACATTAATGTTTTTATCACTGCATAACACACATGAAACACTAGCACTATTCGAATACATTTTCTCAATCTGAAATATTCGCTTTCCGTTTGTCTTTTCTTATGAAAATGTCCAGTAATTCCGGAAGATAGTCTGTATCACTTAATAATTCCACATACGTTTCATAGAATTTTTCTCTTGTTAATATTCCAATAATATGCGTGTTTGCATACAAGTAAAACACATCTTCTACAACACTAGGACTTGAAATAATACTCCATGCACGGGTTTCCAGTGACTCTGGGTGTACATTCATACAATCATGCGCAAAATCATGAGGGGATCCTTCTCTACATCCATCGCATATTAATGTATCGTTGAAATCCCATTTTTCAATAGCCTTCTTTATACATTCACGGTCCACCTTTTGACTATTACAACAACAATCTAAACCCAAAAATCGTGATGTTCTTGATAATACTGCTGGTGATGACGGTGGTGTTGGTGAAACTGTTGTTAGCACTGGTGAATCTATTGCATCAAAATCATATTCTTCATCTGACGATGATTCGTATATTTCTGTTTCAGCATCGGATATTGCTTCAGTGTTAACCTCGTAGTGTTCTTCTTTCTCGAAGAGATGCATGGTGTCTCTATATATATTTTCCGCTATGACCCGTATTTAAAGTATTTTCATAGCCACAAGGTAATCACGTGTTCATCATTCGCCATGCAAAACTTCTTTTCTATTACCAATTAGCATAGGGGCATGATTCAACATGTTTACCTGCCACAACCTCAATCTTCTTTGTATTCTTCACCGACAATGTCTTGTGTTCACCTACCCTGACGCCAAACTTGTTTTTATTACTCTGTCGGCACTCTGTGATGTGTACTAAACGTGTCGTCGGTTTTCCTTTGTATTTGTCTTCATGTTTTAACACGCACCTGTTACCCAACAACGCCATCTTTCCCTGTTGCACAACGAGTTTCCAAAAAGCGCGCGAAAAGTTCAGTTCATGTCTTAAGTTCAGCAGCGAAAGATGTACAAAAACCACGCTCTGTATATGTACCAGCATTACATATCGTACCGAAGTATACATACATATTCTATACACGACGTCTTTCAAACGGAAAATCCACAATGTGTTCCGCATGAATAAAGTTTATTCCCTCCAATTTATTAGGAAAATACAAATAAGAAAGAGCTTCTAATGAAGCGAAAGAATGAAAAACGATTCATCAAAATACAAGTTGCTATGCAAATGGTCAAATTAATTAATATAATCACAATCAAATTTAACAACGAACGTTTCTAGTATGCTCACATATTGTTCCGATTAATTTATTAAGAGAATGCAAATAAGAATGAGCTTCTAATGAAGCGATCCAATAAATAAGGAGCTTGCTTAGCAAGCAATCCAATACAAATTGTTCCGATTAATTTATTAAGAGAATGCAAATAAGAATGAGCTTCTAATGAAGCGAATTAATTAATATAATCACAATCAGAGATTGTTCTATGGAGTATGCTTTAGCAAACGATCCAATAAATAAGGAGCTTGCTTAGCAAGCGAACCAATACAAATTGTTCCGATTAATTTATTAGGAAAATACAAATAAAAATGAGCTTCCTATAAAAATAAAAGAATAATTAATTTGATCATAGCATAGCTGTTAGAAACAAGCCTATCAAAATCACGTGATACATGTCCTTCAACCTCTTTTCTAGAAACTACTCCATCCCTCCTAACACGCAACCTTTTCCAGGAACCCATCTAACCACCTAACAAACAGGGTAATAAAACCACCTCCCCCTAAAACATCCCTAAGGCCGACACGGCCATATTGACAAGAAAGTGGTTAGGTAATAAAGCAATTAAGAGGGCAATAAAAGCTATTGTCTACCACTTGTAGCGACAGGTCTACTGGGGGCAGGGGGCAACTGCCCTTCGCTGTTCGAGAGGGCCCACTTTAAGACAAAATTCTCTTACTTCATATACGATACGAACATGAATTTACGAGTGAAGCATCGTACAGGTTTACTATATTACATAAACAAAACAGCACACAAAAGGTAAATAAAACAAAAACGAGTCGTGAGCTAATTTCATGAAAAAATATCTACTATTAGGGGTGCCTAGAAATAATACTTATTGGTATGGCTTTGAGATGTGTCAATATTGTCCCCTTAATTAATTTGTCATGTATGAAACGGGCCCAAGTGCGTAACTAATGGCTCCGCAGATCTTACCGTGCGAGAGGGCTCACAAGCTCTGGAGAGCCCACAGAGTAAGAGAAAGATGGAAAGATGGAACCTATTTTCGAATTTTGCGAAAGGGAGCCTATTTTCGAATTAGAAAACAACTTTTTATAGGGGGCCCAAATATTAATGCTTTCCCCCCAGGAAAAACCTTAAGTTATGGCGTTGCTCTTTTCATTCATTTTCTCAAGTTTTCTTTACAAGTGCATGAGAACTACACGGAATGTATGTTAACAAATATGCCAAAAGTTAGCATTTCTGATTGTTTGGATCACTTTGGCTCTAACTTAGCGTTCCGGAATTTAATTTATTCAACTTCCAATTCAAAATATATTACTAAAATAGTAATCGTAAAACATGGTAAACCTTATTTTAATATACGTAAACAAACTTGAGAATCAGAAAGGGTGCTAACTTACATACAATGATGAGATAATTCAATTTGAACTTTGTTTACCAATTCAATAATATTGTTATGGCACATATATTTTGAGGATTTGAGCTTTTGTCTTGGAAACGTCTTTTACTTCCTCCTCTAAATGATGGAAAATTAAGCTAAGTATGAAGATCATTAACTATCTGGATAACGATATACTGGGAATGAATCGAGAATAATATAATAGTGAGAGAGTAGAGCAACTCTCACAACATGCAATGCAATAATGAATTTTTAAGAAATTGAAATCATAGTAATCTTTCGCGTGTGAGATTCCTTTTTATCTTTATTTATTTCTTTCAACGCATTTTTCATTTATGAAGAGTTGGAATTCAAGGCCTATGATCTTAAGATTCCAGCAACAGTAAATCCTCTCTCTCTCTCTCTCTCTCTGTCTTGAAACAGTATACATATCTGGTTTTTGTGTTATAACTCTGAGGTCGACCTTGGAAGAAAACTCTTCCTGAAATACATATTTTGTCTGTATTCTTTCTAAGACTAAAGCAAGAAGGATCTTTATTTACGGATTAGATACACAATTTCTTCGTAAACAAATCAATTATCTGGAATAATAAAAGAACGATTTTTATGTTCTTTAGGAACTAAATGTAGTCAAAACATGGGCGTTAGCAAAACATCAATATCAATATCATAATGTATAGAACAGAACATGGAAAGAACATTTGGCAAATTATTCGTGGTTTTAAGGGAAAAAAAAAACTTGGAAAATAATCTCTTCTCCTTCTCAAGCAGCAATACTAAACCCTGTGATTTCTTGCTTCACAAGTAGCACGTGCATTACTGTTCAGAGAAATGAAACAAAAATCGATATGGTCAGCTATTTAACAGTGTATGTTTCTCACATACAGGACATAAATAAATAAGTAAATTAATAGTTTATTCCAGAGGAAGACACACTGTCAATAGCATCAAATTAGTAAAGAACGACATACTTTTTAACACAATGCATTTTTCTGGATTTTCACGAAAACTATCCATAAGATTTTACTCTGAAATCATTTTATTCCACGCGATGCCATCTATCGATTCAAGTACATATATATTTTTCTACAATATTACATTATTTAACCCTCTCACTACCAACAAGGAGGGGTACTTTGTGTCCACCACAGTATATTCTTCAGAGGGATACTTTGTGTCCACCACAGTATGTTCTTCAACAAACTTAAAAAGTTCGTTACTGAATTCTCTATGTCTGTGTGTCTGTCTGTCTGTTATTTGCGATATTTTTTTTTCAATTTTGAGCCCTCCATTCGATACAGCATCAAAAACTATCTGAGAAAGTTGTGGAAGTTTTCGCGACACTCTTACCATTCTCGAGATATTGGCCAAAAAATGGCCGATTTCCGGAGATTTAAGGAGCTATATCTCGGGAACCGTAAGTTATAGAGAGATGATATTGGTGTTGATCAATACCAAAGAGGTGAATATTTTCGTTAAAAATAGTAACCGGTGACCACTGTCCAATTGCCCACTGGTTTGGCCACTGGATAGGTGGCCAGTGGCCACTAGTTAATATCGGTACCAAATTTTTTTACAGTCCTCTTAGATATTGATTAAGACCAGTATCATCTCTCTATGATTTACCGTTCCCGAGATATTGGCCAATAAATAGTTCTGATTTCGGGATATTTAAGGAGGTAAGTTTCGGGAACCGTCAGTCATAGAGAGATGATAGTGTTGTTGATGAATACCTAAGAGGATGGTGAACATTTTGGTACCAAATAATAACCGGTAACCAGCGTTCCCCAGGTACTGACCAAAGAGTACCGATTTTGGGAGATTTAAGGAGCCATATCTCGAGAACCATAAGTCATAGAGAGATATTTTGCGAATTTTGAAAGAAAGAGAAGGTGGAGATAAAAAGATTTTTTACATGTAGGAAAAATCAACGCTATCTTTCCCGCTCCGTCTCTCTATTCTTTTTAAGTTCGTTCTGGCACTGCTCTTGGAGCATTCTCAACTGTTTTTTGTAATTACTCTTCTAATCGTTTATATTGCTATAAAAATAATATGATATTGCTCAAATGTTATGCTAGAGGGATATTTTACGGTGGTGCAAATTGAACGTAAATATGTGCCATTAATTTGCTATTTTAAGCTAGTGGGCAAAACCCTCCCATCTCCGTTGGTAGGAATATGAGTGATGTGGCCTCGCGTAGCGCAGTCGCTAACGTTTTGGCTTTCGGTGCGAGCGGTCCCGGGTTCGATTCCCGATGGGGTCACTCGGTCATAAAAGTGTAACACGCTTTTCTTTAGGCCAGTCACCCTGAATGAAGTTTTCCTGGGCTTTCCTCATTCACACCAGGGAAATGCCGGGGTGGTACCTAACTTGTAGGTCCTAGACTGCTTCCTTTCTTCCCCAATCCTTTCTTCCTTTCCTTTCCCCGGAGTATGTGCTCGCCGAGGGACATCATCCCTCAACTCGTGACGGGTTAAATGGCCTTAGATGCCGAAAGCCCAGAAATCTAAATCCCTGAATGTGCGTGATATTTAGACGTGTCACTCCTAGATGGCAGTACAATAAATAACTGTATCTCGCCATTTCTGAATTTGGCGGGTCTTATCTCGTGTACCCTTCGCTCTAGTCACTGTAGATTTTTTGTGAGAGTTGCACGTTAGTGTGTCTCATAAATTTGTTATTTCAAGTTGGTGGGCACAAAGTACCCCTGTTGGTAGAAGATGTGATTGACATTTAGAAATGTCACTCCTAGATGGCAGTATAATAAATAACTGTTCTTTTCCCATGTACGTTCACTTAAGTTACTGTAGATTTTTATGAGAGTTTCTAATTTGTTTATTTTGCAAGATGTATTTAATCTTAACAGGTAGGTACAAAATGACCCTCTTTGGTACTCAGCGTTACAAAAAACACTTAGATAGTGCCAGGGTTAAATTATAATTAAAATTTTAGAGCTAATCATAATTTTGTGCTATACTTTATCCCATTAACCATTCCATACATTATCGTCTTGCAAGTGTCGTAACAAAAAGCTTAACTATTGTATACTTCAGTATCTCTTCCATCTTAATAGGCGAAGTGATTATCGTACAAAATGAATTATTAGGTTTGAAACAATTGAAAGAAAGAAAGCCATTTCTCTAATGCCTTAGAGGCTTACGGTAGTATAGCTGTAATGCCTATTCTTCACACGTGGAGAACATATTTATACTAAGTGTTTGAACTTGTTAGGATACGCATGGTGGATGAACTTGGACTTAACCGGTATCGGCATTGTCACTATTCATCTTATGAGTTGGTCACTAATATCAAACGTTCTCTATTATTTTTACGTGTTACACTTTTCCTACCCTAATATGGATTTGGGACTAATATCGGTTGGTTTAGATTATTTACATATGTCACCCCCTCACACGCATTCTCCTCCCCTTGCCAAAAGTGCATTAAAAAGTAAGTTAGACCATGGTCCACTCATGTACCAAAATTCATAAAAATTGGCGCAGTTAGGAGATCGGGAACATGGTTAAATTAATTTTATATACATAAAAGATGCCCCTCTTAAAATGGGAATTAAAAAACTCTATTACAGGAGTTCTGTTATTTTAAATAAAGAATCTTCTTGTGTATTTAATCTTCCTAAGTTGAGGGCGTTGTGTTATACTCAATTTTTCGCAAAAGAAAATGAACCACTCGCTCCCCCTTAGAATGTACGTTTTAACCAAAGTTACATGATAGAAATCCAAGTTAGGCTATGGTCTGGTCATGTACCAAAAATTATCAAAGTCGGTCCAGTGGTCTAGGAGGACCTCATGGACAAAAGTCGTGAGATTAATTTTTATATGCATAGAAGAGCTCCTATTAACCCCTTAGAACAGGATTTTAAAAAAAAAAGACACAGACACGGATCCTACTCTTTTAAATAAAGAATTTATATACCAAGTTTCATTTTCCTAAAGTTCAGAGGTTTGTTAGGTACTCAATTTCTCGCATAAATGTTTAACTTTTTGCTTCCCCCTTAGAATATGCATTTTAATCAATGTAACATGACAAAAGTCCAAGTTACACTATGGTTCAGTTGTGCGCCAAAAAAACATAAAAATCAGTCCAGCAGTCTAGCGGGCACGATAATTCCTTGCGCCCCTTAAAACGGGAATTTTAGAAACGCTAGATTATGGGTCCTATTATTTTAAATAAAGAATTTATATACCAATTTTCATCTTTCAAAGTTGAGAGAATCATGAGACACTAATTTTTTTTGTATAAATATTGAACCACCCGCTCTCCCCTTAGAATATGAACGTTAATCAAAGTAACATGATAAAAACACAAGTTAGGTTATGATCTAATATGGCTCCCGGAATCCGGAACATTCTACTTGCAGCACACATAGCAACCATACTTTCGGAAGTGTTGCATATAGAGCTATGTGCAATAGTTAAGAAGAGATAGCTGACTATTCGTATGTTAAAAATAACTTACTTTGGCAGCATCTGTTTATATTATAGTTAGGGGCAGGAGTTTTTCGCAATTTGAAATTTAAAATTCCGTATTTTGTCGCATTTTGAGATATAAAATTTCTCATTTTGTGGCTAAGCAAATTATTTTATAAGCTCTAACATATAACTCTAATATAAATTATACAAACTCTAGTACAGACCCGAAATAAGTAATAAACAATAGTGCTACTTAGGACAATGAAGTTATTTCTTGTAAACCTACTAACAACAAATTACTTCTTTCTTCGTTTACAAGTCTAAAAACTTAAAATACACTAGCACAGTATCATCACAATTGCCGTCACAAAACACCATGCATTGTACTAGCTATACACCAAAAACGCATACACATGTAAAAAAGGAAAAAACATACATACAATATATTAACGCAGTATTTAAATGTATATCTCGTCTGCAAATTATTACTCAGCATGTTGCACGTTTCCACATTTTCTTCTTTCATTTATATCCTTCTAACATCGATTACCAAACTGTATTTCGAATAAATAAATAAATAAATAAATAAATAAAAACTTTCACAGTTTTCATTATTACAAGCCATATTGAAGACAGGCACAAGTTACTGAAATTTAAATTTTCCTTCTCTTCTTTAAAATTACAAACTCTTTTAACGTATGTATTCTACAAAAGCACCGAAATTGGGATTTCTGCTGTTTCATCACGACGCTGAATGTTCCCCACAGACATGTATCTACACAGCCCCCCTTAAATTTTTACTGGCCTCCTTAAAATCTTCACGGTAGGCTTGCAAATGAACTATAATAATATGGTGACCAACTATAATATGGTTAGATCGCCCCTCCCCCGTAACTTCTACCGGGCACCCCCTACATTTTGGGGTTGGCTACGGTCCTGGTTCCACATCCCACAACTACCAGCTATGAACTTGGAACGGAAGTTACAAGTAATCAGTGTTGTCGATTACAAAAGGAAAACATTGCTTGGAAAATTGTACTTTTTATTTCTTTATTTTAACAACTCAAATTGACGTTTAAAAAAATTCGTAAGTTGTCGCGTTTAGCGGCATATTTCGCTCAAAATGTCAGTTATCGCATTTGTAGCGAGTTCAAAATACCTATTTCCTTACTCAATCTGTAGTAGTTCGTTGAAAAACCAACTCTCGGCTTTGTAGGAAAACTTTCGCGATTTCGCAACTTGCGAAAAACTCCTGCCCCCTAATTATAGGGGATATTTTCATAATCATATTGAACATCTGTACAAATGACAGTTTGACAAGTAGCACTAAATGTATTTGTATAACTGCCATTTGCATAACAATGTAGCTATTTCATTCACAAAGGTTAGGTGGTAGAGCAGAAATATGCTGAACCTCGCCCGCTTGAATAAAGCCTTTTTCAATTCAATTAAATATAAATACTATTATTTTTTATTCGCAAAGATTTTTGTTTATTTGTTCGTAATATATTAATGAAAAGCATAACAATCCTTAGGAATCTTCGAGATGGATGACAAGAAAACCTGATATTCGTGTGACCTTCAGAATTACCTCTATGTTGAATCCTTTAGGCAATATTTATTCCACTTTCACCTGAAAGGCTAGACGCGCTACTGGCATTTAGATTATTACCACGAAGAAGGGACCAACCAGCTGTTGGCCTTCAACTTTCCCAACTTTAAGTTTATGTGTGTAGAGATTTTCATCCTTATTTGCTGCACGTCATTCATCCGTTTGTTAGATGATATGTTTTGCTGGCACCGATCCATGTTTTGTATATTCTGCCTATTGGATACGGAACCTATAGTCGTACTTTTGTTGTACTGCGTAGTGGTCATCTTCTAAACTCCACTGGGCGGGGAGGGGATATTTTCAGAGAGCTGAAATATCATATTCAGGTAGTGAAAGAGGATAAGAAAGAACCACATTGCCGGCGACTGTTAAGAGAGTTATTGTTAAATTTATATAAGATAAACGAGGGTCTTCTTTTCCATATTCAATTTTCATCACCCACTATGCGAAATGAAATCTTTCAGTTTAACGTCCAAGGATTCCCTTCTAGGCTAAAAGAGATTATGATTAACGCAAGTAAATGATGATGGAAGAATTGATGGAATGAGAAAGTGAAAGGAACGGGAGTACCCAGAGAAAACACACGGACACGACTTGTTAACCACAAATTAACTTGTTAGCTTGGAATCGAACCAGTGACCCCACGCACCAAGGGTAAGCGCTCTACCACTGAGTCAACGTGCCTGCCTCATCCACTATAAGAGTCAGGAATGAACAGCCAGCAGAAGAATAAGGGATACGTCTTCAAGAATGCCATTGGAACGTCAGAAAAAAATGATGGGGAGCTAATAAAAATTAGTTGTGAAACGTTCCATGATCAATCAGGGAATAGTTTCCTGGAATCACGGATGTGTCCCTAGAAATTGCTGTGCTCCATACGGTTTTGCATTATCATGCAAGAGCACATTGCCTTTGGACAGTTTACCTGGTCGTCGATTTTTAAGTGCTTTGCGCAATTCTTTTAGCGTTTCACAATAAGAATCGCCCACAAAAAACGAATCACTGCACGCATTTCCAATTTGGACTCCACTTGCAGCTGTCAAGATATGTCTACGACTGACTAGGGATGATTCCATACCGGGACCAAGTACCTGGGGAAAACCTATATATCGTCTGAAAGCTCTTGCCATGAAAGTACGAAACCGTTTTCAAATCACGGGCAAACCCGCAAACTGACCTAATATGGAACCTGTTTGTTGGTGTTTGTGACCCTGTGTATGGTATATTCGACAGAAATAAAAATGAATATTACGATGCATCACACGTAAGCCCCTGAGCCCATTATATTCCTGTTTGGCTCACTGCTAGAACGTGACTCGGGTAAGGGTTTGACAATAACACTTAGCACCCAAACGTACCCATTTCGTCAGTGTTGCCAAAGAATTGTAAATACAACGTGGCAGATGGTTTCTGTACCACTCGATGTATATCCATGAAAACGCGACATAAACATCATTCGTCACTAGCGAAAATATACTTCAGACATATTCCTCTTCCAAGGACCCCAGTATATCAGTGTTGCCAACCAAATATAAAAATAAGAAATTGTAAAACACTTTCCCTGCGATGAGACATTTATACACCAAGCTTGGTAGAAACATCACGCGAACTATAAAAAAAAGATGTTGAGTGTGGCCGTCTCCCAATCATTCTAGATTGTCAGTGTTGCGAACAAGTGTAAACATCACAATGTTGAAAATAGCGTGAATGTGATTGAACGAATATATGACAAAAGTGATAGTTTGCCCGTGATTTGAAAACGGTTTCGTATTTCTCATGGCAAGAGCTTTCAGACGATATATAAGTTTTCCCCAGGTACTTGGTCCCGGTATGGTATTATCCCTAGTGAGTATCAGAATACTGCCACTTGTCTTGTGAAAGCCGCTACGTCACACGATACAGCTACATGTCTGCGGTATTGCCATACAGTTTCATCAAAATAGCCTCTCACCGAAAATATTTACGAAGGAGTGCAACTAACTTCCTGATTGACCCATGTGTGGTTCTATGCGGTCTCAGTAGTTTCAGCGAAGTATGGGGATACTTGTTTGTAAGTTTCATCCACTGCTACAAATAATCCGGCAGAGTTTTATTTGGATCTGGAGACCTTGTAGGCCATATCTACTGCGACAAATGTTTCTTAACACATGTATAAACACTTTAGTTCCGTGAACATAGCAAATTTCATGTTGAAAGATGGGAGTGTACAATGCATAATCATCATAAAGATGGAGAAATGGCAAACCCTGGTCACTGAGAATATCGAAATAAGCGTACTTGTTCATGTTTACGTTCTTTTGTATAGGTATGGTCAAACTAAAGAAAAGAACATTCTGAAATGGATAAAATTATTTATTGGGCTTTCGATTCTGCAATACTCTTTAATCCGGTACGTTTGGGATCATGGGAGTGCCGGATTTGCGATTTTGGCAGGTTGTTAAACATCAGTACAGTTTTAACAGGAATAAAAGGATAAATCACTCTAGATTAAAAAATACAAATGATTATAACGAGTATTTTATGTGTTTACAAACATTTCGAATGTGTGCTGACAATATGAATATCATACAAAGTATTTTGTCATTCTAGCAAGTGCAGGGTTTAGAATATTCTTGTTTATAATTCAGTAGAGTAGAAAATTAAATGCAATCATTGAATATTAAAGAAACGTAGTACAAAAGAAAAATTAATCAGTACAATTATATTTAAAATAAGCTGTAATGAACTGCTCTGTGGCAAGGAAAATGCAATCGAGCGTTATTCTTTTTTTTAATAGTCTAATGTTACGTTGCTTCTGTGATTCGGAACTCTTTTTCAAAAAAATCGTAATAAATTATGCACAAACCAGGCTTCAGCTAGCTGGGGACTTTGCGCAGAAACCCGTGCATTTGCTTGACGTATGGACTCGTATCCCATATTTCAGCCTTTCCGTTCTTCGCACGGCAAGAATACACTTATGACATTATTCTTTGCGGAAAATTTAAACTCTTTTCTTCCTTAGAATGCACATTTCAATCAAAGTTAAATGGTAAAAATCCATGTCGGCCCAAGTGCTCAAATATTCATTAAATGATTCACCTGCTTTCCTTTGATGATGAAACTGAAACCTCGAAATCATTTCTATATATTGAAAAAAATATATATAAATTGTCCCTTTCTCTCGACAAAAGCGAAACTTCAGGAAATACTATGCCATTTCTCCAGTTGTTTTGAGTATGGAGTTTATACACCAAGTTTCATATCCCTAATATATCTATAATCATAAGGGATTTCGAGATATGACTATCTTATATAGCAATTATAACTTTACTCTTCTTTCTTCCCGTCTTGCTCCCTGTCTTTTAAGGGAATCATTTAAAAAATGCTAAAATGTTTAATCATTTTAAACTAGCAGAAATGGCTGTTCTTCGCTGGATAATAAATGAAGTTTTCTACGTGACGTTGTGGTTATTGGTTGTTATTGCTTGCACTAGTGAACAAAAGTGGACCCACCCTGATATTGCAACACTATATGGGAACAACACATCTCTCACCAGATAGCCCAGTCAATGAAGGTCAAAAAACATCAAAGTTCGGAAAAAATTTGGGTAAAGCTGATTTTCTCTCAAGTGATAGACCACTATGAGAGGAACATTTTCCCAAAAGTCCCCTCCCCTCCCCTGGAGCTTCTCCCCCCCACGCCCCCTCAAAGTTATAAACTGGGCGTTTTAGAAAAAAGGCCATATCTTCAAAACTAATGGACATATTGACATGCTTCTTTTCTTGTCGTAATCTGTGAAATGTGCTCTACAATTTCGTATTCCTTAAAGTTTTTCATAAACCTAATGGTTTCTTGGCAATTTTAACCTAAAGAGTAAAAAATGAAAAAATCGCCCGCGCCTTTTTGTTTTTCCTCTTATATTTCCTTAGTGAGTTGTGATATGGAAAAATGTCTCAAATAAATCTTAAAGAGCATAAAATTATCTTTCCAACAGTGTATATATTGTGGGGGTTACTCTTAAAATTAGCCATGTAGCGAGGTAAGTTTGAAGACGAGCGGGCTCAAATTTTCATCTCAAATATCATGGAGGGATAAAATGCATAACACTAAGTAAATGTGTTAAAACAGAAGTGGAGGTGAAGCGAACTCCGTTGGGAACATTTAATCCTGAAACTATTCGTATTCTTTCGTATGCCAAAAAAAGTCACCGTAGTGGGCTCTCCACTATTTTTGTGGAAGATTTTAATGACTTGAAAGTTACCAGAGGAATTGAATGTCGAACGGTACACCCCATATTTCCAATGAATGTTTTGTGGATTGCAGGCGTAGATATGCAGCCTGGGTGGAATGGATTCATGACCTCCGTAATGAGTAGAAGAGAAGATTGTGAGGATACATATATATATTAGGAATTCCCTTTATAAACATGGATCCTAGCAATCCATCAACAATTTTCTCTGCTCTCAGTTATGCTGCAGAACAATGTCAGAAGCAACGCTGTGCCTGTATTGTTACGTTCGATCAACCATTGTTTTTAAAGGCGGCTGAAATTGTAGCGTCAGCAAATCCCAACAGTGAAGTGTCAAAAATTATTCTGAGGCTAGGAGGATTCCATCTATTAATGTCTTTTATGGGTGCTATTGGAAAGATAATGGAGGGGAGTGGTTTGGAAGACCTATGGGCTACAGTTTACGGTAAACTGACTGTGAATCACATTTGAATGGTCACGCATACGCAAGAGCTGTCCGAGCATATAGCCTTACTGCTTGTGCGATTGTTAAAGTGATGGAGAGCAGTTTTCCTGAAATAAATGGCTCTCTTGCATATTTGGAAAATATTTCTAAAGATCTTGAAAAGAGTTTTAATGAACAAGATGTTCTAGAAGAACCAGCTGTTAAAGAAGCTTTGAGCAAATTTAACGATTTCTTGCAGGAAATTAGCACTTTAAGCAGAACAATTAAGCTGTGGGTTAATCTCCTTAGGTGCATTGACCTTATAATGCTGTTTATCTTTGCAGAAAGATCAGGAAACTGGGATTTACATATCAATACAACAATTCAAATTCTCCCATATTTTCATGCTGCCGGACATCTCCCCTATGCTAAATCTGCCCACTTGTATGCACAAGAGGTGTGCAAACTTGAATCAAAACTCACAAATCAAGAACTAGTTGTTTTTAAGGAGAAAGGATTCTTCACTATTAGGCGGAAAGGCAAGTACTGGTCAGGAACGTGGTGTGATATGTGCATAGAATAAGATTTGATGCGACCTATGAAATCTGTTGGAGGGCTGACACATGGCCGTGGCATTACTGACAATACTCTTTCAAAATGGGTACTTGGAACACCATTCTTTCTCAAAGTCCATGAGGCTGTAGAAGATTTTTTCGGAACAGCAATGCAGTTTAGCGAACAGCACGTGTAACTACGAGAATCCAGAAAGAAGAAATACTTGTCAGACTTACAGAGGTTTACAGCTTGGTTACAAGAACACAATCCTTTTACAAAGTTGTTTGGTGAACTGGTCTCTTTGGCCACTGGGTTTGTTTGTGATGATTCAATAAACTGTGATCAAGCATACGATGTTGGTTTGTCTACCATGAACAAAATTAAAGGTAAAAATTTCCAAGAACTGAAACTGCACAGAAAAGGTAAAGACACAGGCAGCACAGAAGTCAGCAAGAGTAAGATCAAAAGAGGTCAATATCAATTCTCAACAGCTTTTTAATCGGATATTGTGTGTCTGTGATAGCGCCAGCAAATTAAAGACATATTTCGAATATGAATTAGCAGTACGCCCACCAGCTCTGTTGGACGAAGTTTCTCTTCGAAAAGGTACAAAATCATCCTTGATGAAAGTTTTTGAAGAAGGAATCATCGAAGAACTAGATGTAAAGGATGCAACATATATTGTAGACGGAGGGTTTCTTCTTCACCATCTGCCATGGCCAAAAAATTGTACCTTTGGAGCTGTCTTAGAGAACTATTGTACACATGTTCTTTATAAATATGGTCAAAAATCTACCGTTGTTTTTGATGGTTACCCTAGTGAGTCTACCTCGAAAAATGAAGAACAAAACAGGAGAGCGGCGAAAAAATCTTCTCAAGACATAATTTTTTGTCAAAACACAATCTGTTCTACGGGAAAAGACGAGTTCTTAGGTAATAGAAACAATAAGAAGAGATTATCGTTGGCTCTGGGGTCTGAACTCGTGAAACGGGGATTAACTGTAATTACAGCAGAGGAAGACGCAGATGTTGACATTGTAATGACGGCCATTCAACAGTTGAAAACTGCTTCAAAAGTTATTGTTGTAGGATCTGATACTGACCTGGTAGTCTTACTTACTGCTTTGTCTCCTGAGAAAGAAAGTGCTTCTGTTTACTCCTGTAAAGAGAAAGGTGGTGTGACTCCGAACACACGGTACTTCAGGATCGAAACATTGATTGAAAAGTTTGGAGATTGCCGGCAACTACTTTTGTTCTGTCATGCGTTTACAGGATATGACACGATATCGTGTTTTTATGGTATGGGCAAATTAAAAGTAATAGATATGCTCAAATCACCGGAATTTCAAAACTGGGCCAGAGTGTTTTTGGATATTTCAAAATCTAAAGGAGAAATATTATCTAAGGTGAAAATTAGTTTTGGCTTTGTATGATTTGGGAAAATACTCAAATTTGAATGAAGCCCGATATCACAGATTTTTGTCTTTGACAAAGAAAGGTTCACTAAGATCTAACTTTGACCTGGCCAAACTACCTCCAACTTCTGAAGCGTGTAATGAACATTCGCTCAGAGTATTTTTGCAAGTACAGAAATGGTTAGGAAATAAACTTCCTGACACAGAATGGGGTTGGAGGATAGAATTAATTAAAGAAAACGGACGCTCCAAAAAGACACCCACATCCAAGCCATTTGCACCAGACGAGCTTCTGTACATAATATCATGTTCGTGTAAGCAAGGATGTAGGCAATACTGTAAATTAAAATAACTAAAATAGATTGCTCTGCAATGTGTGAGCACTGTATGGGCTGTCTTGCCTAAATTCACATTTCTATTCCGAGGAAGAACTTGCAGAATCATCATCCGAAAATTAAATAGTATACTGTATAGCTACGGAAGATTAAGTTGAAAATACTGCAGTAAGCATAGCGGACATGTTCAAAATTAAGATGTAAACATAATAAAAAATGTTATAGATATAATTTCATACGCTAATTCACTGAGGAGATCCAAGGCAAAAAATAGGGAAAGGAAGAGCAAACAAAATATTTCAAATTTTTATAGTTTATTTGTTTATCTAGAAATTATTAGATTTATAAAAAATACAAAATAAAATAAAATAATTTTATCACTTTTTAAGAATAAAACAGAATGTGAAAATCATCAGTGTGTTGAATAGTTTTGGAGATAATACCTTTTGTCAGAAACGCTTATTTTTAAATTTGGAATGGTAATGGGGATAGAGTAAGGGTTAAAGCTTCACAGGGGAGGCAAGACTAAACAAAAATGCTTTTCTAACAATGCAGTGGTTTATTATTTGAAAAAAAAAAAGCTTTGTTATTATTTTTTTTTCTTTCGAAATGAAACATAGTGACTGATATTTGAGGCGAAAATTTGAGCCCGCTCGTCTTCAAACTTACCTCGCTACATGGCTAATTTTAAGAGTAACCCCCACAATATAAACACCGTTGAAAAGATAATTTTATGCTCTTTAAGATTTATTTGAAACATTTTTCCACATCACAACTCACTAAGGAAATATAAGAGGAAAAACAAAATGGCGCGGGCGATTTTTTTCATTTTTTACTCTTTAGGTTAAAATTGCCAAGAAACCATTAGGTTTATGAAAAACTTTAAGGAATACGAAATTGTAGAGCACATTTCACAGATTACGAAAAAAAAAGAAGCATATCAATATGTCCATTAGTTTTGAAGATATGTTTTTTTTCTAAAACGCCCATTTTTTAACTTTGAGGGGGCGTGGTGGGGAAAGCTCCAGGGGGAGGGGCGGGGACTTTTGGGAAAATTTTCCCCTCATAGTGGTCTATCACTTGGGAGAAAATCAGCTTTACCCAAATTTTTTCCTTGCAAAAACCTTTATTGACTGAGCTAAGAACAAGACGTGCATCTGTACGGCGAAGTCAACTATGACGTACACTCATATAATAAATGATTGTTGCATATCTATAACTGTCTTCTTGTAAGAATATAATTTGATAATGATTTTGCAGGGTACTTTTAATACTGATATTATGTGTATAATCGGGAAATGTATATTTCTGGTAAATTTCATAGGAAAAGAACTATAAATACAAAAATTAGAATGAGTAAAACAAAATGTTGCTAAATGGACAATATATTTTTTTTTCGTTTTATTGTTCTTATTTACGGCTCTTTTGACATGAAATTTGCCACATACATGTCTTTGCCGATTATACACATACTAACATTATAAGAAATACCGGGAGAATTCGTTATCAAATTATATTCCTACAACAACATATTTATAGACATGTGACAATAATTTTGGACATGGAACGGATAGAACGTGAAACGGGGATTGATGTACTGTAGTCCCTTTTATAGATATTTCTGTAAACCTCCTCGATGTGCTCCCATGGATTTTGGTGGTTTTTCTTTGGTGAAATAGGCAATGGGCCTCCACAGCCAAGTACATGATTCAATCTTTGGAAAGTTTTACATCAGGAATGGAAGAAATTTGATCAAAGTGTACTTGAACGCAGCCTCCTTCAGTAGCAACTGACAAGGAAGGTTACGGAAGTGTCACTCAACGATTTGAATGAAACTTTTCACATTTGTAGAACATCGAGAAATAATCGACACGTATTTTTTTTTATTTCGGCAATGGTGCGGGTTTAAGGGTAGAAACCGCCCTTTGAACGGTAGGGGTTGTCTCCAAGCATAGACAGAAAACAATCATTTAACGTAGAAGAAAACATACTGCCAGGGGGCTTTTAGAACAGCTGATGCAGAATCTGAAGTCAAAATTACAAAATTCAAAATGGCGGATGCAATATGGTGATTACAATTGCAAAAAGTCTTCTGGTGTGAAATGTTCTGTAGTTAGGCAAATACAACCATAGTTGGCAAGGGTTACTTCGAGTAGGTTACAGACCGATTGGAAACCACTTTCTGTACTATTTTAACGGGATGCTTGATTAAAGTGTATCACTGCGCCTCTCACTATTAAGGGTGCTTATTTATAGTGAACCCTCGTCTCTCGCTATTCGGGGTGGTTATTGAAAGTGAATCCCTTCGTCTCTCACTACGTCAGAACTTCATATATTTTCAATTGTTATAATTATGAATTTATCGAGAAAACGTTTTACAGTAACGCGTTACAGTATTCCGAAATAAAGGCACACTTATTATGGAAATAACTGTAAATAAATCGCAAAAAGCTGCATAATCTTTGAAACAAAATGTTACAGGATTTTCAAACGCAGGTGGTTTTTCTTTCAAATACCCCTTTTGTACCACGCATACCTAACAAGATTCGCAAATCTGGGAGAAGAAAACTAACTATGAAATAGTGATTGGATCGTAGTTATATTATTATGGAAATGTAAATGTATGTTATAGTTGTAGAGAACAATATCAGTAAAATGTCTCAAGAAGTTTTTCCACGTCCTGAAGAAGAACACATCAAGAGGCTGAATGCTGCTGTTATTTCTTCAGGAATGGTTTCTATTTTAAGGTACTCTTTGGTTCGTAAAATGGAATCAAAAGTTGATAAATATTCACCACTCGACGATTCGAATAACAAAATATACTTTGCATTAGACGCTGGGAGAAAACCCTCTTGAAACAATGATTTCCCAAGACTTGTTAATTTTCCCTAAGTTGATGCTTTCACAAGAACATTTTCAGAATAAAAGAGGTTGTTTTGGACCATAATAAGAGGCGAGGGACTCACTTTCAATAAGCACCCCGAATAGTGAAAGACGATGGTTCACTATAAATAAGCACCCTTAATAGCGAGAGGCGCAGAGACGCACTTTAATCAAGCATCCCGTTGAAATGCGTACAGAAAGGGGTTTCAAATCGGTCTGCAACCTTCTCGCAGTAACCCCTGCAACTATTATTGTTCTTGCATAACTACAGAACATTTCAAACGAGAAGACTTTGTAATTGCAATCTCCATTTTGGATCCGCCATTTTGAATTTTATAATTTTGACTTCAGATTCTACATCAGCTGTTCTGAAAACCCCTGGCAGTATATTTTCTTCTACATTAAATGATTATCTTCTGTTTATACTTGGAGACCACCCCTACCGTTTAAAGGGTGGTTTCCACCCGCTAAAATTACATATACAAGGGATCGAACCCAAGCGCATTTGGATTCAGATTTAAATGTTCCTCCACCACTAGGACGGAACCAATTCCTCGAGCCTATACGAGCGTCACTCACCACCGCCATAGACCCTTAGGAAGGTTAAACACTTCCATTATAATCAATCAATAATGACCCAAGTAGCCTCTGTTATAGGCGTAGGATCAACATTTAAAATACAACTTACTCCTAATTCCCTATCATGTGTTTAACCTATCTCACGGCCAAAGCCCATTTGCTTTAGCGGACAGCTGTATTGTAGTAGAATCTCTAATCTGACTACATACAGTAACTATCTAGAGGGGTCTCTCTCCAAACTGCACTATTTGCTTCCAGTGCAGCGGACTGGCTGGCCAAGATCCTACACTCAGAACTCCTTAAAACGCACAGCCCCGAAGATGGGGGAGGCAACCTTTTTATATGTTTTGGCCTGCTAAAAAAATACCAAAAAAAGTTCTTTTAAAGGTTTTTTAGCGCCAACTACACGAATGGAAAATTTCCAGCCAATGGATTTCACTGCTAGCCTCCTCGACAGGCTTCTAAAAAGAAAAGTTAGCATGGAAATTTCAACGTTAGCACTAGCTAAACTGTAAATAATAATATGATTAATTCTTAAGTAATGGGGGAATACTGCTCTAATATACACACATAAATATACAATATAAATTGAATAAATATTACCTTACACTATTGATAATAAAATATATGAAACATATATATATATATAAATTAATATACTCCAGGCCTGAATATCTACCTTATAAATAAACACAATTATTAAATTGAGCAATATTTAATTTTATCACTAATATTTAAATCTTATAACAGCAAGGTCGCAAGACGAAGCTTGCAGGTTCAAGGGTTTACTGTAGACAATGCAACTACAAACTATGGGCATCTTTTAGGGAGGGCAGAGGGGGCAGTTACCCCTCTTGAATTTGATAATCACATGCTTTTCAATAAACTGCACATGATATACTAACAAAACTGTATAACTTTTACGTCGATGGACAATTTTGACCCCCTGGCAAAGTCTGAAATGATGCTACTGCTGCAAACTCTACTCTTATGCAAGAGTGAAACTCCTGTTTTCCAGCTTCGAGTGAAAATCAATGGAAGTTCGTGGTTCATGTACTCAATCTCGAGATGCAAGATTTGCTGACAACTTCGAATCTTCAGAGAGAGCGAGAGAAAAAAAGTTCAAATGAATGGAAAGTATATCACCAGGGTTTGGAATATATTGAAATGGACATCGAAAAAAATAATTATGTAGAGAAAATAAAAGTGCTTTTCGAACCGATCAAAAGTTCGGAACAATTAAGATATCGGTTTAAAATATTTCGCAAAACAAATGGCAATCCGATTAATACTTCTACCCGACTGGAATTCGATCTAGGAAATGCTTGGAATTGCCTTGAAATTGAAAAATGTGTTAAATTTTATGTAATAATGATAAAGACCTGAAAACTTTAAAACTAGCTGTAAGTGAGGAATAGTTGTCAATTTTAGAGGAGGTTCCGAAGTTACTAAGGATGTTTAGAAAAGTGTATGGAAACTTGGAATGTTTAAGAAAGTGTGTGAAAAAATGCGATAAAAACGTAATATTTCCATCAGTTGTAAGTATAAATATGCTACTTGACAAAGAAGAAATGTTGAAGAACTTACACCAAAACGGAGAGGACTTCAACAGATATGATAATTTTGCTTGTTACGACTCACCAACAGATTATATTGTACTGTGGTTCTGCTGGATCCAAGACATAACTTGGAAGCAGTGCCGGATTTAAGTATAAGCTAAACAAGCTATAGCTTAGGGCCCCAAAAAATTTCAAGAAAAAACTGGCTCTAATGCCATTTCCAAGCAATAAGAAAAAGCGAATAAGATAAAACGCACATACAACAACGGTGTTCTGCTATGTGTTAGGCTCTCACGAACCAAATGATTCGGCCCTGTTTCCCAACCCGCTTCCAATGAGAACTCTGTTCCTGCTTGTAATGGGGTCCCTGTTCCCGAGCTCCGCTTGTAATGGGGACCGTGTTTCAGAACCCCGTTTGTAATGAATATCCCGTTTCCCAGCCATTATACTTTAATAAAACTTCACAGTACAAGTGATATGGTATCTTGTATGCGGACAGAACTTTAGTGCTACCCTTTCGCGTACTCTGGAATTCGACAAGAAATTGAGTCTGGTATAAGTGGATGCATAAGAGGAAGACATGAAACGACAAGTTGGTGAAATAATACTAGAATATAAAGGACTTACAGCCCTAAGCGGCAATACTTTTTATATCGCGAAATTATAGATATTTCGCTGTACATAAGTATGAGAAGTAATGTGTAGAAGTATTTTCACAACATTCAGAATTGCTACATTTGGCACTGATTTCCATAGTGATCTGTAGTGTCAATAATGGATCACTAAAGGAAAGAATAGGAGTACGAATCATAGTGATTTGATCCATTCGTTCTAGATATATGAATCGTTTCTATATATTAACAGTATTTTATGTACTGTATTATTACCTTCAGAATTGCCCAAGTGAATTTATCTTGTGTAAATTAGTATACGCAGCAGTCCGAATGTATTGGGCTACCGGCACTAATTACTACAGCAAGGCAAGGTACCAGCATCTTTTTACGTCACAGTAAGAAGAAGCTACGTACGTTTATAGGCCTTATAATAATTTTATTGAAACAGTTACATTTTCAACGGTATTTTGATGATTTACAGCTAGAGACGAATCTAGCCCAGGGCCGGAGGGACCTAAGCCCCCTGACAAATTATTTTTTGAGTGACAAAAATAATTGAAGCTAATACTTACCTATTTTTGAAAGTTTATAGTAAACTTACGATAAACGTATCATAGTCTGGGTTCTGGTTGGTCCCTCCCCAGTGTTTGTTTACCTTCTAGGCTCGCCTGTATTTGCAGCGAATTTGCGTCCTACTAAACCTTGTGTAATCTTTGAGGGTTGTATTCCATTTTGAGTTCTCTAGTAACCTGTCCTAGAAAATGCTCATACGATTGGTTGAGAGTGCAGTTGAGCTTCAGGCAGTACTTGCCACCCCTGGATGATATTCAGACCGTATTTACTTACATTGGATCCTTGGAAACGTTTCAAACTTTACCAAACTGAATAGAAACAACTTCAAATTAGAAATGATGCGGCCTCCACATGTAGAAGTATGGAGTGGGGTGTTGATCATAGTTGGCGCGAAAAGAAACAGAGAAAATCGGTAAGGCGCTTTATTGGGACGAAATTAAACTACCGCTAATTTTACAGTTTTTCTTTAATATCTTCAAAACAGTAGATTAAATTAATGAAATATGTATCGGTATTTTATGTCTAAACGTACTTAGATACCTATTAGGTCCATGAAGACTTTGATCTTATGTCCTAGAGGTCCTGATTAATGCTGAAGCTGAAAGTAGATAGTGGAATACTGCAGAACTTATTCTTCTGGTGCTGAATTCATAACAAAAAGTTATTAGTTGTTATCTCTTGCTGTTTTTGCTCTAAAGGGATTAATACTAAAGCTGGATAGTTGATATCTAACACTTCCTGTTGCAATAGACGAATAGAGTCAGAGATAAAACATCATCTTGTGGTATTGAATCCATATTTAAAAAGTGAGTTTTGTTTTACAGTGTGAAACTATGGTGGATTTCCGAACTATAGGAATTCAATACTCCAACTTGAAGCAACGTTTATAACTACTAGTTGCATTACATTAATAAGATCAAAGGAAGAACATGTTCCTCGGGCGCTGAATTCATATCAAAAAGCCATTAGTCACTGTTTTTCTATGGCGATAAATGTTGAAACCGGAAATCGTTAAATTCAACCACTTCCTGTTTGAATGAAATTAAATAAAATATCTAGTATAACGTCCTATGTTTATGCACCGAGGCTAAGAGAAACGGTGATGATAAGAAATGAATGAAATGGTGGCTGAAGAAAGTGGGAGGAAACGAGAGTGTCCTGAAAAAGCCCACGCACACGATGTTTGTCCACCACAAAGTTCGCTTGGCGCGAGCTAGGATCGAACAGTGACTCTACGTACCAGAGGTGAACGCTCTACCACTGAGCCACTGCGGCCCAACTTCCAGTTTGAATAGATATTAATGGAGGAGGTAAAACATACTCTTATAAGCTGAATCGATTGCAAAAAGACTGCATTTCGATATCTCTTACCGTTTTTACTCTACAGAAATCCCTATTGAAACTGAAAGTAGTAATAAATTTCAATCACTTCCTCGTTTGGTAGTGTGTTGCTGCTTGTGATGGTATTCTCTTGACATCCTGAATTTACTGCAGAAGACAGTTTGTCGCTATTTATTACCATTTTTGTTCTATGGCAATACATGTTGAAACCGGAAATAAATAATTTTTTACCATTTCCGGCTTCAATAGAAGGTTAACGGAGGAAATAGAACCTAGTCATGAGAAGCTGAATAAATTGTAAAAGTTGCATCTCGACATCTCCTTATGTTTTCGTTCTACGAAAATCATCATTGAAATTGGAAGTAGTCATAAATTACGCCACTTTCGGTTTTGGTAGAATGTTGCGGGTTGTGAGGGTAAATTCTATTGACACCCTGACCTGACTGCAGTATATTGCAACTTTTATTCTATGGCATAAATGCTGAAACCGGAAATGGTTTATTTTAACTACTTCCGGTTTGAAAAGAGGGTTAACGGAAGGGATTAAATATGTTCTTGGAACGCTGAATCAATTGTAAGAAACTCCATCTTGATAGCATTTACCGTTTTTCTCTACGGAAATCAGTATTAAAATTTGAAGTAATAATAAATTTGAAGCACTTCTGGGTTCGAAAGAATATTGTGGATAGTCATGTCATATTGTCTTCAGGCACGGAGTCGTTTGCAAAAAAAAAAAAAAAAAAAAAAAAAAAAATCCTTCTTGCTATTTATTACCGTTTTCGTTCTTTGACGAGAAACGTTGAAACGGGAAATGACTAATTGGAATCACTTCCAGTTTGAATAACGAGTTAACAGAGAAGATGGAACCTCTCCTACGCTGAATCGATTGTTAAAAGCCACATCTCGATATATCTTACTGTTTTTTTCTCTGATATCTGTTGACAGAGGACGGACGAACGAACAAAGCCGTTGTATAAAACTTCAGATATTTATGCATATCATAGTTTGGAAGTCAAAAAGGAGAGGAAACAAAGAAAAGAGCAAAGTGTGATTTACTAATGTTTTCAAAAACACTTATAAGAAATTTAGGTGAGGTGAGGTGATTTTAGTTTAGCGTCCCGTTCAGCAGCGAGGCTATATGAGACGTGGACCTACTGATTAACGTGGAATCCGAACCACATGAGCTCCCGCCGGGAATATAAGAAATTTATTCGACTATTATTACTCTACGGCATCACACGGTGTTCGTTAAATTAAAAGGAAGGAAAAATGAAAAGAAGAATCAGCAAGGAATATAGTCTGCTGCATCTTGTGATCTTGTGATTACCACACATTTCTAGGTGCATATTGTCTCTGATTCAGTTCCTGGTGAAGAAGGATTGAGAGGAGTTATTTATATTACATTGTACCTTTCTTTTTAATCTACAAAAAAGAAGAGGTTTCGAGCTTCTTCCTTTTTTCTTGCGGGTGTATTGTGTATCACCATAACCATTTAGTATTTAATCTAGGTCAAGGCTGTATGAAACCAGGTACACTGAGACCCTCAAAATTCTAATGCTCACACCACATAAAATGATACTTTAATTATTTTGAGAACTCTTTCACAGTGTACTTTTCTTTTCTTCTGGAAAATGTGTCCCAATTTTTTTTTCTCTCTATGGACTTTATCTAGGCATAGACGACAGTGAACGTACTGAAATTAGTTTAAAATTTTATTTGAAGATGCTAAATTATATCTTGTTTTGCTGCATATTAAGTTGCTAATAACTTAGTATTCTTCATAGATAATTAAGCTGTTCTCTGAAATACTGAGATATCCGTAGAAGCAACATGACTTCAAAATAAGAAGCTCTGCGGCTTCCGAGAATTTTATAAATTTTACATTTTTTACAGAAAATGAAAAAAACCTCCTAAAATCTTGCATTTGTATTTGCTACCCACACTCAAGCACACATGATCAACTTTTATCTTTGATTGTTGTTTAGAATTTTCTTGTAAAATGCCGAATTAGAGGTGACGACCTGAAACGTTATAAAATCCCATCTCGAGAGGTAAAATTTCTCATTTTGCTCTTGAACCTTATTAGTTACACCAATTACAAAATTAAGAAAGAAAGAACTTACAAAATGTGAAAAATGAAGTCACTCATTCACTTTCTTCAATATATGAGTGAACTATTCGTAAATTTTGATTTTCTGCATTTATCAAATAGTTTATGAATAACTATTTCTCTTAATTGAAAGAGACAATTGAAAATACTGACGAAAACAAGTATATTTTGTTATCATCATTTAGTATTTACATCATGCCTTTGTGAGATAATCCTATAATGAGCATAACGAAGTTAGAAGAACTTTATTCTCCAGTCAGGTTGTATGGAACATTTTCTAAGTTTGTCCTTTCTCATTTCGTATTTCACTTTTTCTGTTAATTATTTTATTTGTTTTCTTTTTAATAACAGAGCACAACTTACGTTCCTTGGAGCGTGGTTTTTGAGAATTACAAGCTACTTCTGCACTAGCATGCATTTTCCGGTAACAATTTTTTTTAAAAAAAATAACACCGATTTCAATCTTATGGAGGACTGATTAGTCTACTTTCCACACATAGAGAATTTTGTTGCTGATGATGTAGTACGAAACATCCCATGTGTGTTGTCAGACGCGACGGATATTGCTTTTACCCCTTTTCGAGAAATTAATGTTAAAAACTCCCACAAAATGGGATTTTTCCCATGAGTTGGTATCAATGTTCCGTATGTTGTACTTGGTTGTATATTTATATATGAGCGTCTTGGGCAAATATAACGGTATGCGCCACTTCTGGTAAAATTAAGTTATTAAGGGGAATGGATTGAGATTCAAGAAGAGTATATAGCGAGTTTAATTTTGGAAAATGCAGATGGTTGGGGAAGCTCATTTCATAAGTATGTGTTATTGCATTTAATTTCATGGAAATGAACTTTCCCAGTTTACTCGAATATACTATTACGTTACCGCGAGCCCCGTATATATTAAAATACAACTTTTAAACATTCAGACTTGATATTCTTTTCATATACATCATAAATATTCTAATAAATTAATTATTGAAATAATTATTTGAATCTATGTAAATAAAAATGAAAGTGACTATGTTTGTGACTTAATAAGTCTTGAACCCCCGACCAATCTCCATCAAATTTTCAACATAGATGAGGTTAGGGCATAAATATTCGAATAAATTAATTATTCAATACTACAGGGTGTCTAATATACAATGCAACCCGGAGTTTGGGATAGTGTAACTTTTGAACCTGAAGCGATACACAAATAATGATTATACCAAAATGAAACCATGTTCATGAATATGTTTTTAAATTAGGAAACAACGATTTAAATACATTAGAAACCACGCAATGTTGCCAAATGTAACCAAAGGTGTAAATATATATATATATATTGCAAAACATGTAAATTGACTCATAACTCATACGTATGGATGTTCTGTCGTTAATTTTCAGTTTATTTAGTTGGAGTAGCTTGGAAACTATGGAGCAGGAAAAAGATTTTTTTTTTCATTTCCACCGATAACTAATCGGATGAGGCATCTGTAAGGGGAAACTATGAAAATCGTAGTTTTCATGAATTAATACTCTGAAGTGGCAACTCTGCTGATGATTCAGTGCATCTAATGATGTGTTAAAGATCTGTCTACTTTATGCAATTCCTGAAAATAATGAAAAAGGAACAATGAATAGTTTCCAAGTTACTTAAGCTAAACAAACTGAAAATTAACGACATAACATCCATACGTATGAGTTATGAGTCAATTTACATGTTTTGCAAAAAAAAAAAAAAATGATTTACACTTTTGGTTACATCTGGCAACAATGTGTGGTTTCTAGTGTACTAAAATAGTTGCTTCTTAGTTTAAAGATATGTGCATGAACAAGGCTTCATTTTGGTAAATCATTATTTGTGTGTTGCTTCAGGTTCAAAAGTTACACTATCCCAAACTCCGGGTTGCATTGCATATTGGACACAATGTATATATACAGTGTAATTATTTGAATACTTTTCTAATAACGAGTATTTTCTAAATTTTCAATTACTACTCGAAGAAGTAAGACAACATTTTCCATATTACGATTAATTCATCGAATAATCATTTGAAGCAGGGACGTACGGAAGGGGGGGGACACGGGGGTCCGGACCCCCCCCGAAATTTCGACTTTTTAAAAATTTAGCCTAATTTTAGGGGCAATTTTAGCAATTTTAATATAAAATAGCTTCATATTTAGTTTGAACCCCCCCCGAAATAAATTCCTGGGTACGCTACTGATTTGAAGTCCAGGATTCCCAATATGTTAGAAAAATCACTAGAGTAATTTGAATAGCGGTAGTATTGTCTTCACACATGCAATACCGTATATCATATATGCTCCTTTACTTTTTCAAAAAATGATTCCCTCTCTGCGCGCCTTTGGTTCACATGGTTCCGGATTATTATATTCCGAACAAGAAATCGTTGAAAGAATTATAATGGTTCGAATTTCCCCTTGAACTGTAGGATAGTCTTAAACCTTCGTACTGAAAAGGGACGTTAAATTTCGACAAACAAAGAAACGCCTTCTGGATTATATTTCCTCCTTATTTCTAAATAATGATGAGCAGATGCAAAACCAAGACCAAGACCCGGGTGGTTTTGGTCTTGGTGTTGCATATCCAATCTTGGTCTTGCACTGGAACCCTTGGTCTTGGTCATGCACACCCAGTCTTCGTCTTGCTTGCAAGTTTTGCAAATTTTGCTTTTCATAGGTAAATTTTTCCTTGGATATAAGGGATAATAAATTGTACAATGTGCAATATAGTAACTGAAATACACTGTATGTTTTTAAATGTAATATAGTTTACCTTCGTGCAAGTATGATAATAGTGCACAACATAGCCAATGGCCTTCAATTTTTTTTTTTTTTTTTTCGTGGGTGCCCACGCTTCACTACTTTAAGATAAACCACAACGTTTCCTAACCTTTTTTATATTTTCTTTAAGAGATTCAATACTCCATTGGTTCCAAACTAGTGAGGCTACCCCGAGATGGATAAAAGAAAATCACGACGGCACAGGTTACTGAAATACTATGAATTGCAAAATTATTTTTACACTTTAAAGGCGTCAGATTTTTTTCTTTTCAAGCACGATTAGCTAATCTTTGTACTGAACGAACTTCCAATTAAATATTGAGATTTTGTTTTACTGATTCCAATATGTACTCTATGGGGCAGAAACATGGACATTACGCAAAAGTGATGAAAAAAATGGGAGGCTTTCAAAACGTGAGCATGGAGAAAAAAGGAGAGAATTAGCTGGATTGAACAGAAAACAAATGAGGTGTTAGAAATAGTAGCAGTAGGGGAGAAAAGAAGAATTTTAGACGTAATTAAGAGGAGGAAGAGGAACTGGTTGAGAAGGAACTGCATTATGAGGGATATGGTAGAAGGAAAGAGATGGAGGGGACGAAAGAGGCTGTAGCTGAAGAAAGGTATTAAAACAGAAAATTGCTGCTTCAAGACGAAGAGACTAGCTGAGGATCACCGTACATCGAAGATTCTCAGTTGCAGCAAGTAACCTGCCAATAATGGGAGAATAGCTGTGATGATGATGATGATATGTTTTGCAATATTGACCAAATAAGAGAGAGAAAAATTTAAAATGATAGGCCTAATAATTATAGTCAAACCTCTTAATATTTTAGAATAATTTGAGTGAAAACTGAAGACGACTCAACTGACTATGTCTTTTGTGTAAACTCAATTTACATAAATAATTTTGACCTATATTAGAAATACAAAATAACGGTATCAAACTCCAAGTTATTTGAAATAACTGTACAAAATCTCACTCACTTGTGAATATGGATTACTTATTGTTGTATAATGTTATACCCCTCAATTCTCGATGTGCCATATACCTAAGGAGACTAAAAGTTATATTGATAAACAATTATTCAACGTATAAGCATCTGGCCATGAAATCAAGTTTGCGGTCACATGCACTAATTTTTTGTCAATGTCATGAAAATATTATTTCAATATTAATTTTATGAGCATACATTAAAAATTTCCAACGGATGCTTGAGACTCGGAGGCAAGGACCCATGTATAAATAGTCGGCACCTATGGTGTACGTAATTGCCGATGTTTAATACTATACTTCTCTTTAGTTTTGGAAGAACACTACTAATATGTTTGGAAATGAAATGAAATATCGAGCTTAACGTCCCACGATTATGCACCTAGGCTAAAGGAGACGTTGATGACGAGAAATGAATGAAATGGTAAATGAAGAAAGTAGGAGAAAACAGGAAAATTCCAAGAAAGCTCACGCATATGGTGTTTGTCCACCAAAAAAGCTCACATAGCACAAGCTAGGATCGAACCAGGAACCATGCACCACAAGTGAACGGTCTACCACTGAGCCGGTACTTGTGCAAGACTCTTGCGCAAGATTCTTGGTCTTGCACCCTCGGTTTTGGTCTTGGCCTTGCATGCAAGACTCTTGCACAAACTGCAAGACCAAAACTCTTGCGCTCATCACTATTTCTGAAGATTCCTTGGTATGTGCTGCACATGACTTTGAACACGAGTTTCTTATAGTGTTTCACTACTGCACACGCAACATTACCATACAAGATCCGATAATTAAGCTAAATTATGTCACGCAAGAAAGGGTAGAAGTTGGAAGAAAATATGGACCAACATAGTGAACTTATCTTACTGACAACGAGGGCTGTAGGAGACACTGTATGACATTTTCACAAGAATACTATAACCATGTTCAATAGAGACATTCGTCCATCATACTCTAACATCACAGGGACACGAAAACTGTTATAACGATAACCAAATATTTACTTAATAAGAAAAGCAGAAAATATCTATCCATTTACCATTTTGGTAGAAAACTTTACCCTTCGTGTTCTGAACTAGTCTCTCAGTGGTTGGTGGTATTGGTACACTGAATGTTCCAACACGAAGGATATTTTTGAGGTGGACATAAGTTATCCAAGAAGAATTTTCAATTCAGTTTAAGAAATTGTATAATTAATACAGTTTTAATGACTGGTTAGGCGGGCCGGATAAAAGAGTCCAGTAGGCCGGAACTGGGCAGTGGCTGTCGGTTGCACAAGGATGGTTTATGTAATGCGTGATGATCTCAGACTGTATCGAATCACAGGGCCTAATTGTGTACGGGATTTAGCAAATATTGCAGGATGTAACGCAATACAAAACATGCAAAAATCAATTATAACTGCTATTCCTGTTGTTGCAAACTAAAAATAAAATAAAATAAAATAAAAACAGATTTTGAGATTCATTCATTTGACATAAACCGCTATAAACACATCCTCAAAGACTATGATGATTTCTTATGCGTATCGTGTCGCCATCTCTTGCTTTTAGAGATAATCATTCCAAACAGTGTGATTGACTTCCTTCGTATCGACTGCTGCCACCTACTCTGAAGCGATGTAACTCACAGGAAATCTATCTAGGATTATTTTCTTCATATGCTATTTCAATCACGATCTCTAAGAATTAATTCCTTAATCCTGTTCTCCTCTTTAACCTCTATTCATTCTCTCGGTTCCTTTGTTTTACCTTTAATTGGTTTTGCCTTACGAAATGTGTAGGAAATTGAATTACTTCTGATTTATAAGACTTGTGACAGGAAAGTGAAGTAGGCAGAAATATTTTTAGTAGGACTCCTAAGCATTTTCTTTATGTAAAAGTTACGTCTGGCTCATAATTTAAGGATATCTCAGAAAGTAGAAGCTCAGTTTTTTGGACACTTCATAACAATTTGGCCACGTTGTCCTAAGAAATCTAAATTCTTACCTGTGTGGTTGCAAAAATTATAAAACATAAGTATTATCCGACTATGATGACGTATTCGGTGGCAGAATTGGAAATTACACTTAAAGCAGCATAGAAGGCTATTATATAGTCAAATACAGAAAATAATCACTAGAGATTATTTATTTATTTATTTATTTATCTATTTATTGTCAACACAACAGGCTATAGCCCAATTACAGTGTTGTAAATTACGCAATTACATGTTCATAACTCTTGATAACATAACTTGAGTTCATAACTCTTGATAACTCATGACAATGGCATTTCTAAATTTCTTAGGCGACATATCACATATACCAAATTCATTGTTATTTGAACACATTCTATTATACAAAGCTGTTGGCCTCCAGATTGGTGATTTCATCATTATATTAGTTCTTGATTTTCTGCAGTAATAAAGATTTTTTAATGAGGGGACATGAAAATTCAATAAAGAAACTAAATCAGGATAATCCAAAATATTTTGCGTTACTTTTTGAATGAATAATAAATCAATCATATGTCGTCTTTGTTCTAGTGTAGGAAGATGAATGTTCGCAAGAATGGTTTTACAGCTGTCATAAGTAGGATAAATGTTTGTGATTGATTACGATGTTTTATGTGAGTCGGATTCCAAATAGTAGAAGCATACTCTAACTTTGAGCGAACATATGCATTGTACAACTTCTGTAATGTTGAACAGTTCTTAAATTCTTTTCCCGTTCTAATTATGAATCCTAGTAGCTTGAATGCTTCACTTGTTAAATTTACAATGTGACTGTCAAACGCTAACTTAGCATCAAACGTAACACCAAGACCTTTAATTGAATCATGCCTATTTACTATATATTTATTAATTTCATAATCAAAGTGACGAGGTGATTAGCTCCTAGTGTATGATAACACTTTGCACTTGCTTGCATTGACCCCAAGTTGATTGGAAGAGCACCAGTTACCAATATGATGTAAATCTTGCTGCAGTTTTATGTTGTCGTCCACAGAATTGATTTTAGCATATAGTTTTAGATCATCGACATATAGTAATTTTTCTTGGTCAGGAATACAGTCAGGTAAGTCATTAATAAGTAAGAGAAATAAAAATGGTCCTAAATTTGAATCCTGAGGGACTCCTGAGGATGCAATATATTCATTAGATTTGTATGCATTGAAAAAAACCGGATTGTTTACGATTAGATAGGTATGATGAGAAGAATTTAATCAGGGACGGAGAAAAGTGGAAAAATGTTTAATTTTTCTAGTAATATGCTATGATTAACTTTATCAAAAACTTTTTCAAAGTCAATATAAATCACATCTACTTGGCTGCCCACACCTAATGAATTCGCTATATAATCTGTAATAATTGCAAGATTCGTTATTGTGGATCTTTGTGGAATAAAGCCTTGTCGCTTAATTGAGATAACCGGTTTTATATGATTAAGGATTCGTCAATACAAGATATGCTCAAATACTTTGGCAAAAGCAGGTAATATTGCTATGGGTCGAAACTTGGTAATATCTTGACTATTGTTGGACTTCTGAATTGGACAAATTAAAGCTTTTTTTTTCATTTGTCTGGGAAAGTGCTTGTTCTTAGTGATAAATTGATTGCAAATATGGGATATTTAAATATATCAGCGCAACCGTTCACAATGTAGGAGGGGAGTCCGTCAGAACCAACTGCCGTTTTGGACTTAAAGTTCTTAATAGCCATTTCTATTTCCTTCAAATCTATCTGGCAAATATTTAGTGATCTTATGCTACCATATCTGTTATCTCCCAGATCTATGTTGGGATCAATTATCGTTTCTGAAGAGGGAACATACACTGATCTAAAATACTTCGCGAAAGTATTGGCTATTTCCTCGTTATTACAGAGATTATGACCCTGAAACTTTAATGATTTTGACGGTAGATGTATTTTCCTATTTTTAATAAAATTCCACAATTCACTTGAATTCTTAGTAATAATATTTTCAGCATTACGTAAGAATGTTTCATAGGCTAATTTCATGTCATTTTTAACTTCTCTTCTCAAACGAGCCAATTCCATGAATGCACTATTGTTAGTTTTTAGTTGAGGTTTTCTACGATAACTTGCCTTAGGCTTCAATTTATTAATTATGTCCTTAGTGAACCAGCACGGAAATTTCGAGGCAAAGTTTTTTCCTGCGAGGGGCGCAAGTATCGAATACTTCATAGATAATGTCATATAGCCTACTCACTAGGTCATTAACATTTTTGTATTCTCATAGGCATTCCCAATTGACACACATTAAACTAGTATATAATTTCATAAAATTCGCCTTTCTAAAATTGTAGCCAAAAATTTTAGAACTATGGCCTACTTTTGAACGACTTTCATGACACACATTTATTACTATAGCGGGATGATGTTGATCTTCTGGCACTAATGGGAGTAATTCCCTGATAATTTCAACAGATCAATATATGCAGTATTGCCACAAGACGAGATATTTCTCGTGTCTCGTCTCGTAAACAAGACGAGACCCGAGACTTGATAGAACCCTTTGAGACGAGACGAGAAGTCTCGTGAAATTTCTCGTCTTGTCTCGTGTCTCAAAATTTGCGAACACAGTTTTTGAACTTGTTTAAACATTTATTAACTCTGAATAAATTATTTGGCTTCGAAATATATACCAGCGTTTATTACTTCAAATAAGGACTGCCCTACAAAGAACTGGGAATACCTAAAGTTATTTTAAAAAATGATGCTTACGAACAGCTTTCTTACAAACAAGTTTAATTATTTTGTGATAGTGCTCCAGATTCAAGTACAATGTTAAAGCATTCATTGAGATCAGTGTTTCAGAAGATTTCATTCCTAGTTAATTTGAAACTAACAGTCAATGTTGTAACGTTATTTCTTCGTTACCTTCCCTGATTCAAATATATTTTGAAGTTCACGAGATCACAAATGAATTGCACCACGGTTATGCACTTTTAGGCTATATTTTTCGACATATACCTTATTTGTCACATTAATATAATATACATTCTATTATAACAATATGGTTCTTCGTTCTATATATTTCTACATTACCATGTCAACCAGATAAACAAGTTGTCATATCAACGAAAAACAAGAAAAATCTCGATATAATACAAATATTTAAATTATTTCTTTATATAATTTCTTCTTCTTCTTCTTAATAGCTTGTGCCCTTTAAATAGCACTTTTGCCCGTAAATAGAAACAATATTTAGGAGCACACACAAAAATATACACTATCGTTGTATAATGGCTCCCGAATTATGGGACTTCTTTAAATTGATCATAATTAAAGAAAGAATCCTTGACCGTTAAATATTTTATATACGTAGTTAATTTACTTTTTGAATAGCCTTCATATATATAAAAATTACAATTCATTAAATAATATATTATTTTTATTTCATCTCAATATCATTCTTATATTTATTCAATAATCAAATTTATTTTAATTCTATAAAATTATCGATGAGAAAGATATATTCAAAATAAGGTAAATTTGTTGTTATTTTTAGGTCCTAAATAGATTCTTTGGTTCAATGCCATTTATACTCGTTAACAATAAAGTTGGTCTGAGTTAAAATACAACTTAACCTATTTCATTTATTCGGGTATAGTAAGCATCAATTTGATAGACAATATTTGTATTAATGCATAGATGTAATTGCATAGAATGTGAACGAAGTAAAAATTACAGTGAAATTATAACAATATTCAAAGTGAAACAAAACAAAAACTAGTTGAATATGTTTTGATGGACGCCATAACTTTAGCTCATGTTACATTTCCAAAATATTAGATAGGTTACATTGAATGGCACAATCTAAAGTACAGTCCTGTATGTTATTTACTTCACCAATTCTTTGGTTTCTATTTTGAAAATTTCTGCTATCTATGTAATTACTACGAAGTCTGGGAGTACGTGGAAAATTAGATCGACTGTTTACATTATTTCTAAAAGCAGTATAATTATTATTTCTATTTCTTCTGAAATTAAGTTCGGTGTATTGCCATCACGAGAAAATCTAACATTATCTCTCGTATTACGACTACAATCCTCTCTAACATTGATATTTCGTACAGAAATATGATTAGCTTGGTTTCTATTAGTATTACCTTGCACACTAGACTCTCATAATTTTGAACTATCATTATTAAATGATTGAAATTAATACATTGCTAAGAGAGCAATACTTGCTGTAACCTAAACGGTAATAATATTCTTATTGATGTAATAATACGTGATTCTTGCTGATATGGATTGATCTGCTTCAAGCCATTATATGTTGGAATTACAAAATATGTAAGACTTTTGTCCACTTTAGGATCAAAACGTCGGTTTCTAATTTGAGCATCCCGGTCTGCTAACATAAAATCATTTCCAAAATATGCTAACAATGCATTTTTAAAGTCTGAATAACTACGCAGACTACCTTTGATCGCTTTATACCATGCCGAACAAGGTGGTAACAACATATGTGACAATATTTTAAGGAAATTAGCCTTATCTATACTAATTAGATCACATTCTTCTTCCGGTTTTTCCAAAAAGGTACTCGCTGAGATGTCTTCAGTTCTACAGCTGAATTTAGTTAAAGATCTGACTTCACTGAATTTGACGCGATTACACTTAGTACTAAAATACCTTAGATGTCTTGGCTTTGCGTGGGTATGGTTCCTTCGACGTGGTCTTATTTCCTCGTCCTCAATATTGGAGATGATGTCCTCCCTTTCAAAATAACCTTCTGATGGGTTGCTGTCTTCTTCACAGGGTCTTGATTCATTTCTCCTATGTTCCTCATACACCATGTTGAGGGCAGGATCAGGATTACAATTTGCAATACTGATTTTCTCTTTGATGACTTGCACCTCTTCTTAAAGTCTCAGAATTTGATTTGTATGTTCGTTGACTTGTGTTTCTACTTCATCAATGGTACTTCTCACCACTGCAAAGCTATGGACAATTTGTTCTATCTTATTGTCGGTTATTTCCAGTTTGGTATTTATTTGCTGCGGTGCTTGCTCCAATTTAAAATCCATCTGCTGTCCTATTTGTTGAGTTACTTGTTCTAGTCTGGAATCCAATTTGGAATCCATCTACTATCCTACTTGTCACTTGCTCCAATCAGGAATCCAAATTTTGTTATGGAATTCACCTGCTGTCCAAGCTGTCGTAAAAGATCAATCACGTCCGATGAATTCTCAGTTGCTGGAATATTAATGTCTTCAACTCCTGTACTGGTATTCATTTTATCTCTTCAATATATTTTTCTTTTATTACGTAGTAAAATGTACTCCGTGATGTTGAGATAGTTTGCTAAGCTTCTCAGTAATCTCAAGGTTCCACGGTTCCGGCACCACATAAATATGTAACCTTATTTCTTCGTTACCTTCCCTGATTCAAATATACTTTGAATACTTATAAAGTTCACGAGATCACAAATGAATTGCACCACAGTTATGTACTTTCAGATTATATATTTTTCCACATATACCTTATTTGTCACATTAAAATAATATACATCCAATTACAACAATATGGTTCTTCGTTCTATATATTTCTACATTACCATGTCAACCAGATAAACAAGTTGTCATAGCAATGAAAAACAAGAAAAATCTCGATATAATACAAATATTTAAATTATTTCTTCATATATTTTCTTCCTCTTCTTAATAGCTTCTTCCCTTTAAATAACACTTTTGCCCGTAAATAGAAACAATATTTAGGAGTACATACAAAAATATATACTATGGTAGTAATGTTGAAGCATTCATTAAGATCAGTGTTTCAGAAGAGTTCATTCATTACTAGTTAAGTCGAAACTAAGCAGTTGTTGTTGGAAGATTGTAGTCGTGTTGTGTGTTGTGCTGTAACCAAACCAAACTTAAAAGTTAAAAGTTGTAATTCTAACCACTTGACATAACAGCTCTTTTTTGTGGGCCTCAGCCGCTCTAGTATTGCCACGAAACGAGACATTTCTCGTCCCTCGTCTCGTCTCATCTCGTGGCAACACTAAATATATACCAGTGTGGTATCCCATTTATTTATAAATTCCACTTATTAAGTGTCTCAGACATCAAGTCATTGTAGGCGAGCTATACCAACATATATGTTGTTTAATTATTTTTCATATTGAAAACCTTAATGAAATGCTTGGAATTTAAACATACTTGTATTTCAAATTTTTATCTTATAATTTTGCAATTCATTTCAAATACTTCGATTAGAAGCGTCGTTTCAGATTTTTCCAGCGGGGGTGGGGGGCAATACTGTCCATCGACATAAGAGTTTCACGTTGTTTCTATTAGTATGTTATCATACAATTAATTAAAAACCATATGTTTCTCAAACTCAGGGGGCAAAGGGTAACTTCCTCTTGCCCTCTCCAAATGACGCTCCTGCACTGAGTAAAAACGTATGTGGCGTACGTAAAAACGTAGATTGCATGTGTAAATCTTGTAGTTTTTGGACTTAATGTGCAGCAAACATATAACTGAAAACTTATATTTTATACGTACTTTCCGTATAAGTGTTCCGAATAAACCTACTTTCCGTACGAACGAAAAAACTGTATATAGATGGTCGGAATCACCCATACAGATGGAGTATGTAACATACAACTGACGTATCTAACATATGTATATGTATAAAATATAAGGAAGACTGTTAGATGCAATACATCCTGCAACGGCATGGAGTAATATCTAAGCATATGGTATGTAGCATATGTATAACGCTTGTCCCGTACTGATTTCCGTAGTACACAAAAGGATTCTGTATATTTGCACAATATACCGCTGTCCGGGGAATGGATTTTTTCATTGTGACTTCGAAAAGTAGCTCAATGCACTATCTATTCGCTATAGTTGATACTAACAACTACAGGACTTCAAAATTCAATAGGTATTTATAGAGTCACATAGGAGCGCACTTGTTCCTTATATTTGACGTATCTTAAGCATTTTGCCTAAATTTTCTCTTAATATTAATTGGTAAATTTTGTCCAATGGACTTCATACTGAACAAATTTCAATTCTGGTCCCACATAATAAATAATCAAGAGTTAATTTCAAAGTTTCTGCCTTACAAAATTTGTTTCTTGTTCCAAATACAAATCCTTGATATATATATATATATATATATATATATATATATATATATATATATATATATATATATATATATATATACCACAAATTTTCCGCTCCAATTAAAATTAACTCAGCCGAAATTTCGTCTACACCGGGAGGTTCGTGTTTCTTTAATATCTGTTCGGTTAGGCTCTAGAATATACGATTTTGCAGTGCGCATGTCCCTTTCTCCACGAGACAGCTCTTACAAGCAACGTACAGAACGAGGCAGGATCAGATCTGACTCAAACTTCGCCCAGAGGACACATGATAGAAAATAAGAAAAATGCCAAATTAGAGCTGCCCTCGTCCAGAAACACCGGAGATATGCTCTGCAACATAACACACTACGCGACAATATGATATACAGTAAACCTCGCAAGATACCCGTTTATGTCGAAAACGGAAAGAATGGGCAGCACGAGAATGACATCAAGATATTTGATATGCTATAACACTGACTTGGCGGCCATCTTGAAAGCCGTGATCTTGAATATAGCGTAAAGTATTAAAATGAGAAGCGGGATGTATGATATATCAATATAAGGTAAAATGCAAAAAGAAAACCAATGATGTAACCGCGAAAAACATATGTGTAATGGTATGAACAGGACGAAGTGTAGAAGACTCGGGCAAAACAAACGTGTATTCGAAGGACAGAATCATAGGGCAAGACCCCACGACCATGGTACGCGACAAGTAACTGCAACAGTGTCTGTGCATGGAAGTGCATCCGCCTTGACACATTATGCCTTTTGAGAATATTGGGATTCCGTTTGGGACAGTGGAAACCACAGTTGCAACCCGCGATACGAGCTCTCGTTTGGAGACTATAAACTACGAAGGACTATTACTTATGGAACAGCAATTCGGCAGAACGCTCCGGAGTGTAAGAGATATCATCTTGGACTGGTGAGCAAAAGCACGACCTACCTTGGATTGAAGCCCACTCCTGAACGACGTTTTGTACGTTTCTTGTTCAATTTTCTTGCTGTTTCGTGTGAACAAGAGACATTTCGGCCCATGTTTGTTTAAACAACACTATCTGAAACAAAGTGTGTACGGATGAGAAAGCCCAGCCATGTTCTAGATTACATTTTTTTACGAATGTTTCTTTTCCTTTACGCGGTTTGCTACACTGTTTCGCGACGGTCTCAAGCAGTCACCATATCAGGGAAAGGCAGCGTTCTGCATTGACTCGATGAGTTCCATGAGTTGTTGAAGAACGTTTTGTGATATTTTCCTCAATTACGAAAGTATATAACTTGTTTTTGAGTTAAAGAAGTAAATCTCGAATAAGTCATTGTGACACTCACATAAGCAACGTCTCCTTATACGATCCTTAGTATCTATGTATAGTCTTCCATGAAACGATTTTAACTATAGTACAGCCGCTGTATCTCTGGCTCTGACAGCTATGCGAAAAAGAAAGCGAGGGTTGATACTACATTGACACACCCCCATAAGGCCCAATGAGTGACCAAGCTATCACCGCGCTGGCATGGAAACCAGACGTTGTTGCCGCTCCGTATTCTTCCTTTTGTTTGTGCATAGTTCAGTGAAAAGTTCTTTGAGATCGTGTTTGGTTATTGGTCTTTTCTTTGTGTGTGTTTGGGTGTGCTGTTAAGAAGTGTTGTTATTATTTGGTGACAATGGCTAGTTCTTCAGAACCGAAGCCAAAGAAAATAGTGTATAAAGGACAAAGTGGCAACATTGTTTTTCCACGTGCAGAACTGTCAGAGCCAGAGACGTAGCGGCTGTACTATAGTTAATAACTTATGTGGAACCCGAAGTGACGCGGTAGGTAAGTGGTTAGCGTATTGAACTTCTATTCGGGAGACCAGGGTTCAAATCCCGCCACGTTTAAACTTTTTCAAATATTTCGATTTCAATTTTAATACATAGTTTGACAAGCAAGATCTTCTCCTCTCCGAAAGAGAAAGATGTTGGAATGAGAAGAATTGGAGAAGGTCTATCAATGGAAGCAATCATTTACAAACTTATTTCCAGCAGTTGTTCTAGGTTTGATATTTTCACCTACTTTCAGGCATTTCCTGATTCATGAGTGGTCAGTACTTTTATTTCTCTAAACATACAGTATACAAAGAAACAATACATTACATATACAGCAGTGTTCTTTGGAAAACACGATCCGAACCATAGAGATTCATCTTAGAACAAAGAACTGTTTCGTTAGTCACCTACTTTACATTTTACCTGCATAAACATCTGGATCAGGGCTACCAACTGCTGTTAGTACCGAGAAAAGTTACGTGTAAGTTGGGTTGCATCTTTCTAGGCGTTCTCACAATAAGAAATTACCTGGACCTGAAGTAATGGGATTATAACAGTCATGGGTCCAGGTTCTTACGTGAGAGATGGTAAGTCGTCCCGGTTTAGTCATGACAACCTTGGATTTACAAAATCTGCCGCCGCAAAGATTGTCCGAAACTCTAAATTCCCCAGTTTTTCTTCCAAAATACAAGTTAATATCATTTATGTGATATTTTTAAAAATACAACTTTAGTTAGTCATTGATATTTAACTAAAAGAAATAATCTATTTTTAGTCACTCACTTTTTGTGAGTGTTGACCTATTATTCAGCTAATTCTGATGTTCAGTAAAAAAAAAAAAAAAAAAAAAAAAAAAAAAAAAAAAAAAGCCTATAACTACGAGTGTACTGTAAGTTTTCCATGTAGTGTCTCCTGCTTTTAGGGTAAGTTTGGGACTTTACGGTACAAATATGAAAACAAAAATGTTATACTTTATTTCTCCTTTCCCGACTATAGCTATGATATTTATATTGTCTTCATACCAATTTTTGTATCTTTTCGTGTTCACTCCAACAAAACAAATACTTGGATCCCAGATCATTAGATAGCTGAGGAAAAAACGATAGTTTTAACTACTTTTCAGGCTATAATATTATAACTATTGCGTCTTCCTTGCTAGTGAGTGAAATTCATCTAAAATAGACTTGAAAATATAAAAGTAACAATTTTTGTTTTCGTGATGAATAGGGTATGAATGCTACTTATAGAAGAAATGAATTTGACAACTGAATATTTTAGTATTGAATTTCTGTCTTAAAGTGGTCATCATATAGAAAACGAAGTGATAAAAGAGCCATTGCATCTAAATTTACACTATTTTAACTGGATTCACACATTTCGAACAAACAATAATAGCCTTATGATTAGCAGACTGTTAAGGAGAAGATACAGTGAATTACAGTTTTTATTACCTTCCAGATGATATGAGTTTCTTTTTATTGTAAAGTACTAAAGTTTTCAAAAGCCAGGGTTCGAGCTTAGACTAAATTTTAAATAAAGAATATTTTCATAGTGTATAAAAGTGCAGTGAAATAAATGACAATGTGACAAGCAAACAGGAATATCAATTGCGTAATTGAAGGTTTTACACATACGCTACTCGCAAATATATAACTATTAGTACACTACCAACGTTATTTTGTTTCATTTCCCCATCTCGTTATTTCCCCTTAGACGTTCCATCTTATATCTCTCTCCCTTCTAAGCTGTTGATACATCATACCTCTTTCACCATAAAGACAACTGGTTTTAGAAAGAAAGCGGAAAACCGAAATCTGCTTTTGGGGGAGATACAGAGCTCCTCTCGCTAGCTTGCTTTGCTTCAATAATGTTAGTCTCACTGTCATTAAATCCTAAATTAAAAAAAAAAAGTGTTGTACACAACATGAACACTACAACATCTTACATGTGTTTCTGCAAGATGTTGTAGGCAACAATGTCAGAAATAATCCAGATTCATTTCCCCAAATATTTGTTTCATAACGTTTGAAAATAACGTCCCCTATGCGCATTCGGTACCCCAATCTACTTTATTCACCTGTCCTGCTCGCTATTGCTCTCTCAGACTCCTGCGCTTACACGTACACCAGGAAACGAAGTAAATCCTCATAAACTCTTATATATCGTATGCACTTGCATGTAGTTGCACACATTTAATTGCCGCTTGGCTTCGTTGATTTCTATATTTTTTTTTATGGGTAATTTTTCCTTATTATTCCTCCACGTTCAAGCGATATCAGAGTTCATTATTTAGTAGCTTTGCCACTATTATCCTGACCATTGCACAAAGTTTGGTATCTGTCAAGTGGTTCACATGAAGTGTCATGTCTAGGAATATTAAAGATGCACTCACGGTGATCAATCAATAAAAATAATGTCTCTATCTTATGGGCAACTTGATATATCATTATGTACGAGTAATATTATATGCACATGCCTGTTACTTACATAGTATTTCAATAGCATTTGGAATAATTTAGCACATTTTACTTAAATGTATTTGACCTACTTTTAGCATTCTGAGTATTATTCACGTTATTTGTTTTCTTTCAGCTCAATCACAATCTTGCCCAGAGAGAAATATAAGGATAGCAGATCCAAAGCAATGTGATAAGTATATAGAATGCGTGGATGGTGTACCAGAAGAAAAACTTTGTCCGGAAGGACTTGTATTTAGTGAAGATGCTGGATATTTCAGTTACCCATGTAAATATCCAGTTGATGTAGACTGTGGGAAAAGAACTGCATTACGTAAGTAGATTTGTGTACTATCTATAAGCTTATTTACGTAGTAAAGATAAAAAAATACAGTTAGATAATTTCAAAGTATTAGAAATAGTCAGAAGATGATTTGTTTAGAGAACATACAGTAAGTAGCTATAAGTTTCTTAAGTAGTTTAGTGTTACGCACGATCGGTTCGAGATCCATGATGCCGGAATATCCTTCTATTTGAAAAGAACTTAGCTGGAAGAAGGGAAGGAGTTGTAGTTGGGGCTTCATAAAATCACGTCAGCTGAAGATTCTATTAAAGAAATAACGCAGCCCGAGGTACCTCTCTAGCCATTTATCGTTTTCGTCCTTACGAATGTACTATAGTGCGATGGAATCCAAGGAGAAAGCAAATATAAAAATAAAAATAATGCGCACAGAGTAAGTGTAATGAAAGAACAACAAAGAAAACAAAAAGAATCCATACCATTATTGCCATCCTGTACTCGAAGTGAGGATGCAAGGAAAACAACAAAACAAGACGTATTTCTGCTAAATTCGGCATCGTTTATGTAAATAATGGAATTATTACAGATTCCTCTATCCATCATTTCGGTTGATGCTGCAGGAGGATGAAGAAAAAAGAAAAGAAACAAAAGGCTGCACCATTTTCCCCCACTCTGACTCTGGCTAAAAGAAATTATTCCGACATCACTGCTCGCTTTCGGAAGTGGAAGAGTGTAAGCACTACAGAAAATGTGCTAGCGAGAGAAGTCGGAACCTTTGTACTACGCGGAGCGCCACGCTGTTCGTCTCGTTGCTTAGATTATGGCTAACGACTAAGTTGGTTTTCCCAAGGCATGGTATACTGTATAGCGGTCGGACAAGAGAAATGTGCGACCAAACATAGAAAGGCCTCTAACTTAGTCTCAGGAATTTCGAAATGAACTTCTTGACAACAACGATTCTTCAGATCACGTCTTATTTCTAATCGATTTCGGACTCTTCCAATCAAAGAATGGTTTAACGTTATTAATTTTCTTTGAGTATCTTCTCAATCTCGAATTTTTTTAGAAGAACATAATTCTTACGACTTTAACTCCACCCAAGTCGACTATAATACGATTACTGCAGTTGACTTTCAGTTTTCAATGTGGTCAAATTATTATAATCATCTATCAAACATTATTGGACATTTTAAACACTACAATCTCTAGCTTTTGAATCTTTCTGCTTAGGTCTACCTTTCCAGATTGATGTAATCGTTTGTCAATGTAAAGTAAAATAATTTTATTTATTTATCTACTTAGTTTTGAAGAATGAAGCCCATGTTTTACGTTATTGTTTTGTTCATTTTAAAATTGTGTGTCTGGATAGTGCAGTTTATGTTTCTTGCAATTAAGTTAAACACTATAAACATTACCTTAAAATGTGTTATCGGGGGATTTAATTATTGGACTTCGTTTTTTAACATTTCTAAAACATACAGTACAGTGCATAACAAATATTTATAAAATGCAATATGAACAAAAGCAAATTCTGGTATAGAGTGCATTCTTAATAGTACGAGGGAGCAAGAAGTGAGAACTGTAGAACTTCTGGCTAACCAGCATTTTTATTATCAAGCTTGCCCTTCAGTCACATTAAGCCGCTAGCCCGGAGACTATGGTATGGTATATAGTATGGAGATTCAAGTGGTTATTTGTCAAAAAAAAAAAAAAAAAAAAAAATCAATTAGTGATTTCAATTTGGTACGGTTTTAATCTATAATGTACAGCAGCAGAACCATGGCTCAGAGTACTATTTGAGACTCAGTTTTCTGCCCCTGACACTCTACTTCATTGACGGTGGTCCAAGAGTGCTTAGAACCACCCGCGCAAAGCGCATAAGACTACCCAACGGTACACGAGATCACCTCAGAAGGGGCATGACCCACCTCAGGAAGACCTCTAGAAGTTTGGAAGTCAATTGCGTTCCCTTTCATGGATATAAAATAAGGATGGTATCGAGACTAGACGAGACGAGACTTTGTACAGACTCGGGCTCGTCTCGGTCAACGGATGCTTGACTCGATCTCGGTCTCATCCCGAAAGTCTCGAAATAAATAGTGTGAAATTAAAATTGTGAAAGTATTATTATCGTACAGTCTGTCGCTTTCGCTTCATATTTTTTGCCTTTATTCTTGACTTAGAAATTATAGTATGGTGTACTCTACATAGCTAATTTGCTATAGCTAATGCTTTCCATGTGTGTGTTCCAGGTCCAATCACACTAGTTAACAAAGGTTTTGTTACATAAAAGGAAATACCTGTTCTTAAAGGAACTTTTTGCGCTGAATTCGAATATGCACTCGGTTTTTCTCCATCACGTACGATTTTCCCGTAACACAGGGATTTTCGGGAAAAACCCTCAAAAATTTCCCTTTTCGTTTATTTTACACCCCAAGATCTTGTCCCCTTGCATATACTAACATAGAAATTATACCTAAGTATACTTTGATTCATATTTAACAAACCCTCCAAGTTTCGTAATAATCGCTTTATTCTTTCTAGAGAAATAAATATGTTTGTATGTATACTGTGTGTACTGTTTATTGCACCTTATAGTAATGCTTTCAGATCTCTTAAGTTGAGGTAAAACGTTTTGCTTTATTACCACAAACACATATATAAAATATAATACAATATAATTTACAAGTGTGACAATTTACAATAAACAATAATACAAATGTTCCAAAAGGTCATGAAAAGACAATCAAAACTATCACAATATATGAAACTTCCATTGGGTTACAAAAACGTACACTACTTCCTTCTTTTGTAAGAAATGTTGCATTCTCTAACAAGACCCCAACAATAGTCCCCCATCATTGAAGGATCCCATCGTCCCTGGTACCTTTTCTCCATTGCCATTATATATTGGTGGAATCTTTCCCCCTGTTCGTCGCTGAGAGCACTTAGGTTAGCAGGAAAGAAGCTGAGGTGGGAGTGCAAAAAGTGGATTTTTAAAGACATCCTACAACCCAACTCTTTGTATTTCTGTATCATGTCCTGTACGATTTCTGTGTAACTCTTAGCTTTGTTATTGCCCAGAAAGTTGCGCACAACACACTTAAATGCTGTCCAGGCAGCTAGCTCAGCACTGTTTAACTTGCTGTCAAAGCTATCATCAAGCATTAATTTTCTAATTTGAGGACCAATAAACACTCCCGCTGAAATCTTAGCATCACTCAGGTTAGGGAACTTATCTCGCAAATACTTGAAACCTTCCCCAGATGTGTCCATGGCTTTGACAAAGTATTTCATAAGTCCTAACTTGATATGAAGTGGCGGTAGTAATATCTTATTAGGATCTACCAAAGGAGCGTATTTGACGTTGCATTCTCCAGGTACGTAATTGACTCTAGGTTCCCATTCCTTCACTTCATAATGTTTGTCATCAGCTCGGCTATCCCATAAACATAAAAAACATTGGTACTTCGTGTAACCGCACTGCACTCCTAATAAAATACCAACTACCTTGAGATCACAACATATTTGCCAACAATGGTCCTTGTAATTTATAAGATTTAGCAAAGTTGACATGGTGTCATAGAATTCCTTAATCTTCACTGAGTGCGCAAGTGGTATAGAAGGTTTTTTATTTCTATTATGTAAAAGGACAGCTTTAAGGCTGACCTTTGACGCGTCGATAAATAACCTCCATTCTTCTGGAACGTAAGGAATTCCTAGCTCCGCCATCAACCCATTTATATCCGTACATACGCACACATTATCTTGCATTGAGAAATAGCTTGAAAATTGAACATGCCTTTTCCTGTACACTGATATGTTCGTTTCTGCATCCAATAAGTTCCACTGCTGGAGCCTTGATCCCAGAAGTTCCGCCTCTTGTTTTGTCAGGTGCAAATCACGGACTAGGTCATTAAGTTCACATTGCCGGATGAAATGTGGCTCGCGAACACAGTCAGGGATGAACGTTGGATCCTTGGATGTACATGTTGATGTCGATGGTTCATCAAGGTCATGATAATCATCAGAGTCTTTTGGCCATATCTCTTCCCAGTTGGTAGGGGGCTCGGGAAGTGGAAGTTCATCCCCGTGCGGAATAGGTCTAATTGCGGATTTAACGTTGGGATAACTTATTGTGTATTTGCTTTTTTTAGAATGTCCCTTAACTACTGTGAGACAAAAATAACAATCATCCAGATGGTTGGTGGGTTCTCTCCACACCATTGGTACAACAAATTTCATGAACCTCCGTTTCCCTTTGGCCCATGCAAGTAAAGTGACGTAGCACGACGCACAAATTATGTTGGGTGCCCGAGTTTTGTCTTGATCTCCCACACGACATCCGAAATATATATAATATGCTAGTTTCACCGATGGCGTAATGGATCTACACTGTCCTTTAACTACAAACTGGCCACACACATAACAAAAACTATTTGGTGAGTTAACACACGAACGCCGTCCTCTTGACGCCATTGTACTGATCACAAACATGATCTAATGCCGTTAAGATCAAACATGAAAGCACTCTTAGCAGCAAAGACAACTTTGAAAGTGAAGTAGTGTTAAACCACACGTCAATATAAAAATGTACAAAACTCCCTCACCAGGTGTCAAGAACACAAGAAAGAAAGAAATACGCGGGGGAGTGGGGAAACGATACCGTAGTGGAAAATTCAGACTGCATTAGTTCATTGTTGTCAACAATGAGTCTGTATTCCGTTCTTTCTTTCTTTTGCATTCTGTTACATTTGATAAAAATATTGATAACCATTTCATGAACAAAACGAAAAAAACTTGGAGAATTGTATATATATGTATTAAGATATACATATACTGTACGTTTAAAAAAATATACGTTGGAAGTACATTCTATTTTTATACACGTTTCTAATTTACAGAGAGCAATACAAGTGTGTTGTTGACTATTGTAAATATTCATTTTTATGTCTGTGTTTGTAGTAATAAAGCAAATCGTTTTTACCCCAACTCAGGAGATCTGAAAGCATTACTATCAAGTGCATAATAAAAAGTGCACACTGTATACATACAAATATATTTATTTCTCTAGAAAGAACAAAGCGATTTTTACGAAACTTTTAGGGTTTATTAAATATAAATCAAGGTATACTTAGGTATAATTTCTATGTTACTATATGTAAGGGGACAGGAGCTAGGGGAATAAAATATCTGAAAAAGGGAAATTTTTGAGGGAATTTCCCGAAAATCCCTCTGTTAGGGAAAACTGTACGTGATGGAGAGAAACCGAGTGCATATTCGAATTCAGCGCAAAATGTTCCTTTAAGATCAGGTGATTTTTCTCATGTAACAAACAAAAACTTTAAATTTGTTAACTAGTGTCATCAGTGGGCATATCATACCTGGGATTAAACCCCAATAGTAACCCATATTCCACTTTCAGCAATAGACTGCCTCATATCGCCTCAGTACTTGCCTATACAATTAAACTCCATTCAATTAACTCCAGTACTATATAGTAGTTTATTTCCTTTCTTTGAATCAGAATTGTTCAATACTTCCTAAGGATAACGCAACACATAGCAACACGAATGTATTTAATCTTATCGAAATTGAAACTTTAAATTATTACTACAATATATTTTGTTACAAATTGATCAAATGCTTTATTACCGTTTCACATGTCCGTGTTTAATTTATAACACGAACTTCCTGAACTTTGTGGTGAGAGCTACGACACTCATCTTTGCTATGTGTGGTCTCGGGTTGGATTACCAAACGAGTTAGATTTAAAGTTCTATGTTTCGCATAGTTCGCGTCTCACTTTAAGTACGTTCTGTTTCTTATACACGTTCATAAAGTCGTAATGCATAACATAAGCATATATCCAGTGCCGTAACATAGATTAAGCTTGTTCCTGAGCTCTCAACGGTGCATGTGATCTTTATTCGAGAATACTAATCTTGCGTTCATTACATTGAAATTTTATATTGATTGAAAATTACTTGCGAAACATGGACATACATACTATATAAGTAGGGATGGTATCGAGACGAGACGAGACGAGACTTGGTACAGTCTCGGTCTCGTCTCGGTTGATAAGTAGCGGTCTCGGTCTCGATCTCGTCTCGAGTCAAAAATAGCCGTCTCGGTCTCGGTCTCGTCTCGGTCAACAGATGCTTGTCTCGATCTCGGTCTCGGTCTCGAAGGCCAAGTCTCGGTCTCGTCTCGGGTCTCGTCTCGAAAGTCTCGAAATAAATAGTATGAAATTAAAATTGTAATAAGTCTCGAAATAAATAGTATGAAATTAATTTTACAAATGTATTTAATCGTACCGAAGTTGAAATTTTACAATTCTCAGTTATTATCCAAAACACACTGCTTATATTGTCATTTTAAAAATATAATATAACGTTCATTATCTTAACAAATAGAGTAAATTATTACTACCATATATTTTGTTTCAAATTGATCAATTGCTTTATTACCGTTTCACATCTCAATGTTTAATTGACACTTTAAAAGAGGCACTTCCTTAACCTTATGGTGGGAGCTACGGCACTCATCTTTGCTATCTGTGTTCTCGGGTTGGATCACCAAACAAGTTAGATTCAACGTCTTATGTTTCGTATAGTTCGCGTCTCACTTGAAGTACATTCTGTTTCTTATACAAGTTTATAAGGTTGTAATGTATTATATAAGCATATATCCAGTGCCGTAACATAGATTAAGCTTATTCCTGAGTTCTCAGCGGTATATGGGGCCGCGGTGGTTCAGTGGTAGAGCGTTCACCTCTGGTGCTTGGGGTCCCTGGTTCGATCCCAATTCCCGCCAAGTGAACGTTGTGGTGGACAAACACCGTGTGCGTGGGTTTCCTCGGGGTTCTCCCGCTTCCTCCCACTTTCTTCATTCCACCATTTCATTCATTACTCATCATCACCGTCTCCTTTAGCCTAACCGGCATAACCGTGGGACGTAAAACTTAAAGATTTCATTTCATTTTACTCAGAGGTGCATGTGATCTTTATTCGAGAAAACTAATCATGCATTCATTACACTGAAATTTCATATTGCTTAAAAATTACTTGCATAACATGGACATACATATTATGTAAGTATATAGGTAATTCGAGCTATATGTATCTATTTTCTCTGTCCCAGCAAAGTGATTCTTAACTTGCTAGTTTTCTTTTGTATTAATTTTCGTAGTTTTGCCGCAAGGATCAAATTTGTTTTTCGCTGTACGAATTTCGTTAAATTTTGGATCTGTTTTTACCCTACCTTACCTAGTAAAAGTTTTATATATATATACATGAACTTTAGAGGTAGACTATGCTAAGTCATTTTTTGGTCGAAATTGACTTAACAATACCTTTTTAATAGACTATGTTCTTTCTAGTGGTGTAACAATGTAAGTCTAAAAGCATCCTATTACTTTGTAACTACTTAGTATAGCTTGAAAACAGTACTATAGGTCTTACTTAAGGAACTTGTTTTTCGCTTCTCTTGTAAAATTACGAAATTATGACTTGGTTTAGTTCATCTCTAAGGTCCAGATATAATAAAATCATAGCCATAATCATAATCAACCATTGTCAATCCACTGCTGGATGAAGGTCTTTTCAAGTCTTGTCTACATCTATCTATCTTGAGCAATTCTTTTTCAGGTTACTCCCCAGTTGTTCTTGATTTCGTCAAACCTTCTTGTATAAGGACGTTTCCTAGGCTGTTTTTTATCTCGTGGTATCCTGTCTAAAATTGTTTTTGTTTATCCATCATAATTTCTTGCAATATGTCCAGCACATTTTCCATCCCATGTTAAAAATTATTCAATTAGTACCAGTCATTAGTTGCCAAATAATTCATTTCTACTGTATGTATTTGACCTACAAATAGTTCAAATCCGCTACTTTTGGAGCACCGACATGCTACTTTTTGATCTTCGAATCTGGCAACACTGACTCAATGATTTAAATCAACACAATGTGAGGACCTGCATTTGGTCTAGCGACTAGCACGCTTGACTTCGGTTCGCGTGATCCCGTATTCGTGGGAGTACAGTTGAAGGACCGAAGTGGTTCGGATTCCATTATAATCATTAGCTCCACGTCTTCTTTAGCCATCCTAGCATAATCATGGGACGTTAAACTAAAACAAACCAAACCAAAAATCAACACAGCTGTAAGTCCTTGAATAATTGCATATAGCTATATGGTATAGATCGAGTTTGAGGTGGTCGGTGGTCAAACTAAAACAAGTGAAATATAACTAGGGTGTATTTAGAACTTTTAATTAAGCATGGTTTTGTGTACATCAGGCCTAAGGCTTAGGGGAACAACTAGTGTTACTGAAAAGTTATCAGTTACATTTAATTTCAGTTACAATTTGCATTTACATGTATTACTGGAACGAAAACTTTGACATTAACATTATAAATAGCCAAAGACAATGAAAAACGTCGTCTTTTGAAACTATTCTTGCACCATAAAGCAAATTACGAGTTATTAAAATATTTTGCAGCTTAGTTACGTTGTTTCCACTATATTTAGAATAATATTTAGCAATTAATTTAAGTTGGCAACACTGCTTAAAATAATGGAACTGCAATTTGTAATTAAAACAACCAAAAACTATTGTTGTAATGTTATAGAAGCAAACTGAAAACAACAATCATTATAAAAACTTAACACAAATGCGTTATTTTAAGCAATGAAACAATCACTATCCATGTGTTTGGTATCTCTGAAACGGTTTGAAATAACAATTCTTGTAAATGACATTATGATCACTTAAGTCTTTCGGAAGCATCTACATGATGAGACGTGATATGTTAGCACGTTTTCGAAGTAAAGTCTTTAGAAAAAATTAAATTTTTCATTCCTTGTAACTTTGTTCCTTCCTTCATTCGAAATACATTATACCATGATCATAGTATTTGACGCTAAGATACAAATGATGCGCATTACATTAGAGATTAGAGATCTCTAAAATGTTGATGCTAGTGATACTGTATTGTCCTTTATTATACTGAATAATGTATGTGGTATTGTGGTTTCATTTAATATCTAAATTAGAAATAGGTAATACCTTACATAGTGCAATTTGAGAAAATACTTTATTTTGCGTTGGTAACACTGCTTGTTTATATATAGGCACGGATCTAAGGGAAGGGCTATAGGAGCTATATCCCCCTTAATGCTCAGGTATACACAGAATAAAATGAGCTTCAATCCTGCTTTACACTGGCTAAAGAGGCAAAGTACGGTTGGATTCGCGCCTGTATGTATATATATACAGGGTGTCCCATTTTAATCTTTCCACGGAAATATCTCGAAAACGGTTGAACAAAAATGAACTGAACAAAAGCTCAAATAGGAAATACTATGGGGCAAATCGAATGGTGATGTCCTGGATGGAGAAAAAGATTATTAAAGTATAAGTGAGATAATGCTAAAGACGAAATCTAATTCTTAGAAAATTATCTTTCCGATCTCCCTCCGTAAGTGGGTGAAGCGGAAATGAATGGTAAAATCTCAAATGAGAACCCCACTTTTACTTGCAATAGGTATGGTTTGTCTGGAACACTTGGGTGTACAAGTGACTGGTACTGTAATGAACCAATATTGTGCAGACGACTTTTGAGCAAAACCAACATTTGTACAAGTTGTTCTAAAATTGCATTGTTCGACAAATTAGTTTCGCATTTCAGCTGATTCATTTTTGTACAAATCATTGCCTGCAATCAAAATGGAAAGTAATATTTAACAAGAATTTTACCTACTTTTTTCTATTACAGACACCTATCTGTTATAAAATCACATTTCAGGTAATTTTGTTGTGTATATACAATTTGCAAAAACTAAGGTTCTCATTTGCAATTTCACCGTTTCTTCTTGTCCCGCTTCACTCACTTACGGAGGAGTTGGAACAATGATTTTCTAGGAACTAGATTTCCTCCTTTGCATTATGGCACTTTTACTCTAAGCATCGTCTCTGTTGCAACACTTTCGAGTCCTGGAATGATAAATACCATCTGTGATTTCCTATAGGAGTTTTTTTCTGTTCATCCGTTATTATCTTCAACCGTTTTCACATTAGTGGTACTGGACGTTTTATCTGATACAGGCACCATGTCTTGACGGCCATTTTGAAAACGGTGACACATGTGAACAATCTTTTGTCACAACGCTGTTTAGTGTATAAAGATCTATCGAACTAGGTATCACTTGACCCGTATTTTCGTTTAAAATTTCTAAGTTGGGCCTGGGCCCCATGAAAGCCGGCCCTGGGAGGCACTGCGACAACATCATTCGATTTGCCCCGTGGATTTAATATTTGAATTTTTGTTTGGTTCATTTATGTTCAACCGTTTTCATATTAGTGCTACTGGACGTTCATCTGATGCAGGTAACATATCTTGCGGGCTATTTTGAAAACGGTGACAGATATGAAAAATCTTTTGCCACATCGCTTTTTAGTTTTTAAAGACCTATCGAATGAGGTGTAACCCGACCCATGTTTCCATTTAAGATTTTAAAGTTGGACCCCGGAACCCCTTGAAGAGCAGCCCTGGGGGCACCATGACATCGCCATTCGATCTGCCCCATGGTATTTCTTATTTTAGTTTTTGTTCAGATTTATGTTCAACCGTTTTCGAGATATTTCCGTGGAAAGATTAAAATAGGCCACCCTATTAGTTAGGTGGCTTAACGTCAATATAATGCCGAATCGTGCAAAATGTGATACCAACATGCCACTTTCAGGGGTGATGTGTACTTATGTAAGGACAAAATATGGATATAGACCCAAACTTCTGGGGGCGTGGTTTGCCTGGTATGACGTCATCAACATGGCCGCCAGCTGAATTAATTTCCTTAAATAAAAAAAGTAATAACTTGGCTACCGTTCAACATAGAAACTTCGTTCGTGCTTTATTTGTGAGAACATATTCCAGATCTTGAATTATGTAGAAAATGTCTTATTTATATGGCCGCCATTTTTAAAAATGGCGTCTCAAAGTAAAAAGAAAGCATTACTCGAAAACAATTCTTGCGTTTAACGGTGAATAACTATGAAACGAGTAGGAATTCACAAAAACACTTTGAAATAATCAAAATCCCGCGTTTCAAGAGCTTTCAAACGACACATATATCATTGCTTTATCTTTAAAACTAACGGAGATATTTAATTTTTGGTAATGCTAAGTGGAATACTATAAAAATAACATATTGTCAAAAGATGCCAGATTGCAGGTAGATGTCTCAGAATCCTGCAAAATATGTTACCAACATGCCGCTTTCATAAATAACGGGTACGTACGTAAGAGAAAAAATAATTTGAAGCTATGATAAGAATTATTGAGTCTGAAGCACTTCAACAGTGTTCTTTTTTAGTAAGAACATTGGCCATCACAAGCACAAAGTGCTGTACACTTAAGTGTCAGATTTGCACATTTACACGAATGAGTGCATAGTGTTTTACAACCACATTGCACAAGCTCCTGGCAGTGTTTTGATGCATCTGGCAGCTGAGTCCAAAAAGGTTCATACTCATCATTCACTTCTTTCCAGCCCCAATGTTGAGGATCTGGAATAATGGGAACTGGTTTATACCACTGCGACCATATGTAACCAGCTTGTAAAACTGCACGTTTGGTGTGTTCAAAAAGTGCTGCTTCTGTAGGGGGCACACTCTCAATTGTTCGGCTCTTTTTTGCCACTAGAAATTTCCTACATTCATTTACAGTTTGGGTAGTGCTATTGCGGTCATACCAAAGAACTGTAAATTGTTGAACTTTCTCGAAAGCAGATGGCGAAATACTAGGTGGACAAGAAGACAACTCCATAAATGCTTTATTAATGTCAGGATTTTTCCGCCAGACATCCCATGCGGTTTTCTTCCCACGTCCTGCAAAGGTTGAGGTGTTATCGCAACCAATGAATGCGTGTAAGAAAATAAGGCCAATACACATATTTATTCCAAGATTATCCACGTACTGATGGATGGGAAGGTACCTGTGATTTTTTCCAACACCATACTCAATCCAGAGACTCTGTAGCTTTAGTTCGTTAAATGCATGAACGGCAATTACCACAACATCAGAATCGACTGCTCGGATCATAATCGAGCTATGGCCGTGCTGACTGGCATGACTTGCATGCAGTAACATGCGTGTGTCAGCTTCCTCGTGTTCACAGGGAGAAAGAAAAGAGAGATCAAGACTGGAATTACAAGATACTCCACAACCATTGGAGAAAATAATACTCTTCTCTTGTGGTATTTCAATTTCACTCACACCACTAGCAAGATATCTGAAAAGGTCTGATTTATTCTCGGCGTTTTGTAGGAAAATAGACCAGTTTCTAGGAATACGTGCTGATCCGCTTACCTTTACTCGTGGTCCACTACCACGCTTTTTCCGCTCGCTCAGTTTCAAGCTACGCTGCAAGTAAACGTCGAAGATAACATCTACTCTTTCAAACTTGGATAACATCGCTGCAATATAGGGATAAAATATTGTGTCTCTGTATTCTTTGAATGTCTGCTGGGGGAGCGGTTTCAGCATGTGGACGATCGCTGGTCCATCCAAAATTATGCATGTAGCGATTGGCTCCACGTGTTGAGAATCTCCACAATTTTCTAAGCATGTGATGATGTCAGATTTTTTGGCTTTGCGGAGAGTTCCATCTTCTGATAGTGATGGAGGAAACTCAAGGTTTTCATGTGTGAAGAAGTCAGAGAGGTCGCTTTCTCGTGTCTGACATGCTATGAATAGGCGGCTAAATAGAGCACAGTCGTTTTTTTAGGATTGTCACTTTCTGCTGTCCTTTTGTTACTTTTCGTACAGGTCGATCAAATGGAAGAATGTTGTTCCTGGGAATTTTGTCGTAAATTAACTTTTTACGTTCTACAAGGCGATCCTTCACGTAATTTTGGTATTGCTCTTTGCCGAGGGGTTCAGCAATACAAACACAACGTACTGCGTCATCATCGGCTACAATTCCATTCGATAGAGAGAAAAGCACATTATCTTCTTGAGTGAATGGATTTCGATCATCTCGCTGGAATACATCCATTAGGTTTTTAACGTTTTGAAAGAATCGCTTGTTAGCGGATGGCGTGTCTTCATGGTGGACTTCGATGTCGTCATTTATGGTGCTGCATATACCACTGTCATTCTCAAACTGACGAACCAGGTTCATGATAACGGGTCCAGAAAAGAACCACTTCAACAGAGCTCCGGGATTGTCAAACAACCCAACGGCGCCCCCATCACCCTTCAGATCTTTATTACACTGTTCATGCATGTGATCATGCGACATACATGTGTAGGGACGTCCACTTGTAGAGCCAACAAATCCCCCTTGCCGAAACTCCTCGTAAATAGATGGATGTTTTGTCCTTAATTCTTCCAAAGTGTTGATGAAAACTGGCATCCACCTCGCATAATGTGTGTGATCAGTAGAAAACATCCATGGGCACAACAACTTTAGTGAAAGGATGAACATTTCAAAATTTGCTGCTCGAATGCTGTGGAGAAGAAGGAACAGTAAAGACTGCAGCTGAAACACTGTGTACCAGTATTTGAACTGGTAGGATTCGTTCAGGCGAACTGTAATCCACTCCTCAAAAGTCGGTTGCTTATCACTTTTTGTAGACAAACTATTTTGATATGCTTGTCTTAGAAGTAGATAAAGTGTTGCGTATGTAACCTCGTGTGCATATCTCGTTCTTTTAACATGAATACCTCGAAGACACTGCTCAGCTTTACCAGAAGTGAGGATCTCTGATTCTGAAAGAAGTTCTGCCCATCCACTCCCTGTGAGTCAGTTCCCTAGCACTTTCAGCACAGCCATTTCAATGTGAAGTGCACCCGTCATTACAACCACCTTGTCTTCTCCATACACATCACTCATGGACCACTGCACCTGTTTTGCAATAGCATACACTGGTTGATCACACGTAATCACAGGGACCTGGCCTGAATTTAATGACAACAGTGCTTGCTTAATGATATCAAAGCAATGACGAACGACTGCTAGTGATGTTATCGAATCATATAATACGGGAAGTAATACACACGCACTCTTTGATGGAGGAGGAATGTCAGAATCTGTAGAATAGAAAGCACTCCGCGCAATATGCTGAATGGTTTCAGAACTTTCGAGATCAATTTCTCCTATCGTTTGCAGCCATTTGTCACAAAAATGATTGTGCTCTGCACTAAACGTTAAAATTTCATTTTCAAATGCAGTGATTTCAGTAGTTTTCCTCACTGATGTTGTAGGGATGCGAGTGTACCAATCAGGTAATGAGCTAGTGATCTTCTTTGTCCACTCCTTATCACTTACCAACAAATGGGGAGCACTGTCATCGTTGGACACTTTTTGAATTAATGATATGGCAGTTCCATGAAACGCTTCCTGGGAAGTGTTTGAAGATGGATTATGATCGATATTATCTATAGCAGCACAGATAAACCTATTTGGAACCAGACCAGGAGGATACACGGCATTCTGGTCCTTAAAATAGTGACAAAGTTTATTGGTTAGTGTTGCTGATACTTCGCGAATTCGATCGTATGATACACATAATCCAAGTTTGTTTAGTCGTTCTATAAAGCCTTTCTTCCGTGTTTTCGTGTAAATAACCAAGCCTATGTACAGTGGTAAGGGAGTTTCATTTTCCAGGGAATGACGGGTTTTCAAATGACACTTATTATTTCGTCTCCGCTTTACGCAGTTGAACTTAATTAGTTGAGATAGAGATAATGCTGCTGTACTCGCATCCACACATTCCTCATTTGAAATGTTTGGCCCTTCCAGAACAATTCTCATAAACGTTGTCAGCACTACAGGAACGGACTCCATTTGGATCTTGCTGGTGAAATGTCCATTAAATTTTGGGGTAGATTTGAAAATATGGGTCCTTAGAATAGATGCTGCTCTAGCTAAGGACATTCCATCCTCTTCAGAGTTATACATACATGCACTGTGAACAGCATCTCCCACATTAGACTGATTAATAAGAAGAATATATTTTCCTTTCTTTACTTCTGTTAGCTCAGGTATATAGGTTAGAATTCTCTCCCGAAGCCTTGAGCTGTGTACCGTCTTCTCTGCATCAGCAACGCCAAATTCGGTCAGGCGACGAATTACAAGTCTTTTAATGTCAGCTACTTTGAACACTGGGAGGCTTTCTGTCTGCAGCGCATCTTGAAGATGGGAAATCACTTCCGAGAGCACCATCCCATATATTAATGCATAATTTTCTTCTTCAGTGCTCTTCCTGTTACTTGCTACTTTACGTACACGATTGTATAACTGAGCCAAACACTTTTTATGATATTTAGCTTCCGTAGCGACCATATCACCGCTGCTAAGTTTTGCCAATAACTTAGTGTCACATAAAGTAACAGCAGCATCACGAACTCGGTTACTTAATTCAAGAGTACGAACGTTGACCAGTGTATCAGATGAGGCGTCTGCATCACAGAAGAAGCAGGTGTACTTGACGTCACCTGCGTGGAACGTTGAACGAGTAGATGGGGCACTATCAACGATTTCATCTTCGTGTTTTCGCTTTTTTGTTATTATCCTCTGTAGTTTGCTTCGATCGATTCTGTTTCTGCACGTTTTATGAAATTTACCCTCATTTCTGGTAATGGTTTCCTCGAGTCCACTTCCGTCATCAAGTAATTCAAGGCGGATGTTAGATGGAAGCCCGTTGTTTTCTTAATATGATAGTAAATCATTACACAAAGTCTTGTATCCGGCGCCAACGTCTGATCTTTTGGTTTCCGAAGGACACACGAGCTTTTCAGATGAATGTTCTTGACACAAAATACATAGGTTCCAGTTAATAATGTTTTAAGGTCTTCCACTCACTACACGTTGCAAATCTTGGTCAAGACTGATTAATTGACACTTCTTTCCCTTCGACATGGTTTCTCTGTGAAATGTGTTCCAAACAAATCCCAAGCAGAAGTTAACTCAAGGGCGAACCTAAAAAGACACAAAAACAAATAAAACTATTAATTTTGTAATTGTTAATGACATTGATACAACAATAATAAATGCGCTATTTGAAAGCTCTTGAAACGCGAGATTTCGATTATTTCAAAGTGTTTTTGTGAATTCCTACTCGTTTCATAGTTATTCACCGTTAAACGCAAGAATTGTTTTCGAGTAATGCTTTCTTTTCACTTTGAGACGCCATTTTTAAAAATGGCGGCCATATATATAAGATATTTTCTACATAATTCAAGATCTGGAATATGTTCTCACAAATAAAGCACGAACGAAGTTTCTATGTTGAACGGTAGCCAAGTAATTATTATTTTTTATTTAAGGAAATTAATTCAGCTGGCGGCCATGTTGATGACGTCATACCAGGCAAACCACGCCCCCAGAAGTTTGGGTCTATATCCATATTTTGTCCTTACATAAGTACACATCATCCCTGAAAGTGGCATGTTGGTATCACATTTTGCACAATTTTTTCACTAAGCCACCTAACTATATAGATAGATAGATAGATAGATAGAGAGAGAGAGAGAGAGAGAGAGAAGACTATATACAACAGCAGAGGATTTTGTTTCGGGAGAGGCTTAAGGAACGGGTAACAAACATTTGTGTTGTACGTGCAATGATTACAAATTTATTTCGGGAGGGGCTTGAGCCCGATACCTACCCTCTAAATACGCCACTATACATCAGTCAACCGTTCCCATATTATCTCATACAGCAACTAAACAAATTTTTAGTAAAGGCAAAATAACTATCAATATTCGAGACGAGACCGAGACTTTCGAGACTGAACATGGTCTCGTCTCGGTCTCGTCTCGATTTATAGAGGTTCGTCTCGGTCTCGGTCTCGTCTCGGTATGTAAAAGTACGTCTCGGTCTCGGTCTCGTCTCGGTATATAAAAGTCCGTCTCGGTCTCGGTCTCGTCTCGAATTATCGAGACGAGACCGAGACGATACCGAGACTAGTCTCGGTCTCGGTACCATCCCTATATATAAGTATACAAGTATTCGAGCTATCTGTATCTATTTTCTCTCTCTCGTCAAAATAAGTGATTCTTAATTTTCTAGTTTTCTTTTGTATTAATTTTCGTAGTTTCACTGCAACATGAAAAATTGAATAGTCAAAAATATTTTTTCGCTGTACGACTTTCGTTAAATTTTGGATCCATTTTTTTCCCTACCTTACCTAGTAAAAGTTATATATACATATATCTGAACTTTATAGTTAGACTATGCTAAGTCACTTTTTGATCAAAATTGAGTTAAGAACACGTTTTTAATAGACTATGTTCTTTATAGTGGTGTAATAATGTAAGTCTAAAAGCATCCTTCTACTTTGTAACTACGTAGTATAGTTTGAAAAACAGTACTATCAGGGTTGATATGTTTAAAACAAAATGTTTAAAACAAGTGTTTAAAACATGTTTTAAACGAGGGCTGTTGTTTTATTCAGTTTGTTTTGAACGTTTTAAACAAATCGTTTTAAACGTATTTTTTTTTCGATGGTGGTTGGATATGTTTAAAACAACTAAAATATCAGATTGAAGAAGCTAATTTAATTTTCTAACAAACAACCCATCCTCCGCAGGATTTGTGTATGAAGTAAATTACAAGCAGAGTTATATTCTTATTATAACAGCAATTACTGAACGAAATTCTGTACATCAATGTGCGTAGAACTAAACCAACAGAAATTCAAGTGAAGTATTTGAACATTTCTTGATTTCCAAAAATATCTGAGGTTAAACACACTATACACTATTCTAAGATCCAAATTCACAAATTCAAAATTTGAATATATTTTAGTCACTATCATTTCCATAATAATGAACAGTTCTCACATCATAAGCTAGAAGAAATACTCTGACAAATACAATACAACTCATAGAAAAGAGCAGTGACTAGCCTACAAGGAGCAAATGACATTTTTTAACTAAACAGTTTTCAAGATACATCGCTATCTGAAACATGGATAGCTAACAATGATTAGTGTCTACGGCATAACAACACAATTAACCTTTAGACGCCCGCCAGGGATTTTAACAAAATGGTAGACTTTCACGTTCGGAGCTCTGGTGACCCTCCTAATTATCACAGAGTCATGATTTATACACAGTTGGAAAGCTTATAGACCACAGATTCCAACAAGGTAACATTCGTGAAATTCCCGCTGTATTTGTAGAAACGAACAGACATAAAAATCATTTAAAAATATGAAAATATTGATTTTGCGGGGCCCTGGCAACTCTTGCAGTCACCTGCGCTGACAAAATGATGCTCATGTGTAGGCCACATACTTGTGACAATAATATAAGAAATGGTAGCCATTGCTGCCTTTGCGTAATGAATTCATTTTATGTAGGAAGTATTAAAAAATACGCAGATAAAAATTCATTGAATTAGACATTCTCCCCTCCCCCACTACAGTATCACGTCCATATGCAAATCATTTTTGCTGCACACATCATGTATACGAACAAGGATTATGCTTCTAGGCCACTTCAGTAAAATATATCTTGCCTTATATGGAATTGTTCTGAAACTAAATGTAAATTAGCCAAATTTGATCCCCTCTTCTTCTATAAACACAAGTACGTAGCTATACAGGTTACTATCATGTAGGGACTACTTCATTGCTTCACATACTAATTTTTGTGGATGTACCACAAAGGGGAGGAATGGCCTCCAAAATCTGATGAAAAAATTGATGAAAAATTTAAAAAACGAACTTCATCCTCCCTCTCTCGGCCGTACATAAATACCCCCTACATACATAAAATGCAGGGATGGGCACGAGCGAGTTTTCATTAAAACTCGACTCGACTCGAAACCGACATCATTGAGCTCGACTCGAGAACTCGGCTCGAAAAATTTCCTCCAACTCGACTCGAGCTTCGAGTCGAGTCGAGCCAAATCGAGCCAAATGCTGTGTGTAGTTTCAAGTACTTTCTTCAAGTATCCTGCATAGACAATATAATTATTATCAATGATACTTACTATTACTACAACTTATTCTTATTCTTATTCTTATTTTTATTCTTATTCTTATTCTTATTCTTATTTTTATTCTTATTCTTATTCTTATTCTTATTCTTATTCTTATTCTTATTCTTATTCTTATTCTTATTATTATTATTATAACAACACCAGCTTATACAAACATGAATGATAGACGGTTTGTATCTGAATACTAAACTAATTGAGTGGTGACCTCGGAAAAGGTGAAGTCAAGGAGGTAAGGACATTGTTCACGAGGTTCTGGGTTACAGTTCTGGAGGAGCAAGTATCCAGACTCGAACCAAAAATCGTTAAAAGTTAGACTGCGTCGGCCAAACATGTTCAAACCTGCTCGGCTTGGGTTCTCAACGGCTCTAGAGGCTCGGCTCACAGCTCATTCACTATCGAACCGAGCCAACAGCCCACCCAACCGAGCCAGCTCGAGCCGGCGCCTCATCTCAACCGAGCCGGCTCGAGCTGCTCCTCAGTTGAACCGAACTGAGCCAGTTAGCATCACTACCTGGGTTGGACTTCTGCTTCGGTTCAAAAGTTAGATCGTGCAGGTCTCAGCCTTGTTGGTAAGGACTACAGTATATACCGGTGTTTACATTAGTGCTCACATTTGAGGCTGTCTCGTTATAAAAATCCATAGTCGTCTTGCTAATCGAGACGAGACGAGATACGAACAGTGTCCCATCTTCTGAGCAACATTAAAAATGTTCCATATTACTGCTTACATTTCTTATGACTAGGGAAAGGAACTTCATGTGCTAAAAAAAAAGAAAAAACTCAGAAATATGTATTTTTTTATGTGCTATAAATTTTGAAAATATGTGATAAAACCAGAGAGATATGTGACAAAAACAAAAATATTTCGCAACAGAAACTTAAATATTATGTGTATTGTAAACGTCTTAAATTCAGTTTTAAAATGCTTACCTTCTAGCGAACTATTCTTTGAAAGCGTTGCAATGGACCACCATAGTTTCCTCCAAGTTCTCCATTGTAAATTTGTGACGATTATCCCTAAAAAGCATCTTATATTGCGAGAAAGATCGCTCCACATCACAGGAAACAATTCTCGCATATCTGAAACACGAAATTTCACTAACACTGAAATTGACCACACCTTCCTTCATCACTTCCCCTCCCAAAACACGTGCAATTTTACACAATGTTTGAAAACCCAGTTTTAAAAAAAATGTCTGTAAATTTAAACATTAGCACTTGTCCGTTAGCTCCAGGAAGTTCTTTGAGTTTCGTTTCTACTATGCGGATTTCACCCACTGAAGCTGACAAAGTATTCGATGATGATTCAAGCTTTTCTATGCAACGAGAAAGAAAGGACAGGTTTGTTGAAATGAATGCTAACTCGAGTTTTACGGAGGGATCTTTTAACAGTTCTTGTAGAATTTCTATAGACGACGCTTCGTCTTTGTCATTTACATTTACAACATTAGATACTTAGATCATTTACAACAGATACGAATTGTTCAAAGTTCTGGGCATAATACTCAATGGCGTCCAACCAAGTGCCCCATCGCGTAACTACAGGAGCGGGTGGAAGAGGAATCCCAGGACATTTTTTATTACAAATGTCTATTCTTTTAGGTGACTTGATGAAAACTTTCTTTCCATTTGAAACTAGTTTATCAACCTTGGGATAAAGAACTCTTATCTTTTCACATATTCTATGCAACGCATGAGCCACACAGGTAACATGCACCACTTTGGGGTAGCTAACGGCAAGACCTACTGCAGCTTTTTTCATATAAGCTGCAGCATCTGTAACAAGAACAAGAACATTGTCAAATTTTATGCCTTCTGGCCACAATAATTACATTGCTTCGTTGAAAAGTCTTGCTATCGTTACATGTGTAGCAGCAGTTAGCTCTTTACACACTAGCAAATAATTTTTCGTCAACGCAGTTTCGTCATTACTTAGCACTCCTACAATCACGTTTTCCACTTTTTACCACTGGAGTCTGTAGTTTCGTCCATACATACCCAAATATTTTGATGCGCACATTCCGAGCGAATGTGTTGTAAAGTTTGCTCATAATACCTGTGCAGATAAGTCTTTCGCAATGTTGATTCGTCAGGCGGTTCGAAGTTCGTATATTTCACGAGAAACTTTCGTAATTCAGGGTTCTTTAATTTGAACAGTGGAATATCTGCGGATACAAAAGCTCTGCGCAAATCCATTTAAAAAGCGGACAATTTTGACGGTTCACTAGAACTAGACGCAATTGGTTGACCGATAAATGTTTGTCTCTTGCTCAAACGTGAAGCAGCAGCAATATGCTTCTTGCTCTCCAAATGCTGCGTAATTTGTGAACGTTGGTCAGCCGCGACAGATTTACCACACGGTTGGCAAAATAGCGCTTTGCCATCAGTAGAAAATGTATCTTTATATTCGTCACAGAACTTCTGCAAACGAGATGAAACACTTGCCTTTATTTTAGGTATTTTACAGTAAGGACACACACACTGTGCTGAAGCACCACTCAGAACACAGTAAACGAAAAGACACGTAGTAGTCAAAGTCCTGCAATGTTGTAACTGGCTTGTGGCTGGGTAGAATTCCCTTAACAGGACCTTACGTGTAGATTAAAGTAAGGCGCCAGAAGTCCGCCAGTCAACGTGCTCAAAGACAAAACAAACCTGACACACTTGATATGAAAGGTGCGGGAAAAGCACTTTTTTCTTTCGAACACTTCGATGTAGCAGGCCTCAATTAGAGATTTTATGTTTTTAAAACGAAAATTCTTAAAATATGTATTTACATACGGAAAAGTGGAAAGTATGTGTTTTTATGTAAAATAAAATTTGCTGTGGTGACATAAAAGGATATGATCAACATTTTGGCAAAATAAAGGGCCTCTATCTCACTGCAGAAAAAAAAACATTTATTTAAATAAAGTTCCGTTCCCTACTTATGACTTTCGCTTTCCAGTCTAATCAGGCCATGATTTCAAAACGAGTTAAAACGAGTTAAAACGAGCTAAACGAGCGAGCCGTTTATCAAACTCGACTCGACTCAAAATTCGACCTCAAAACAGTAACTTGGCTCGAAACTCGACTCGAGAAAATTGACTTTGACTCGACTCGAAACTCGACTCGAATTTGCTTTGAGTTTCGAGTCGAGTCGAGTTTTAGCTCGACTCGTGCCCATCCCTAATAAAATGCATACTAGCAAAAGGCTTCATTCCTCAAGAATAATTTGGTACCAAATCATCTTTCTAGCTTAATTAGGGGCTGAGCTATTGATGTTTGTTCTAAAAATAAATTTAATTTGCGTCAAAAAACTGAAACTCCAAAAATTGGCTAACTTTGTCCCCTCCCTGCTCCCCCAATAAGAAAGAAGTACAAATACACGATATTACCATGTAGTGGCCTACTTCATTCCTTCACGTAACAATTTTTATGAATATATCTCCCACGAGAGGGAATGGCTCCCAAAAAACCGTTTAAAAAAACAAAAGAACACGATATTTACCCTCCCCCCACCGCCACGTAGAATGCCAAATATATAAAATGCACACGAGCGGAAAGCTGCATCCTTCAGGAATAAATTGGTTCCAAAACCATCTTTCAGCCTCAATTAGGGACTGAGCCATTGAGGTTTAAAGCCCTGATACAGCAGTTGCGTCAATGGGCGTTTAAAGATTAAGAATGCAGACGACCAGTAGAACGTAACACAAAGAAACTACATATTCAGTGAACAGTAATCGGAAAAATCCCGATTTCTGTCTCCGGAATTGAACATTTGGACGGATCGAGAAGTTCCCGAAATTTGATCTAACGGTTGAATATAGATGGGCGATTCTGAGCGTTACGCACGTGACATTCGTACACAAAAACTGCTTTTTTAAACAAAAATGTATTTTCAAATAAAATAAAAAGTATGTCAAAATTAGGAGAAAAATTATTAGTGCATAGTTAAATAAAATGAAAGACACAAAACAATTGCAAATTTGAGTTATAAGCCAAAATTAAGCGTTACGCACGGGACTCAGACAAAAAGCTCATTTGGCAATCTCAAATTCATTGGAGATTCTCTGCGATTTATGGCAGCATTTTAATTTTATATGCCATCACTTATGTTCTACATTCATTCTCCTTACTGTGCATTATAATTTTTAAATTGGAAAATAGAATTTAATTAGCTTCATATTATGTTTTCTTTTTTGACTCACCGTTATGCACGGGACAGAAAAGTAACCATGCAATTGTTTGCTTGTTCTAAGACTGTTATTATGCAATATCCTTACTAAAGAGATTGATATTTTAAGATTAACATTTGGACATTAACAAGTACAAAATATTTGCATCCAAAATTTAATTTAAATGCATTAAATTACATTCCAAAGTATCTAAGTCGAATTTTGCTAGGCAACTCGCTTAGTGTTATTACTAAGGCCCGGATTTTTATGTTTTTACATATTTTTTCCTTTGTATGTACGCTGGTGAAAATATGAAATGTTCGCAAATTACGAAGTAAAGAGCCATATAAACCAAAATCACGTTACATATTTTTACATATTTTGAAGTCTGTTACATATTTTCCGTCTACTGTACATATTTTTACATAAATTCAGTTTCCTTGCTCCTTTTCGCTAATTTTCTTTAAATAATACGGAAATAAAAATAGGCCTATATATGGAACAATAACTGAAAAAGTACTTTATTTAAATATCTGTATTTTTTTCTCACTTTGTTCAACCGATTTGCATTGCGGGAAAGCTGGATTAAAACAAATCATACACCCTACAATATGCAAAGAAACGTAGTCAGTTATCGCTTACAATCCTGAAAAAAAAACTGTTTTTTATATATAAAGAAAGAAAACAATATAAGGATTTTTGTGCTTATCGCCTTTGCAAGCAGACGCCACTCGGATATGTACCGACAAAACAAACTAAAACGCACACAGTTGACTGGCTCTCTCATCTTTTTTTTTTTTTTTTTTTTTTGTATGTGCAACCTCTACGGGTGTGGGTGGGGGTGGCGATGAGAGGGAGGTGATTGGAGCGGCTAGGCTTTATCACTTGTTTCTTAAATCGAATAAAAAATCTCTTTTGTATAACTCGATGGCTACTTCGCCACTTCTTCCTTCAAACAAAAGGAAAAAAATTCAGTTTCGCAACCGGTTTGTTAGTGTGCAGCTTGTGACGGAGTCAGTTTGTTTCTTGTTTTCAATGATGGCTTCCTCTTTAGCGTCAAAATTGGAATCGTGGATAGCTATGGATGACGCTTATACCACAGACGGTAAAATTGTATTTTGTCAAGTATTCGATAAGAAAGTGGGTTGTTCAAGGAGTCGCAATTGGACCAGAACACGAAAACAGCTATTCACATGAAAAACAAGGTGTTACAGCGTGCCACAAAGCAAAAACTTTTAACCCAAACAAAACCAGCATCTGAAAACAGCAGTGAATTTTACAAAGACCTTGCCAATGCGTTCATAGCAGCAGAGATACCGTGGTATAAATTGCAAGTCTCACAGTTCGCGTCCCTTTTTAAAAAATATTGCAAGAGACACATTCCTGACGAATCTACTATCCGCAAAAATTATTTGGATGTGTGCTATGAAGATACTATCAAACACATTCGAGCTGAAATTGGTGATTCGCATATATGGTTTGCGGTGGATGAAACTACAGACGTATTAGGACGTTTCGTTGCCAATCTAGTGGCAGGAAAGCTTGACCCTGATTCTCCATTACGACCATTTCTGATCTGTACAAAAGTTTTGGACAAAACAAACCATTCCACTGTTGCACGTTTCGTAAATGATGGACTGAGAGTGTTGTGGCCAGAAAGTGTTCCTGCAGAAAAAGTGCTTCTGATGTGTTCTGATGCTGCGGCGTACATGTTAAGAGCTGCCGATGCGGTTAAAGTGTTCTACCCAAACCTCATTCATATGTGCTGTTTGGTCCATGGATTACATCGTGTAGCAGAGGAAGTGCGGATCAACTTTCCTGAAGTCAATAAGCTTGTGTCTTCTACTAAGAAAGTTTTTGTGAAAGACCCTGGTCGTGTGCAGTGCTACAACAATATGCTACCAAATATGTCGTTACCACCGCAGCCTGTACTGACACGGTGGGGCACTTGGATACAGGCTGTTAACTTCTACAATGAAAATTTTGATGCTGTAAAGTCAGTTGTCACCACATTTCCTGCAGAGTCCAGTGCAGCAGTGCGTGATTCTCAAAGTGCGTTCAAAAATCCTGTTGTTCAATGTTCACTAACGTACATTGCAAGTAATTTCGGGTGGATTGCAAATGTTAGCGAGAAGCTAGAAAAAAATCAATATTTTTTATGTTCAATAATGTGATTTTTTACTTTCTTGATACATATTTTCATTTGATTCTCTTGAAAATGTGTACGTATCTGTAGGAAGTTATTACAGAAAGATGTTACAGTATATTTATTAGCTAAGAAAATAGCACAGACACAAAATAAACACGAAAAAATATTTTTACATATTTTCATATTTTTAACATATTTCTTACATATTTCATTGATTTTTGTTACATATTTATGTACATATTTCGGCACTTTGCACTACATAAAAATCCGGGCCTTAGTTATTACCATGTCTTTAGGGTATTTGTCTGAGTGCTGATTGGTGGCGTTCAAACCACATAATGTTGTACAACTGTTGAGCTACTTGATCTTCTGTGCTACCTACCTACCTACCAATCGTGCTTATAACTTCTAATCAAGTTCATCTTCTTATAATATTTTTTTTTGATTGAACAAGCAGTCTTTATAATCGTTAAATGATAGTTCTTTACTTACAACATTTTTCTTAACTCCTTTTGCTTTCTTACAACATTTATCTTTTTCGAACCTGATTGAATACATTTTTGATCTTAAACCAACAAATTCTTCTATGATTGTACCTTTAAGTTCATCTTTCATCTTACCAAGTATTTTCTTATTGACCTGTGGTATCTTATATCTGTTATCTTTAGGGTAATCACTCATGTCGAAGTAATCAATATAATTTTTCATGTTCTCGTACACATCTTCTGTTTGGATATGGTATATATAACTATCGATATCTGTATAACATACTTCTATTTTATCTTGGTATTTTGGTTTCATCACATTATAATGGAAATCATACATTAAATATTTCGATAAATCTAAAATTGACATACCCACATAAATTGGTTTGTTAAATTGCACTTTAACCTTGTTCATGTGAACTGCTACTAAATTTTCCGTAAAAACTGTAGCACTTTTATAATTTGGTTTTGCTACAAGCTTCTCGTATTTTTTCTCATCACTTACAAGTTTAATATTAACTCTCTTTCTAATATTCTCCATAGTCTTCCCAAATACTGAATTATTCATGAGCTTATAAAAGTCTTTTTCAAAATCATTTGTTGCTTTCGTTCTCATTTTTGTGCTTAAACCAATATATTTCTTCAACCAATCTGATTGTTCGAACTCTATTACTCGATGTATCTTCTTAAGTTTCAATCCAAGTGAAAGACATTGTTTTAGGTTTCGATAGTGAATTACATATTTTTCTTTATCATATAGGGTTGTTTATAGCTTTGATTGTTTTGAACCAGGCGGACATATATTTTGAGGAGCTAATGGGTAGTCTTTGTGATAGTCATGTAATTCTTTAGGATATTCAAGATCAACTTCTAATATATAACCAGTATCAGAATCATCAGGTATATTTGTGAAATCTATTTCTTCAATCTCATCTTCACTTAACCATCTAAATCCCTTATAAATCCCAGATATTGACTCATTGCCCACTCATACAAGTTATTGGCATCTAGATACATTAAGTAAGAATCTTCTTTATTCTTATCATAATCTTCCATATACTTATTATTTGCTTTAACATATCTTTTTGAGCATTGACTAATCCCACCTCTTATTCCTTTCTCTACCATTAATACCATATTATAATCCCACAACAATTCTAATTTTATATTTGTCATCTTTAACAGTGCATCCCAGGCTAAACCTGGTGCTGTCATATACCAAGCTGGATCAAGATCATAAGCTTTAAGACATGTTTCTCTAAAGTTCTCAAACACATCTGCTAACAATAATACATCTGTTTTCAAATATAAATCATGGTATTCTCCGAGATTCTTAATGTCAAATGTTTCCCATACTTTCTTTGCATGTTCATAATATTCATCACTTATATGTGTGTTCATAAGCTTGTTGAAGAATGCTTCCTTTAGCGGTAATTTTCTTTCTCTAAACCTATTCCAATCGTTAACATAATCATATGGGTAAACACCTTTTCTTATTACAAGTTGAAACTGTTCTTGATTAGGATAAAAGTGTTGGGTATGTACCATTTGTTCAGGTTTCAAGTTCGATGACAATTTGTCTAAACTAAAAGCCATAAATCTAAATGAATCTACAAATTTCAATTTAATAGTTCCAACCTTTTTACTGAATGATATGTATCTTTCTTCGTTATTGGGTATTAGATATATTTCTTCTTTATCACATCCAAGCTCTTTTATAAACAAGTGAGAGTCATATCCTGTCAAGTTATGTATGATCACTGGTACAAACTTTGGTACTTTAACTTTTAAATTGCAGTTATTACATAGAGGTGCTACAAATTTTCCTGTTATATGATCATGATGCTTAACTTTATGATTTTCTTTAGTATACTCCTGCTTACAGTAATAACAACATTTAGATTTATTGAACTCTTTTCTCTGACTTTTTGTTAATGGTAATTCGTTATTTTGTTTGTATATGTCCGATATGTGTTTAGCTTCTTTTGTTAACAGTCTTATAAATTTATTAGCAGCGTTCTCACCTCTATACAAAACAGGATTAGTTTTACTTCCATCGCTCTTTACTACATAATAACAAAATCCAGATGGCTTATGTTGCTGATATTTTTTAGTATATGATTCATCTTCCGGATAACGTTCTTCACAACCCATAACTTTATGTAACAAACATTCAAAATCAGCATAAATCACAAATGGCATTTTCATTGTGTATTGATAGTTTTTAAATTCAACACATTTACCTTCTTCAGGCATTATTATTTTACTGGATCATTTAACGAAGAATCTTGCTCATGTTTATTTAAAGCGTCTTGTGAGTAAAAGTATAACAAACATCTATCACATAAATATTTTCGAGCTCTCCATTTAGTTAACTGTGCACATACTAGTCTGCTTAAATCCTTAATCCAATAATAGGTGTTTTAACATGATCTTCATTTTGTTCTTTTATATATAATAAATTGACATGATTTTCTTGCTTGTTTTGTGTGTGATGTAGTATATAGATTGAATAGTCTTTATCATATGCATAGACATTTATAGAAATATTAAGTAATTTTTCAGCTCTTGGAATATCACATAGTTTTACAGGAAAATGAATATTTTTTAATTTTTCTTCTAAGTATTTAACAGCTTGCTTGTACTTGGAAGGTCGTTGTGGATCTTTATTAACTGGGTATAGTGCAGAACAAATTGAATATAACAAACATTTTTCATCTTCGTTCTTTACATTTATGACTGCTTGTTTATTTTTAATTTTATCAGGTAAATCTATGTATGTTGATCCTTTATATGGTGTATATTTGACGATTGCTAGTTGTAAAAAGTTAATGTTTATAAGAGCCCAGCCAGAACCTCTAGCTTGGAGCTCATCCATTCTTGTTCTTAATCTTTGTTTCATTTTAGTTATTTCTTCTTTTAAATTACTTGATTGATATATTTCTTGGTTTTCAGTATTAAAATAGAAGTTTTGAGTTTATTTACCTTTCTTATATGTACAACTTATATAAAGATTAGCTTTCAATGAACTATGTTTACTTAAGCTAATTTGTAATCTGTTTAATATAGCTTTAGTTGTTGCAGTAATATATTGTTCAAGTGGATCTTGTGGTTTGTAATCTGTTGTAAATTTCCAGGTTTCTAATCTTGATTTTAATGCAATGTTCTGACGTTTTACATCAATTGGTACTGATTCAACTTTGATTCTTGGTTCTTCAATTACTTCTTGTTTAAATGAGAATATATTTCTAATCTGTCTTCTGCTTTGTTCATCATCATATTGTTAAAGAAGGTTTATTAGTTCTGCTTTTCTTAATCGGGAATATTTTTTGATTCCCTTTTCTTTACATTGTCGTCTTAACTCTATTACAGTAAATCTACTATAATTACTCATCTTTTATTATATAGAAAAAACTTACTATTACTCAATTTTTTATCTTCGCCGGACTATTTCTATTCATTTTTGTACTATTTTTACTTCCATATATCCTAATACAACACTTAACATTGTACACTCCTGCCATTGTCTACATATTACGCTTTGTATTAGAACACGACTTTCATGGGAATAACCCATCAAAGTTACATATACACATATTAAAATTAAATCATTTTTGTAAACTTACTTATCATCGTCATAATCATCACTACAATATTTATATTCATCATCACTACTCAAATCAGATGTTTTTTGTTGCATTATTAATAATTCTTTTTCCTTTAACAGTATTTGCTTCTCTAGTAGTGCTGCTAAGAGTTTAAGATCATGATGAATTAGTTTAAGTCTATCGTGTAATAAATCAAAGTGTGCTTCCATATTTATTATATAGAAAACCAACAAAAATTAGATAAATTTAAAAAATCTAAGAATAAAAACGAACAGGTGAATATGACTAATGCTAAGGAAATATTATCTTACAAACCTATATTTGATTGTGTATGTAAACATTTAGATATTGGTGGTTATAATGATGAAGACAAAATAAATTTTAGCGTGTCCATAGGTATGTTAGATCATTTGTTCAAGAAAGCCACTAAAGAAAAGAACCCATTTCTTATACAAAACATTCTCTATGCAAACGTTATGAATTTGTCTGATGAGATGTTAGATTCACTGACTGATGAACAATGGTTATCTATAGGTTATGATGATTATGAGGAGGAATATAACTATGATCACATTACAGAAGACTTCATACGCAAATATCAGCAGAAAGTTAATTTGAGTAAAATATGTTCATGGAAAAAGTTATCAGAGGAGTTTATAAGAGAATTAGCTGATAAAGTTGATTGGGAGATTATTTCGGAAAGCCAAGACTTATCAGAAGACTTTATAAGAGAATTTGCAGATAGAGTTGATTGGAAGGAAGTATCGTTAAATCAAAACCTATCTGAAGAATTTATTAATGAGTTTATAGACAAAGTTGATTTTGATGCTATATCTTATGGAAGCAAACTCTCTGAAGCCTTTATACGAAAACATGCAGATAGAGTTGATTGGTGGAGCTTACGTAGGACTCAGCAATTATCAAAAAACCTTATAAGAGAGTATACTGACAAAGTAGATTGGGCAATGATTTCAATATTTCAAAATTTAACAGAAGAATTTATTGCAGAGTTTAAAGACCGCGTTTATTGGGATAACATTTCAATTTATCAAGACCTCTCTGTAGAGTTTATATATGTACTTAGACACTTTGTGGATTGGAGAGTTATAATAAGAAAATATCATAATAATTCTGATTTAGGTAGTATATTGAATTTAGCATTCCATGTTACAACAGATGGTTTGTTTAATGCTTAACTAATTACCTTTTATGACTATTATACCATAAAAGTCGTAACCTTAATTATCAGATATTAACATATCATACAAGCAATCTATACTGTTAACCAAATCTTCTTCTGATAGGGATGTTCAAAACTCATTATCCTTACCTTAACGAATATCTAAATACGAAACTTACTGTTAATTGTCCCTTATACTTAAAAATAAATCAATAACAAACTCATCATCTTCTTCTCCATCCGCATTCTTTAGGTCTACATGACAACCATGCGAAATAACACAATTATATTTTTCTTTTACTTTATTCAGAAGGTTAATCGAGTTTGGGTCTTTGGTTTTAGACAATATAGTCATGTCTGGATATTTTTCTTGTAAGCATTGTAATCTTGTCTTTATGTTACACTCTTGAATTCTTCCAACCCAATATCTGTAACTCTCATAGCTCTTTACTTGTTCTCTTTTGTCTATTTCGTGCTTTTCTAATATCTTTTGTAGTTGAATAGGGAAGAGATTCTTTTTAATAATAACTAGTTTGTGTACTTTCCCTGGATCTTCTCTATGTTCTGCAGCTATCTCTCTAAGTCTTGTGTTTTCTATTCTTAAATCGCTCATTTGTTGTTCTATCTCTTCTACTCTTCTTTGCAACTCTTCTTGATCTTCTTGAATCTGTTTAAAATTAGAAACGAAATAGTCTTCGATGATCACAGAACATTTTTCCTAAAAGTCATGTGATATCCAAAAAGCAATAGCTAGGAAAAATCTTTTGTACACATATGTTCCGGAAATTATATTATTTATCTCGTTACCTGCGAGTTTTATTTCGTATGTTGAACTTTTTAAGTGGAGCACATCTTCTCTATTTATTTTTTTGTTGTAATATTCAATAAGATTCTTTGAGTTAACCAATCGTAACCAAACTTTAAACGGCTTACCTCCATCATGACACAGTTTAGTAGCATTAAATTATCCAGTTTTCTTATCTATAATCAATCTAAAATCACCAAACAAACTATACCAGTTATCATCTTTAATCTGTTCATAGCAAATATCGTTTAAACTAGGAGAACTATCCATAATACTCACATTTATTATATAGAAAATCATTATTTTTAAATTATTTTCGTCACTATCTACCAGTTTTATATTTTTTTTGCTTGAAACATATCTCATTCAAACCAGCCTTTTATGGTTATTATTCCATAAAAGACAAACATTTATATTTACATTATAACATTACTTTTATCTATCCAGCTATTATGTGAATCATCAAATCCTAACCACTTAACGTATACTTTATCACCTTTCTTTCTCAAAACTTTTCCACCAAGTATTCATCTTTATGTTTCGTCTTTAATAGTTCTGGTTCGTATATCTACCTTGTACATCCTCTTCTTCTAAATCTTTAATTCTATACGTACGTGGATTAGATGGAATAACTTCGCTAATAACAAATACTTCTGTTGACCAATTAGGTGTATATCCTTTCTCAAATAACCCTTTCGATTTACTTATACGAACATGATCACCTAATTTGTATTTGGGTTTAACACGCTTATATTCTTTCTTATACACTTTCTCCAATATTGTTCGCTCATTTTTCTTGTTAACTTCTATAGGCTTTAAACCAATTGTTCTATGCACTCTATTATTATACTCACTAATCAATGTTGGTAACAGAGGTGGGCATTTTTGCTAACCCCCACTCACCCTCACCCTCAATTGACTCCCTCACCCTCACCCTCAGCCACCCTCACCCTCAGTTGGCTCCCTCACAGTCACCCTCAGCCACCCTCACCCTCAATCGACACCGTCACCCTCACCCTCAGCCACCCTCACCCTCAGTCGACTCCTTCACCCTCACCCTCAGCCACCCTCACCCTCAATTGACTCCCTCACACTCACCCTCAGCCACCCTCACCCTCAGTTGGCTCCCTCACAGTCACCCTCAGCCACCCTCACCCTCAGTCGACTCCCTTTCCCTCACCCTCAGCCACCCTCACCCTCAATCGATTCCCTCACCCTCACCCTCAGACACCCTCACCCTCAATCGACTCCATTACCCTCACCCTCAGACACCCTCGCCCTCAATCGACTCCCTTACCCTCACCCTCAGACACCCTCACCCTCAATCGACTCCCTTACCCTCACCCTCAGCCCCCTCACCCTCAATCGACTCCCTCAGACACGCCCTCAGCCCCCCTCACCCTCAATCGAGTTCCTCACCCTCAGCCACCCTCACCCTCAATCGACTCCCTCACCCTCAGCCACCCTCACCCTCAATCGGTTTCCTCACCCTCATCCACCCTCACCCTCAATCGACTTCCTCACCCTCAGCCACCCTCTATCAACTCCCTCACACTCACAGTTTCTTTCATGTACTAAATAAACAATAAGTAAGGGTTAATATGACTCTCATTCAAGTGATTAAAATTTATATTACGTAGATATACGTTATATCTACGGTATAATATTATTTATATTTCATATACTTGTATATATACAATAAATGGCCATTTTGCTCTGGGATCGCTCGTGCTCGAGTTCACCAACACAAGAAAGAATATCAAAGGGTCGCAGACATAAGCTCACCGGGCATAAGCTCACCTTTGTTAAAGCAAAAGCGGACAAAAGCTCTCCGGACATAAGCTCACCACTAATAATATAATTATATTATAATAAGATAATTAATGCAATAAAGAATACAATAATGATAATTAAATACATTTATAGGTTAACTAATTTAATTGCAAAGGAAAATAAACCTGAATAAAATTTTAAAAAGCACCTGAAAAATGGCAAACAGAAAATATGACAAAAATGAAAACCAGATTTTGAATATTAACATGAAGTAGATTTTGAATATTAAAATATAAATTGAAAACGGATTTGGACAAACAAAAGAGTACTATTTCCTTTTACTGAAGAAAGTAATCCAACCCCCCTCCCCTATGCTGAAACTTTCGGTGCAGGAAATTTTGTAGCACAGAAATATTGGTAAACGAAATTTTGGTGAAAGGCTGTCTCCTTGTTTTTTTTTTTTTTTTTTTTTAACTATGGCTGAAATCAACTCAGAAATATTTCATTTTCCTTTAGAAAGAAATGAAATGAAATCTTTTAAGTTTTACTTCCCACGATTATGCCGGTTAGGCTAAAGAAGACGGATGAATAACAAATGAAATGTGGAATGACGAAAGTGGGAGAACCCCGAGGATACCCACGCACAAGGTAGTTGTCCACCACAAGGTTTACTTGGCGGGGACTGACATGTAACCCGGGATCCAAGCACCAGAGGTGAAAGCTCTACCACTGATCTACCGCTCTCCCCCTTTAGAAAAACGTATGATGGGTATGAAGATGTATTAAAATCTAGACTTTGACTAGTAGTAGACCTAATTCAGTAGAAAATAGAGCTATTAATGCTATATATCAATTGTCAGACATCAGAATAAAATAATAAGGATGTTGCAGGGTTTAATGTGTTAAACGTGGGTTGACTTTGAGGAACTTGTAATAATATGCTCCAGATATTTAAATCTGGGCTTTGACTACTAGTAGGCCTACCTTCTCAATAGAAAGTAGGCTATATTACTAACGTCATATAGGAGTTATTAGACATCAGAATAAAATATTAAGAATGTTGCAGAGTTCAAGTCTTAAGTCTATTATTATACTTGCAGACCAAGGCTCATCAAATGAATCTCTTTCTTATTTTATTTATTAAGAACAAAACAAGAACTTATTAACCAAAAGAAAAACCTTTGTGTTAGTAAATTAGAAAGAGATTTCTTTGAGTGTTAGGCTGCAAACACGACGACAGCACTAAGAAGCAAGCCCTAATTTACATCTGAGTATGATGAATTCGTAAAAAAAAAAAAAAAAAAAAAAAAAAAAAACAGAATCACGAATCCCGTTAGGTAACCAAATTCTATTATGTAAGTATGCATGCCTAATCATCAAAATATTTTAATGCAGTGATGAATTGTCCGACCTATAACAGGCACGTAGCCAGGATTTCGTGAAGGGGGGGTCCGTGACATGAAATGCTGTGGTCATCACACCAGGGGCTCGATCATTCTGAACAATTTTACTGGAACATATATTGTTTGTTTAGCCAGGATTTCATAAGGTGGGGGGGGACATGAAATTCTGAAGACCCAGGAGCTCGATCAATCTAAACTACTTTACTATCAACATATATTGATTTGTGAGGATATATTGGTAAGTATTTTAATAAACTATGAAGAAATCTCGAGTAAAAAAAAACGTATTGATAAAGATTATACAATATGTACATCCTTCGCCTGTTTATTCAAATATAACAATATTCCTTTCAATATGACCTCAACTATTATAAAAAGTACATATTCACTATTATAAAAAGTACATACTCAATAATGTCTTGTAAAATATTTTGCAATATCTGCGTTCCTTTTTCTGTTGAATCAAATGTTAACCGAACTTTTTTCCACATATATTTATGTTTTTATTATTCAACTACTGTCTGTTTCAAATGACAGGTTAAAGGAGCAGTAGAAAATTGTTTTTGAAATAACATATTCGATATTGCAAGGGTGCGATGACGAAAAATTATGATAAAAAATGTCCACGTTGTTACACAACAGCACTATGCTTTCGGAAGCTTGAAATCTCCCTGACTAGTAGCAGAAGTTCTGAGAATTCCGCAACTTTTCTAGAAATTTCGAATTCCTTGACTCATACAGGATTAAAAATAGAGGCTGCTCTTGAGGGAAGTCACACTGGTAAAAAAATAGTTTTCTTGCCTCAAAGTACGAGAAAGAAGATAATCTGATCCAGTTAGAAAGTGCAGGGCACAATTCGGAACAATATTGCGGTGTCCCAGGTTCCCAAATATATATAAGGAAGGCTTTTTGCAATATAGTGCGAAAACCTTTATTGTTCTCAGAAGGAAATAAAAATTCCAACTGTACTACCATACTAATTAATGAAGGCAATAACAGCACTTATGGTATTTATTGGCATCTCATCATCATCATCACAGGTATTCTGCCTTTATTGGCAGGTCACTTGCCGCAGCTGAGAAGCTTCCATGCTCCACGGTCCTCCGCTAACCTTTTCGTCTTCGCGTATGATCTTTCTGTTTTAATATCATCCATTAATTGTAGTCTCCTTCGCCCCCTCCCTCTCTTTCCCGCCACCATACCCTCTAGGACGTCCTTCATGATACAATCTCTTCTTAGGCAATGTCCCAACCAGTTTCTCTTCCTCTTCCTAATAATATCTAAAAGTGTTCTTTTCTCACCCACCATTTCTAACACTCTCTCATTCGTTTTCCGCTCGACCCAGCTAATTCTTTCCATTCTTCTCCACACCCACATTATTGACATCTAGTCTCCTCTAGAGCTCGGGTTCAATAATTAAGAGCGACCCCGAATCCTAATAAAATAAGTCAGAGCAAGCCGAAATGAGTGCGAGCACAACTGACTGAAGTGAGTCCGAGCGAGCGCAATATAAAATGACTATCTATTTAATATATATATATATATATATATATATATATATATATATATATATATATATATATATATATATATATATATATATACAGACTGTTCCATAATTCGTCTTATTTTCTACAGCGTTGGGAGAAGGTGAAGTTTATACACTATTAATGTAAAATTTGGCACTCTTATTGAGAAATATCTGAATTTTTCGAATTTCTAAAGAAAATAAGAGAAAATTGCTGTTTAGGCCCCCTTTTAGGGGTGTAAACACGAAACTTCATTTTCCTTATGGGAGATTCAATGTTAAATTTTAGAAGCAGTTTTCTCCAATAATTATTCGTGAAGATTTTGGAGCAAATGAGTTGTATTTGTTACAAAATGCAAAAACACTCATTCACAAAGCTAGTAAAGCCGTCTCAAACATTATTTTGCGAAGGTCCCCCTTTTGGGGGGAAGGGGTGTAAAAAGGTGGTGGGTGATATGTTACCAAAATCCCCAAATTTATTTTCGGAATGCCAGTAAGCGTGAGATTAATCACAAATGTCACAGAATTAATGCTCCAATGTCCTTACATGTAAGAGTGACTGATAATGGGGCTACAGCCCCCTTTCAAAAAGAAAAAAAATCACCATAAATATCCTTAGTAGGGACATATGAGAAGGAGGTATTTTTGTTAATTAATGTGAAATTTGGCGTCATTGTATCAAATGAGTATGCGTTTTCCAAACCTAGAATGTTATTTTGATAGCGCACCGCCCTAGGGGGCACAGGGGGCGAAGCACTCAATGATGGATCTTTATAAAAATTCAAAATTTTGTTCCGGAAATACCAGTGAGCGTCAGATTTTTCACCACTGTCACAGAATTAATATTCTAGTGCTCCTTGCATGTGCCAGTGACTTATATAGGGCTATAGCCCCCTTTCAAAAATAAAAAAAAATCACCATAAATATCCTTAGTAGGGACATACGAGAAGAAGGTATGTTTCTTTAATTAATGTAAAATTAGACGTCATTGTATCAAAAGAGTGTGCGTTTTTCAAATCTGGAATGTTATTTTGATAACGCACTGCCTTAGGGGGGCACAGGGGGCGAAGCACCTGATGATGGATTTTTATAAAAATTCAAAATTTTGTTCCGGAAATGCCAGTGAGCGTCAGATTTTCACCACTCTCACAGAATTAATATTCTAATGCTCCTTGCATGTGCCAGTGACTTATATGGGGCTATAGCCCCCTTTCAAAAATAAAAAATCACCATAAATATCCTTAGTAGGGACATACGAAAAGAAGGTACTTTTTTCAATTAGTGTGTAATTTGGCGTCGTTGTAGCACAAAGGTATGAGTTTTTCATATCTGAAATGTTATTTTAGTAACCACTGCCTTAGGGGGGGCACAGGGGGCGAAGCATCAGATGATAGACCTTTATAAAAATTCCAAATTTTGTTCCGGAAATGCCAGTGAGGGTCAGATTAATCACAAATGTCACAGAATTAATATTCCGATGCTCCTTGCATGTGTCAGTGACTGATATGGGGCTACAGCCTCCCTTCCAAAAATCATATTAAAAATTCACCATAAATATCCTTAGCAGAAACATACCGGAAAAAACTATTTTTTTTAATCAATTAAGGTAAATTTGGTGTTATTGTGCTAAAAAGGTAAGTGTCTTTTAACATGGGATGTTACTTTGGTACCGCACCGCCTTAGGGGGCACAGGGGGCGAAACATAAAATGATGGATGTTTATCAAAATTCCAAATTTTATTCTGGAAATGCCAGTGAGCATCAGATTAATCGTAAATTTCGCAGAATTAATATTCCGATGTTTTTTGCATGTGCCAGTGATTGATAAGGGGCTACAGCCCCCTTCCAAAAAACACATAAAAAATTAGCCATAAATATTTTAGCAGGGACATCCGAGAAACCATTATTTCTTGTCAAATTAATGTAAAATAATTTGTTATCTTAGTAAAAAGGCACGCGTTTTTAAAATATAGAATGTTATTTTGGTGACACCGGATTAGGACGGCACAGGGTGCGCAGCATAAGCATTTGAATCTTTATAAAAAAATCCAATTTTTTTCTGGAAGTGTGAATGAGTATCAGATTAGTCACAAATGACACATAATTAAGATTCCGATGCTCCTAGCATGTGCCAGTGATTGATGTGGGGCTACAGCCCCCTTCCACAAATCACGATAAATATCCTTAACAGGGACACACCGGAAGAAGCTATTTTTTTAAAATCAAGTAATGTGAAATTTGGCGCTGGCGTTTTTTTTTTTTAATTCGGTATAATTTTGATAACGCACCACCTTTAGCGGCAAAGGGTGCGAAGCATAAGACTGTGGAGGTTTATGAAAATTCCAAATTTTATTTTTAAAATGCTAATGAGCGTGAGATTAGTCACAAATGTCTCAGAATTAATATTCCGATGCTCTTTACATGTCCCAGTGACTTATATGGGCTACAGCCCCCTTCCAAAAATCACAAAAATTCACAATAAATATGTCATAATTAATATGTAAGTTGTCATTATTGCAAAACAAAAAAAAAAAAAATACAATAAAGGTGGAAATTACTGTAAATGAATAACTTCTGTCAGTGTAACTGATTATGCATATAGCTTTGTTGTTATGGTGTCACTGGAATATAATCAAAGAATTTTATATTTTTAAAAATCAATTAGGGCTCTTTTTATAGCAGAAAATCTCACATACAAATCACCTACGTATTTTCTACACACTTAAGGAGAACCATCTAGAAATAGAACACAAAATGACAATGGAAAACGTAGCAGGACAAAAATAAAAAATAAAATAAAATAAAAAAATAATAATAATGAAAAGTAAGATCTTAAAAATTAAAATCGAGCTTTAAGTTTCAATATTTTTTTGCTTTATTCGTAAAAAGAAAGAGCATGTATTTTCATTACTTCTTACACATTAACCGTATTATCCAACTTTCCATATAACAACTTACTCGTATGTACTGCAGACGGAATACACACGGACACACGGTTGTAATAGAAACAAATATTTTCCGAGGAATAAGAATCAGTTGCTGGAAATCATTCTTTGTTGAAAACTACTGTTTTTGGCTCTACTATCACTAATTGTTTAAAAAGATCATTAACCTAAGTGTAAAACCCATAAAATCAACTTACTTTTATTCGGCATGCCCTCCTGAACGAGCAAGACATAAATTAATGCGATTTACTAAAGAAACTGTGAACACCTTCTCCAATATATCTGGAGTGATCATCTCTATACTGTGGACAATCCTCTGTTTCAAGTCCTCTACACTGTTACATGATTTTTGGTAGACAATTTGTTTTAGGAATCCCCACAAGAAAAAATCGCATGGTGTAAGATCCGGACTTCTTGGTGGCCATTCGACACTTAACCCCATAGAAATAATCCGTTCCCCAAATTTCTCTCTCAAAAGATTTATAGTCGTATTTGAGCGATGCGCTGGCGCTCCATCTTGCATAAACCATAATTCATCACTTTGACCTAAATTTAAACGATCAAGTTCAGCAAATACTTTTTCTCTTAGTAGCTTTTGGTATGATGACGTTGTTACATTTTCATCAAGAAAGAAAGGTCCTATCACCTCAGTCGCAGTTATACCACACCAAACCATTATTCCTCGTTTGTCCATTGGCACTTCTGATCTCACGTTCGGCTGTATCGATTACAAATATCTTGAATGTGATGAGGACACAGAACCATTTAAGAAGAATTTTGCTTCATCGGAAAACATCACTTGAAATAAGAACATAGGGTTTTCATTTAACTTCTCGATAACCAGTTACAGAAATAAACACGATCACTATAATCACTTGCACACAATTCAGAAACCATTCGGACCTTGTATGGTTTTACCTTCAAGTTTCTTAAAATTCTTTGTAGCGTAGTTTTCTTAATATTTAAGCCTAAGCTTCGAGGAGCAAGGGATTTCCGCGGTGAACTAGTAACAGATAACAACACGTCTTTTTGTTTCTTCTGTAGATACACTCGGATATCTTCCTGCACTTTTTCTAGATGCAAGATGGGCAGTGTGAAAACAATTGGTGCGGAACTGTTTGTACAAACGGTGAATTTGCATATCGTGTACTTTTAATCCGAGTTCTTTAACTATACGGGATCTTATTGCTCTTGCAGATTTTTCTGATAAAATGTACCATTCAATTACATTAGCACTCTGATCCTGAGTTAAAGACTGCATAAACGAAGGACACTACAGTATGAATGCACTCTTAAAGTATACTGGAAACGACAAGTAATTATCAAATGATTAAGCCAGTCTATACCCGAGATTCACCTACTATGTAATGTCCATTTCCGGAGTAGTCAATCTAACCCAGGTGTTGATTACAGACACGAAATCCTATTGAACTGTCAACACGTTAACTCGTCAATCGTTGGTGTATTGCGATAAGAAAAGGTCTGAAACTGTTGTCAGCACACATGAAGAAGAAGTTGAGTCAGGAATTAGAGGGTGTTTTATAAACAAAAGTTTGTTGACATTGCTTAAAATCAGCTTACAGTGGGACGCCAACAAATGATTCGGACGTGTTCCAGTGCTTCTTAAACACACATCTCTTTGCATGCATTCTGAATAGGCCAGAGAGAAGCATGGAAGATAATAAAACAAAGTGGTGTGGTTCTTTAAATGATTTTGGGACCGGGAAGGGGGAATCGAATCACTAAAGTGGTCGCTGGCACATGGAGGTAGCTTCTAAGCATTAATTTTGGTATATTTCCAAATATTTTGACGCTCACGGGAAATAACGAAAAGTTTGAATTTTTCTTACTGCCTATCTTCCCCAATTTGGAGGTTTGGCGTAATAAAACTAGAAACGCATGTACCATCATAGATGAAAGGGGAGGAAGAAGACGAATGGTATCGTATTTTCTACCTAAAACTGCTAATTTACAGCAAAATTCGTACAAATATAGAGCAAACTGCTTTCCGCATTTTACATTGAAACTCCAGTTAGGCCAATCAAATTTTGAGTTGACGCCACTAAAAGAGATCAACACATGACCATTATCATATTGTCGCTTTAGCTCTTTTTCTAAACAAACATTTTTCGACAATAATGCCAAATTTCACTTTAATAATGAAAAATATTTACCTTCTGCCAGTAGGTCCTTGCGTATAAGGACATTCATCATGAATTTCTATTCTTTTATGAAAGGGGATTGTAGCCTAATATCAGTCACTGGTACAGTCCGCAGCAAAAAACCTGCAACATGAGCATATATGTTTATTGTGAAACGACGAAGTCTTTTGCTCCAAAATAAGTGTGTAGGGGAGGACGCCGAGGTTTCTCCTGGCGTGATTCACGCCACTTAGACGTTATGTTGATTCCCTGTGCTGTTAGTCGTAGTTTCACAATAAACTTACATGCTCATGTTGCAGGTTCTTTGCTGCGGATTGTACATGGAAATAGCATAGAAGCATTAATTCTGTGCGCCTTGCAATTAATTTCATGCTCCTTGGCACTACCAAAATAAAATTTGGAATTTTTATACTTCGGCCTCTGTGCCCTCCAAAGCCAAAAATTACCAACCGCGCCCTTTGTGCCCTGTTACCAAAATAACATTTCAGATTTGGAAAATACATAACTTTTTATTACAATAAAGCCAAATTTCACATTAATCGACCAATAGAAAAAAAGCTTCTTCTGGTATGTCCCTTTTAAGGATATTTATCATGATTTTTGGTGATTTGTGGAAGGCGGCTGTAGCACCACATCAATCACTGGCACATGCAAGGAGCATCGGAATATTAATTCTGTGTCATTTGTGAATAATCTAATACTCATTCACACTTCCAGAATAAAATTTGGAATTTTTATAAACATCCATCATTTTATGTTTCGCCCCCTGTGCCCCCCTAAGGCGGTGCGTTATCAAAATAACATTCCAGATTTGAAAAACGCATACCCTTTTGATACAATGACGCCTACTTTTACATTAATTAAAAAAAAACATACCTTCTTCTCGTATGTCCTTACTAAGGATATTTATGGTGATTTTTTTTATTTTTGAAAGGGGGTTATAGCCCCATATAAGTCATTGGCACATGCAAGGAGCATTAGAATATTAATTCTGTGACAGTGGTGAAAAATCTGACGCTCACTGGTATTTCCGGAACAAAATTTTGAATTTTTATAAAGATCCATCATTGAGTGCTTCGCCCCCTGTGCCCCCCTAAGGCGGTGCGTTATCAAAATAACATTCCAGATTTGTAAAACACATACTCATTTGATACAATGACGCCAAATTTCACATTAATTAACAAAAATACCTCCTTCTCGTATGTCCCTACTAAGGATATTTATGGTAATTTTTTTCTTTTTGAAAGGGGGCTGTAGCCCCATTATCAGTCACTCTTACATGTAAGGACATTGGAGCATTAATTCTGTGACATTTGTGATTAATCTCACGCTTACTGGCATTCCGAAAATAAATTTGGGGATTTTGGTAACATATCACCCACCACCTTTTTACGCTCCTTGCCCCCCAAAAGGGGGACCTTCGCAAAAAATGTTTGAGACGGCTTTACTAGCTTTGTGAATGAGTGTTTTTGCATTTTGTAACAAATACAACTCATTTGCTCCAAAATCTTCACGAATAATTATTGGAGAAAACTGCTTCTAAAATTTAACATTGAATCTCCCATAAGGAAAATGAAGTTTCGTGTTTACACCCCTAAAAGGGGGGCTAAACAGCAATTTTCTCTTATTTTCTTTAGAAATTCGAAAAATTCAGATATTTCTCAATAAGAGTGCCAAATTTTACATTAATAGTGTATAAACTTCATCTTCTCCCAACGCTGTACAAAATAACACGAATTATGGAACAGTCTGTATATATATATATATGTAATATAAATAATAATAAATTTCAATCACTTGAATGAGAATCATATTTAACCTTACTTATTGTTTATTAAATACATGAAGGTAACTGTATGAGGGAGACGATTGACGGTGAGAGTGGCTGAGGGTGAGGGTGTTCGATTGAAGGCCAGGGTGAGGGTGGGTGACGGAGTCGATTGAGTCGGGAGTCGGGCGAGAGAGTCGATGTACTATTTGTAATGTGTGATATTTATTCACTTGAAGAGTGTGTGACATTTGAGGCTGGTTTTGGAAATAGAAATGTCTTTTTCATAGATTTTCATGAGTAGTGTTTGAGGCTGGCATTTGTATTTGTTGTTTTAGTAACAAATTCCATTGCTTTTTTTTTTTTTTTTTTTTACATAAACATCATACAGTACGGAAACCGGTTGAGTTTCCAAGGTAGGAAATTTATATACTAACAACTAATGAACCCGTGCGTTCATAGAAATATCTAGCGAAATAGGTATTATTTTAATTGTAGGCTTTATAAATCCCAACAAACAAGAGTAGCACTTAAGTGTGTTGAATGTCGACAGCATCATGGTTTCTCAGCCCATTAACTTGTATGATTAAACATTCTATTTATTCTTTGAAATAAACGAAAATTTTAGCAAGTTAATTTTACTGATTTCTTCTTGACATCTTTAAATGTATACTACGCAAAATGTTACTACTGTATGATGTAATTTTAATATTTATGAACAGGAACGTACGCAGGAATTTATTTCGGGATGGTTCCAGAGCTTCTCGGGGAGGGTCCAAACATAATTTCAGGCTAAATTATATTAAAAATTGTAAAATTGCCCCTAAAATAAGACTAAATTTACAAAAAAGTCAGGTTTCGGGGGCTCCGGACCCCCAGGACCCACCCCCTACGTAAGTCCCTGTTTATAAATAAAAATTAAAGCAACATAACATTATATATAAGAATACTTTTAAAGCAAGGGACACCAAAATAGGCCAGAAGGAGAAATTAAAAATCAAAAATTTTAAATCACGAACATTAAAAAAGAATACTTTCTCTAATAAAACAATGGGCTAGAATAAAAAAGAAAGTGGCAAGTCGACATCCTAGAAAACACACACACACACCCTTTCTTTTATTAAAGTCTTTTTTCGAAAGCTACTCTGAACCAACGCTGTGTCGTTTGCAACAACTCGAGTTTGGTGTTGTTTACCACAATACTTTTATTGAGGATATATCAGTTCCTTTTCCAGTAAAGACTACCACATACCTGAAGAAACAGCTAAGTGTTCCCAGGCACATATATTCACATTTATTCCTTGCGAATGAGTGGTGAGTGTTCTCGCGTTCAGGACGAGAGAAGTCCCATACAATCTCGCTGCTGAAAAAAAATGTTTAGCTCAAAATGAACACAAAACATCCTAAGTTACACGATAGCTTCGTAAATTGAAAATTGCATTTCTCTTTTAACGGAGTCCTTTATATTAACTCATTTTATATAGTGTACTATTTTTTCGTTATACGAGGGTTGCTATATATATTTCTGGCCTAGGCAACACTAAGTGTTGCCAGGTGCAATCTGACATTTCCATTGGAAAGTTTGACATTTTGTAGCATAAATGTACTCAGAACTTTTTGACTTACGACAATTTTTTTTTCTTTTACAGGTACTTGAAGAAATCAACTTGGCAAAAAAATGGAATTAACTCGTGAACATTTTCGTGCGATCATTTTTCACAACTTTCGACGTGGATTATCACGACAAGAGTGCATCGATGAACTTAAATCTTTGTATGGCGACGAAGCACCATCCTATAGCACTGTGAAAAACTGGTACAACGAATTCAATCGTGGCCGACGCTCGCTCAAAGACGAATTCCGTGAAGGTCGTCCAAAAACAGCCGTTGTGCCAGAAAACATCGATGCCGTACGTGAACTGATAATGCAAGACCGTCATGTGACTTACCGTGAGATAGAGGCATGCCTAGGCATTTCTTCCACCAGCATACATTCGATATTGCATGAACACCTGGCCGTAAAAAAGGTTTGTTCTCGTTGGATCCCGCACAATTTGACAATCGCTCAAAAGAAAGCTCGTGTGGATTGGTGTAAAGAAATGCTGAAAAAATACGATCGCGGTGCTTCAAAAGACGTTTATAAGATCGTCACAGGTGACGAATCATGGATCTATGCGTATGAGCCCGAAACAAAACAGCAATCGACCGTGTGGGTCTTCCAAGACGAGCCAAATCCAACGAAAGTTGTTCGTGGAAGAAGCACTTCGAAGCAAATGGTCGCCTGTTTCTTCGGCATAACTGGTCATGTGGCGACTGTTCCGCTTGAGCAACGTAGGACGGTCAATTCTGAGTGGTACACCACCATTTGTTTGCCTGAAGTCTTCGGAGAAATTCGAAAAATGAACAAGAGAAGACGAATCATTGTGCACCATGACAATGCGAGCTCTCACACATCGGCTCAAACCAGCGCATTTTTGACCGGCCAAAACGTCGAAGTGATGGGTCATCCGCCGTACAGCCCTGACTTGGCACCCAATGACTTCTTTTTATTCCCACACATCAAGAAAAAAATGCGTGGTCAACGATTTTCGTCGCCAGAAAATGCTGTTGAAGCATTCAAAAACCATGTTTTGGAGGTGTCTCAATCGGAGTGGAAAAAGTGCTTCGAAAATTGGTTTGAGCGCATGCAAAAGTGTATAAATCTTGATGGAGAATATTTTGAAAAACAATAAAACCATTTTCGTTGATAAATATTCGTATTTTCATTATTAGGCCAGAAATATATATAGCAGCCCTCGTATTATGCTACTTAAGAACCGGTTTTTATATACTTAAAGAAATGTATAGATGAATCGAAAACTAGAACCACACTATGCTTATCATTCTCAAATGTATTACACATAACTTCTAGACTCAATGTGGTGTTATGACGTAAATTTCATAGTCACAAACATCTTACTTGAGCTTTCATTCACTTTAATTGGTGTTGTTTTAGCAAAATACAGGCTATAATCAACTCGCCCTTTTAAATTTTCTATTATTAAATTTGGATTTAATAAAGAAATGTTTATATTGAATGTGTTCTAGCAGGACAATATGTTCCCAAGCACAAAATTAAAAGTAGAGGCTGCTCTTGAGGGAAGTCACACTGTTAAAAATATTAGTTTTCTTGCTTCAAAGTAAGGAAAAGAAGGTAATCTGATCCAGTTAGAAAGTATGGGGCACGATTGGTAACACTATTGCGGAGTCTCAGATTCCTGGTGCAATATAGTGCGAAGCCACTTATTGTTCCCAGAAAAAAAAATTCAACTCCACTACCATAACATTTTTTTTAAAGGGGAGAAAAGCAGTTATGATATTTATTGGCATAAAAAAAAAAGAGAGAGAGAGAGAGAGAGAAATATTCAAAGGTGCACACACACTTGATGCAAAATTTTAATCTTGCTATCTTGAAAACTAAGGGTTTTTTTTATTTACCTCACCCCTCCGCCCCCACTTGGCACCGGCAAGTTTACCATCCGGTTCCGAAACGCATCTGGGGTGCTCTTTGGTCCATGCTTGACTTGACTAATTATAAAAACGGGTTCAATACGTGTTATATGAGCTTAATGAGCGTTTAAACACAGCACTATTCCATGGTACCGATTCGTACCATAAATTCCCAAAGGGTTAAACACTACTAAGCAAATACCTGTACTTTCGAAGTGACGGCTGTATCGAAATGATTAAAGATTGGTGTGACATGCTCATACGCTACAAGTCTTTCCTGGCTTTTGTTTTTTACCTCTTCCTGTTAACAAATTTTCTTCAATTTTCTTTTTTATCTGAAAGAAAGTGAAATAACGAAGAAATATGTTTACTTTTACCCCGTCCCTTTTTTTCTTCAGTAGGTTGACGAAAAACTACTACTAGTACTAGCTGCTGAGTATTTATCGAAATCAATCGCTCCTTTCTTTCATGTCAACTGCGGCTACAAATGAACAGTACTAATCCGAGGTTCGCTGTTGTATTCGGTGGTATTCGGAACGACGGTGAATGCTTCAAACTAGACCAACGATAGGTCAGATGTTTTGTTATTTTTGTGGAGGCCAACGATTTCTTGGCGCAAATACATTCATTTAATTTCCTCTTAACTCTCAAAGGAAAGGCCACATTTTTTTTCGGAACCTCCTTCCGCGTTAAGAAAGGAACTTTTTCTATTCCATATTGCCTTGCTTAAATTGTATCCAATCGACAGACTTTGAATTGAATTTGGAATTTGGAAGGAAGGAACAACGCATGTGACATCTTGAGGAAAAATCACTGCATGTTCAGAGCGCTGCTTTCCATTATAGAAGAGATTCTGAGAAAATTTGATTCCCACACCCCGAAAACACAAATACGCGTATTTTAAAAGAATTTAGACATCATTCGCGGTAACAGCCTGATATTTTTGTTTTGAAAATTTCGTGAAAAGCAGTTGTTGTTTGTTCCAATGAAGTGAGTATACTATTGATCGAATGTAGCGTATACCGTCGTACTTCCTAAATTTTAGGTGGCTATGCGATAGTTTCCAAAAATTAGAGGTGGGTATACGCCGTATACCGCGTATACCCTCCATTACATCCTTGAAACTAATACGCTCATTTATCCTCAAAGTTGAGTTTTTAATAAATCCTACGGTCTACTACAACGAATCTTTCTTGACACCTAACATTCCCCACACCGAGTTTTCCGTACACCGAAGTTTCCTGCTCCCGAAGGCTTGGTGCAATATAATGCGAAGCCACGTATTGTTCCCAGAAAAAAAGGAAAAATTTCAACTGCACTACCATACTAATTAATGAAGGCAAGAACAGCACTTATGGTATTTATTGGCATCTTGTCTCCTGTTTTTAAAACTTGTCAACAGCAACGGGTCATATGATATCCAAAAATCCTAAAAATAGTAAAATCTGTTTTTCTTTTTTTACTTTACTTGAATGAGAATGATATTTACCCTTACTTATTGTTTAGTAAGTACATGTAGATAACTGTGAGTGTAAGGGAGTCGATTGATGGTGAAGGTGGCTGAGGGTGACCAGAGTGACTGACGGTGGTTGAGGGTGAGTGTGAGGGAGTTGATTGAGGGTAAGGGTGAGTGAAGGTTAGCAAAAATGCCCATCTCTGGTATGGACCATGATCCTGCGATAAAGTCTCGACGAAATAACTGCTTGACTGAAAGTCTAAAATTTACCTAAAAAAGCGTAAGTCTCAAACTGTTTAATAGAAAATATGTATTATACAGTACTTCGACAAAGCTGCTGCAATTGAGTATTTTAATATATTTAATGGCAATAATGTATTTTGAACTGTGTACAATACAAAATAATGTATACCCATATTGTGGAGTGTGTACTCTGTATCATTTTATTGTAAATTAATAATATTTAAAAAACACTAGTGCCTTTGTTTGGCATGCTGTTTTCTATGACATGCTGAGATTTGCCACCACGATAGATTTTTCAGAGGGTTTAGAGGTTCAGGCCCTCTGTAGCAACGGCGCTGATTATTATTAGGTTATTACAAACATAATTTTTATCATTGTTATAACATAGTTTGTTGTAACGTAATTGTGTTATTTACTGTGAGTTTATGTCCGGTTAGCTTTTGTCCGCTTCTGCATCAATATAGGTGAGCTTATGTCCACGATCCGCCACTACACGCAAGAACCACTTCAGGATGGAAAACTTGCTAACTTAATTTCAAAAATGTATATGTTAATGGTAAAAGATTCACTTTGGAAAAACTGGAAAAGAACGGATCCCTATCAACTCTCCCTTCCAAATGTTGGTATGCAAGGAACAAGTTTAAATAATTCGCCTGGGGCGAATTCCAAGAAGCAGGAGTCTCTTTAGGAAAAAGCGAACTTTTCTGAATGCACAGCTGGTGACAAAAATACAGCCTCATAGCTGCCCTCCCGAAGTCTCCTAATCTTCCTCGTGGTGTTGATAGAACAACAGCGAAAGGCTAGAATTGATCCCTCCCCCTGCACTCAACCATGTTTCAGTCTGCAAGAAATCTTTGGTAACAAATTTCCAAGAAAAAGTGATGTACCGTACTTGCCGAAAGGAAACATCCCAGCGGAAACAAATAAATACGGTGGTCTCGGTATTGAGGACAATACAAAGATTGGAAGCGGAAAAACTGGTAGGTTGTCTTCAACTGATCCAAGTGATTTATTCAAAACAACTGGGCATTCACAAAAGTGCATTTGCACACGATACCAGGGAGTAATCTACACCCCGCCAACACCCCTCAAATTTCTTTACACACACCCCTGGATGGAAAAGGAATACTCCTCCAAATCCAATTGTATCAATCAGTATCATATAGGTTCTTTATTGCATCAAGTTAAAAAAGGTTTAGCGTTGAGGAAAGAAGGCAACATTCTTATTTATTTATTTCACTTCAAAATACGAAGCGACCTCGTTCTCATGTACGGCTTCGAGAACCACATGCCCTCATTATTTCGGGCGGTGTTTCGATCAAAAGAATTGACAAAACAGACCTACTCATACCTACCCTCCTCGACTCCGCAGTCATTTCCTAGAAAAGAGATTGATGTACAGATGCAGATGACTGAAATTGGCAACGTCTTGAGCGGTCATTCACCTCCTCCTCCTCAATAAGGAAAAATGTGACAATATAGCAGGGGCGGATCCAGGGGAAGGGAGGCTGCTTAAAGGAGGATGTGCTTGAGAACACATTGTCCTGCTAAAATACGTTAAATATAAACAATTCTTTATTAAATCCGAATATAAGAATATAAAATTTGAAAGGACGAGTTGATTATATTTTTATTTTATTTTATTTTATTTATTTAACAATCGAACTCCAACAGGGACGATCATCCCCAATTATAGGATCTTTTACAACAGTTGATTTACAATTTTATAGCCTGTATTTTGCTAAAAGAACAAATATTAAAGTTAATGAAAGCTCAAGTAAGATGTTTGTGAGTATGAAATTTACGTCATAACACCACATTGAGTCTAGAATTTATGTGTAATACATTTGAGAATGATAAGCATAATGTGGTTCTACTTTACGATTCATCTATACATTACTTTAAGTATATAAAAGTACACTATATAAAATGAGTTAATATAAATGACTCCGTTAAAAGAGAAGTTATCGTGAAATTTAAAATGTTTCGTGTTTATTTGGAGCTAAATATTTTTTCAGCAGCGAGATTGTATGAGACTTATCTCGTCCCGAAGGCAAGAACACTCACCACTTTTTTGCAAGGGATCAATACGAATATAAGTTCCCGGCAACATTTAGCTGTTTCGTCAGATATGTGCTAATCTGTACTGGAATAGGAACTGTTATATCCTGAATAAAAATATTGTGACAAACTACACCAAAATCGAGTTGTGGGAAACGACATACCATTGTTTCAGAGTAGCTTTCGAAAAAAGACTTTATATAAATTTCCTACCTTGTAAATTCAAGAGGTTTCCTTACTCTATGATGTTTATGTTTAAAAAAAAGATGCAATGGAATTTGTTAGTTAGACAACAAATACAAATGCCAGCCTCAAACATCACTCATGAAAATCTATGGAAAAAACATTTCCATTTCCAAAACCAGCCTCAAATGTCTCACACACTTCAAGTGGATAATTATAACACATTACAAATAGTACATCTACTCTCTCGGCCGACTCCCGACTCAATCGACTCCCTCACCCTCAGCCACGCTCATGCACCATCCATTACCCTCAAGAAGTGTTGGTAAGCCAAGCTCCTTAAATACGAAATTAGAATGAGTAGTTTAAGGTTCCACGGTTATGCCCTTTATTCTAAAGGAGACGGGTGACTAATGCAAATGAATAAAGGCAAAATTAAGTCCTTGTGTTCGCTCACCGAGAATTGAACCCGTGACCCTGTGCATCACTGGCGCACACGCTAACCACTAGACTTGTGATGAGGAAAGTTAGAAAATAAGTAACAGTAGTTTAAATTTGTATTATTTAAAGTTGAACTAACCACTAATTATGTTTCTGTATGGGAGGGGCAAAACATGATGTGTACTGTACATTTAAGCAGGCAACCAAATCTCAAACTTATCAATTAATTTTAAAATACTTTAAGTTCAGTGGTGAAAACGATATATATACTGCTAAGCAGGCATGTAGAAACTAATACGTCATTCTATTAAATTATAGATCATCCGTTACAACGAATGTTATGAGAACCTGTGACTATGACACGTCTTACAAGGAATGCTTTTCCAAGAATTACAGAATTTTCGTGACCTTTCCACCCCTCTCGAGCCTTTATAGTTGGCTTCTGACAAAAAGAATGTGTTTTCCGCATGAGTAAGTAACTATTCCAAGAAACAAAGTATGTGATTCTAACGACTGCGAAAATGTTAATAACCTCTTTTAAGTCAGACATAAATGCTATGTTTTTGTTTGGTTACATAAAATATGTTTTCTTTTCTAGCTATATGACCACTCGAAAAAAATACTAGAGAGGGGAAAAAATTAAAATGTTTTTCTGGGAGGGAATTAAATTTTTGTCACACGGAATATCCCTTTCACCATCCCCATTAATTCGTACACTGCACCAACTGATATTTTGTGGCCTAATTACGTGACTCTGTGCCAAACAGGTTGCTACTCTATTTGAAAAATGAAATGAAATCTTTGAGTTTTATGTCCCACGATTATGCCGGTTAGCCTAAAGGAGACGTTGATGATGAGAAATGAATGAAATGGTGGAATGAAGAAAGTGGGAGGAAACGAGAGAACCCCGAGGAAACCCACGCACACGGTGATTGTCCACCACAAAGTTAACTTGGCGGGGGCTGGGATCGAACCCGGGACCCCAAGCACCAGAAGTGAACGCTCTACCACTGAGCCAGCGCGGCCCTACTCTATTTGAAGTTCGCAGGAAACTGCTATTTCTTCAATCATTTCCCAAATAAATAACTTTCAAGCAAACATCCTTCAGGAATTCATTCTGGTGATGGGCATTTTCGCTTAGCCTCACTCACCCTCACCCTCAATCAATTCCCTCAACATTACCCTCATTCACCTTCACCCTCAATCGACTTCCTCACCCTCACCCTCAGCCACCCTCAGTTGACTCCCTCATCCTCAGCCACCCTCACCCTCAGTTGATTTCCTCATACTCGCCCTCAGCCACCCTCACCATCAGTTGAATCCTTCACCCTCACCCTCAGCCACCCTCATCCTCAGTCGACTCCTACACCCTCACCCTCAACCACCCTCACCCTCAATCGACTTCCTCACCGTCACCCTCAGCCACCCTCACCCTCAATCGACGCCTTCACCCTCACCCTCAACCACCCTCACCCTCAATCGACTCCCTCACCCTCACCCTCAGCCACCCTCACTCTCAGTTGACTCCCTCACCCTCACCCTCAGACACCCTCACCCTCAACCGACTCTCCCACCCTCACCCTCAGACACCCTCACCCTCAGTCGACCCCATCACCCTCACCCTCAGACACCCTCACCCTCAATGGAATCTGTCACTCACCCTCAGACACCCTCACCCTCATCTACCGAAATGAGGGTGAGTGAGGGTGAGGGAGGCCCTCTTGAGGGCAAAAATGAGTGAGGGTGCCCATCTCTGGTTGGTAATATCTCTATCCATTTGTAATTCCCTTGTGTTGTAAACCTTTTCCACATGTTTTGTTTAAGTGTTCTATTAAATCTCTCAACAACAGAAGCATTCTTTCCACTATAGGTTGAGTAGTGATTAATCTTATTTTCCTCCATTAACTTCTTAAACTCTTTATTGTAAAACTCTTTACCTTGATCAGTTTGTAAGTTACTAGGTTTTCTCGTTCTTAATATGGATTCGAATGCTTCTGTAACATTTTTACCACTCTTATCTTTAACAGGAACAGCAAACGCATATTTCGTGAACACATCTATAATCGTTAGCAGATACTTATAGCCTATGTTTTATTTGGAAACACCTTTTAATACTCCACTATCCATTTGTACAAGATCAGCTTGCCAAAGATCATCGATACCTTTTATAACTACACTTAATCTGTCAAAGTTTTTTCTAGATGGTTTGTGAACTTCTTCTATGATGTCTTCTCTAACACCTTTACCATCATATAATCAATCATTCTTTTTAACGAATTGAGTTTTAGTAACACTGCATTCAGAACAGATACCTTTCTTTAGATATCTTCCATTCTTTGTTTGTTCAATTATAATGGTATCTTTCTCTGTATCTGTTGACTTCTTACATTTAACACAATACATCACCATTACTATTTATTGTATAGAAAATCAACAAAATAATTAAAATTTATCACTACCTAATACTATACTTTTAACATTATCGCCATCACTTGATTCGTTTTCACCTCCATCTTCTGTTTCTATATACATAATAAGCAATAATAATTTACCTTCTTTCAATTCAGAATCTTTGGATGGTCTAATTGTTAACTGATCATACATATTAAAGTGTAATGGAAAACTTTCAACTAAAGCGTCATTTAAAAATAGATCTATAAGATGTTTATTAATACTCGATTCTATATGCATTAACCTACCTCTATAAAGAAATTTGTAGGCAGCAGCTAAATTATATACAAAAAAGGCTGGTTTCCCAAGATCATCTTCTGCCAATCGACATGGAAATTCAACAATTTCTTTTCATGTAAGTAAATTAAACTCTTCTTTCACTGATTCAAGCTGTTCTAATGTTACAACATCTTGTTTATCAATAGCTTTAGATACATTAACCAATCTTTTATTCTTAAAATCAACCCAGGATCTAAAAACTTTTCTAGATTCTTCTTTTATACTTTTAATGTTACCAAAAATATCCAAATTTATTATATAGCAAACCTCCTTAGGAAAGTTCTCTTTCTATGTACATTACAACAAACAATAATTGTCCTTCTTCCATAGCTGAATTTTTAGTTGGTTTAATCGTAATTATATCGTTCTTGTTAAAGTTAAAAGGTAAATTTTCAAAGTATCACCTAAATATATGTCTAGAAAGTATTTATCTAAACTTAATTCCATATGCATTATTTTTCCATTATAGAGAAATTTGTAACCATTAGAGAGATTAAATATTCTAAAGATTGGCTCCTTAACGTTTTTAACTTTTAATCGATATAATAGAGGTATAGTTTCTTTTTGCATAATCAATTTAGTAGTATCAATTCTGATCTTTTGAAAATCTTCTTTCTTTATGTATGTGTCTTGTAACGTTTCTAATGCATCTTCAAATCGTTTTCTATCGTTCTCTAATTGAGCTTCTATTGACCTAAGTTGACTCACGCTAACAACATCATTTAAATTCTCCAGCAATTTTAATTTTTCTTCGCTAATATCAATATCACCTTTTCTATCCTAAACATTACCAAATATATCCATACTCATTTATTATACAAAAAATGTCCATCCTAATTTTTCAAAACATTTCTTTAACATCTCTATTTGTTTAGATGAATGTTTAAAATCAATATCAACATGAACATCATGCTTTTTCAACAGATAGTAAAATACACATTTTAAGTTAATAAACAATAGTATTTTCGAATACAGTTCTTTAAACGTTTCGTGTAAGTTTTCGAACTCATTTATAAGTGTTTCCTCCATATGTCGTAATTTTAATGGTTTTTGATCGGTAACGTGATAGTGTATTAAATAGACATCATCATAATATTTTGTGTTTTATTTTTCTTTAGTACTTCTAGAACATCTTTTGTTAATATTAAATCTTTTGGTGTATCCCTAAATTCATCATTTAACACTTTGAACACATCTTTGGGAATAATTCTATCCTGTAAAGCTTGCAAACGAGATAACTGTAACTTAAATCTTTTTGTAGTATCATACCATGGTTTTCTTCCACAACCACCTTTCATTTCTTTATTAGTACTGTAAACCCAACCAATCTATACACAACAATCATTACAAATGTACCTACTCATACCTTTTGTTAATGACTTACTACCACAATAACTGCATTGTAATGGTCTAGAGCTATAATTCGACAACAAGTCCTTTAAGGTAATTATTGGACGTAACTTCCAACTCTTCTTCCGTGTACAAAAATTTAGGTATTAACATTTTCCATAAATCAATAACATCATATACGTTGTTTCTATCTTTTAAGTCTATCTTACTAACATACTGAAAATACTGATAAAAATTATAACTATCTAGTGCATCTAGTTCATCCTGATGCTTCTCAAAATAATCTAAAAATCTATTGTGTATGGCTTCCATATTTATCTTAAAACAAAACTTTTATGGATATAAACCATAAAAGCACTTAAACTTAATCATTTTTAATCATATACATAACGTCACTAAAAGAATACCCTTGATTTAGAAGATTTAAAACCTTAACACAAAGATGACCACATATAACTGAATTAAAGTCTAGTATTCGTTCGTTATTGTAAAATAAGTTTTCGGTACCAATATATTGAACCAGTTGTTTAGGAGGAACACCACCATAAGAATCAAACACGTACTTTATGTTGTTATCTTTCCAATAGCATATCCAATGAGTACCAATGTTTACTGATTTATCGAAGTTAACTACACCGCACTCATTTACATAGCGTTTTTGTGGAAGTTCATCACTCATAAATACACCTCTAAATCGTTTTATTTTTAATTCTTTAACCAACCTCTCTATATCGAAGTTGGTCAATGGTTTTAGTTTTTTGACTTCTTTGGTTTACCTGCTCCATGTTTTTCTTCCATAGCCATATTGTGTCTGTTTTGTTCTTGAAGTTCTTGTTTATTTTTCTTAGCATCAAGTACAGTTTTAGTAATCGCTGCTGCACCACCTGCTAATGAGCCAACTGCTCCTAAAGCTGCTAAAATGGCTGGAATTGTAAAGATAAAACCACCCATATGCTCTTTCTTAATATTTTTCATTTGTGCAGTAGTTAGTTAAATCCATTCCTTTACCTTCTTTAATTTTCTTAGATTTATCACTAAGTTGTTTCTTTGTTAATACATCATCAATATTTAAATCCTTTAGTTCGTTGTAAGGAACACTAAACATACAACCTTTAATAGAACACATCTTTCTATTTATTTAAGAGAAAATCTTTGTTTGTAAAAGTACAGTTGTTGTAGCTCCACCAAAATCAATTAAGGAATCATTCTCATCTGTTATCCTTATCTCAAAATTGTCAACCTTGTCTTTGGATATAGGGAAAAATAATGGAGAAGTAGGCTCGTAAATAATACTATGTTTAAACTCGGCTTCTGTTTTAAATGATGCTATAATTCCTGTTTCTCTATGTTTGTATTCTGTATCTTTAACAAACATACCATCTGCTATATTACGGTGAACATTTTTAGTATCAAACGGATGAAACTTTGGCGGTTTATCTCCAACATGTTCTGTGTTTTTGGTTAAGTTTATCTCACTAAAACCTAATACCATATTAATGGTATCTAAGGTTATATCACACGGTCCGCTAAATATTTTAACTCTATTTTTCTCTCTGTCCTCAGTAAATTTAATAATTTTAAAAGCATCACCAGTGTATGGAAGAATTGATTTAATATGTTCTTATAACTCTTTTAAACTATATTGACCAGGTTGAACTATGAGTTGTTTTGTAAGATTAGGATGAAGGTTACTGCAAAATGTTAATTTATTATTTTTCTCTGTAATGTTTGGTGTTAGGTATGTTGTGTAAAACCCAACTAGTCCTATACTTAAATAGTTGCTACTGTTGTCTAATTTGTAATGGAGTTTCTTCTTTAAAACAGAAGTATCACTCGTTAACTTAAATACCTTAGCCATTTATTATATAATAAATAAATGAGTTTGATTTACCTAGAGATATTCCAAGAGAGAAAGTAATCATGTTAATAGAAGATATCACTTAAAAGTTAGAATACAGTTTAAAGAAGAAAAAGAGAAAACTACGAATTGTTAAATATGCATACTACACTTTGATCACGTTATCGGTTATACTTTCTGCAACAACTGGGTTTATTAATATTTTTATACCTGTAACAATTTACTCAATATTAACAACGTCTCTTGCAACTGGAAGTGCTATAATTACAGGTTTGTCTTCCAAGTTAAACATAAGCAAAAGAAAATACGAATATAAAACCATTGTCACTTGTATTAACTCATTTAAAGAACAGTTAGAGATGATAATAACATTAAATGGCGAAATGGATAACGAATATATAAAAGATAGCTGCATAAGATCAGAGAACAACTTAAAGATATAAGATCATAAAAGAAACGATTTTCTCTATAATAAATGAGTAAGAAAATTATTAATTGGGATGTAAAAGTCATGATAAAAGAAACAACAGCTAAGAAAAGAACTGGAGAACTTATACCTGATGATATTCGATGCCTTATAGTGGGTCCATCTGGTTGTGGTACAACTTTTCTGTTATTTAACTTCTTATTACAGCCAGGTTGGTTAAACAATAATTACTTCTATATATATTCTAAAAGCATGAATCAGCCAAAGTATGAGCAATTAAAAGATCGATTTGAAAAAGCAGAACTAAAGTTTAAGAAGCAAATAGCAACGTTCTTAAGCGGAAATGATTGTATTGTGTCTATTGATGAATGTGAAAAATACTCTATAGTTGTATTTGATGATTACATTTTGGTGAATCAAGATACTGTTAGAAATTACTTTACGAGAGGTAGACATAGACATTTAGACTCTTTGTATCGTGCACAGACATATTCAAAAGTACCTAAACAGCTTATAAGAGATAACGTTATCTTCCTATGTGTATTTAGACAAGATGATACTAATCTTAAACATGTGTATAATGAGTTTGTTGGAGGAGATATGTCTTATGATAAATTTAAAGAAATATGTACGAAATGTTGGCAAGAAGATTATGGTTTTATAGTAATTAATATGACAAAGAAGGTAAACAATGGTAAGCATAGGAACAAGATAAAACACTTTATAAACGTTTGATGTTTTTTCACGTTTTTACATTTTAACGTTTGACGTTTTTTCATGTTTATTGACGAATTTTGATGTTTTTGACGTTTTTTCATGTTTTTACGTTTTAACGTTTGACGTTTTATCACGTTTATTGACGTTTTTCATGCTTTTACGTTTATTGACGTTCTTTGATGTTTATTGACGTTTGTTCGTTTTCTATATAATAAATGGATGAGAAAGAAATTAATAAGAATATTAAGTTAAAGGAGTTCTTGATAAAGGGCTTCAAATCTTGGAAGAAAGAAAGATCAGGTATATACGATAAATTTAAGACACAAGAACAACCTGTAATTGATGCTATTCAAAATTTAGGGAGTGAGATCAAAGAAGTAGCAGAACAAAATAAAAATCTAATAACTGAACTTGTTCCAGTTGTACATAAGATGGCTTCAATAGATCCTAGTCTACTAGAAACACCTAAAAAGATAACTTATGATAGTCCTTCAAGTAGTAGTGATACACCTATAACAGGAGAAATAAAACAAATGAGAAAGCAAATTAAAGACAAAGTTGAAGGAGTAGAGCCTTTAACAACAGCACAATCATTTGGTAAGATTGCAACAAAATATTATAGTAAAAGAAATGATAGTGTGTTTGGAATAAGAGCTGTAGAAGAAGATGGATAAATAATAAATAAGATAGGAAATTCTGAAGTTAAAGTGAGTGGTGATGATTTGATAATTAATGGTAAAACTTGTAAAGGAACAAAAGGTCTATGGGAATTTTTAACGATGAATACTAATAAAACTATTGAAGATTATGACGATAACGATTTTGAACAGTACAAGGAAATAATAATAGAATCAGATGCTGCCTTCCAAAAATATAATCGAGATAAAAAGTAGCATCTAATAGAGGTTCTAAGTACATTAATATTATCAAGCCTATTTGGGAGGATTATATTAAACCATCTTTACCTCCAACTCCTAAAAGGACTGGTGAAGGAATTAAACAATATACAGAGATACCTAAAGAATATATATGGATGGATGATGTAAGAAAGTTAATCGATCGGTTAATAGTTATAGATGGAGAAGAAAAGGCTGGTAATAATAACTTTTATAATGAGAAAGTAGGTATAGTGAATATGATTAATAACAAGCTTTCACAATTTATTCCTAATGATCCAAAAGGTATAGGTTATTTGATTAAGATTTTCAATACATTACCACCACAATTCTGGAATGATGAGAAGCTTGGGAAAGGACTACTGAATAAGATTTTAAACATGAAGGGAATACCGGAGTTACATATACCAGGCTACGAATTTTGTGGGCCTTTTACGAATCTAAGAAAGATTAGAAAGAGGTGATAAAGGTATTAACCCATTAGATGAGGCTTGTAAAGAACACGATATATACTACAGAGACAATAAAGATAGAGAGTCAAGACATATTGCAGATAAAAAAATAACTAGAAACTAAAGCATGAAAAAGAGCATTTAGTAGTGATGCATCAATTGGTGAACGATTAGCTGCTTTTGAAGTTGGTACTGCTATAAATGCTAAGGTTAAGTTAGGATGGGGATTATAAGTTTTTAATTGTTATTATATATGATTCTTTTATGCCATAAAAGCGTTGTTTCAAGATTTTCTTTATAATAAATGGATAGTATTGAGAGTTACGAGTTACAGAGTTTTAAACCTAACACAAGAACATTTAATAATTTGAATGAAACTAACAAAGATATTGAGTTTGATTTCGATGTGGGGGATGGTTTTATACATCCACACAAAGCAGATTGTCATATGACTTTTGAAGTTGTTGGTGCATCAGTTGGAGGAACATTTGGTGCAAACGATACTATAAAACTTGTAGATAACTTCTTACCATTCTTCTTTTCTCAAATTGAGGTTAGAAAGCATGGAGTTGTTATAGATAAGATTGAGCTACCAGGAATAACATCTACAGCTATTGGAACATTAAAGATTTCCAAACCAGAAGTTGAATATCTAAAACAAGCAGGATTTGAAACAGATGATAAACTTAGTCTACGAAAGGACTTTAGCGTTTTGTACCCATTAAGATTAATTCCAGGCTTTTTAAGTGATTATAAAGAGGTTATGTAGAAAGGTGGATTAAGAATAACATTTACAAAAGCTAACAACAATAACGATGTCTTGTACAAATGGGTTGGAACAGGAGCAGGAGCAACAGCTCCTCATGATGGAAAAATAACAATAAAGAATATGGAGATAAGAATGCCTATTATTGAATACGAATCTAATTACGAAAACAAGTTAAAGTTGAATATTCTTAAAGGACCTAAAATCATGTTTTCATTCCATACTTATCAATGTGTTCAGAAGACTGTTGTAGGTTCTTTCTTGGAGTTCGATGTTATTACTCAATTTAATTCTAGACAATTTGATATGCCTGATTTTGTAGTTGTAATGTTCCAAACTGATAGAAGTAGCAAACAAACAGCAGATGCAAGTAAGTTTGATCATTGTAAGGTAAAGAATATATATCTTAAGAATGGAATGAATGAGGTATTTCCAAAAGAATCAAGAAACTTAGATATTGCTAACAAGGATTATTTTAAGATGTACGAAGATTATACTACATTTAAGAGAATAACATGTGGCAATACCGAAATGTACTATGATCCTAAAGAGTTTACAGATAATAGACCAATGTATGTAATTAATTGTAGTAAGAGGAAAAATGTATCGGTAAATGAGAGAACAAACATAAAGATTGTAGTAGACTTTGCAGAAGCTGTAGCTGCTAATACTATATGTTATGCGATTTTAATTGGAAAAAATAACTTTACATATGATCCTAAGAATGAGAAAGTAGTAGAAGAGTTTTAGTTAGTTAAATGTCTTTTTTGTAATGTTTATGGAGGTTCTCCATAAACGAAATTGACAAAAATGATTAAAAAGTTTTTAGTTAAAGATAAAAATTGAAGGGTAATTGTTGATTTTCTATATAATAAATAAGATGGCGAGTCATATTGGGGTTTTAAATAAGCTTGGAAGTCTTGAGCAAAAACAAGTTATTGGATTAAGAGAATTAGAATTGGGTACAGAATATAAGATTGTGAAAATGGAAAAGATTAAAACTAAGTTTGGAAAGAGCATTTTAGTTGAGTGTGAGGAGTTTAAGGTCTTTCTTCCACCTAGATTTACGAAACACCTAACAGATAAAATGATTGATGAGATCGTTAAAGATGGAATAAAAATTAAATACATTGGTCAAAAAGATAATTATCCAACTGTTGAGTTCTGTATGTAAATTTTAAATGAGAAGTGGTTTTATGAATTTTATTCATAAAACATACATTTTCCTTATAACAAATAAGCAGCTATGGCTAATTATTTGAATAAGAAAAATGACGTTAAAGCATTGAGATTCCTTCGCATAGATGAGTTAGAAAAAGGTAAACTGTACGAGATAACATTATGGAAATTGATTCAAACACAACGTTATGGTCAAAGAGTTTTAGTATATTTAGATGAGAAATATAAGACGTTATTACCACAAAGATATAATGATGATACTGAGCAAGTGTCGAAAGATATGAAAAAATATAAGCTGTTTGTTAAGTATGAGGGTTTGAAAGATTTAGATAATGGTAATAAAATACATCAGTTTTACTTTAGAAATGAGTCCAAAAAATAACAAAAATGATTAGAATATGTTTTTAGAAGTAAAAAATGGAGCGATTATAATGGACCCTCAAAAGAAGTTCATTCTTACTAATAATGTGAATGTAATTGTAAAAAATGTGCAAACTGAAGTTCAACTAGTTTTTGATATTAACGGCTGTCTATTCAGCTTGAATGATGATCAGTGGACAGAGTTTAAGAAGTCATTGTTTCCTATAGAGAACGAAGTTAGCAGAAGATTCCATTATCAATATCCGAACTTGTAATTTTAAGTATGTCTTAAGTGTATAATTGTATAACTGTATAAGTGTTTTTTATAGTTCCAATACTATAAAAACTAAAACCTTTGGGTATACAGAACGAATAAATACGAAAGTTATTTGAGTTTTTTGTAATAATACCCTTAAAGTTATGCAACCTACAAAACATTCGGTAGATAGTAAATTTATTTCTTTATTGATCGCCGTTTGAATTTTGAAAATCGGTTAATAAACAATGGAGATATAGCGGTTTCAAAATACTATCCTTAAAGGTAGACAACCATTGGACACACAAAAAATTGCAGATTTTTTTCTGTCGAATGTCGTTTGAATTTTGAAAATCGGTTAACAAACAACGAAGTTATAACGATTTAAAAAATTAACATCCCTCGAGTACGCCATTGAAAACAGGGTTGGCTATCGTTTCCAAAAAGATGTCATATTTACCTTATTTACTACTAGTTCATTTGTAATAGTTTCAGAGCTTAATTCGTAATTTTAACAATTCTGGAAAAACATGTTAAAATGCTAGTTTCCAACCCTGTTTGTCACTTGAAGGCAAAAATCATCACGTTACAACTAAGAATTTTAAAACTTTTTCGATTGTGAAGAGAGAGAAAATTGTAAGTACATAACGTGACAGTATAACATGACAGAATTGGTATTGTTATTACTACACTTCCATATGCTGCTTGATTATTAAAGAGAAAGAGAAGAAAAACATGCACGACTGCCTGAGTGGATGCAACTTGTGACTTCTACTACAGCCATGTTCATATGGAAGTCACGTACGCAACTTGCATGCGGAATCATTCTCATATGCAATGGAAGTAGATAACCTTGGCTTTAGTTCAACTTATTTTTTATTCTCACCAAGCAAACTGGATTGTATGTGTGTCTGTGTACATGTATCAGTGAGTTAGATGAATGAATATATATATATATATATATATATATATATATATATATATATATATATATGAAGAGTACGGGGGAATAACGATGAAAGTCCATTTTTAACGATTTTTATTTTATTTACGCCAACGATAGAGGTCAGCATGAGCTTTCTGGACATATATTCATTTTCCACAGAAACGCTTTTAGTCCCATGTAAAACGAGTTTTTAAAAACCTTGAAAGAGGGAAGAAAGATGAATGTCACAGCATAAGCTGAATAAACGATGGAAGTCCAATTTCCTGCTGAACAAGTCTTTGTATTGTTACACTTTCGATCGAATGATAAGATTGTTTCGCAACGCTTTTAGCTGTCAGCAGAAATACACCTTTACATAGAGCAGTCGTGTTGCTGAGAAATGCGTTAATAATAACACGGTTTTGGAGTTAACATGGATGTTAACTCGTGCCCAGGTGCAAATTAACGTGGGAAGAAAAGAAGAGGACATGGACGTGTGTCGAACGTTTCCAAAAAATTACGCCAACAAACGCATGAAACAGGTGCAGACTGTAAGTGTAGAAGAGTCAAGTGTTTTGAAAGTGTACACGGAAGTGGCAGGGATAATATCATCAGTCATTTCAATTCTTTGCCTGATCGAGATGCTCAACGGCTCCATTTAAGCGGTTTAATTGAAGTTAATCTAGTGAATAGGAGGCGCCCGCGAAAAAATCAAAATGAGGCTCACCTTCGTGATAATGCGCACAAGTCTAAAGTGAGGATTAAAAGAAATGATGTGATGGACGAAATACCGGTTTGCTACAAAGCATTTTTCACTCTTCATGGCATATCAGCGAGAACTTTACAGACTATTTAAGAGCAGTTGAAAGAATATGGTACGGTAGTCGCCGATAGAGGAAAGCACAAAAATCGACCACATTCTTTACGCTAGGAAACTTTACAAAAATTTATAAACACATTCAATCTCTTCGAGGTCGGAAAGCACATTACTCATTGAAGAAATCATCCAAGATTTATCTGCCCGCGGAACTCAATGGTAAGAAGCTGCATCACATGTTTTTAGCAATGTACCCTAACAACCATGTTTCATACGATAGTTACATGCGTGTTTTCAATACTGAGTACAACATTTCGTTTGGATATTCCCGTTCAGATACATGTTGTGCATGTGATGCAATAAAGGCGCAAGAGAAACTATTGCAAGAAGAATTGGCATCCAAAGCGAACTCAGATGACGATGGCAGGAAGAAAGAAAAGGACCTGCATAATTTGCGTATTAGGAAAGAACTACATTTGCGGCGAGCAGAAACATTTTATTCCAGGAAACGTCAGTGTCGACAACGCTGCGCACAAACCACAAAAGAAGCCGTTGCTATGGATTTTCAGGCGAATTTGCAACTCTCGAATATAGCTAGTAATATTGTGTATTATAAACGACAACTAACAGTGCATTTATTCAATATTCATCTGCTGCCATCGGGAGAGTCAGTCTTTTACGGGTACGACGAGACAGTAGCTAAGAAAGGGGCAGATGAAGTCGTCTCAATGCTCCACCATTTCATATTTGAAATTCTATGCAATGATGTGAGGCATCTGCATATTTTCTGTGATTCTTGTGCAGATCAAAACAAAAACTTCACAGTATTTAGATATATACATTATGTTGTTGCATTTTGTAAGCGTTTGGACAGGATAAATATGACGTTTCCAGAACGTGACCACTCATACCTGGAGTGGGACAAAAATATGGGACTCATTTCATCCTCTTCTCGAACTGAAGTTCCCGCAGATTGGTATGAGGTCATACGATCCAGCAGAGTCAGACCTAGCCCATTCCAAGTAGTCGAGTGCCAACAGAAGATGTTCAAGGCTTGGACACATTTCTTTGCCTCTAATGGATTGTACAAAATGAAGTTACCTGTTCCCTCCAGATCCCTGAAGGAAGTCAAAGTAGAGATTGAACAGCCACGCATTATGTCTATGCGCTCCACAAGTTATAAAGGTGCATGGGAAACAGTGGTACTTACAGAGGCAATTAATAAGAAGCAGACATCATTTGGGTTGCAGGAGGGTGAGTTCCTCTTACCAGGCGAAGTGTATTCCCATGACTTATCAATATCTGCTTTGAAGTGGAAAGACCTGCAGGGAATCTCTAAACTTCTTACCACAAAGCAGTCAGTGATGTTTTATTCAAACTTACCGCATCAGGAATGAACATACAGAGATGTATTCCCCAATTAGTAGTTATGTGCGTGAAGCATACTTCTGATTTGTTATCATTTTAAATCTTTTTGTGGTTTATCCGTTCCAGTGATGTAGAATTTTCATTTAAAGTTAGAGAGAAATGTGACTTTCATCGTTTTTCACTCAATTTTCTGGACATTCATCTTTTTTTCCGCTTTTCTTTTTACGTTACAATGCTATTGTTGAATTTTCTCCATTGTTACCAAATATAACCTCTTGGAACATTTCTGGTGCATTGTCAGATTGTTGACCTTATGCTTCATTCCATTTATTCTTGCTCATTGTATCAAATGCTTAAAATAAAGCGTTTCAAAGTTTAAAAAGCTAATATCTCCGAAGTGTGAAAATGTGACTTTCATCGTTATTCCCCCATACTCTTCATATATATATATATATATATATATACTTTTTGGCTGTGCATTTATTCAATACTCATATACAGTCTAAAGTTCATCTTCTTATTACTCAGGCATTTGTGAACCGATTTTAAACAAACAAAAAGTATCTGTTAAATTAAAGACAGCACTACGAGTTATATGATTTTAGATGTAAGTTTTTATGATTTTAAATGTCATAAAAGCCTATGTGTAGTGCAATTACTCAACCTCACTTTGCGCTATCCTTCTGTGTTAAGTGTAATGGTTTGTGACGGCTTCGTAATTTTTTGGTTGTTAGGGGCTGGAGGGGGAAATGCGCCAGAAGTAAAAGCAAGAACTATTGAAAGAAAATGCTCTTATCATCTCTAATATATATGTTATCCCGAACACTATATCATTAATAAAAATCTCATTGTCAGTAACTGCAAAACCTTTATTAGCAACAACTTTGGTAAGACTTATCACTCGCTTAATCAAATGTCTATACTGAGGAAAAGGAAACTGTTCTCTAAAATGTTGTGGAAGAGGTTCTGGAGCTGTTTCGATTTCAAACTCATTTATACATTTTAATCTTATACCATCCTTAACAGTCTTCCACCAAAACAGAGATACACCATCTGGTTTCTTCTTAGGAATATTTGGGTATTTCTTTAATAAGTTAAGTTCTTTCTTCGTGAGAATATATGTTTCAAATGCTCTAAACTCAAAATCATCATCTACTTCTTCAATTTCACTATTGTTATATTTCTCTCTTTTCTTTTCATTTCGACATGCTTTGCACTCATTACGTCTTGTGTTACCATTTCTAGAAAACCCTTGGTATTGTTTTAATTCTTTACAATTAATGCACTTCTTCATTTATTAAATATAAAATAGATACTTGTTCTTAACTTTTGCGCATAACGCTACTTCATTCATTTTATGTCTAAATTATCTGGTCACAAAAAAGGGCCAAAAGTGCGCTCGTAGTGAGGTTGACTATCTACTCATGTGAAATGCGGGAAAGGGTATTGAGGGGAAACAGTTGGTGTTTAGTTATTTGGTATGATTGATTGGTACTTAAGAGTGAAGATTTGCTTTAGTGTAAGTTTTTTAAATAAGTAATATGGATTCACAGACAAGTAGCTCTGTTCCAAGTAATATTGCCAGTGATGAACTGAGTCGATCAACAAAAGCAATGTGTGGCGCTGAAAGGGCTAGAAAATATAGACTTAAACGTAGGAACAAGGTGAGACTGAAAAATAAAGTGAGAATGCAGCGTTATAGGCAAGTTAAAAGATTAACTTTTTTCCTCTCACGTCCCTTTTGCGAAACTCATTTCGCATTGTTTCGTTGTTGGCCATTTAGAGGAGGAAAACACTCTAAAATGTGAAGAAGAAAAGGTAATTCAAGTTAGATTGGTTCAAGGAAAACGAAAAGAGTGCCAGTGTATAGAATGATATATTCACCAAGTGATGAGAGTGACATTAATTCAGAATACAACTTTGAAGACGATGTTCATAATGATATTCCAACCCTTCAACTGTCGGGCTCAGAATGGACAATATTAGAGCACGTGTATTTCACCTATTGAAATTTGATTGTGGTTCTTCCAGAAATAGGATTAAATATCGGTATGTATGTGTGTCTGAAAGTGATGTAGAAGAAGATGGGGACATTAGAGTAACAAATCTGAAATGCATGGACAACAGTTGTACAAAATTTTCTTTTGATGAAAATAACAGATCTTATGTCTCATTTTGATCAAGTTTTAAATATACTTCAAGCACCTAATTTTTCTGATAAAGGGTGAAAGAATATAGTAAAAAGTTCATTTGCCCCCTACAAGACTGTCAAACCAACTTAGATACCTGTCTTTCTAATGAAAAAAAAAAGTGAGTTTTATCATGATAATTTGTTTTTGAGCGTCGTGGTAAATGTTTCTATGTAACTTAACGAAAAAGGTTTTTCATAGTTATGTTTAGTTACATTTGATTTAGTTTCTCTCAGCAAATTCATGTTACTTTCAGTTAATATAAAAGTTTATTCTTCATTGTTTAATCTCAATAGCAATAAACACGTATTGAAATCTTATAAACTTAATTTTATTCACTTCCTTGGATAAATTTGTAAATGTACCTCATGAAATACATAAGGAGGATAATAAACAAATTTAAAAAAGTTCCACTAACACTAGTAATAATTCTACTTTAGAGCAAAAGTTTCAATACTTTTTCCTCTGCAATTATAAAGGAAAGACGAAAAATACATGTTTTCCGTTACGCACGGCACAGTGAAACATGACATGAGAAAACTACAATTTTTGCCTAGCAGAATAAAACATTAATTAAAACAAAATTGTCAATTTTTAGCCAAAGGTCCACTTCATATTATTTGCTATTGTTCATATGATTACAGACGTAAAATTTAGTTTGAAAATTATTTGAAACTTGGGATAGGTGAACAGTATTGAGCATGGTGTAGAACAGACAAAGTTTATGTGGTCAAAACCTAGTAAATATATTTTACAAAAAGATTTTAAATGTCTCAGTATATAGTTACACTATTTCTTAATAGAAAAACATAAACATTATAGTTTCAAATTAATTTTGAAAATTTACTAACAATAGACCACTTGCCAGAGAATCGCCCAGATGGCAAGCAATACCTGTGAGCGTGTAAAACTGGAATATATATGCCTATTTAGATTATTGTTTTAAATAAAATAAACATTTTAAACGTGTTTTTTTTTGTTTAAAACAAAGTACTTTATTTTAAACGTTAAAAACGTTTTAAACAATAAAACATGTTTTAAACATAAAAAAGTTCTTTTTTTAAACCGATTCCTTAAGTAACACCTATATTACTCAGGGTTGAAAAAAACCTTTTTTTTTTTAACCCTGAGTACTATAGGTGTTACTTAAGGAATCGGTTTTTCGCTTCTCCCGTAAAACTACGAAATTATGACTTGGTTTAGTTTACCTCTGAGTTCCAGATATAATAAAATCATCATCATCATCATAATCAACTATTATCAATGCACTGCTGGATATGGTCTTTCCAAGTCTTCTTCACACCTGTCTATCTTGGGCATTTCTTTTCCAGGTTACTCCCCAGTGGTTCTTGATTTCGTCACACCTTATACGTGGACGAGGCTTTTTTTTTGTCTCGTGGTATCCAGTCTAGAATTGTTTTCGTCTACCGATCACAATTTCTTCTTGCAATATGTCCAGCATATTTTTCAGCCCATGTTAAAATTATTTCGTTAATAAAGGTCATTAGTTGTCAAATAATTCATTTCTATATATTTGAGTTGCAAAGAGTTCAAATCCGCTACTTTCGGGGCACACACACGCTACTTTTTAATCTTCGGATCTGGAAACACTGACTCAATTATTTAAATCAACACAATGTGAGGACTCCCATTTGGTCTAACGGCTACCACTCTTGACGTCGGTTCGCGTGGTCAAGAGTTCGATTCCCAGTTTGGGTAAAGTTGAACCACCGAAGTGGTACGGATTACACTATAGGGGTCTAATCAGTATCTCCACGTCTCCTTTAGCGGCCCTAGCATAACTGTGGGACGTTAAACTAGAAAAAAAGAATCAACACAATGTGTACTACTAACTGTAAGTGATTGAATAATTGCATATAGCTATATGGTATGGATCGAGTTTGAGGTGGTCGATGGTCAAACTAAAGCAAGTGAAATGTAATTAGGGTGTAATTAAAACTTTTAATTAAGCACGGTTTTAATCTAAAGTATACACCAGGCCTAAGGCTTAGGAGAAACAACTAGTGTTACTGAAAATTTATCACTTACATTTAATTTCACTTACAATTTGCATTTACATGTATTACTGGAACGAAAACTTTGACATTAAGATTATAAGTGGCCCAAAGACTATGAAAAACGTCGTCTTTTGAAAACTTTCTTGCACTATAAAACAAATTACAAGTAATTTTAAAATATTTGGCAGTTTAGCTACTTTATTTGCGCTATAGTTAGTTACCATGTTGCCCGATTTTAGTGGGTAACACCCGTTTTCAGGTCCTATATTTGTCCCCCGCTTAATTATCTCTTAATCACAGACAAAAAAAGAAACACCCGTTTTTTGGATTTGAGAAAAATCTAAGACGGCTTTGTTGATAAAGTGTGGTTATATTCAACGTAAACTGCTACATTTCTGTGTAAATCTCAATCGTAATTGAGTTAATTTTAGACTCAAGCTCAGACTGAACAAGTCTATGTTTTTACCTAGTCTATGTGTTCACCCAGTCTTTATATATTCAGAAATTATTGCAAATTGAATTACGGTATCCTTAGCATTTTGTTTTGAGTAGATTCATTCATGAGCGCCCACAGAGGGGGGCAAGAGAAAGCAATTGCCTCTCCTTGGATTTTCGAAAAAGGTTAACATTTACAGGCTCTTCTGGTGACAATAGTATACTATTAAAATCAACATTAACTAAATGATTTAGAGTAGCAAAATTTAGTCAAATACATCCCTAAGATTTTAATCTACCTCTCTCCCCCATGTGATGTTTCATATTTTTTCAGTAATAATTATATTCAGCTTGATGCTGCATGCAATGCTAAGTATTTTGATTGATGGTATCCGTCAGTTGAGTAGAAAAGATAATTTCGCTCTTTGTTGTTTCTTTTGCTGACATGGTGCTGATAGCAATGAAGTTTTGTTTTGTTGGGTTTCATTCTAGCAATTGTGTGTGTGTGTGTGTCTTGCTCCCCCTTGGAAAATATCCTGCGAGCGCCCATGGATTCATTATTAATATTTTTCTTTTAAAACGCTTATGCTGTATTTCATACATTGTGAAACCGTGGTAATTTTGGATGTTAGTATGATTTCAAGTAGCAATCTTTAAAAATGATTGTAAATTTTATAAGATATGGGCCAAGAATTCTAAATATAGTTTACCTTTCTTATGATAAAAAAATAGGATTTTTTTTGTTGTTTCTTGAGAGAAAACCGTATGAATTATATCTGTCATATATCGCTTGCTTTTTATTTATTTATTTAATTATTTTGAAAAACTTGCCTTACAAATATCTTACTGTAATACTTACTTAATACTTACTTTACAATTTGAGACTCACATTTGTTGAACTTAATAACACATTAAAGGTAAAATCTAAATTTGTTTTACTTTAGTATCGTTAGAAAAGTACACTTTAAGTGTCACTTCACAAAGAAATCACAAAAAAAAAAAAAAAGTACGAAGGATGAGAGGTCAGTATTTGTAATACACAAGTCCACATCAGTATTTACGGTTTAGAATCCCCCGCTTTTCTACTTTTAAAATATGGCAATCCTATATTTAGAATATTTAGCAATTTAAGTTGGCAAGACTGCTTAAAATAATGTAACTGCGACTTGTAATTAAAACCACCAAAAACTACTGTTCTAATGTTATAGAAGAAACAGAAAGCAACGATCATTATAAAAAATTTAACACAAATACGTAATTTTAAGCAGTATAACAATCACTACCCACAGGGATGTAATGGAGGGTATTCACGGGTATACGGCGTATACCCACCTCTAATTTTTGGAAACTATCGTATAGCCACGCGGGTATACGCTACATTCGATACATAGTATATTCACATCATTGGAACAAACAACAATTTCTTTTCATGTACTGTATTTCAAACCAAAAACTCTCACTCAACAGCTGGTCGTTAGGCTGTTGCCACGAATGATGTCTAAATTCTTTTAAAATGTTTGCGTTTTCGGAGTGTGAGAATCAACTTTTCCGAAAATCCCTTCTATAATGGAGAACAGCACCCTGAACCTGCAGTGGTCTTTCCTCAAGATGTCAGATGCACTGTCCCTAATGATCAGTGTAGAACTCTTTCGTTTCTAAAGATCAGTTGGAGAGAGAGTTGAGAGCGAGGAGTAGAACCTATATTCATGTGGTGACATTGAAATTTTTCTCTTTTGACATAGGAATGACCAGTTTTTTCACGCCCTCTTTAATACAAATTCAAAGTCTGTTAATTGGATACAATTTGAGTAAGGGAATATGGGATGGTACGAGCTCTTTTCTAATCGCTGAAGGAGGTTCTGAAAAAACTTGATCTTTACTTTAGTTCAAGGGTTAAGAGCAAATAACATGAATATATTTGCGATAAAAAATCATTGACTTCTACAAAAATAACAACACATGTGATCTATCGTCGGTCTAGTTTCAAGCATTCACGTCGTTCCCAATATCATCAAATGCAACAGCGAACCTTGGATTAATAATGTTCATTTGTAGCCGCAATTGACACCAAAGAAAGCGGCAATTGATTTCTATAAATACTCAGAAGCTAGTACCCTAGTTGTAGTTTTCCCGCAACCTACTGACCAAAAAAGAAAGGTAAAACTAAACATTTTGTTTCTTGTCTCGGTTTCATTCAGATAAAAAAAACATTTGAAGAAAATTTGAAACGAGGGGTAGGAAAAAAAAAGTCACGAAAGACTTGTAGCGTATGAGAATGTTACAGCAATCTTTGATCATTTCAGTACAACCGTTACTTCGAAAATATTTGCTTAGTAGTGTTAAAACTTTCTTATGAGGAATTAAGAGTTTTTTCGGAATTTGCAAGATGTCCAAGAAGGTGCTAGAAAATTGTTTGAAAAGGGAGAGAGACAATAACCTTGTTAATTTCGTTGATGAAAATGTAAAAGCAAAGACATCGAGAAAAAACAACAACATCCAAAGAATATGTCAATTTGCCAGCTACTACTTCAGAGAAAGACGTAAGTATATTTTATTTATTTATTTATTTATTTCATACTAGTTGAATATACCCATGCTTCGCACAAGGGCTGTATTTGGAAGTCAATGTCTGTGGGAGTATCACCATTGATCTCAGCGACCGCGAAAACTATGAATTTGATACTAATATCGGTCATTTTGGGCTATGTTTTACATGTCTCGGTATTCACCCTTCTCTTCCCCCCCCCCCGCTGACTCCCAGCCCGCATCCAATTGTAACTAAATTTGCAAGTCATCGTTAATGGAAGTGTCACCATTGATTTCAGTGACCTCGAAAACTATGGATTTGACACTAATATCGGTCATTTTCTACTACTTTTACATGTCCAGGTAAACGCCTCCTGAAACCCCCCTGGTTCGAATTTTGACAAAAACGTTTAACTCTGATCTGGAGCCTGGACCAAGATATTTGTGACTAAAATTTGGTAACTTTCGGTCAATTTGTCTGGTTCCCAAGCCAGTTCCGGTAAACGCCCCCCCTGAGACTCCCCTGGTTCGAAATTTGAAAAAAGGGCTTCGTCTTGATCTGGGCTTGGGCCAAGGTACTCCTGACCCAAATTTGGTAACTCTCGGTCCACTCGTCTGGTCCCTAGGGCGCACACAGACAGACACACAAACAACTCTTTATTTTATTTATATTTGATAACGTACATAGGAAACCGACACATACGAATCTTTATCTCGAAACGTCAGGACTGTGTCACCTTAAACACAAAATCGATTTTACAAATACCACCAAAGTAGTCAAGGGCAGCAAATTTGGGACAGAATAATAAACAAAGCTATACCTATCTCACATCTCAAAGGGACAGTCTCAATAGAGACAATGGGTTTCAACTCAGCCTCATCTGGTCGGCCCTTTTTAGGAACAAAAAGGGCATTCAACGAAGCCATTTCTCGTAGCACAACAATAGCCAATCAAGAGCCAGCATCCCTCAGCCAACCAGAAGCCAGCATTTCCCTTAACTCCCATTCATAGCTCTGCCCCTAAATAGTCACCAAATATTCATGCCCACATCTCCGGTCTCACCCATCATCAGACTTCAAGCGAATACAATTCTCCACGAATTAAGTGAGACAAGAACAATCCGTGAGAAATTTGAACAACAGTGCACAGGACCAAAATGAGCTATTGGAACAGGCAGTGGACGTATAGTTCAAGCTAAGTACAGTGTTAACTACCAACTTCCAGTCAGTATAGTAATAACCATCGTTAATTACCAACATTCGGTTAGGTTATATGACTAAAGCTAAAGGCTTTGCCGATCTTTATTAGGACCCAACATAGACTCAAACAAGGGATCGTTCTGTTCTTCTAAGAACAGTACTTATTCGGCTCTTTTTACAGCCAACAGCTAACGTATTTATTCCCTCCCCGAAGGTGCTGAAGTTAGACAAGGATCGTTCTATTATTCTAAGAACAGTACTTATCTGGCTCCTTTTAGAGCTATTAACCAGTGTTACTTCCGGTTATGTTATATAACTAAGACTACAGGCTTTGATTGTACTTATTAGGACCAGACATAGACTCGAACAAAGGATTATTCTGTTCTTCTAAAAATATGTAGAAGGCCAGTGTCCTTCTCCATCATCTGCATATTGAAATGCAGATGAGGGGCACATTTACATATCAATATGTAAATATATGATTTTGTGATATAATTAATTGCTTAATATTCAGCATACTTAATGAATATTAATTAGATATTATGAGCAAATATGTAAAAACACCGAGCGTAGTACGGAAATATTAATACAATATTGTATTATATTGTATTTTTTTATTTTGTGTTTATTTCCTTTATAGGCTAGTTATAGTGTATTTACGGGTTGCATCTAATTACCGAGTCATTGTATAATATATATCATAAATGGGGATGAAGGAAGAATTATATTAAAATCATCTACAATGGATAACTTATAGAAGAAATAGGCAGATTCTATGGGAATCATGCATGGATTTTAGAACGCTGGAAGACAGAGCGAGCGCTGAGAGAAGTTTTTTTTCTTTCCCGACTTCTTGTCGCCTAGACTTCGATATGTGAGGTCCTCACAACTCACCATGTAAAGAAATCACCACAAGAGGGACTAAAATAAGACTCCTTATACACAGGAAGTATCCTACAAACTTCCTTAGTGGAACCACACTGACTTGGTAACAGTGGGTAGAGACACACCACTTCTATTGTTTCAAAAGTCATAAAATTTTTAGCTTCTACATGTGAGTTTTTAGATTTCTATAGGTGTGAGTTTCTATGTAGCTAGCTCTAGCGTCTCTTCCGCCCCCCCCTTCACCCAGGACCGGTAAAGTCAGTCAGCGGACCTTTAGTTTTTTCCCAAGATGCAACACCAGTTTAAAATGTTTTACTCTGTTTTGACTTATTTTCTATGTATAATATTCATATTAACGTATTACGCTCAAATCGTTCTTGGAAATACCGTACAAAATTCCTGATTTTTTTTTATCAGCGTGATCCCTATTCGTACAAGACATTTGGATCTTGTAATTATCAAAAGTAAAAATAAACAAAGATGTTTCCTCTATCCCTCTCTATACAAACATGGTTGCCATTAGTAGCAGACAGCTTGAAGGACAGCCGCAGGAAATTGGGCTTACTTCTGCTTCTGGGAGAGATGACAGTTTCTGTATAGCATATCAATGTATTGTATAAATATTGTTCTTTATGTCTGTGTACTTTAACATGTATTTCTCTATTCCATAAGTGTGTAATAAGTGAAGATAAACATATTGTTTAAAAACTCTCATAGACTTCTGCTGGGAGCAGAAGGTTCCAAATTCTCCGTCAGTTACTAAGAGCAGCACCTGTCAAAGGGGTGAAGGGTTGAATTTGCAACCAGAAGCGGCTGAACTGGTGTTTTTGCAGAAAGGACCACCCAGAAGATAGCCTGAAGGCACAAAACTTTTGTCAGAGACTCTAAAGGAAGCGAGTTTCTTCCTTTCCTGGGTTTTGTGCGATAGATATACTTGTTTTCAGGGGAAAACAAAAGGGAGTTTCGTTCTTGTATTCGATGGTGATAACATGTAAAATATCGTCTCTCACATATCAGTGGCGGCTTACCCGGGAAGACGTGTGGACATAGTCCCCGTGGATATTCCCGTGACATACCAGAAACTCGTGTGTGTAGTGAACTTAACTTCTACATATCACTTTCGAGTGTACTAAGTATGTGTTAACCAGAGCACATATCTGCAGTGTTTGCGACTAAGACATACAACTAACTGCAAGTAATCATGGAACTTAACTATTGAAATCATTTGTAACTTTTATTTTTTTAAAGTACTAACCGTCACGTATTGATAAGTGGTTATCTTATCTAAACCCCACTAGAAAATATGGGGAAGCATTTTCATTTTAAGTATGCCATTGGAACAAGTAAAGTGAAACATCTCTAGTAGAGATAGTTAAAAAGGCCTGTAACGTCTTTTTACACAGAGCCTTCCTTGGACTTTTGTACAAGGTTACCAGCATTTGGATTTGCTGGCATTCATGGACATATCATATGTCCGCTCCAAGAAACTTCATTATCCAGTCTTTTAACATTGTGAAGGACACTTAACCTCCCGTGGTGGAATAGGAATGCGGAAGGACTTAGTGACATGGAACTAGAACTGTGTGCGTGTTTTAACCGTCTGTTCAACTACAGGAACTGTGCCACGAGATACTATGCTATTTAACCAGTTATATTTGTGTTTCTTCTAGTAACTTATTGATACAAGATAAAAGAATTTGTGTAATATTGATAACTCCTCTCTGAGACAGTCAGAGACCATAAACTCATCAAAAATGAGGAGTTAAGAAATCTGTATAAATTTTTTTTATTACTAAGGTCAACCAGACCTTGATTTGTAAAGTTTCGTCCTCCCCCTTTTTGTTGTTTTTCAATATATTAAATAAGTGTGGTATATATATATATATATATATATATATATATATATATATATAATATATATATATAAATCGTGTATGTGTTGTAGTAGTGCACTACCAAAGGAAAATAAGGTGTGAGTGTATTGGAGTGAATATACCTCGACAGCTCCCATCTAAATGTGTCTTATATTGGAAATAAACCAACATCTCTATCCAGAATTTGTGTTCAACTCAATTTGCTGCAGGGTGAGTACCTACTGCTAATGAGAATGTTTGTTTTTCAGGAGTGTGATACAAGGAAGCATTTTCCCTTGTTTTGTGTATGTGTGACCGGCTCTCTGAATGGGGCCCAGAGAGACTATTAATGCCCAAGGAACCAAATAACAGTCATGAGTATAGTGAGCTCTAAAACAGGCTGCTACCTGTAAATTTAAACGCATAGATTTTTTTTAACCTGTTTGGTAATTCGAAAACAACTCACTATAGTAGCGTCTTGACCATGGCTGTTATGCAGATAACTCTGAGATCTGCTGTTCTCATTTACTAAAATTTTATGCTCTACCGACTTTAAACTTTGTGGCAGTGGCGGCTCTTGCAGGAGAGTACCATTATCTCCAAGAGGGAAGAAATGATTTCAGATGTTTGTAATTTGCATTCTATGCAAATATCACTGTTAATTTAAAATATTCCCAGCCACTCCACTCTATTTTATTTTATTTTATTTGTGTTGGTGTTCTTAGGTAACCGTAGTTTCGGCTCTGGCTACCTGCACCTCACAAAAATCTTGGCGCCAGCAGCGTTAAGGGCATAGAGTATACTTCATATACTCACTGGTCGGCATACAGTTTATGTAAAATTTTCGGTTTATGTTGTGTTTATTCCCGAAATTTCCAAGAACGACGGTGTCTTGAGTGTGAATTTATTTTGTGTTTGAATGTTTATGTCATATTACAAAATTGTGTTAGAAAATTCAGGTTTTTTTAAAACTTAGGGGGGAAGTAACTTTGGTAATACCTTTTCTATTGTAAATGGTCTTAACGCGAGCACAGGCTCGAAAAGTTGATATCATGGATAAGGAGTTCGTGAATGAAGAGTTCGCGCAGAGAGCTGGCGAGCTCTCAGCAGAGAGTAGTGTGGTAGAAGCGCAGAGCGCTAACGAGCGCACCATCAGCGTAGTGGGAGACGCTGACGTGGTAGAAACGGTTCCACCAGTCACCGGTAGGGAACCGGAAGTGCCGTTGCGGGAGGAAAGGGAAGAAACGATTGAAAATCTGAATGAAGTTAGCCCAGCCAGAAACATTAGTAGCGCTATGGATAATATGAATAATGTGAATATTGCGGCAATGTTAGGTGAGATTTTCTTAAAACTTGAAGAGAGTACGCGGAAACAAGATGAGAACGCTAAGAATTTAGAGAAAAAGTTAGAATTAAAGCTTGTAGAAAATGCGACCCAATTAGAAAAGAAATTAGAAGAGAGCTCAGAGAAATTAGACAGAAGAGTAGAGACTGGCCTGGAGCAGGTACATAGAGAGACGAAAGACATGTATAAACGTCTCGAACAGGCTATAGAGTCCAGTAATGCTCGTCTGGAACTCCAGTTGGAGACTGTGAGTTCGAGACTAGAGCACAGCGAACGTGAGTTGACTGAGCGGCTAGAGATCACCACAGTAGAGCTTAGGGGGGAGATCGAAGGCGCTCGTGAAGAACTAAACTCACGCGTTCAGGAAACAGCAAAGAAGTTCGATGAAAATTACTCTGATCTCACTGAAAGTATTCAACAGGTCTCGTCTCGTGTTGAACAGACCACGATCCAACTTAATAATCAGGTCAGGAGAGTGGAAGTGAGTTTCGCTTCCCAACTAGCCAGGCTCAGGGGGGAAATCGAGCAGGAAACGCCACTCGAGGAGATTCGTTCAGAGTGCAACGGTAGCATCCAGCAGATGCAAGATACCGTACAGGATGTGTGCACGCAACTAGAAAAGAAAATGGAGGAGTGGAAGAACTCCATTGAGAAGGAGACAAGTGAGGTGATTGAGGGGAGACTCGCAAACATCTCTGTCTCCGCCACCCAAGAACGTCCTCCATCACCAAACAACACCTCGAGTCGCGACTTGCCCGGTTCTCAACCTGGGAACCTCGCTACTGCCCACGAGACAGATCCTGTTCCGTCGACGTCTCGCTCATGTAACCATGAGACGAGACAAAATCTGGCAACTGCGTTAGGTCTCATACACAGAGATGTCACCCTCCCTATGTATACAGGAAACGAGACGGAAACCGAGACCTATAATTTTCTTCAAGATCTCGACCGGTACTTCGAGGTCACTGGGGTACCGGACGAGATGAGACTTAGCTTCATCCCTCGAGCGGTCCGGAACACCTGTTACCAATGGTTCCAGGTGAACCAAAGCAAAATTAAAAGCTATGATGATTTCGTGTATGAATTTCGGAATTGCTATCTAAGCGAAGAGCGGTTGGCTAACTTAAGGGCAACTATTCTAACTTCTCACTTTGATAGTAGAGTGCACAAATCCCCTTCAGAGTATCTGTTGGATTTGCTGCACTAAAACATCATTTTGGAGCCCCGCATGTCAGATGCAACTTTATTAAAGGTATTCCCTCGGCACTTTCCCAATTGGCTATTTAGGGCAATAGTCTCGTCTCGCCCTAAATCCATAGCTGAACTTTTAAATTTGGTCCAAGAACTGCAGTCGTCGATGACTAATCGCGACCAGTTCTACCAAACAAACCAGAGGAAAGGGGTCAACATGCTCCAGGTGAGCATAGAAAGTGAGGAAAATAACCCCTCTGGCCATAGCGGTAAGCACGGGGCTCGGAAGAAAAACAGAAACCGAGATAACCAGCGTCCTTACCAGAGACGGAGACAAAACAACACGAACCAAAACAACCACCAGCGCTCCCCGCCTCGAAACCAGAGCAGCGGAAGTGGGTCGTCTGGCTGGTCATGTGGGGGAAACTCCCACTCCACCCACAACAACGGTCTTGTAGCCCACGGTAGGAGGGGCGGAATGCGCAGTACGGATGGACAACGAGGAAATTCCTTCCGTCGAGAGGACGAGGAAATACAGTTACTCGAACATTATGACAGTGCGCCCCCTCCTCCCAGTCAAAATACAAACAACACCAGGAGTAATCAATCCTCATCTCCTTCTTCAAGGGAATGAGGATTGTCCGCATATGCTTGGAACAACGGTAGGATGGTCACGGAGAAAACGAGTACACCCGAGTTGTCAAAATTAAATTCCAAGTATGTGCGACATTTAGAAGATAACGTAGAAAATAAACAGGATGAAGAAAACTCTTGCGAAACCGCAGTGAAAGAAATTTTCGTAACTGAAGAAGAAAAAGAAGAAGAAAATTGTAATTTATGTTTAGAGATAAAATCAAAGAAGCACTTTAGTGAAGGCATGTTTGAAAATAAATTAACATTACTTAGTAGGAACGGAGAACACATTGATCTAGATAGGGCAATCTATGAAGAAGCGAATGGCATATTTAAGAACTTGTTTGATTCTTGTAATGATGAATTACCTACCAATAATGTCATCTCACTGCCAGAGATAAAAGTTTGTTTGTTTGGAAAAGAGGTTAATTGTTTATTGGACACAGGGGCAACTTGCTCTGCAATTTCGAAAGAAATTTGGGATTCTGTCTCAAATAGCCACCCTCCACCCGCATTTTTGAGTGCGAAGAATATACGGGTTACGTCTGCTTTTGGAAGTAAATCAGCGACGATCATTGGCCAAACGCTGTTAGTCATTGAGATACATGGGAAGGAATTTCATACCTTAGGTATTATAATTTCAGGTCTGAACAGATCTTTGATATTAGGGTCCAACTTTTTTACAGAATATCGTGCCGTGTTAGACTGACACCGGCCTTCTACATCTCAAACATCCTTATGATGTAGAAGTGACGTTTAGATCAGTAGATTGCGAGACTGAGGATCTAGTAGTTCGTTGTTTGGAGTTGAATGGAGAGTGCCAGAAACCTTTTAGTATTATGGATGAAGTAGATAATTTTGAGTGTAATTTTTCCCCGTCAGACGAAAGACGGAAGGCCATACGGGTTAGTGCACAGAATGAGCCTAAAACCTGCAGAGACAAGGCAGCTGGTGCCCCAAACTTGGACGATGGAAGATTACCGAGTGCCCAAGAAATGGCAGTTCACGTATTCCCACCAGAAGAGTGGATGAAAGTGAAAACACGCGCCTCCCATTCAGAGATAGAGGAGTTTGTATCGAACTACTCAGATCTCTCAGCCTCCCAAAGAGAAAGTTTGAAAGCTGTGCTTCTCAAGCATCAAGCACTTTTTGATGTCAAGCCAGGTTGCATAGCTAACTACGTGCATGAGATTGGAGTAACGGACGAACGTCCAATCAAGACAAAACTCTATCCTTACCCAAAGAGATTTAGAAATTTAGTATCTAATGAAATTTCGCGTTGGTTGGCCTGGGGGTGATAAAGAAACAGCCTACGGCGTATATTAACCCTCTGGTAGTGACCCCGAAGAGTGACGGACGTATTCGGGTCTGTATTGATGGTCGAGCTCTGGCCAAAATATCAGGTGATCTTTCTGACAGACCAATGCCACCCCTATCTGTTCTCCAGGACATTTGTGACAATTCTTGGTTTAGCTGTGTCGATGCAACCAAAATGTTCTTGCAAATTAAAGTAAAGGAAAGCGACCAGAAATACTTAGGATTCCTACATGAAGGCATTTCTTATGTCTTCCAGAAACTTCCGTTTGGGACGAAACAAAGCCTTGCTTCTTGCGTCAGAGCATTAGATATGCTGATTGGATCTGAAGCTAGAGACTACTGCGGCGCTTATGTTGACGACCTGATTTTAGCCGACAGGAGCTTCAATGATCATATAGTACACCTCGACAGAGTGTTGGGTTTACTCACTGCGGGCGGCCTAACTCTGAGGCTGAAAAAGTGCAATTTCGCAAGGAAAAGCCTAAACATACTTGGTTTTCATCTTTCTCAATCCGGTATTGGTAAAGATCCGGAGAAAGTGAAGTCGGTGTTGGATTTTAGAACACCCCGGAACGTAAATGAACTGCGTTCCTTTATTGGCTACTGCAATCTTATAGATGCTCCAGCATGAAAACTCTCGGAAGTTCTCCATCCGTTGGTCCACCTACCAAAGACGAAAAAGAAAGGAAGAATAGAGATGCAACAGGTCACACATTGATGCATCAAAACCCGGATTTGACACATGTGTAAATAGTGTTAGTGTTAGTGTGTATTCAGTGAACTAGTGCATTAGTGTATGTATGGGAACTTATGTCATTCATGTTTACGTAAAGTTAGGGTATACTGAATTCTCTATATTTAGCTTTTGTGTATTGGTATTCCATTTATTTTGTTTACTGTGTTTTACTTTGTTTTTTTTAACCTTAGATATTTTGTCTACTTCATTTTCAAAAACAAAAATGTGCCCTCTTTATGATCTACGTCCTGTACTAGTAAGTACAGCACCTAGAATCATAGGGGGGAAAATACTGTAGAAGGCCAGTGTTCTTCTCCATCATCTGCATATTGAAATGCAGATGAGGGGCACATTTACATATCAATATGTAAATATATGATTTTGTGATATAATTAATTGCTTAATATTCAGCATACTTAATGAATATTAATTAGATATTATGAGCAAATATGTAAAAACACCGAGCGTAGTACGGAAATATTAATACAATATTGTATTATATTGTATTTTTTTATTTTGTGTTTATTTCCTTTATAGGCTAGTTATAGTGTATTTACGGGTTGCATCTAATTACCGAGTCATTGTATAATATATATCATAAATGGGGATGAAGGAAGAATTATATTAAAATCATCTACAATGGATAACTTATAGAAGAAATAGGCAGATTCTATGGGAATCATGCATGGATTTTAGAACGCTGGAAGACAGAGCGAGCGCTGAGAGAAGTTTTTTTTCTTTCCCGACTTCTTGTCGCCTAGACTTCGATGTGTGAGGTCCTCACAACTCACCATGTAAAGAAATCACCACAAGAGGGACTAAAATAAGACTCCTTATACACAGGAAGTATCCTACAAACTTCCTTAGTGGAACCACACTGACTTGGTAACAGTGGGTAGAGACACACCACTTCTATTGTTTCAAAAGTCATAAAATTTTTAGCTTCTACATGTGAGTTTTTAGATTTCTATAGGTGTGAGTTTCTATGTAGCTAGCTCTAGCGTCTCTTCCGCCCCCCCCCTTCACCCAGGACCGGTAAAGTCAGTCAGCGGACCTTTAGTTTTTTCCCAAGATGCAACACCAGTTTAAAATGTTTTACTCTGTTTTGACTTATTTTCTATGTATAATATTCATATTAACGTATTACGCTCAAATCGTTCTTGGAAATACCGTACAAAATTCCTGATTTTTTTTATCAGCGTGATCCCTATTCGTACAAGACATTTGGATCTTGTAATTATCAAAAGTAAAAATAAACAAAGATGTTTCCTCTATCCCTCTCTATACAAACATGGTTGCCATTAGTAGCAGACAGCTTGAAGGACAGCCGCAGGAAATTGGGCTTACTTCTGCTTCTGGGAGAGATGACAGTTTCTGTATAGCATATCAATGTATTGTATAAATATTGTTCTTTATGTCTGTGTACTTTAACATGTATTTCTCTATTCCATAAGTGTGTAATAAGTGAAGATAAACATATTGTTTAAAAACTCTCATAGACTTCTGCTGGGAGCAGAAGGTTCCAAATTCTCCGTCAGTTACTAAGAGCAGCACCTGTCAAAGGGGTGAAGGGTTGAATTTGCAACCAGAAGCGGCTGAACTGGTGTTTTTGCAGAAAGGACCACCCAGAAGATAGCCTGAAGGCACAAAACTTTTGTCAGAGACTCTAAAGGAAGCGAGTTTCTTCCTTTCCTGGGTTTTGTGCGATAGATATACTTGTTTTCAGGGGAAAACAAAAGGGAGTTTCGTTCTTGTATTCGATGGTGATAACATGTAAAATATCGTCTCTCACATATCAGTGGCGGCTTACCCGGGAAGACGTGTGGACATAGTCCCCGTGGATATTCCCGTGACATACCAGAAACTCGTGTGTGTAGTGAACTTAACTTCTACATATCACTTTCGAGTGTACTAAGTATGTGTTAACCAGAGCACATATCTGCAGTGTTTGCGACTAAGACATACAACTAACTGCAAGTAATCATGGAACTTAACTATTGAAATCATTTGTAACTTTTATTTTTTTAAAGTACTAACCGTCACGTATTGATAAGTGGTTATCTTATCTAAACCCCACTAGAAAATATGGGGAAGCATTTTCATTTTAAGTATGCCATTGGAACAAGTAAAGTGAAACATCTCTAGTAGAGATAGTTAAAAAGGCCTGTAACGTCTTTTTACACAGAGCCTTCCTTGGACTTTTGTACAAGGTTACCAGCATTTGGATTTGCTGGTATTCATGGACATACCATATGTCCGCTCCAAGAAACTTCATTATCCAGTCTTTTAACATTGTGAAGGACACTTAACCTCCCGTGGTGGAATAGGAATGTGGAAGGACTTAGTGACATGGAACTAGAACTGTGTGCGTGTTTTAACCGTCTGTTCAACTACAGGAACTGTGCCACGAGATACTATGCTATTTAACCAGTTATATTTGTGTTTCTTCTAGTAACTTATTGATACAAGATAAAAGAATTTGTGTAATATTGATAACTCCTCTCTGAGACAGTCAGAGACCATAAACTCATCAAAAATGAGGAGTTAAGAAATCTGTATAAATATTTTTTTTATTACTAAGGTCAACCAGACCTTGATTTGTAAAGTTTCGTCCTCCCCCTTTTTGTTGTTTTTCAATATATTAAATAAGTGTGGTATATATATATATATATATATATATATATATATATATATATATATATATATATATATATATATATATAAATCGTGTATGTGTTGTAGTAGTGCACTACCAAAGGAAAATAAGGTGTGAGTGTATTGGAGTGAATATATCTCGACAGCTCCCATCTAAATGTGTCTTATATTGGAAATAAACCAACATCTCTATCCAGAATTTGTGTTCAACTCAATTTGCTGCAGGGTGAGTACCTACTGCTAATGAGAATGTTTGTTTTTCAGGAGTGTGATACAAGGAAGCATTTTCCCTTGTTTTGTGTATGTCTGACCGGCTCTCTGAATGGGGCCCAGAGAGACTATTAATGCCCAAGGAACCAAATAACAGTCATGAGTATAGTGAGCTCTAAAACAGGCTGCTACCTGTAAATTTAAACGCATAGATTTTTTTTTAACCTGTTTGGTAATTCGAAAACAACTCACTATAGTAGCGTCTTGACCATGGCTGTTATGCAGATAACCCTGAGATCTGCTGTTCTCATTTACTAAAATTTTATGCTCTACCGACTTTAAACTTTGTGGCAGTGGCGGCTCTTGCAGGAGAGTACCATTATCTCCAAGAGGGAAGAAATGATTTCAGATGTTTGTAATTTGCATTCTATGCAAATATCACTGTTAATTTAAAATATTCCCAGCCACTCTACTCTATTTTATTTTATTTTATTTGTGTTGGTGTTCTTAGGTAACCGTAGTTTCGGCTCTGGCTACCTGCACCTCACAAATAGTACTTATCCAGCTCTTTTTCGAGCCAAGAGTTAAAACGATTCTTGATGGATTTCGAATGTCAGACTTCGGTCAGCATGCGCAATGGAAAAGAAACGAGTATTACAAAATGAAGTCATATAACAATCAATACGGACAGATAACATTAACACATGTTGTCAGTGGAGTCGCAACATCTAAAGATATTGAAGAAATCAAACAAGATTTAAAGAAAGAAAAAAGATATTTATGTAATCCGAAAGATGTCTGACAAGGGTATGTTCCTTTACTTCGGATATTTTCTAAATATAATGAAACTATAAATCATCTCATCACAAATGGGATTTACATCGGATGTCAGATACAGAGTTGCGAACTCAAGAACCACAGGGCACCCCATTCCCTGTACCATATGTTATGAATATGGCTATAACTCCTATAACTGTATAACAGGATTACATGCTATCGATGTGGACAACAGCATCCTCCTAGCACGTGCCAGAAAGAAATGTCGAAACTGTTTTGTGCCACCTGCAAAACAAACGGGTATTGTACTGGTAGTAACCGATGTACCGAAAGATCATTCCAGAGTGCAAACAACCACGTGAAGAAAATACTTACACCAAATAACACTAAAAAAATACAAGAAAACAACAATTACGAGAACAAAGAACCACCAACGGCGTAGGTACATACAATCCAAAAACTTACTGAAAAAGTGAACCAGCTCAAAATGGAAATACAAAATCTACAAGATAATATCTTAACCTGAGTAAGCAGCACTCTCGTCCGTCTACACATTGATGACCACCGAGATCTAATAACCATTTTACGCTACATAAGACTTCTGCAACCAGAAAAGTCAGGACTGTGTCAGTTTGGGCACAGAATTGATTTTACACATACCACCATAGTAGTCAATGGTAGGAATTCTTTGGGACAGAATAATAAAGCCATAGCTCTTTCATGTCTCAAAGGAACAGTCTCAATAGAAACAATGAGTTTTAAGTCAGCCCTATCTGGTCAGCCCTTTTCAGGAACAAAAAAGGACATTCAACACATTCATTTTTCGTAGCCACAGTAATAGCTAATCAGGAGCCAGCATTCCTCAGACAATCAGAATAAAAAGTCTTGCATAATGTCTCGAACATCTTGAATGTGGCATTTTTCGAAAATGCAAGTAAGGTTTTCTCTGAAATTCACTATACGCTTCTAACACTATTAGTCTTTGCGCTATTAATACTCAAAGCTCAATTTTCGACACTTTCCCGCGCTCATACCTCGAAAAAACGCCACTTTCGACTTCAGTATATTATATATATATATATATATATATATATATATATATATATATATATATATATATATATATATATATATATATATATATATATATATATATATACATGTATGTGTGTGTGTTTGGTATCTCCGAAACGGTTTGAAATTACAATTGTTGTAAATGGCATTATGCCATCATTTAAGTCTTTTGAAAACATCTACATGATGAAACATGATATGTTTGCACATTTTCGAAGTAAAGTGTTTACAAAGAGTTCAATTTTCCATTTCTTGTAACTTTGTTCCTTCCTTCATTCAAAATATACATTATACAATGATCATAGTATATGACGCTAAGATACAATTGATGCGTATTGCACCATCCATGCCATTTGGGTTATTAGAGATCTCCAAAACGTTGACGTTAGGGATACTGTATTGTAATTTGTTACACTGAATAATGTATGTGGTATTGTGATTTTATTTAATATTTAGATTAGAAATATGTAATACCGCACGTAGTACAATTTGAGAAAATACCATTTTATGTTGCGTTAGCAATATTGCTTCCTTATCTAGTGCTATTTCAGAGTATCCTGAAAAGTTTCCCCTTCAATATTTCACACAACTTGGTACAAAATTTCAGCATACACACATACGCACACATACACAAACACACACACACACACATATATATATATATATATATATATATATATATATATATATATATATATATATCGGGTTTTGCAAAATAAGTGTTACAACTCTTGGGAGGTGACTCCTGTGACTGAGAGAAGAAAAAAAGTTCTCTTGAACTTTCGGCTATCGGACATAGTTTAGGATCTATAAAGTGCCGAAAGCGTGGGAAAATGACTTTCGGACGCCAATAGTTCGGAAACTATCCAACATAAAGAGGGCGGGTAAAAAATTCACTGAAGAAGTCATACCTGCTCTATTGAATTTTGCACGTTTCACAATCCTACTATGCACGCGCAAGGGATTCCCCAAAGGAACGTAGGGATTCCCGGATAATCTGCCAAATGAAAATTGGTCTAAATGGATATGATTTGATAGGATTTCTACCAGGTAACGATAATTCGTTTATATTAACTCGATATCTGGAACAAATACAAAATGGCGGACACCTTCATGCCCGTTGTGTGTGGTTGCATAATCGCCAGATACGGATGCTGTCCAATAGTAACGTTCTGAGTATTAAGTGTAGCGAATTTGTACTCAAATGCTCTAGAAAGACATCTAGAGTGTCGATAGAGTACAACAGTATTAAGTGTAGCGAATTTGTACTCAAATGCTCTAGAAGGACATCTGGAGTGTCGATAGAGCACAACAGATGAAGCAGGATGATTTACATGTGTGGAAACGCGTAACGAAAAATGCCCAGAAATGCACTCAGGCTCAGTAAACGTGAGTTTAAAGCGTCGGAAATGTAAGGATTAGCGTCAAAAACATGAAAGCCATTAACAATTCATCAATCGTATTTCAACAATCCGATGCAATATGATGTACACGGTTGCATACCAATAAGGATGCAACAATTGAGGCCAAGTTGAAATTGTGCAAGTGGAGTCACTAAGAAACTGGGCAAATTCAAGGAATGTCACTAGTGGGATCGCATGATCGATATTGAAATGTGCCAATGTGTGTGTTGATATCGACATGTAGCTAATGGACAAATGTCAACATGTCCCACCACTGCTGGGATACCGTCCCAGTGTAAAAAATAGGAAAATAACTACTCGGGTCTTGAATCTGAGGCCGTGCGCTCTCAGTAGGATTGGAAACTGGGACCATGCGAGCAAAAGCGAGCGCTCTAGCCGTGAAGCTTCGAGGGAGACTCACATTTCTGTATTCATTTCTTTGACGAGTACCCACTTTGTTTGGCAAGCGTTCTTGTACAGCCTCTAGACATGCTTGTGTGTTTTATTTTGTAACTCCTACTGCACAGTTGTAAACAATCAGAGCTTTAAGACGTTTCTTCCTATTTCTCATGACGTTTTATTTTCCATATGTATGGTGTTCCAGCAGTAGTGTTACATGTCCCAAATTGGTTTATTTTCGTCTCTGTCTTGGCATGTGCACTGTGTTTAAGATACGAATTTCTGGAGGTATTTTCCTATATTTCGAGTACGTCATATGTCTCAGAAGACGTGGGACATGATACAAGTTTGTTATTTTCACGCTCAATCAGAATTTGAACCATGGATTAAGAGATTTATTTTCATATGTGTCGACTGTGGGACAATGTCCCAAACAAAGAGGGACATTGATACAATTGTGTTGTAGTTACGTTTTACCAAAAAGTGAACCAGATGTAATAGCAGAATTACAACGTTATTTTCCTAGTTTTCGCACGTAGGACGGTGTCCCAGCAGTGGTGGGACGTGTTAATATTTGTCCATTAGCTACATGTTGATATCTACACACACATTGGCCACATTTCAATATCGATCATGCGATCCCACTAGTGGCATTCCTTGAGTTTACCCAGTTTCTTAGTGAGTCCACTTGCACAATTTCAACTTGGCCTCAGTTGTTACACCCTTATTGGTATGCAACCATGCACATCATATTGCATCGGATTGTAGAAATATTATCGGTAAATTGGCAATGGCTTTTATTCCTTACATTTCCGACGCTTTGAACTCACGTTTACTGAGTCTGAGTGCATTTCTGGGCATTTTTCGTTACGTGTTTCCACACATGTGAATCACCCTGCTTCATCTGTTGTGCTCTATCGACACTCCAGATGTCTTTCTAGAGCATTTGAGTACAAATTCGCTACACCTTATACTCAGAACGTCACTATTGGCCAGCATCCGTACCTGGCGATTATGCAACTACACACAACGGGCATGAAGGTGTCCGCCATTTTGTATTTGTTCCAGATATCGAGTTAATATAAACGAATTATCGTTACCTGGTAGAAATCCTATCAAATCATATCCATTTAGACCAATTTTCATTTGGCAGATTATCCGGGAATCCCTACGTTCCTTTGGGGAATCCCTTGCGCGTGCATAGTAGGATTGTGAAACGTGCAAAATTCAATAGAGCAGGTATGACTTCTTCAGTGAATTTTTTACCCGCCCTCTTTATGTTGGATAGTTTCCGAACTATTGGCGTCCGAAAGTCATTTTCCCACGCTTTCGGCACCTTATAGATCCTAAACTATGTCCGATAGCCGAAAGTTCAAAAGAACTTTTTTTCTTGTCTCAGTCACAGGAGTCACCTCCCAAGAGTTGTAACATTTATTTTGCAACACCCGATATATATATATATATATATATATATATATATATATATATATATATATATATATATATATATATATATATATATACTTCTTTCTTAAAAATAAAGTATTTCGAACAGTTTACATAACATTATCTTCCTCATACGTTAATATATATGTTCATATTAATGTAGGTAACAGAGACATCATAATATTAAACTATTGATATAAAATTGTAATTTCGAAAGACCTCGGAAAACTTTTTCAAGGCCATAGATATATAATTAAAGACTTTTTACAAAATTTTTCATGATTTACAATTTTACTAACATCAAGAACGCTTAATCTCTTCTCTGTCTCTTTACTTTCTTATTCGCCTTTTCTGCGTGCCTCTTGTTTCGCTTTGCTGGCCTCAGAAAGCTTCCTAACATACAGGACTCCTCGAATTGCTACCCGTTCAGCATGATCGGAGATATTTTCCAAGAAACCACAGCTCGCATACACACCTTTGTTCCCATACTGTTTGGCAGATAATACTAAATATTCTGCTTTCAATGGCTCCAACAGGTCATGTCATGTCACTGTCTTGACGTACGGTACAGCATTCTGCCGTAATTTTTCATATAAACTTATGGACTGTGAGCTGTCTCTCCATATTCCTTGCTCGTTTGTTACATATGTCGCGGATCTTAAGGGAGGGCAATAGGGACTATAGTCCCCTTTAACACTCGGATATACACTGGATAAAATGGGCTTAAATTCTACTTTCTTTTGACTGGATAAAGCGGCAAACTATGGTTTAGCACCTCCCTTGATCATACCCTGGATCCGCAGGGCTGTATATATATATATATATATATATATATATATATATATATATATATATATATATATATATATATATATATATATATATATATATAGAGAGAGAGAGAGAGAGAGAGAGAGAGAGAGAGAGAGAGAAAAGGCTATATGCATCAGCATTGGATTTTGTTTCGGGAGAGACTTGAGCCCAATAGCCACCCCCTAAATACACCAGTGTACATCAGTGAACCGTTCCCATATTATCTAACAGAGCAAAGAAACAAATTTTGAGTAAAGGCATGAAATGAAATTTTTGAGTTTTACGTCCCATGGTTATGCCGGTTAGGCTAAAGGAGACGGTGATGATGAGTAATGAATGAAATGGTGGAATGAAGAAAGTCGGAGGAAACGGGAGAACCCCGAGAAAACCCACCTACACGGTGTTTGTCTGCCACAAAGTTCACTTGGCGGGAGCAGGGTTTGAACCCGAGACCCCTAGCACCAGAGGTGAACGCTCTACCACTGAGCCACCGCGGCCCTTTGAGTAAAGGCAGTTTTAATAGCAATCAATATCTATATTCGAGACGAAACCGAGACTGACCTAAGTATTGTCTCGGTCTTGTCTCAATTTATAGAGGTCTGTCTCGGTCTCAGTCTCGTCTCGGTATATAAAAGTCCGTCTCGGTCTCGATTTCGTCCCGGTATATAAAAGTCTGTCTCGATCTCGGTCTCGTCTCGATAATTCGAGGCGAGACCGATACGAGACCCAGACTAGTCTCGGTCTCAGTACCAACCCTAATATAAAATTACGAAAAGTTAAAAATTTAGAGGTTTCTGATCTATTTTATCTTCCTTGATCTAGTCTTATTACCGTTTATGATTATGTGATTGAGTACAGAGATCCAGGACAGATGATGTATAGGTCCATCTTAAGTTTTCGAAATTGCCGAACTTTAAATTTTGGTATGTAGTGGGTCTGTAATATGTACCTTATGATTCATCGTGTTTCCTTTTATGAGTATGAAATTGCCACAAGAAAAGGTTGTTGACCTTAAAAATCTTCTTTAATGATTGTTTAAGTATAGGACAATGTCTTTCATAGGACAATGGATACAATAACACACTTCCTGGAGCGGGATACATAGATCTATTTTAAATTTACGAAATTTGCAAATTTTAAAGTTTGGTATCGTATAAAAATTTGGTGTGTACTCTTTCCCCTTAAAAGGTATAAATTGTCCAAAATTAAGGTTATTGACCTCTAGGATCTTGCTCTTTAATGTTGGTTTATTACGTTAAGCATGGGCATATACAGTGGCGAATCTAGCCTGGGGCCGGGGGGCCTAGGCCCCCACAGTTTTCGAGTGACAAAATAATTTAAGCTATTATTTATGTATTTTTGAAACTCTATAGTAAATTCATGAGATACCTATCATAATCTGGGGTCTAGCTTCCCCCAAGTGTTTTCCTTCTAGATCACCTCTGGGGTAACCATAGAATATGATTATATTATTGCAACCTCTCTAAAATTTCGGAAGGAATTTATGGCTCGACTCAAATATTAAATTTTGAAATTTGCCGTGGTATAGGACCATGATAACCAAGTTTGGAGTTCATCTTTTATATGTATATACAAATTAATTTTGGGCTGTGATAAGGTCGTCATTGTCCACTTGAACCGATATGTTAGGACACGAAATAGTAAGGTTCCTTAGTTCGATTTCCTGTGCGAGCAGTTATCATAGTAAGTTCATGTCTCGTAAAGTAATGGTGTTGAAAAAGAACATAGACCTAATTATTTAATTAAAATAATATTTTACCATTTCTTTTAAGATTGTGTTGTTCTAGTATTATCTATATTAACATATTTAGACTTACTTTTGTTTTCCTTGCACGACTTTCATATGAATTATTTAAATTCTTTCTGGGCATTAACGTTTGACCTTGGAGGAAACCATTCATATATTTTGCTGACATTACAGGATTCTTTAACGCCGTCTACTGTTTAGAGTCGTAGATTATTTTTATACAATCAACTAAGAGAAAAATCTATAAGAGGGTAGGGATTAATGGTAGATAGAACCCATATAATCTCTTCAGAAACTATACAACTTTGACAAATGAAGAACCCATAATAAACCTTTAGAGTTTAAGATGATGAATTAAGAAATGGATAAAGAACAACAAAGGGAACCAAGATCTTGGAAATCACCGGAGAATATTTGGTCTAGGAATTAATTCGTGCGGGTGGACAAGAGATGGCGCAACGAACGGAGCGTCCCACAGTTCCGTGTATCCACACATGTGTTGCAAACCCCTGTCATCGCGTATCGTTCGTAGTATAGGGCAGTGGATTAAAGCGTCAACAACACCAGTTTGTAGTTAAGTGAACATGGCGCAATTTGTGCCTGATAAAGTGTTTTTGCGGGGTGTCCTGCTGCATTACTTTAACATGCAGAAAAGTGCGACTGAAAGTCATCGTATTTTGGTGGAAGTGTATGGTGACCATGCTCTAGCTGAGCGAATGTGTCAGAGGTGGTTTGCACGGTTTAGAAGTGGTGATTTCGGCTTGGCAGACCAAGAGCGAGCTGGACAGCCAAAAAAATTTCAAGACGAAGAATTGACAGCATTGCTCGAGCAGGATTCGTGTCAAACGCAGGAACAACTTGCAGCAACATTAGGCGTTGATCAAACAACAGTCTCCAAACGCTTGAAAGCCATGGGAATGATTCAAAAGATGTCACATTGGGTTCCACATGAATTGAAAGACAGAGACGTTGAAAGACGAAAAACCATTTGCGAATTGCTGCTTCAACGACAGAGCAGAAAGGGGTTTCTGCATCGAATTATTACGGGTGATGAGAAGTGGATCCATTACGAGAACCCTAAACGAAAAAAGGCCTGGGTGAAACCAGGTGAACCAGGTCCATCACAACCAAAACGAGATATTCACTGTGCAAAGGTTATGCTGTGCATATGGTGGGATATGAAAGGTGTGGTGTACTATGAGCTGCTGCAACCGGGTGAAACTATGAATGGAGAACGTTATCGACGACAATTAATGCGTTTGAAGCAAGCTCTGGCCAGAACACGACCAGAATGGGAGAACAGACATGATAAACTTATTGTTCAACATGATAACGCTCGCCCACATGTCGCAAAACCGGTCAAAACCTATTTAGAAAATGTCGGATGGGAAGTTTTACCCCACCCGCCGTATTCACCAGACGTTGCTCCTTCGGACTACTACTTGTTCGATTGCATGAACAACGATTTGATTGGACAGCGGTTTACTTCTTCAGAAGATATCGAAACATGGGTCTCTGACTGGATCGCTTCCAAGGATGAGGACTTCTTTCGCCACGGAATCCGTACATTGCCTGACAGATGGGCGAAAGTGGTGGCTAGCGATGGACAATATTTTTCTTAAGGTATTTACGTATTTTGTGTTTGTACTACAGCTTCAATGTGTGCGTACCAACCGCACGAATTAATTCCTAGACCAAATATATAAGCACTAGAGAATATCGAAGCCGAAATCGATAAATTAATAAAAAGAAAATGGGGTAATGAAAGGGCCAGTACACTAACTGAATAAAAAGAAACAAGAAACGTTTCCTAAACATAAAAATAAGAGAGAAATTGGAATAATCAGCAGTGAATTAATTGAATAGATCTCTGGATATGAACTATACAATCACATCTAATAAGTAAGAAAACATAATATGTAATGAAATACAAACACCAGAACATATCTTCTGAAATTACAGTAATAATGTAACAAATAAAGCATGCGATACCAGAAATTAATTAAAAATGGATAATATAAAAACTATAGCAAATAATAAAATGAAATTATAAAAATTACAAATTGTTGCAAGACACACTAGTAACCTATGGAATAGAGAAAGTTGGAAAACAAACTAGCCAGACTCATACACACTAAAATGTAGTGACATAGAAATAGAATAAAATAAACATAGAACTTAGAAGATTTTACTTCCTTTCTTTTAATGTATTAGCGTTTATTAGTCCAGTCAATGAACGCTCAAAAGGGGAATGTAGAGGACATGGTCGGGAACAGAATTTTTGACTTCAGGGCTGTTTGGAGTAGTTAGGAAGTAAACATATTAGAAGTCCCCGGACCTACAAGGTGAGCGGGGGCAGGAGGAACGGGGGAAGGTCACTTTTTTCAATTTTTCGCTTATATGTGGAAAACGGTGCGTCGTAGCGAAAAAGTTTTTATGTTAAAAAAGAAAGCTGAGAAAATTTCCTAGAAGATTGTTTTTTTCTTTTCTTCCTATTTCTAATAGTTTTCGATATATCCGCTTGCGAAAATTGCAAATTTTCAAAAATCGCTATCTTCTCCTCAGTTTTATAGACAAACTTTGCCTTTTAGCACCTTATCCCTTAACTTCAGCCAAGTCCACAGGGAAAAGTCGTAGAACACTAAATTTGCTTTGAAGTGAGTGATTATTTATCTTCAATTATTCATTGAAACTATAGAAAAACTATTCATACAAGAATTTTGTTGTTATGGCTCTCTTGGGACAGGAGCGTGCGGCAATTGGCTCAGAAGGTGGCTCATATTGCTTATCTTCATCTATATTTTCTTCCACCTCAGTTTCCACGTCTTTCAGGAATTCTGTCTATTTAGGGATGGGTAGGGATTCTATCTCTTCAGCGTCGTTTTCCATCTTTCTCCAACGCGAGACGCCATTGAAAAATTTCCCAAGCAGTATTGACATAAAGAAGAACATTTCCTTGAGGCTCTTCTGCATCCACATTTGCCACCACAGTCTTTGGTGCATCAGCAGAAAAATCTCTTCAAAAGTTTCTCTGGTGCTAAGAGGTCTTTAATCTGCATAGAAGTGAGCTGGTTGTCTGTCTTGTTTTCCCAACCTCACAATTCAGGTGGTAGCTCGTTTCCTAACCAGTGCTGGACCTGGTGATACGTTCTGAAGGAATGCTCCTTGACTGCCCCCTCAGTTGGTGGGAGAGAAGGGATGTCAGGTTTGATGTTTCCGATAGACTTGACAAACGACTGGTAACGGTAGAGATTAAGCGATCTCTCCGTTCTTTGAGCTCTACACTACACCAAAATAGCTTTGAGATCAGTTTTGTCAACTTGTGATGAGAAAGGGCTCGAGAAAACTTGAGCTGTTTCGAAAATTTCTCGGTGTTTCTGGTAAAGTTTGATGAAACCAACTTTACTTTCCGAAATGCTGCATTCGTTGTGTTACAGCCTATAAAGGCATGCAGAAACAAAATGTCCTCTAGTCCTAACTGCTGCATTTGTTGAGTGGAATATACGCTGGTCTTGACTTTCTCTCGGCCAGGTTTCACAAACAAAATATCTCGGTTAGCTGGAGTTTTTGCCATTAGGAGAACTGTCAGATCAAGGTCTTCGCCAATGACGGCGTCAGTGGTTGTTTTTGATTTCTCAATGGCTGTTTTAATAATTAACACCTCAGTATCCTGTGATGCTTGAAGAGCCTCAATCTTATTGTCGTGAAGTTTTGATCTCAGCAGGTCAACCAGTTTCCTTTTGTTGTGCTCATTAGAGAGAAATTGGTCTTGCTTTACTGTTATTTCAGTGTTCGAATTGAAATTGATGTCGACGGACTTCTTCATTCGATAGCGTCGTCCCTGTTTAACTGTATTTGTGCTGTTCGCTGAATTTACGTACCCATCGAACACTACAGTGCAGCTCTTCCCAATATAGTGGTTCTGGACAAATTACACATAGCCTTCATAAATAGTGGAAACTGAAGATCCTCTTTGCCAAATCACTTTGTACATGAGAAATCCTCTATCAACAATTACGTCGAAGTTTGGTAGATGTGTGTTCTTGGTGGTTGGATCAAACAGTGTATACAGGACTGATTTCTTGGGTTTTCTCATTCCACCTTCATTAAACAAGGCTAACGGGAATGAGGCCAATACGTATTCCAAAAAATCTACAAGTCTTCATCCGTTTCGTCATTACTGAAATCCTTTGAAAAAATAAGAAAGGATCTACTGTAACCCTTTCATCGTTGATCTTTGTGGATGAACTCAGAAAGGAAAGAGGGAGTGTTCTATCTTTGTGTGACAGTCTTATATCTGAAAAGGGTAATCCTACAATTTTATTCATCGCTTGCTTACCAACTGTAACAGTATCGTAGCAGTTGGTTGTAGCATCTCCCACCAATCCTGTAGCTATCGACATGTCTTCACTCATTTCAGGGAAAGAAGTGTGATTTTCAGAATGATGATTCTGTGGGTTTAGCAATATCAGCCGCCTCTTTAGTTTTGCGGGCTTCTTCAAAATCCTCGTGCTGTTCACTTGAGATGAAGAGAACACCATAGAACTCTTCTAGCAGTGCTCAAATGTCATTAATTGCACACATCCCCCTGGCCCATTTGCTTATTACATTATCTGTAATGCCCCGCCCATGTGTTAGTCCACCACAACTTTTGAAGCTTCGCATAAGAGTAGTCTCGCTAGTCATATCTGACCAAACACCCGACCAAAAGCGATCAGAGCGTCGCATCGTGAAGTACCTACCATCATTTTTGATGGAAGATTCATCGTATCCTGCACATACAGGTGGCAGGATTTCGCGTAGGGAAAGTGGACAGAACTGTGAAAGTAAGGTATCATTCTCTTTACAAAAGTTAGATGGGCATCCCAATCGCTTGACTTCTCAGCATAAATGTACTCTTTCATCAAATATCAGCGACGGCTGGTACTATATGTTGCATGGTTGTGCAATCGGATATTTTTTAATACTAAAGATATCTTTAGGTATAAAAATAATGTATCAGTACAAAATAAACCTTTGGTCTTGAGCATAAAATAGTATTGATGCATTTCTTTAAAAACTCTAAAAAAAACTGAAAGAAAGAGAGTGATTTACATTTCCAGTTGCAGTGAGCGTTCCAACTGGAAGCAGTAACATTGAGCATATGGCAGCGAGCTTCTATCTCTTAACATGAGGAAATGGATTTATCCCTGCGTCGCTGCTATCCTCCCTTATTGCTCCCTTCCAGTTGCACCTTTTTCTGCCACTGGCATATAGTCAGCTTCTGTAATAGTTACGAATTCCTCCGCTTGGCAGCGTTGACTCAATTGATAGAGTGGGTGAGATATAGACGCTTGGAAAAAAGAAGTTATTCACAGAACAGAAACTCGCAAAGAACAAATACGCGTCTGATGGTAGCAGGAGCGGATCCAGGCTGAATGTTTGGGGGAAGGCGGTCGTCCGAAGTCAATAGGTTTTATTCTACATTTATAATACAAATGTGAAAATTCTTGTTATATGTTTTATTTTTAAAATAAAAAATATCCTATTCTGGGGGGGGGGGGCGTTCGAGTCTCGAAGCAGAAAATTTCTTACAACTGCTCTAATTCTTAGCTCTGTGTCTTTCGTGCACATGATCCCGTGTTCGATTTCCGGCGGAGAGCATAAAAATTAATCTAAAATCATTCACTTTCAGTACTCATCTGTCTTCTTTAGCCTAAATTACTGGAATGTTAAACTGATATTTTTTTTTCATTTTCGAAAGAACAAATCGTAGATTTCATGCTTCTTTATAGTACAACAGCAAACAAAAATACGTGGTTACTGAAAATGGAATCTTTGTCCCTTATATTCATACAAAAAATGCTAATAAAATGCATATTGTCGGAGGAGAGATGTGTTTCTGTACCCTAAAGAAAAAAAATATTTGCGGTAGCAATGCTTTCTTTTCAGAAAAACTTGGCGAGCAGCATTTCAGATTTCAATGAAGTCATAGAAAAATTTGAAGCTCGAAAAGAACGAAGAAAGATCTTCCATTTTAAAATAATGCATAGTTTACTTAATTAAATATTTTTTGTTTAACTGCGTGCATGAATATATGCAATTTTCTTACTTTTTTCTTCTTTTCGGGTTAACGATATCATTCATGGCTTACAGCACATGCTATATATTCGATTTATCTCTTGTTCAATGCCGTGAGTGAAGAAGTTTTGTATATAAATAGCGTATAAACGTACATTGATAGTGGTTGTTTGAAAAGAAAAAGGAAATAGCTTATATTAAACCAATATTAAAGAATACACTTTAATCAATAAATATACAAATAGAGCTTAAAAGGACTTTCCTCTTCATATTTCCTGAATATGTTTTGGATAAGACTCAAGAATGCTAGGAGAAGGAAACACTTGCGCGTACCTACACATCTTTGATAAGGCAACATTGCAACCGGTGGTTCTACAGACAACGAATCGCTACTGTCAAATATACTATTTTGAAGTATTGAAGCCATAACTTTGCAGTTTGTCCATTCCCACTGAGCTTTTCTTGTGCTTCTCCAAATTTATTGGCCAGTGATTTCAGATGTGGGTTTTCATTCAATGAGCTGAATGATGGATTCTCATTTAGGAAATTAGACACAAGTCTGCTCTTCCCCTGTGATTTGCACATGGTCAAATATGATATTAGATAAGGCAGTTTGTGTAATCAAATGATTCCACTTCTGGACGTTTGGTAGCCAATACATTCGAAAAACGACATGAGGAGGTGACATAAATCGAGACGCATAATTTACTTACAAGGAGAAAGCATACTTTGGTAAATGAACTTCGGGGCCAATTTTTGCAAGGCGATAGTGCGCATTTAAAGTGTTCATATTACAAACTGGAAGAACGCAATGGCCTAATATAGCAGAGAAAAAGCGACTTAAAGTTTTCGACTCGCCGTGTATGTCATACGTTGCGCAAATTTGTCAAGTGATAGCGTGGCAGAATCAGTAGCATCTGACTCACGTACCAAGGGTCCCGGGTTCTATTCCCCTAGAGTCAACTTTTTTTTTGTCTTTTGTTTGAACTCAAAAAGTAGCCACTTGTAGCTACAAGTAAAATGTTAATTCACCATATATTTATAATGAATTAAAACGATAGAAATATTCAAATCAGTTGTAAAATCTTTCAATGTTCCATGTTAATTATCAACGAAATGTAATCTATCTCTTAAATATTTTGATATCACTAGTTATATAGTTACCACAGTCGTTGGGTGAAAAAAGGTTCTTGACGCTGCGTGTCTACATCTGTTGACAGCGTATGCATTACAAGCACTGGCGCAAGTGTCACGGGGGGATGATGGTGACATGTCCTTTCCAATCTTGAAACTAAGCGACTGTCCTAATAATCCGATTTGAAATGTGAGTTTTGGGAAGAAATATGATGGTGTGTGTTTGATTACCACAAAGGAAAATGAGATGAAATTAATATCTCCCCAGGATAAGCCTCAAATCTGCCCGCCTCCTAATTTTGAAGACAACTCTGCTCCCCTGATCCTTCACAGTACTGTTTTTCAACCTCATAAATATTTTGAACGTCACATTAAAAAAATATATTGGAACAGTATTACCCGTCCTCACCCCAATATTGGAAACAGATTTTCGCCGCTTATTGCAAGGGGAATAAGGGGGAAATCTCCTTTGATTATAGTAACATCCAGTATTACCAAAGGGGATTTCCTTCTCATCCCCCTTGTAATTCTTACACTGTCAACAGATGTAGACACGAAGCGTCAAGAGCATTTTTTACACAACGACTGTGGTAACCATAATATAACTCGTGATATCAATATATTTACGAAATATGTTACATTTCGTTGCTAGTTAAGTGGAACATTGAAAGATTTTACAACTGATTCGAATATTTCTATTCTTTTAATTCATTATAAACATAGTGAACCCGGGACCCTTGGCACGTGAGTCACAGATACTACTGATTCTGCCACGTCGTGACTTGGTAAATTTGCGCAACATACGACATATGCGGCGAGTCGAAAACTTTAAGACGTTTTCTCTTTGCTTTATTAGGCCATTGCGCTCTCCCAGTTTGTAATATGAACACTTTAAATGTGCACCTCCTGCTCTCCGCTCACTTCGTAGGTCCGGGAACTTTTAGTATGTTTACCTCCTAACTACTCCAAACACAATTCTGAAGTCAAAAATTCTGTTCCCGACCCTATCCTCTACACCATCTTTATTGACTGGACTATATTGTTTGGCTTAGTTTTTAATATTCCAGTGATTTTAAGTGTTGGTGTGTTTCAGAAGGGACAGAAAATAAAATTTAAAAAACAATGAGATAACTTATCGACCAAAAATAGTTTTGGTGAAGTTTTACAGAACTAACAACTGAAGAAAAATTCGAAAAATCTGGAAGTACGATTTCCGTTTGAAGAGCCTTTTCTTGTGGTGGTGGTCGTGAAATATATCAACAAAACAACATCAAGAAATGTTATATTAACACAGGAGAGATAGCAAATAAGATTCAATTATACAGGGTGTCCAATATACAATGCAATATACTGCTATTCAATGAATCAAAACGGGGCACTTCCAGAATCTGCCGTAGAACTGACAATTCAGTTCGTGATGAATAGCAATGTTGCCGAGTGTATGTAAGTAAAAGTTTTATCATGATAATTTCAAAGTTTCTTTTTCATTGTTTCCAGGAATTGCATAATGTAGACAGATCCTCAACACACCTTTTGATGCACTGAAACACCAGCATTGTTGCCAATTCAGAATGTTAATTTATGAAAATACGTTTTCCCTAGTAACCTCTTACAGAGCCCTCATCCGATTAGTTATCAGTGGAAATGAAAAATTCTTTTTTTTTCATTCCATAGTTTCTAAGCTTCTCCAACTATACAATCTAAAAATTAACGACAGAACATCCATAGGTATGAGTTATGAGTCAATTTACGTGACTTATAAAAAAATGGATTTACATCTTCTATTACATCTGGCAACACTGTATGGTTCCTAGTATACTTCAATCGTTGCTTCCTAGTTTAAAAATATATATGCATAAACAAGGCTTCACTTTGTTATAACCATTATTTGTGTACCGCTTCCCGTTCAAAAGTTCTACTATCCCATACTCTGGGTTGCATTGTATATTGGACACCCTGTATAAAAATTGGTTTAGAAACAGTGGAACAGATAACACCTGTTCAAAATTGTGTACTAATTCTTTTCTTACTCTCGTTTTAGCTTATACTTTTACAGGTTATGCAAATTTATTTTTTATTCGTATATATATACAGTATACAGTGTATATATATAGTTCTCATTTTGCAAAAAAGAAAATAAATGAGACAATAAGAAAGAGAATAGAGCATGATTTAATATTTATTACATACTAGCATCAATTACCCGTTTCGCTGCGTTAAATTCTGAAAATAATAGTAATATATTCTTTTAATCAGCCACGTTTTACTATTACTAAAGCGCTCTCCCATATCGGTCATTTTCGATCATTTTTATATTTCTCTCTGCCATGCTGCGTGGCTGAATTTAGATTTAAATAGCATCGGAAGTGTCACTGTTCATCTTATCGACCCCGAAAATACTAATATTGGTCATTTTTTATCATATTTATATATCTCCCCTCCTCCAAGTTTCGCGCCTAAATTTGAATTTAAACAGCATTCGGAAGAAATATCACATTTGGTCGGGTGGTTCAAGAGTTATTAAGTTTTAATTATTTTTATATATCTTCCTCTCCCTTCCTTCACCCCTAAGTTCTGCCGTCAAAGTGAAATTATATATATATATATATATATATATATATATATATATATATATATATATATATATATATATATATATATATATATATATTTATATATATATATATATATATATATATATAACTTATCAGTCGCAAACTTCATCTATGTTGAAAATTTGAATGAGATTGATATGGTGGTTCAAGCGTTATCAATTCCTTCATGCATGAATTATGTTCTCATTGACATATGATGGTGATTATTTTTTTACGATTGTTCTTGGTGTACTATGACATATAAAACCGAAAATTTTGAAATTTGATATTTTCTTATCAGAATTTAATCACTATCTTGATCTGTCCACTTGGTTGGACCCCATGCTTTTCGGGTAAAATAATGATTTCTGAAATGTGGCACATATATATTGCAAAATAACAATAAAAATAAACGGAATAAAAATTATATTGTAGAAAACTTGACAAAGTGATTTTGGTACAAGTAATAAGGGTTAAAAATCAACATATTCATCAAAATAGTACGTATAAACACTAATTACTATCCTTACCCTAATTTTGACACCCAAGCTTTCGGCTTCTTGGGTATATATTGTTTTATGTTAAGTTCACCCTTGAATGGCATGATTTGCCCGTCAATGCTTTAATATTTGGCGCGGGAGACCAGGGTTCGATTCCCGGCGGGAGCTCATGTGGTTCGGATTCCACGTTAATCAGTAGGTCCACGTCTCATATAGCCTCGTTGCTGAAAGGGACGCTAAACTGAAATTCAACTCAACTCAACTCAATGCTTTAATACTTTTCATTATTCACAGCAAATTAGAATCTCTCCTTCAGTACATATCGCAACTTATAGTTTGTGATTTCTAACTAGAGGCTGCGAATTATTATACAAATGAAGATCTCCATATAAAGTCAAACCGGTTTACTGACATTGCGTCAGCTGCAACTTTACAACCTAAGCCTTCATCTGAATACCAATACTGTTGTCTTCTAAGGTAATAGATAAGTTCATTACAAGATTTATTCCAAGACACACTTTGAGTTTATTTTGGAGTCAGTCCAAAATGTTCCTTGCCATTTTGATTCGCATACATGTTGGTCTGAAACACAATGACATTTACAAGGTCATCTGTAAATAACTGAAAACAAGTCAGTTTGCTCATTTCTTGTAACTTTACATTGTTATTTCCAAGAATTGGAGGAACATTTTGAGAAAATTTATTGCCACATTTTGACCACCTTTACTTGTTCTCGTCTTTGGTTGCTTCTACTCAGGGAAGGATCTCCAATTTGTTTTTCTTCATTGGCTCACGATGATTCACTTTTGTCATTTTCAATTGATTTCAGCATGATTCAGGTACGATGGTCTTTTTGGGAGGTGTTTTGAAGACACCGATTTTTTCTGCCATAACATGTTGAAGTCAAGTGTGGTGACATCAACTGAAAATCGAACCCAGGTTTCACATATATTAGTCAGAAGGTTTGATGAGGCTCATTGGTTGTCACAGAGGCTGTAATTATATTTTTGTAAGTAGCAAACAACACTATTTGCAAAAACAATCATATCTTCATTAGATGCATGAAGTCCACTACAGTGGACAAATTGTTGCAGACAAATGTGCTTCAAGTGCATGCCGTCCATACATGGGACATGTCGGTTTGGATTATATCTGTAGATACAAAAACAAAACCTGATAACATTTATTTATTTATTTATTTATTTATTTTGCGTTCAAGCGACCACAGTGTCGTACAATTGTACATGCGATATAGAACATGTCAATATTTCTATATTAATAACAAAGATCATCTTATACATCATATACCGTACATTTTATTACTAGTACACATACATCTTCTGTAAGGTGAGTTTTTGTAAAATAACCAGATGGTTTGATACACAATACACAAATTATGTGTATACACAGTTAATTTACATATTCCTAATACATATCACTATTCTTATTTACATATCTACTTGTATTATTTACAGTTGTCCACTTTATTATGATAACTATAGTTACTAGCTTTTAATTTAATTGTGACTTTACAAGTTTCTTGTGTAGGTTCAAAGTATTCAGAAAGAGAGTAGAAGCAATGTGACAATAGGTATCTTGTTAGTCTTTCTTTGAAAATTTTAACTGATTTGGAGTCTTTTATATTGTTAGGTAATTTGTTGTAGATTAATATTCCTATATACTTAAGGCCTTTTTGGTAAAGTGTTGTATTGTGTGTAGGAATAGCAAAATCTCTTTTCTTTCTTGTATTGTAAGTATGTACGTCACTATTGCACTTGAGTGTCGATTTGAGATGTTTGTTTATGAAACTTGCAATCCATAATATGTAGAGACAAGGTAGGGGAAGAATTTTTAGTTCTCTGAATATTTTTCTACATGTAGTTCTTGATTTAATACAATTTATTGTTCGTATTACTCTTTTTTGTATTTTGAATATTATCTCACTTTACGCTGAGGTTCCCCAGTGTACTATCCCATATGGCAGTAGCGTTTCAAATTGACTATGGTCAATTATTTTAAGTGTTGGTGTGTTGAATGCAGTTTTCACGCTTTTCAATGCATAGTGTACTTTACAAAGTTTCTTTTGCAATGCGTTAATGTGCTTATCCCAGGTCAGTGTGTCATTTACCCGAAGTTCTAAAAATTTAGTTTCATTTATACCTTTTATATTTTTATTTTTAATGAGAATGACTGGATTATTTACGTTAATGCTTCGGGAATGATGGAAGTGCATTACTGTCGTTTTCTCAATGTTCAATTTTAATTTGTTATCCTCAATCCACGAGTTCAATTCTTCTAAGGTTTGTCTGATACTGGCTTCCATTTCCCTAACAGTGTACTCAATAAGCACTAAACTTGTATAATCAGCGAACATTGTTCGTTTTGCAGTTTTAACATATGCTGGAAGGTCGTTTATAAAAATAATAAAGAAAACTGGCCCTAGAATAGAGCCTTGGGGCACTCCGCATCTTACTATGTATAACTGGTGACTGCACCCTGCTGATTAGTATAGTCAATTACCACTGCTTGACTTCTATCTTCTAAATAGCTTTGGAACAACTTATTCACAATTCCCCAATACCAATATTATTTAATTTTTCAAGCATTATTTGATGTGAAACTAGGTCAAACGCTTTCGTTAAGTCTAGGAATATTCCCGTACACTTTTTCCTATTATCTAAACCTTCACGAATGTAATCAAGATAGTTGTATATTGCCGTGTCAGTTGATTTATTACGTTGGAACCCGTTTTGCGTAATATCTATTATATTATATTTTTCAAGGTACAGTAACAAACGGTGCTGCATTGCTGATTCAATATTTTTTCAGAAAGGTGATAGTAAGGTCTTAAAGATTTATATAGTGCGTAAGTGGTACTTCGATATAAGCCAAACTGTTTTTCAATATAGCCATTGGGATATCGTTAAAACCTACTGACCATTTATTCTTTTGCTTAGAAATTAGTTTTGCTACTTCACTAGGTGTTACTAGTTGAAGGAACATTGTATTCTGCATTTTTTATGTGTATTCCTCATTCTCGCTTGTCTATTTGTATCATTTTTGCTTCCGATGTTTATAAAGTAGTTATTCATGACATTTGCAACTGATTGTGGGTCTGTTATTTTTGTGTTTCCTGAAAGCAATTCAAGGTTTATATTTTCACTGTGAGGTGTTTTATTATTTGTTTCACTTTTAACTATTTGCCACAGTGTTTTTGTTTTATTTTTTGAGCACTGTATTCTTTTGTCTAGCTACGTCCTTTCTGCTATTTTTATCACCTGTTTGTATATGCGTTTGTAATTCGCATAATACCTACCTAGTTATGCATTCAATGGATCTCGCTTAACTAATACCGTTAAGTCCCTCATTCTCTTACTAGATTTCTTTATTCCTAAAGTGATCCACGGTTTATGATTACGTATACAGATTTTTTGTGTGATTTTTGGGAATGCTACGTTGTAGTAGTAGTTGTATGTGTTTAGGAAATTTTCCTAGGCTGTGTCTACTGTATCTTGAGTGTATGTATCCTCCCAAGATTCTCCATTTAAAAGATAGTTAAAATAATTTATATTTTCTTGAGTGAACTTTCTTTTTGTAATGGTTCTGGATACTCTATTTGTATTACAAATACTTAAATTTTGAATGTTAAAGATTTGAGCTTCGTGGTAGGAATATCCCGTATTAATGACTTTCACAGAATATTATAGTTCATCTTCAGTAAGCAAAATTTGATCTATTGCGCTTTTTGTTGTCCGTGTTATTCTAGTTTTTTTTTTTTTTTTTTTTTTACTACTGGTGTTAGATTATATGTGTCGAGGAGAAGCTGTACGTTTATGTCTATTTCATTTGTTAGAAACTTTATATTTAAGTCCCCTATTACTATTACTTTCTTACCTAATGTTAATTTTTTAAGTATCTCTTCTAAATTATAAACTAGTAGCTTGATATTGCTATCCGGAGTTCTATAAACGCATATTATGTGTAATTTTTGTTTGGGCAGCTCTACTAAACATGACTCAAAATCTTTTTCAGTATTAATGTAGTTGACGTTATTACACATTTTAACTTTTAACACTTTTTGGATATAAATAAAAAACTTCCTCCCCTTTCGAATGTCGTTCTACAATAAAACACTGCTAGATCGAAGTTGTGGATTTTGTAAAATCCGATTTCATCAGACTTAAGCCAATGTTCAGTAATACATATTACGTGTATAGAAGCTAATTCGTCTGAAAGTAATATTTCAAGCATGTTGATTTTCTCCTTACTTAACCCCTGCATATTATGATATAGAATATTAAGATTATTTTCCGACTTAATGTGAGTGCATTGCTTTTCATTCATTACTTTATTGTTCCATTCAGAAATGTTTCCTTTGTTATTTCCAGTTTCATGATCTTCTACTATAAAAAATCATTTGACAACATTTTTGGTATTCTTATCCGTTTTCACATAATTTGACTACTCTCTAAGTTCCCTTGTTCAACTCGCTTGGCTTTCGAGTTCAAGCTCGGTTCCTCACACAAGTCTGTTGTCGTCGTGAGTTCATCTTTGTCATGTATTTGTCGACATGGAATTATGCTACTTTTGCAGTTAGTGTCAAATGTTTCAAATGTTTCGCGCACCGTACCATTTATATCAATAACTAGGGGGGGGGGGTTCACTTTCACTAATATTTACTGAAAGCTCTCGCACAATTACACTAAGTTTCTCGCAGATTTGTTCTTTACCTGTTCTGTTTAAGTGCATACCATGTCTTGTGAAATACCTACGAGGAAAAGACTCTACATTTAGGTAGTGCACGTGGCTATACCGTTTACACAAGGTATTAAGTTTCTTATTGAATGTCTTTGCCTCTTGATTTACACACGAAGAGCTAATTAGATCATAGCGTAATGGGTCTCCTACAATTACCACGTTTGTACGAATTAGGTTTGGTAAAACTGTGCACAGATTGCTTATAGTGGCATCAGCTTCATTCATAGCAATGTCGTTGGTCCCTCCGATAATAACTAGTACATCGTTCTTCGTTAGGTTTTCATTATTTGAAGCCACCGGTTCAACAATGTTACCCATTCTTGCTCCTGGTTTAACTAAACTAGTACTTTGTTTATCTACCATCTTGAAGTTCAAAATACCAGCCAATCCTCTAGCATGACTGTCACCACATATTATCACTTTACCTTTGCTTATTTCTGCTGAACTTCTGCTTGACTTTTCGCTCAAATTATCACTATCAAATTTTACACTTGCACTACTTCTGTTTTCTTTAGTACATGCCCGCAAACTACATGACTTTGCACTTCGATTTTTGCCTCTACCTTTATTATGATCAATTTTGGTGTAAGCACTATCACTTATAGCCCTTTATTTAGCTTCTCGTAGCTACTTGAACCGACTGAATTTTCATTTACACCGATGTCACCTTCACTTTTGTCTACATTGCTTGTATAATTTTCACTAACTGCACTTGCACTATTTACATCTGATATGTCTTGTAAAACTGTGAACCTGTTTTGCGTGGGTATCTCTTGTAATACACTATGCCCATAGCGTAGCCAGGATGTGTGTTTGGGGGGGGGGCAAGTGCTGTTATAGGTACACATAGAAAAATTACAAACAAAAAATATATAACCATAAAAATATATAAAAAATTACAAACATCAAAGTACCAAAATACATTGTCGGACCTCTTTGGGGGGCGCCTCTGGGCCCCCCTTCCCTACGCCACTGCACTATGCTGACTGGTAATGTTGTTGCAGTGTTCCTAAACATGTATTTTCTTGCTCCTAATTGGGACAGTACTCTTCGATATTTCTCGATGATTGGAATATCTTCCTTTGCTGAAATTTGTATGTTGTTGTGCACTTACTTTATTTCTACTTTGATTCCTCGGTTCTGCTAGTACGTCACTCCAAAGCGGTGCGCCCTTTCTTGCACTGAGGAATCCACCTTTGTATTTGTCTTGTTACCTTTGTTTGGGAACATCTTCGCATTTTTCATCTGTTAGTACTGAAATAATCTCACGCAGTGAATGTATCTCTTCAATTAATTCTGTTATTAGCTTACTCTGAGATTATCCCAGCATCTTAGATCGTCATTTGTTTTCTTTTCAGTGATTCGAGTTTTGCAGTAAGTACACTTTGCTAATGTGATATTATTAATTCCGAATATAGTATCACTGTATTGAATGTTTCTGTTTAAAGAACTGTGTTTTTGACTCACTGTCAGATATCACATCATTTCTAACTTTTTGAATATCATGTTGTCAGCTTGTTTCAGACATTTAAGAAAGAAAAAAAATACCATTTGCTTGGCACGCCCTCCTTAGAAGATGTCAACAGATATTCGAGAAGAACTCGTAATGTCTTTTTCTTCCCTGTTTCAAGCATACACTGATGACGTCACATCTCTGCCTTCTGAGTTTCGCGTTAGGTAGCTGAAAAATTCAGAACATCAGGCCACCCAGGTAACTTTTATTGAAAACAATGCACTTGGTTTGCTGGTGGAGAGTTACGACAAAAAACAATTGTAACCAATCAGCAGTGTCCACTCCAGTGGACGTTGTGCATAAAAGGGTTAAGTTACAAACATAGTCACTTTCATTTTTCGATGAAAAGATCTAATATATTTCAGGCAAAAAATTTGTGTAGGCCTTATATCTGGAGAACTACATATAGTGTAGCTAAACCCAATTCAGTATAATGTGCTCATTCCGTAAAAAATACGAAAACTCGATTTAGGAGCCGTTCAAATATTTTGTGGCTCTTGATCCAAAAACTAATTATTGGCCAAGATCGCAATCTTTTGATGCATGTTTTGTTATCATTCCTAAAATTCTTGTTATAATATAGATTATTAGAGAAAAATAAGCCTCACCCTAACTGAGGTCAATTCCGGGCTTCAAGTTTCGCCTATTCAAGATTTGCCTAATACCTCCTAGCAATGCAAACGTCAATCAAAGTGATGACACAGAGTTAATTTTATTATTAGACGAAAGTTGAATTTTCTTTAAAACTTGGTTTAGCTTGGATACGTTGGTAGTCCTACACCTTATTAATACTTAACATTTTCTCTTGAAACTATTTTCGCGCTCTTATTAAATAGGGGAAAATTTTGACAAACCCAGCAAAAATTAGTAGCTTAATAAAACTCGCAGAATAGTTTCCTTTCATCAAGTATAGTAATATCCTAAAAGGAAGTCCCCGAACACCCCTCTTGAGCTTCATCCAATATGGCTGCTATATCCAATTTAGCCACCACCGTCTATAGAACAACCATGTTTTTTTTTGTTTTGTTTTTTTTAATTTCTTACTTAGGTTCAATTCTACGGCATTGTAACTTATAACAAAATATTGTGTATATAAGATATCCTTTGATACCTAATTCGTCTCTGTAGCTAGTCAGGTAGATATAAAGTTACAAATGATGGAGTAGCCTTGTAAATCTTAATCTTGTACCTCTTTCTTTTTTTATACATATAATATTTACATAAGTAAAAAATTAAATAAAATATTTCAACATGTCATAATTTCAATTGATATATACGAAATATGGAACATTTGAGGATAATGAAGCATTATGCGAAAGTTTCTGTAAACTTACTTAGCAAAATAGTCGACAGAGAAAACGTTATTTAAGCAATATTCAGTTTTTTTTAATAAACGATAGGAACAGTTTATAGTACATAAAAGACACAGAAATTAGCCTATCGCTGTCACGGTGCACTGTTGAGGCATAAACGACATGGTAGGGTTGGATCAGACCCACTGCTGCTTAACATGAAAAAAGTCATTGATACAACAAGTTTTAAGGAGAGCGTTTTATATTAAGCAATTTCGGTTTCATATAATAAACTCTGCTTCTTTCAGAACAGGAAAGGTACTTAATACACTGAAAAACTAAAAAGAAAAAGAAAAAATGAACTTCGAAAGTTTCATAAAAGTAACGTGCAATTCGAGGGTAGTTCAGCACTAAAATAACACCAACATGTCACTTTCATTCTGTTGTATTTTGATTCCTAAAATGTGATTTCCCTACAATTAATGCACATATCTGAGTAAAACAATCTTGAACATAAACAGCTGGACTAAGTAAATGAGAGATTTACGTTTACAATACGTAGAAGAGTTTGCTACTGGTATGTCCAAACAAATAATTGGGTAGCATTCTTCACTTTCTCCTCCAATCCCCAATCAATTGCTCGAATATCTTGCTTCAGCCAAGTTTGCTCCTGATGGTACACCTTCAATACGTGTCGCCTGCTCGCACTTGCTCATATGAGTAAAACTGAGGGATGAGTTACTTGTGTGAAATAAGTCTTCTGTATGTTAAAAATCGACAGACCAGTGCGTCACCACCATGCAATGCACAAAAGTATAATTGAAAATGTTATCTCACTTTTACTAGTTCTTCAGGATTCGTAGTAGATTTGTTGAATATACTCAACCTGATGCTGTTAACTGTCTATCTCGAGTAGTTTCTAACAAGTTTCCTTTCCTTTCCGGAACAAAGTCATGTCATTCCCTTGAAATTTATAGAAGATTAAGTGACACAAGCCTACCTTATCAATGGACTCAAGCCTATGATAACACTGGAGACAAGACTACTAATCGAGCAGAAGTATGGTACTTGAAAATAAACAAGAAAGCGGGAAATTCACACTTGAATATATACAGATTTATAGATCTTTTGAAACAGGAGTAAACGGAAAGTGAAATGACAATGTATCAACTTTAGATAGTACTTGTCGCTAAATAAAGGAAAGCAAAGTGGTGTCGCCTTAATCGACGTATTGTGGAACAAAAGAAAGCTTGGGGTATTCTTTTGAATTATAAGAAACAGACATAATACAGTTTGTTGATGCAGTGGCTTACTGCATTTCATTTACGTGTTACTAGTGATTCTTGATGCTTTGTTTATTTTATGATTCATGCAAACTCTCGTAGGATTTCTGTCACTTTATTTTATATTTTCTGTAAAATTTTGAAAGTCCATGTAACATTACCACAGCTCGAAGTCAAGCTTATACTATCTATCCATATACCGTAATTGTGCTTATGCTGATTCTTGGTGCTGTGTTTAATTTCAATTTATGATTTATGCAGCCTCTCGTAGAATTTATGTTACTTCATTTTGTGTGTTCCGTAGTACATTATGTAACTTATTACAATATTTTCATATCCCGATGTCAAACTTATAATATCTGGTAATATAGTGTAATTGTGCATATATTGTTTTAATATGTACCTTTCAAATATTTTTTTTAAATATTTAGAATCTACAAATGTTTGTGTCATTTCTTGTCAATAGTACCAACGTAATTTTGTATTAGGCAAGTCTTGAAAGACGAATCTTGAATTCAAAGATCGCCTACACTTTCTCTTACATCTGTAAATTCCATTGCATCTGTAAATTCCATTGCCTGAGGTTATAAGGCGAATCTTGAATATGCGAAAGTTGAAGTCACAAGTCAATTATTAAAAAGAGTACAGAAGATTGAAGAAAGTGGTAGGTAGAGAATTGTGAATAAGAATCAGTTGCGTATGCCATTTAATTGGACCATATGAAATGGAAAAGCAGGGAGAAGTGGAGATTATTGAAATAAAAAAAGAAAAGAAATTTAGTATTGTTATAACATACTGGATGTTTGTAATGAAGCAAGTATCATTGCAACATTCAACATTAGCCTGCTGAAGGTCTTCTCACCCGAGGTTTAGCATCACATCACGCTGTATACACTCATTGGTTGAAGCCATCATTTATTCGTCTTCCGCGTAGTAAAGAAATAATAACTATAACATTTTATAAGTGTTATCGTATTAACAAATACACGTACATTTTCAAGCCTTCTGATAACACTTATAATATCTTTTAAATCTGGTAATAAATGACTGATATTTTTCTAGGCTTAGTTTGAACTACTTTCCTTACTGTAGAAATAATTACCTTGAAAGCGCTTTCAATAACATAATAAGAATAATTCATTTAAAGCAATACGTTACAGTTATATACGTTTCACTGAAATTTTAAAAATTCTTTTCAGAACCAGCTCAGCCAACTGAAGATTGTCCCCACCAATTTGGATTCTTCAGAGCAGGAGATAATGCAAATTGTGGCCTATTCATGAATTGTGTCAATGGCTACGGTTACATGTTCAACTGTCCAGAAGGCCTTGCGTTTAATGAAAACTCTCTTCGGTGTGACTGGCCAGATGAGGTTGAAAGCTGCGACGCAGAAGGTACATGTTAAGGAAATCACTTAACACTTCTATTTACTCAATAATTCATGAAATCAATTGACAATAACTGCTGTGGATACATGAATATATTCTCGTGATATCTTAGCAAAACCAAAAAAAGTATTAAAATATTGCCTTAAGGAAGAGTTCTTTTCTAATTACTGTCATGTAATTAAACCATCTGGTTTTCTTAATTACCTCTAAAGAAAAAGTCGACTGAATAACAAGCATATTCGACAAATATCAACATTGGGCACTATTACATCAAGAATTCTGGTACTTTGCAAGTAGTACCTATGATATTAGTCTCAGCTTTCATTAAGTAGCTTCTTTCTGTGCTTCATACAACTTACTTATACACAATTGAACGAAATAATAAGTGCAGAAACCATTTTTAACTTCTTCTCTGAAACGGTTGAAGGGCTTTGTGGCAAACTTGTCGGTTTTATTTCAAGCAAAATGTATTTACTTGATACTAAAACTAATGCAAACGATTTGCTAGGTGCTTAGGAATTAGCCATTGCAGTCCATGTAGCACTAAAATGTACAGGCAATCAGAAATACAAATCATTTTCGTAATTGCAAATTATATATTCAATATACAGAATGATTCTAGGTCAAAAATATCTTTATAGTGGGGTTGGAAAAGAAAGAAAAAAATCACTTTTGGCGGAGAACATGCTCCCTTAAGGATGCTCATACTTTATCCATTCCTGAGTGTAAAACGCCCGAGACCCAAGTTTTAAGGTGCTTTCTCGTCTGTAAGGAGTCATCAAAATGGCGGGTCTGGAATGAATCTGTTTTGAATAAAGTTACTTCTTACACTTATTTGGTTTGTATAACAACTTGTTTTCATACAGGTTGGAGTCTGGAAATTTATTAATTATAATAAAACGAAATTTAAAAGACCAAATTCACATTATAAGATTGAATATGGCAACCAATATGGCGCCAAAATCGAAATAAAGCTTGTAGCCATATGACCATGTTTAATATCAAATAAATCGAAATTTTGAGGTAGTGGAATCCAATGGAAATTTCAAAAATAATTCCAGATAACCGTACAAAAAATAAGAATAATCGTTTTGATAATGTCTTTGGCGTACCATCGGCCATACTTGCAACTAAAACTTGAACTTAATGGAAAGTACTACATTTTACATTTATTACGTAATTACCAACTGTGTTATACATATCAGAATTTCTTATACAGTAATACAACTCCTCTTTCATACAACACTCTTCCCACTATGTACTATTCAACTAGAAAGAAATGAAACCATAAATGATAATGATATAAACATGATGGAAAAATAATAATTCTTACAAAAGAAAGCACCGTGAAAAAGCTAAATACACTTATTTTTATTTATGTTATTTATTTATTATGTTTCGTTCCATTTTCCAGTTGAGCAGTGTTGTTGGTCGAGACGGGGACAAGTAGCTTCGATGGTAACGTCCCCATTAAACCTTATTCAATCAATCAATGAACCCAATTTCCAGTTATTGTCAAGAATATAATCTTCCACACGAGCGTTCACACTGTCCCGTCTTACTCTGCAGAAGTAAACTTGTAAGCCAAATGATTTAGCAAGAAGTCTTTCCGAGGAACTGATGTCATTATACTTTTACTGTAAACAGACACTAAATGTCCCGATGTTGTCAGAGCAGTTACGATTTCGATGAAAATATTCCGCGTCCCGACATGGCTTTGAAGTGACTTTCACTATTGGATTAAAGTATTGGGACATGTTAACTATTTCTATTTTTTAAGTTTGCAGGTATTTAGGTATGCAATGTATGAGCCTACATATAGGCTGCATACTAATCATATTCTAATTTAAATTAGTCATACTTTTATTGTATATTATGCAGTATCAGCTAAAATGCCCGTTCTTCGCACGGCGAGAATAGCTTTACTGAAAATATTTGAGTCTACTTGCCTTCGAATGAAAAGAAATTACGGAAAATATTTGAAACATATGTGTATAAATAATTTCTGATTTTATTGGCCTTGCGTAGCGTAGTCAACGTTCTTGCCTTTGGTGCGAGCTGTCCCCAGTACAATTTCCGGTAGGGGCACTCGGTTGAAAAGTGTAAGAAGCTTTTTCAGGCCAATAATCCAGAATGAGGTTTTCCTGGGTTCTTCTCATTCACACCAGGCAAATGCCGGGGTGGTACCTAAATTATAGGTCCCAGGCCGCTTTCTTCCTTTCCTTTCCCCGGATACTGTGCTCTCGCCGGGAGACGTCATCTCTCATACGTAACAGGCTGAATAGTCATATATGCCTAAAACCTAGAAATATAATTCCTAATCCTAATCCCCTAATTTCTGATTTTAAGATGTAGATGGAGGTTCTATTCACCGGATTCTCATAAAACGCTCATAAATTACTTTACAGAGCATAGAAGCTGAGTTATAAAGTTTCCTTGTATCCTAAAGCGGAAAGTTCACTGCAATTCATTAAAATCGTTAGTTCACCCTCATACCCCTAAATTTATACTTTGTTCACATATGAGCTTTCTTACACCCAAAATCGGAAGATTCTTTCCTTTGGAGTTGGATTTGTCAAAACATTGATTTTCATAAGGTTTTATTGTATGAAGAAAATCTTAGTGTAATATTTCAATTTTCTAGGTTGAATGGCCTCAATGTTTTATAAATGCTGAAATTTAGAAACCGAAACAGTTGTATGAACATATTATCACATATTTAGACTCTACACTGATTTTTGGACAAACACCGTGTGCGTGGGTTTTCTAGGGGTTTTCCCGTTTCCTCCCACTTTCTTCATTCCACCATTTCATTCACTTCTAATCAACACCGTCTCCTTTAACCTAGCCGGCACAATCGTGGGACGTAAAACTAAAAGATTTTCTATACCGATTTCACTTTTATGTGTCCTCTAATAAATTAATTTAAAGTCTATGCTATGATATAAAGCGACTTGTCACAAGACTCGCTATGTTGCATTCAACTTACTTTCTTTAATGGGCTCTGCTTCTATTCTAGAACATATTAGCACTTTCATTACCTAATACTTAAAGTAATAACTCAACCTAATATTTCAAGTCACTTAGTTTTGTACTGATAATTTACCTTGGGTATATATTTAAATTTTGATATCGATATTCATTAGATTTTCACATTTAATGTTCATCTAGATATTAAAGTTTATGTAGATATTAACCACATTTCCACTAATTTTTCAGCATACCTTGGATTTCGATGCCCAGAAGCGAAGACAGCCTTCCCATTCACACAGTTCAGCTACTTTAAACATAAGAGTGACTGCCACAAATATTTTATCTGCCTTAATGGAAGTCCTCGACTTTTCTCTTGTGGGGAAACGAAGGCATTTAGCGAAGAACTTGGCGCTTGTGATGAAATAGAGAACGTTCCAGGATGGTAAGGAAAAATTAAGTAGAAACTTGTTATGGTATACCACTCTGGACTGCTAACGATATAGGGGGGCGCGGTGGCTCAGTGGTAGAGCGTTCACCTCTGGTGCTTGGGGTCCCGGGTTCGATCCCAGCCCCCGCCAAGTGAACTTTGTGGTGGACAAACACCGTGCTCGTGGGTTTTCTCGGGGTTCTCCCGTTTCCTCCCACTTTCTTCATTCCACCATTTCACTCATCTCTCATCATCACCGTCTCCTTTAGCCTAACCGGCATAACCGTGGGACGTAAAACTCAAAGATTTCATTTCATTTTTTTTTTTTTGCTAACGATATACACTTATGTCCAAAATTATTGTCGTATGTCTATAAATATGTTGTTGTAGGAATATAATTTGATAACGAACTCGCCCGATATTTCTTATAATGTTAGTATGTGTATAATCGGCAAAGACAGGTATGTGGCAAATTAGCAGCAAATAAAAACAATAAAACGAATATAAAACTTTTTTGTCCATTTAGCAACATTTTGTTTACTCATTCTAATTTTCGTATTTATAATTCTCTTTCTATGAAATTTACCACAAATATACATTTCTCGATTATACACATAGTTGCAGTATTAAAAGAACCCTGCAAAATCATTATCAAATTATATTCTTACAAGAAGACAGTTATAGTTATGCGACAATCATTTTGGGCATGAGTGTACATACTGGGTGTGACAAAAAGGACTAGGCAGTGGATTATTTCGAGAAATACACTCCAATATAAAAACCATGAAATTCATGTCCAATAATTTTAAGATTTATTCAATTATCTTAAAATATGTAACTTTTTAATCGATTTAAAAAACCGATGTGATTATCAATTCGACAAGTTAATACAGTGAAACCTCCCTTAACGGACACCTCTCAATAACGGACATCTCTATAATACGGACAATTCTTTTTGTCCCGGCAAAAATAAATGTTTTCTTACGGAACAAAACCCTCCCTTTTACGGACACTCTCAGATACGGACGCGGACAGTCCATTTCCCCCCCAAACGTTTCAATAACCTCTTGATAAAGGACAGGAATTATTCTCGCTTCTGTGATATATTACAATAGAGAGAAAGTGTTTTCGCCGCAAGTGTATCTATCATGAGTCTACATCTGGTGAACCATCAAACAGAATAGTTTCAAGCTGAACTTCAAATTCCTCTTTTTTCTGCCCGCAATAGACTGCTTTCTGGTGGAAATCCTGGAAAACCTTCAATAAACAATAACACTCATGCAGGGTCAGTCGTATGGCCAAGACTTGTATGCGAAAGATCTTCTCTGCCCTAAAAAATTTAGTCCTTTTTCCTCTGGGTCTTGCATCTTTTCGACAATTTCATAGATAACAAGTGAATAAATGGATATTTTTTACAGGGTAATGATATGTACTTAAGAAAATTACCATATACCTTTTGCAGTATATGAATATATTAACACATTCCTCAGCAGTAGTATTATTTAACAGAAATGAATTTCTCCTTCATCCCTCCCAGTAATTTAAATAGTACTAAATAGAGTATTTTCATATTGAATTTTATGTATTTACGCTCATACATAATGTATTTACTGTATATTGCTAGATACAATTACCGTTGTGAGAAATTAAATTTCTGTAACCTCTCTGTAACGGACACATCTCAGTAACGGACAAAAATTCATGTCCCATTGGTGTCCGCTATTCAGAGATTTCACTGTATCTATCTTATATATATATATATATATATATATATATATATATATATATATATATATATATATATATATATATAGAGAGAGAGAGAGAGAGAGAGAGAGAGAAATCAGGGTGATAATGAATTATATGGACAAATTGTAAGAGGCAATTCCTCATATCAAACTAAGAGAAAAAGTTCATATGGACCTGAGGGGAAATATGCATAGTTTCAAAGCTAGGTTTGTCTAAGATCGTAAAAGAACAAAATTTCGACTTGTTTATTTCGAATTGGAAAGTTTCTATTTCGAATTCGAGAAACCATTGACTGAAGATCCATCTCAGCTTAAAAGAAGTCATATATAGGCCTACGCAATCCGAAAATGCACATTTCATCAATATGCAGTAGGTATCCAGCAGATTTCCTACAGGGTATAGTTCCCAGACATACTCTCAACCAAAATTTACAGATATGCTCTGACGGGCAAAATGTAGGCAGAAACTAAGCTCTGGCAGTAGTGAACACGGAAGGCCTCGACGGAAAGTTAAAATTGTTATAGATCGCCAGAACCACCCGGTTTCTCCTGTTCGGAATAACGCCTGTAATGTTTTGTTTCACTCTTATATATGAAAAACGTGATATATATGTGTGTACTGTGACAAAATACATCACAGTACACATTATTTCGAATACGAGAAGTTATGAAGCAGTCCTTAAAACATGCAACTTCCCGCCAAAGCTTCCGTGTCCACAGTTGTCAAGAGTTAACTTTTCCCTACTTTGGACTTCCTTGAAACCAGAACATATTGTCATTTGGGGCAATACCGACACCATAAGGACATTAACGCTACTACAAGATTGTAATGAATTATTAAAGAAACAAATTATAGCCCATGATTAAGTATATTATTTCAGCTAGTTGACAGATACAATACATATTACACAAAAGCAATGTGTGGCTGTGGAGGCATAATTGAAATTAACGATGAAGTGACGGATTTCCCTAACTCTATGGGGAAGACCGACAGGTTGTTGGGGTAATACCGACATCAACATTAAAACCTTACGTACTATAATAGTGTCACTAATAATTCCACAACGCACATTACTGTTCGTAAAGTAGTTCATGGACTTTCAACAAACACGGGGAATCTATAAGTTTAGGAATGTAGAATACCTTTATTTACAGCTCCGGAAAATATTAAAAAATGTCACTGAGTTACAAATGAGGGAAAGAATAATCACAAAATTTGTTCAATTACAAGAAATGCACTAAATGAGCTAGTGCACAGGGCAGAAAATTCTGTACTTCATGATAAAGTATTTGTTAATTTATGTTAATCATATGTTACCAAAAGTGTGGTTATAGATTAAAATATTAGTGTTAGCTTCATATACAGGAAAGAGCAAACATCGGACTCATACTTGTCTGAGATTTCACATTGTTGACACACAAAGAAGGAATCGTCTGGATGAACACAGTCCTCGTTAAACCGCTGAAAATATTTTGTACATTGAACTCAATCAGCGGAATTGTTTTTGCCGTAAACTACCTCGGCAGATAGCACACTAATTTTCTTTTTGAGTTTTCTCATTTTTGTTACTGTATTTTGCAACACTTTTGCCTGCACATTCTTTTATGTGTCACTAACTTTGGATTTTTCTATCTTACTATTTTTCTGTGCAGATGTTAAAAGTTTGGTACTATTGTCTTTCGTTTTACAGTCCCACATCTCATTTTCTTGGATGAACCCATACCTGTCTAATATAATTAAATTATCTTCTAGTGCGTATTCATCTTCTTCAGTAAACGTTGTATGTTCACCAAAATGTTTCTTGCAGTTAACTTTCAATAACCTGTCACGTAATGTATCCGAGGGACTTGAAAAACTCTTGAAGCGGTAGCAAGTAGCATTGCATTTTTTACGGCATCTCATGCAATGGAAAAAGGACGCAGATATTTTATTTTCTATATGTTAATACTAATGTAGTATTTTTGATATATAGTTATTAAAAATCACAACGAAAGGGCGGGAAAAGCATCTGTCGAAAGTACCCCAAATGTGAGTGTCGAAAGTACCCCGAATGTATATGTTGCACTTAACTATATTTTTAGCAAGTTGGAAACACTGCACACTGATGAACCAACTACCTGTGATTGCACAACTTTCAACTGTATGTTGTCCACCATGAGTGTTGAATAATACAACTTTTACTTCTAAGCAAGAGCTTAACAAACGTACTCAAATTTTACAGTGACCCTTCACTTCTCACATATCTCTCATATCTTACCTCATAAACTTAGACCTTTCTCGTCAAATTATTCTACTCACTTTTAAACTTTTACAGATATACATTCCATACACCCCACAGTTTCACACAAATTACGCCGACCTCTTCACTTCGTGATTTATCTACACCCCTAACACCCCCGCACCCCTTTAAAATTTTCGGACACTGGCTATTCCTCGGCCCGCCCTCTCTTCTTTCCTATCCATCCGCCACCTTTTATCCACAGGAGTAACAAGTAATGTTGGAAGAGAGGCTTAAGCGGGAATCTTGCTTCTTTAGCTCTCTAGGGGTATATTAAATAAAAAAAAAAGTAAAAAAAAAAAAAAAAAAAAGAAGCCAAGATTCATAGATTACGGGAGGAGTGCCTCCCCCTTCGTCGCTTCTCCAGCCTATCAAGGAAAAAATTTATAAACATAAACTAAGGTCAGCAAACGAGTATCAGCTTAAATAAAAACATGAAATTGTCCTGGCATAACTCTTTATTGACTAGTTAAAACAAAGTATCTGTACCGTGAGGTTACTCGCTCTGTAACCGCAAGCTCTCCTAAAGGCAGAGACCTCCAATATTAGGCCTGCTGTCTCCTAACAAGCTCCTCTAATTTCTCTAAAGAACCTTAAATTATTATTATGGACTCGAACAGGAACTCAAGCCTCACTCCAGCTTTCGTGAATTCCCGAGCCCTTAAAATCATCCGAGAACCTCATTAAAATTCTCATCCCGGCGAGCACCGAAAAGGTAACTGCCCAAGTCACTCTCTCAGACAGAACCAGTGCCGCATTAAAATCTAAAGAGAAACCCTCATTACGGGTTACTCTGGCCTATGTCCCTAAAAAAAAAAAAAAAAAAAAAAAAAAAAAAAAAAAAAAAAAAAAAAAAAAAATAATAATAATAATAATAATAATAATAATAATAATAATAATAATCTAGCTATCATTTACAAAGTCGCAGGCTTCATCACTTAGAAACCTACTCAAAACTATCAGGGGCAGCTCATTCCGCCCGCGCCGTCCAAAAATTACTTAAGAGTCTTCATCCGGGAGAAATTAAAATACCGCTAATTTTACATTAATTATCTGATATCTTCAAATAGATAAAAGATAATCGAAATGTGGAACAAGAGCGCCCTAGACAATATTATTTTACATAAGAAACCGTTATCCCGACTCACTTATCTGCTTTCGATTTCGAGCCATTTTGAAAATCGGCATTTATTTTCGCGTTTCTAAACAGCTGAAAACGGAAAGCCACTAGGAGACTTGTGATAACGGTACCTCACGCAAAATAATATTGTCTAGTTCGCTCTTGTTCCATATTTCAATTATCTTTTATTTATTTGAAAATATCACATAATTACTGTAAAATTAGCGGTGTTTTAATTTCGCAGGGATGAAGACTCTTAAAGTAAAAAAAAAAAGTACTTTATTCACCTATCTCTGGACATAGGGACAAGAGAGTCCCCGAAGAAATTCTTAAAAGAAGTGAAATCCTGGAAGAAGGGGTGGGTTGACTTATATAGTCTCAAGCCTCTCGCCAAGTGGTCAGCTTTCCACACAATCTCCCCCTTCTTCCCTGTAAAAGAAAAGCAAAAATAGAAAGCGAAGATTCCCACGGCATATAGGGGAGTCAAGTCCAGAGCTCTTTTCGTAACTTTCTAAAACTGCTAAATTAAAAAAAAAATAAGTTAGAGGCATAACAAGAATTCATTTATACAAAATTCAATACATTTTAAAATACATAAAGCAAAGCAGAAAATTCGCACTATATACATAAGTACCTTGGCCAAGGATTTTTTATACTACTAAAACAATACTAATATTATATTAAATACTAATTTAATTACAGAAAAAAATATACATATGAAACAGCTATACACCAAAGGTGCTATAGCATAGCCTATCTCCTTAAAAAAAAGGAGAAAAAAAAGAAAATTCTCTGTATTATAGTCCAAAGTCCTTGAATTCATTATCAATTGTTCATTATTTTAAATAATTTCTTTTTCACTGTCTTATTCACTGAAAAAAATGTATATAAAAATAATAAAACACTCGAACTAATACACTTATCAACTCAGTAATTGTTCAAAGTCTGGTTCAGTTCTATATTTCACCAAATTCTTATCTTAATTTCAATACACACATACACTTAGATAATTGTTCCTACTGAACACAGTCACTAACACCACTGTAGAGTCCGTGTAGCAGAGATTTTCCCGGAGTCAAAATTTCAGTTTCCTTCTAGCCGGAGAATCGGTTATAGGGACATCTTCAACGTCAATGTCACGTCCTGGAGTTAGTGGAAGAAAATCTTCGTCGAAACAGAGGCAAAGAACATCGTCGTTCCCTGCTTCGTGGTCGTGTGAAGGAACTCGACCGGGGGTCGAACCAGTTCCCTCAGGTTCCGGAGTCGGAGCCGTATCTTTTACAGTTTGCAGCAACCTAATCTCCTGCAGCGAACATGTCGACGGGTCTATTTTCTGGATCTTATGTTCGGGGTTATTTTCATCTGATCGTTTTAATCTTCGCTTATTATTCTTGTTAGAGTTCACATTGAAAAGGAGTATAAGTTCTATAGGATTAGCAGGATCCGGTCTGGCTGCGCAAAATACATGTCTTACAGACTTTTTCGGTTTCTTAAAATAATTCTTCTTCTCCATATTTAGACTGAACTCGGAGAAGAATCCTCAGGGTTTATCTCGGTCAGACGTAAATGCAAATATGTCCAGTTTCCTAAGTTCACAATTCTTATATCACTTTTTTTCTTTTTAAAAAAATGTGGAAAAAGGGGGGACCACAACAATATCAAAGAAGGCACTGTACAACGAATGACCACCCAACATTAGAAAGTTTTTTCTTTTTTTTAAATAAAAGAAGAAACTATTTCCCACTCTTTCCTATTCAAGCTTAGTTACTAATGACAATTGACGGCAAACTAAAGTAGTGAACAAAGAAAAGAACTATTTTGACGCCAATAACGAATTATAGATGTGGAAAGTTTGTCTTTTCAATCCCTATATATACTTTTGTTCCGGGACTTTCAAGCGCGTGTGTCCCTCACAACTATTGTTAACCTTTTTCCTCGGCACATGGTAGTCTTCTTTCTGTTCAGGAAGATGTCTTGCAAAGGCCGGGGGCTCATAAAATTTCTTAAAGAAGTCACAATTGACCCTTATTTCCTTGTTGTCAAAGACATTCCTGACTAAGTAAGTGTTTTCTGCAAGCTTCGACTTTATTACGTAAGGACCATCGTATTTGGGTAAGAACGACTTCGTAACAGATTTCGCTAGGCAAGAAAGCCTGACTGATTTCACCCACACCTTTTGTCCGATTCTGAAGGGGTTAGGCAAGCGCGACCTGTCATAAAACCTTTTCTGAGTGGCTTGTCTCTTCTTTTGAATTTCATTTGCACGCTCAAAAGCCCGTTTAACCCTAAACTTAATTTCCCACTCATAGCGGGGGTACGAATCCTTGCTCTGTTCTTCACTTTCAACTGGAGACAAAAGTGGGTCCAAGGGAGAAGATACATTGCGACCATAATGCAATTCAAAAGGAGTATATTGAGTGGCCGCACATGTTCTCGAGTTTAGAGCAAACTCAATAAATCTCAAATCTTTCGCCCATTGGTCATGCTCTTCATTATACATGGCCAACATCATCTTGTAATCCTTAACAACTTTTTCAGATTTATTCCCCTTTGGCCTGTATAGAGAAATCTTAATGCTCTTCGACCCTAACATACGTAAAGTTTCCGTCCACAATTTCCCAGAAAAGCTTTGATGGTTGTCACTGATGATCTTTCGGTATACACCGTGTCTGCAAAAAAAATTCCACCAAGCACGACGAAACCGCTTTTGCTGTAATCTTCCTTAATGGAAACAAATTCACATATCGGGTGAAGCTGTCAATAACAATAAGGCAATATGAGAAATCTCCGTTCTTAGAACGAGTCACGGGTCCAAATGTATCTACATAGGCCGTACGGCCAGCCACACACTAGAGTGTACTGGACATTAAACCAAATTTACGTTTGCCATAGTCCTTGTACTTAGCGCATACCACGCAACTTTTACAAAACTGCATAATATCCCTATGCATTCCCAGCCAAAAATATCGTTTTCTAATTCGAGAAAACGTCTCCCTGGGATGAGGGTGTCCGGAAAATTCAGCGTTGTGGGCTCTATCACAAACTAGGGCTCGCAGTGAAGCGATGACCCACACACACTGAAACTCAATTTCATCAAAAAGCATCTTCCTAATTAAAATTCCCTCGTCTGATATAAAAGTTCCCTTAGACCAGTTTTTAAATTTCTTCATCTGCTTCTTGGGAATAGCATTTTTTCACCTCTAATAAAAGTCAGCAATCTTTTTAGAAAAACATCCTTTCCCTGATGCTCGACTAATCTCGCAGGAACAATAATGTCGTCGTAATTGAGAGGATCGTTTCTTTCTTCGTCGTCCCCTTCTACCTCCACTATAAGACAGAAAGGTAAGACAGAAAGCATTTCTCTCTTCTCTCTGGGACTAACTTCTATGGGCCTAGGAAGCGTCCTCATACTATCCCTCTTTCTTTCTCTGAGTTTCCTCTTAACCTCCTTAATATCTTTACTAACTTGCTTGTCGATGATAAAAATCTCCTCACTCTGGAGATCTTCTGCATCAACAAGCCGTCCATCTTCACCTAATACTTTTAAGAAACCAGCGTCGTTCTCACTTTGAAGTGGCAAGAGCTCATTAGAAATTTCTGAACCTTCAAAGTCTTCTGGTTCGGTAAAACCGTCTTCGATGCGGCTTAAATAGTCGACATAGTGTTTGGCGCCTTTTACAAATTTGAGCACCACCGGGAATCTAGAAATTCGAGTAATCATAGGAGGGGCCCTCGTCGTTTTTAGAAGCGAAAGAAGCGATCGATGATCTGTATGGACAACTACCATCGGACTGTGCATAATATAAAGTTCGTGACGCTCTAAACCAAGAAGTATTCCAAGTAGTTCACGATGAGACGTGCTGTACTTCATTTGTACTTCATTGAATTCGCGAGACCCAAATGATACAACACAAAGTTTTCCATTTTCATCCTTCTGTGCCAAAACATAACCGGCGGCAGTCCCGCTCGAATCGACGAACAGATGAAAAACTTCGTTAATTCGGGGCAATAAAAGCTTCCTATTCTGCGCAATCTCCCTTTTTAATGCATTTAGTGAGTCTTCATGCTTAGCCTCCCATTTGAATACACTGTTTCGCTTTAAAAGGTAGGTCAACGGGCTTACTATTTTTGCCATGTTTGGTATCTGAAATCTAAGATATTGGCAAAACCCAAGAATTGACTGCAGTTTCTTAACATTCTTAGGCCTCTGTAGCTGTTCGGACATTTTAATTTTCTCATCAGTACATAATATTCTTCCGTGACAAACACGGTAGCCAAGAAACTGAATTTCTTCCGTAAACAGTTTCGTCTTAGATGGACTGAACGTTAAGTTTGCCCTCTTAAATCTTTTTAAAACCTCCGAGAAGAGTTCTAATAACTCCTCTTTATCATTCGAACCCAGGATTACGTCATCATAATATGTTATGACCTTCGTATAATACAGTTCCTTAAGAACATCTTGCATCAACGGTTCAAACTAAACGGGAGGGAGCTTAACCCGTAAAATCCTCGAAGAAAGTGGTAAGTCCCGAAATGAGTTAAAAAGGTTGTGTATTTTTGACTGTTCTGTGCTATAGGAAGCTGAGCAAATGCATAGCTGAGATCCGTAGATATCCAGTACTTTTTTATCACCTAAATAAGAAAGAGCCTCCATCATCCCCGGAATTCCCATTGTAACTTTTTCCGTTGCTCTGTTCAAGGATATGAGTCCATTATTAATTTAAAAGTTCCATTTTTCTTCTTGTGAAGAATGGGATTGCTAACCCATCGAGAGTTATTACATTTCTTAATGATTCCCTTTGCCTCCATGTCATCAAGGAGTTACTTCATAATCTTCTTCTTCTCCTTCGAAAGAGGGCGTAACCTTGCATTAAAGGGGCGGGTATCCTTCAACACAATTTCGTGTTCCAACAAATCAGTTAGACCGGGCTCCTCTGAAAAAACTTCTTTGTTATCATAAAGAACTTTCTTCAAACGCTCAAAGAGGTCTGGTTCCAAATCTACGCTCTTAAGCATTTCAGCTATTTGATCAATCTCCGGCTCTAAGGCAGCGACTTCCGAGCATTTTTGAACGTTCTCAGCCTTAGGAATGTCAACTAAACAAATAGAATCTTCGCCGCTACTGATTGACCATCAGGATTCCGAAATATGAAGAGCGATTTTTGCGTTAGATAAAAAATCTCGGCCAGTTATGAGGGGTCTTGTACACGAGGAGAGGACGTGAAACTTTTGTCTCACCCTGTACTTGCAGAAATTAACATATACAATAACGTAGCCCTCTGTTTCCGTCGTTCCAGGGCCGAGAGCTATCTTTAAAGGTTTTCTATTCAATTTAACGCCCTTATTTATCCATTTATTTGCTATATCCCGTGATACTACACAGATAGAGCTTCCAGAATCCAAAAACGTTAGATATTCATCCCCTAGGATCTTACATCTTAAAAGAGGCTCTCTTAATTGTGCTTTCCCCCCTTTGCAGGCGAGGAGAGGGTCAGCCCGTTTTTTTGCATTTTCTTGAAAAATTGTCTTTTTCCATTTCCTGGTCTGGGGCGACCTGTTTGTTCGTTTCTTTCTCCTTCCCCCTCTTTTCCTTGTGAGGGCCTAAAATGAGCTGTCTGGGTAGCTTTCCTCCCCTGCTTTTTATGACTTTCTTCTTGGCTGAGGGACTCGAGCCAGTAACTCTGTTTTGACTATGGTTAGTATTTACAAGGCTTTTCTTGCTTGCTTGTATCAAGCCTACTGAAACTGGAGGCAACCAGTTTTCTTTTCCTCTTCTCTGGGAAACACAAAGGGTGTTAGGAAATTTTCGTCTTCAAATTTCCATGCACGTTCCCTCAGAAATGCGAAATACCTGCTTTTGATAGTAGATCAAAACCTGCAATAACCGGCAATGCCAGACTTTCCAAAACGTAAAAGGTGTGGACAAACCGCTTGTTCTTGATGAAAAACGAGATTGTAATCTTTCCGACGCAAGTACCCCTTCCGCTTGCTAATTCCACCGTTAAGTTATCCTTCCGTAGCTTGGCCCCCGGTTGAATCCACTTAGAAGCAGTATTTTCATCTACCAAACTAATAAAGCTGCCACTGTCCAGGTACATGAAGGTCTTATTTCGCTGTACGTAACCATACAAAAACGGTTCTCGGTTTCTTTGATTTAGAGGGGTGACTTTCCTAACAGAAGCTGAAACCTTCTTCTAGTCTCTTCGTTCTCTCTGTGCTTTAAAACATTGTTTCCGACGGTGACCATAGTTACCACATGAAAAGCATTGAATCTGCTTCTTCTCCTCCCCCTTTTCTTCCTTGTTTACTTCCTTCTTACCGGAAGCGCTTATTTCAGGAGTCCGGCGAACGAACCCTGGGTCCAGAGCTTTTAACGTAACTGGTGGTATTCCATTTTCGTTTTCCTTTCCTTTTTCAAACCCAGTAACCGCTGCGACTGAATGCTTAATTGACTTGCTTTCCTGAATGTTATACTTCTGGGTGTACGTGAATTCAGACAATAGAAGGGACTGAATCTTCAAAGATTCCCGTTCTAATTCCTTCAACGTATCAAAGCTCTTTTCGAAAAAAAACTTCTTGCAACTCGGATGTGCCTTCTCAACAATTTTCGCCACTTGTTGTTTCTCAGACAAAGGATCTTTTACACGAGAGAACAAAACGGCCATCTGCCCTCTCTCTTCTTTCCTATCCATCCGCCACCTTTTATCCACAGGAGTAACAAGTAATGTTGGAAGAGAGGCTTAAGCGGGAATCTTGCTTCTTTAGCTCTCTAGGGGTATGTTAAAGTAATAAAAAAAAGTAAAAAAAAGAACCCAAGATTCATAGATTACGGGAGGACTGCCTCCCCCTTCGTCGCTTCTCCAGCCTATCAAGGAAAAAATTTATAAACATAAACTAAGGTCAGCAAACGAGTATCAGCTTAAATAAAAACATGAAATTGTCCTGGCATAACTCTTTATTGACTAGTTAAAACAAAGTATCTGTACCGTGAGGTTACTCGCTCTGTAACCGCAAGCTCTCCTAAAGGCAGAGACCTCCAATATTAGGCCTGCTGTCTCCTAACAAGCTCCTCTAATTTCTCTAAAGAACCTTAAATTATTATTATGGACTCGAACAGGAACTCAAGCCTCACTCCAGCTTTCGTGAATTCCCGAGCCCTTAAAATCATCCGAGAACCTCATTAAAATTCTCATCCCGGCGAGCACCGAAAAGGTAACTGCCCAAGTCACTCTCTCAGACAGAACCAGTGCCGCATTAAAATCTAAAGAGAAACCCTCATTACGGGCTACTCTGGCCTATGTCCCTAAAAAAAAAAAAAAAAAAAAAAAAAATAATAATAATAATAATCTAGCTATCATTTACAAAGTCGCAGGCTTCATCACTTAGAAACCTACTCAAAACTATCAGGAGCAGCTCATTCCGCCCGCTCCGTCCAAAAATTACTTAAAGTAAAAAAAAAGTACTTTATTCACCTATCTCTGGACATAGGGATAACTCTCTTACCGGAACAAGAGAGTCCCCGAAGAAAATTCTTAAAAGAAGTGAAATCCTGGAAGAAGGGGTGGGTTGACTTATATAGTCTCAAGCCTCTCGCCAAGTGGTCAGCTTTCCACACAATCTCCCCCTTCTTCCCTGTAAAAGAAAAGCAAAAATAGAAAGCGAAGATTCCCACGGCATATAGGGGAGTCAAGTCCAGAGCTCTTTTCGTAACTTTCTAAAACTGCTAAATTAAAAAAAAAATAAGTTAGAGGCATACCGTAACAAGAATTCATTTACACAAAATTCATTACATTTTAAAATACATAAAGCAAAGCAAAAAATTCGCACTATATACATAAGTACCTTGGCCAAGGATTTTTTATACTACTAAAACAATACTAATATTATATTAAATACTAATTTAATTACAGAAAAAAAAATATACATATGAAACAGCTATACACCAAAGGTGCTATAGCACACTCCCCTAAAATTTTCAGAACTAGACGGGAGCAATATTAAAAAGATTCATTTTACCTGTAGACAGAACGGGAATTCCCGTTCTGCCTTATTCTTTGGAGACATAAAATCTATGCGAGGAGGTAAGATTTACGGAAATGCAGCACCGAAAAACTCGACTCCTAGCGTGTTTGTATGCAAATCGAAACTCATGTATAAAATGGCTGTAGTAAGAAGCGCGGGAACCAAATCCAAGCGGTCAAAATGCAAGGAAAATTCTGACAAGGGCAAAATCCAAAGGACAAAATCACAGCAATATATATTGAATGTATCAATGCCAGTGGCGTATTTAGGGGTGGCGTCCGGGCTTAAGCCCCCCCCCCCCGAAATCTTACTTAGTATAGTAAAGTAAATGAAATATCTTGCAGAATTTTCACATTTCCAGGCAAAGCCCCCCCCCGAAAGTTTGCAAAGCACCCCCGAAATTTAGCAAACCCCTTCCGACACAAAGCCGTAAATACGCCACTGATCAATGTACACCCTATATGATTATTTTTCCCTTCAATTATCATGTGTCCTAAAATGTTATCTGTATTTTTTCAACTGAAATAACTTTCTTTCTTTTAAAATACTGAAAACTCGTAAAATGCTTAAAAATGTTAAATAAAAAGGCAGATTAGGTTTAATTACTTTCACACATTCCAATCTGAAAAGTTCTGGCTATTCCTATTTATTATACCTTTAATATACAGTACTTCAAATACGTTTAGTATATTACAGTAAGACCATTCATTTTAATTACGAAAAGTAACTGTGATGCTACTTGATTTTTAAAAAGTCGTTCTTGTGTGGTAGCATATAGCAGTCTTTTATTTTGAGTAATGTATAAATATTTATTTTAATTCTGAAATACTGTTCAAGATTTTTTTCTTTTTTTGCAAAGATCAAAATGTTAAATATTTACTTACTTCAACAATCTTACGTCTTTTATTGGGTTTTCAGCATTTTTTAAAATGTTATTTCCAAAAATTGAATTTCAGATAACATTTTAGATGCATAATAATAAAAGAAAAAAATATTATTTTATCAATCTGCGCCTATGATTCTGTCGCTTGAATTTAGTCCGTTTTGTCTGAATTTTCCTTTGGGTTTATCCTCTTGAATTTTTATCTTGCATTCCTAGTAATCACTTTGGTAATTCTAGCAGAGGTTGTAAGAAGAATAACTATCTCTTCAAGTTTCATAAATTTTGGAAGTTATTCTTCTTGTTCTTCTCGGAAAAATGACGAGGATACAGTTCTTTATCAGAAGTATTATTCATATCTACTTTGGTAAAGATGAATGTAATTTTTCAAAAACACCTGCGGCAAATGGAAAATTGATTGACTCCGTTGCAAGAAGGCCGTTTGACATTGTAACTGAAAGAAACATAAAATAAACTTAATTCATTATATCAAATTATTTAACATCAAGATTTTATGCACTTTTTCAGTAGTTCATCTCTAACATGCTAAGAGTCACAGTACGTAAAAGGTGCCACAGTTCACATCCTCAAGACATGTTTGGCCATATATTAAGCAAACAATGCAAGAGGATGCATAAGGCGACTCTTAAGAAAGAATGTTAGTGTTCTACAGAGGTTGTTCAGTCTACATTTGGCCAATTTCGACTTACCTAAAAATTTAGAAGAATCCATGGCGCCAGGTCCGTAAGTGCTCGATATGTTTCCCTTGGTTCCTAACAATAGCCCGACAGCGTAATTTCCACTGTAATAGACATCTCTGAAGAACTGGGAGGGGAATCTTCTCCCATTCCCTTTGCACAGCTTTCCAAAGTCCTTCCACAGTTGCCACACGCAGTTTTCCCAAAGCCCGCTTCAGATCCAAATCCACAATAGTCCATAGGACTTGCATCTGGAGATTTAACAGGTATCTCATTGAAAGGTATCACCTGTATACCACTTGCCTCCTCCATCTCCCTGTAGAATGCGAGGAACGATCGTGAGGCATGTGATGAGGCCAGGTCCATGTGAATGCGCATCAGATTGGCGTCATTTCCGTACATTGTTGGAATCTCATGCTCGTAGATCGGCCGAATGATCTGCTCCTGAAAATACAGCGAACTTATTTTGCAGCTCTTCGCCACCCTACGAATCTTCAGTTTACCTCGGTAACAGTAGCAAGTAATGACCATGAACCCTTTTGGGAAGGATTCTTTACAGACACCGACCCACCTTCTTGGCACCCTTCTCTCGGTACATGATGGCTCTCGGTTTGCCACAGTCGGAAAGGTAAATCCATGCTTCATCGAGCGTTACGACGTACATCCACCTTTGTTTTGCCAGATGCCGTTCGTACAGCTTCCGGGCGTTACACTTCCGTTCCTTTTGGTGGGCATCCGTGAGAAGATGGCCGCGAGCTTTCATGACTTTTTCCAGCTTAAGTGAATGGTGTAACGTCCGGCTCACAGTCCCCAAAGACACGTCAAGACGATTAGCCATACACCTTTGTGTTGGCGGATTTTCTTGCATTGCCATTTTGCGAAGTTTTCTCTGCATGGTGGAGGTGGCCTTGGTTCATTCCCGCTTCCTAGGCAACTTCGTTGGTGATCCAAATGGTGGAACTTCGTTGCCCTTGTACTTTTAAATATTTTTATTCCACTTAGACTGATGTTGCAACCATTCTTCTTGCACTGTTTTCTAATGACAGAAACACTAAAGTGAGCGTCATAAAGAGCCAAACATAGCCTTCCCAAAACCGGCTTAGTTTGGGCGGTATTTTGTCACAAAGCGGAAACCCACACACTTGGAAACAAATTTAACACAACACTCACAACAATGGTTCTGTTTTGTGCGTTATTGTCATCCGCGCGGAAAAACAACTCCGTTCCCAGGAAGTCACTGCACAACACTGCAGGACGCCACGAGCCAGGTCGGGTGAATCCATTCTGCCCGGGAGGAGGAAGGAACGAAATCGGCCAAACGTAGGCTGAACAACCTCTGTATATCATAACTCCTTTTTCGACATCACCTTATCAGCTGATTTGTCTTATATACATAATTCTATACTTTATGCAATAGTATCATATATACTTCTATTTTCATATTTATATTGTCAATATAAATAGCAGCAATAAAAATATCAATATCAATATTGAAATACTTGAATATTTTTTGTAGTTTCAACAAAATCAAAAGATAAGATAATCAGGGATAAGGGCCGTCTTACGCATCCCTTTGCATTGTTTGGTTAATATATGGCCAAACATGTCTTGAGGATATGAACTGTGGCACCTTTCACGTACTGCGAGCAGTGGCGGTTTTAGCGAGTAGGCCGGATAGGCACGGGCCTACCCAAAAAATTGAAAAATATTTAAAAACTAAAACAAACAATAATGAGTAAATATATTTTTCACTTTTTATATTAATGGTAAATAATTATTTAATAAACAGCATCAACCACTACTGTAAAAGTAATTTCCTGTTGTGATTAATCAATCAAATGTGCATATCTATCCATACGCGAGGGAGCGGGCTTACCCAAAATTAAAATCCTAAACCAGCCCCTGACTGCGAGGCTTAGCATGTTGGAGGTGAACTACTGGAAAACTGAATAAAATTTTGTTGTGAAATGACTTGATATTAGACCGAAGTAAGTTTGTTTTATCTTCGTTTCAGCTACAATGTCAAACGGCTTTCTTGCAACCGAGTCAATCAATTTTCCATTTCTATGCATTTAACATTTTTTAAAACACATTCATTTTTACTGAAATAGATGCGAATAACACTTAATAACAGAACTGTATCTAGTCATTTTAACGAGAAATACAAGTAGAAAAACATCTAAAATTTGTGATGAAACTTTAAGAAATAGTTATTCTTTTTACAGAATCTGTTACAATTACTAAAGAAAAATTTTCTTGAAGAAATCTCTCCCTGGACACAATTCCTCGTCTCGCCTTATCTGCATTCGCATTCAACTCACGCTGTGAGGGTCAATTGAACACAGGCGTCCACAAAATGCGACAGAACTTGCTTGATTGCCTTTATAAGTGTTCTATATTTTTAGAAGATCTATGCAACTGTCTGAAAAGGAAACTCCTCCCACACCGTCGGGGGAATGGTGGGGGATAACTTTAAATGATCATACGAAAATCCTCTATTTTTATTCCAGATTCGAATTCTGTAACCAAAAGTTAGTAACTTTTCATTCAAGCATTTCTCCACTAACTTTCTAGATGGTGTTGTAATCACATACACACACAAAAAGAAAAAAAGAAAGAAAGAAAGGAAGAAAAAGAAAAAATCATAACATCGTGCCTTATCTGGGGATGATAGTGAAGAAAATATCTTGTGAAATATGTTTCTTTTCACAAAATATTTTCCCGTCAAATTCACCTGCACTAATTCCCAACAGTCTCACCCCGCTAAATTAGATGCACCCTCTGTCATATTTGTATTATTCCCTCCTGACCTATATGTTTCTTTACCTGATCTAACTTCCGTCATAAATCGCACTCGGGAAAGGGAAAAAGAAAGAAGGGACTGATCGTGAGACTTAGCTGGATTTTGATACTGACCTTATCAGTGCCTGCTAAAGTTAATAAAAAGAGCTGCCTACACCATGCAATGGTTTTTATAGGTAGAGACTAAATGACGGTCCTGGCTAGTTTTCCCCTTCACCAGTTTATTATAAAAATTGCTAATTACAAATGTCTTTGATTACAAAGAGTGAAATAGTGTTTATCTCGTTGTTGACCAGATGAGAGGAAATAGGTGTTTTGCACGGTGCTCCTTCCCTCAAAGCAGTCTCCAACGCATCTGCAGGTTCTGGCGAGTCTTGCAGGAAAGCCCCTTCAGCTCAAGACAGCTTCGCGAGGCTTGGTTGTAGTGAGGATCCCTAGTCCAATTCGACCGCGGGTTAAGGAAAGGTGTAACCCTAATCCAATTCGACCTCAGGGCAGGTGTTGGTTAGTTGATCAGTTGGTCGATTGATGCCAGGTCCCTCGGTGGTTGTGCTTTCATTTGCCCTCTTCGGGTCCTTTCATGAGGTCCGTCTTCTTTCGGCTTCCCTCGGTGTCTTTCGTATCGGCTTCTCGTCTGCTACAATGTTTATAATCAATAACACGTGTTGTATTGACATGTGCTTCTGTTGTGATGTGGCGTTCCTTACAATATACTAACACTGGATAAAGATGCAGGATCTGAATACTTGTAATAGATTTTTGATAATTTTGTCATTTTTTTACATTTCATATTCTTTCCAATATCTAAATACGTTAGCTGCAATTGCAGGAGATACTGCATTCGAAGAAGAATGCCGTTTTACTGTCAGTCACTTTCGGGGTTGCAAAAGGAGGTGGATGGGGTCCTGGTGTACGTGAACTAATAAATTCTCGAGGAACATTAATATTTTCCAATAACGTTTTGAATCCTGCTGGTTGTGTTGAATATTTCCGTGTACGAACAACATCATTCACTAAATCGATAATATTGGAACCGGGAATGATATTTCCATTGATAGCCACTGCACCTGTTTGATCCCACGATATTTTCTGTGAATTAATGAGTTGTTTAAGTAATAAATCCATTTTTCTTCGAAGCGTTTTCGGTACTGATTATAATATATCGGGTGCAAGAGTTAAAATATCCCTATCTGTACGACTACTTGCATTTTCTGAGCCAAGAATTGGTAAGGCAATAGGATTTTCCGATGTGGGACCCGATTTATAATGTAAATATTGATGTAATACTTGTTGATACAATTTCAATTTTTGTTCTCTACTCAAATTTGTACGTTGTAAGATTTCGCTCATATCTTTATCTAGTCTTGATTGATGTGCTTCATGCGTCTTTAAATTAGATTGTGTTCTATGAAGTGCGTTTTCCGGAACTAATAGCATTTTACGTAATTCCGACATGTTATCTTCCAAAAATTGTTGAGGCTAAAGCACCAACAAGTGGCCCGAGAATTAATGGAAGTAATGCACCACCTTTCTGTAGTAATAATTTCTTTTTCTTTTTAAGAGAAAGTTTTGGCGAAAGAGCTTTTAAGATCTTCTTATGTCTACGGAGCCTTTGCTTATAAATTAATGATATTGGGATATTTCCTTTTATAGCGTTTTTCGCTACTTGCCACATGGTACGAATCAAATCACCCAGTACGTTTTGGAGAATAACATTCCGATCGGATGGCTTGCATTTCGCAAGCGTGCAGAGCGTATCATAATGATGTTTTACCTCCAAAATTTTGGTGCCAACTCAACAAAAAATGGTGTGCCCACGTTTTTAACACTACTGTACACATGCATTATTTCTCCCGGAAATATATTCGTTCTTAGTAGTAGGGCATCATGTGTTTGTTGTGTAAGATCAAACAATAAATACGTGTGAGGTTTCAGTGTAATTTCCTCGAAGACATGAACGAGTTGTTTGCTTTTACGAATCATAATTTGTTTCGCTAAATATTCAATTTGTAACTTATCGCGTGGATTCTTAAATACTACCATATAATGTGCATTTACACTAATATCTCGAGCATGCCGGCTTATTGGAAATAAATTTTGAACAATAAATATTACGGTTAATTTCTTATGGTGAGTGTACTTTGTAAATAATTTGGCCACACAAACATTTGTTTCTGACATTAAATCATATAATATGAGTAAATCATTCTCATATTTGAATGAAGAAATATGTCGTTAAAGAAATTTCTTGACACAATACAATTTGCAGTGTTGCAATTTTATTCATTTTATGGCGAAATCTAGCTATTTTTATACGCTGATTAGCTAATAAATATGTGATTTAACTATTAGCAGTGATGTAACTTGTGGTGGTCAGGGGACAACTGCCCTCCCGTTTAAGATGTTCGTCAGGAAGAGGTATTAATCAAGACCATGACACGATAAGAGCATAAACGTATAAATGAAACATGGAATAGGTTCATCCCATTAAAAAAAACACGAACACATACACAAGAACGAAATCAAGATGTGATCTAGTCACATCTCAGTAAAATGTCTACTACTAGGAGCTTTCCTTACCATTTCCAAAAGAACTAAAAATAATTTATAATGTGCTGCTGCTGTCCCATGATCCGAACAAAATAGAGTCTCATAAGATGGAGCATAAATGCGATTTGGGTTTTGTCCAGTTATCAATTTCGGGGAAGAAACCTGAAGCACTAAGAGAAGTGCCATATTGATCACCTACAGCCACAGCATTTTGGGGGATTTTAGGACTTCAGGATGATTTACTCCCTATCATGTCTGGATAAAAGAGTCTGAGCCTTACTTCACTAAAACTCCAACTAGGACCTAGAAGTAATAAAAATGTTTATTACGGTTTTAAATTTCAGAGGAGCCTAAATTTTATATTTTATACTTTAATAGGAGGACCCAACTTTATTTTTTTCTAACGGGGTCCAATTATTAATGTCTACTCTCCCAGGAAAGGTTTTAAATTAGTGTGCACTCTAGTAGCTATAATTTTAAAAAATCCTGAGTCTGTAAATGTCAAATTCTAGCCATTTCTCCATAGCGGTAGTTGGATATCTTTTTAAATCAAATTTTATTTTGAAAAACTATGAACTGAAAATATGTGTAGCTTCTACTTTTTGTAGTTCTAAGCAGTAATAGTAATAATGACATACCGTATTGCATAACTATGTATCTCACTTGCATAACTATGTTAATCTCAGGCAAATCGTCTATTTGGAAACTCTTCTCTTCCCAGAGTTAGCTTTAATGCATTGTTAGTGTAGCTATGATTAGTTGCGAGTATGTTTTCGGCTTGGACTTTATACCTTTAATGAAGTACTGAAATAATAATGCTACCAAAATATAGTCTGTATTACTCCATTAGTTGGACGTAAACAAAATAATTCAAGAGTTTTTAGTATTTTTCGTCAACGATTGACCGAAAAACACGTTAAATATTTTAAGTATGAATGATAAAATTGTTGATTTCAAATTATTAGGATTAACAATATAGTATAATTTAAGTTATTTCACTAAAGCTATGACACGTTTTACTTACTTTATTGCTAAATTCTGTTAGTTATTAATTTAGCTGCTCTTTTAGAGGAGTTTTCCATTTTTTTAGCTAGATTTTGTTTGTCGTTTACTTAATTTCTGAAGGCACTGTTGGCAACAGTGACTATTTGCTATAATCTGAACATTTATTCAGTTCTCTTCTTTACAGCCTATTACTCTATTTTCAGCTTATAAGTCACTAGTATTATTCGTTTCATGCAGATTAAGAACATGGGGATGACTTTATAAAATTATTCTCCTCACAAATGATGTTCTAGAGCGTTATTATCTTGAGTAATTCGAAAATAAGAGCGTACAGATTGATAATACGTGTGAGTAGAGCAGGGTAGATTAGCTTAGGTTAACTCTTGTACATTATATTTAGAAGCCTTTAACGCCCAATGTCATCTGCAAGTGACACTACTTTAAAGGCATCTTCTTCCTTGTACTACACGCCGACTTTGAAACTTTTTTGTGTGTGGTCATGCAACATACATAGGTAAGTAGCTGGTGCTACTGTGGTTCACTAGAACCCTTTTGTGGGCAATTTGTGAACAAAAAGACGCCTTTAAGGTAGTGTCCCCTGGAGGGGACGCTGGGCGTTAACGGGTTGTGATTCTTGCAGTAATATAATTGGTATAATACTTGTAATGGTTTCATACCAGTAACTTTATACTTGTAAACATAAAAGACAGTATTTCTACATTTTGCTGAAATATTCCAACGGTGAAAATCAATATGCTACACAATCGTTTTTCGTGCCCACTCACTCAATTTAACCGTACTATAGCACTTGCAATGGATGCACACTAGTAACTACATTTTTAATCATAAAACACAGCTTCCCTGCTTTGTGCATACATATTCCGCCGGAAATTAATATAGTATGTTACACACTTCTCTTTCATATGTATTCAATCCTTTTAACGGTAAATTTTCCAAAGACTAACATCCATATCTTTTTGGCGACCAATAACAATCCTTTGGAAATACGCAGAATAGATAGATAATCTTTAGATTAAACCGAAGTTTTCCAAAACCAAATTTCTGATCCTTAACGTACTCCTGCCAATCACTTGAAGATAAAATCTCAAATTGGGACGGCTCATGGAAGAACAAGAGTAAACACAGATGAATAAAAATAAAGGCTTTTACGCATCTAAAATACGTTATCGCGCATTCACACTATTCGTTATAGTATAGCAGAAATAGACAGTAATTATCCAATTAAATACATATTTCCTAATATTTTAAATTGCTATCCATCTGATCACTTTAAGCTGATAAAGCTCCGATTCACTATTATTCACGAAAAGTAATCTAAATCGCATTGTGTGGTTTACTTAAAGTTTTTAGAACATTTTCACAAATGCATTCGTATCTTTACTTGTTAGGAAGCAAGCGACAACATTACATTGCACGTCTTGTCCTTGAAGTAATATTTTGTTCTTTATCAACTTCAGGTGGTCGCAGAATCTGAATCTGTGATAAAAGCAGAAAATATTACTACTACTACCACTACTACTACTATTATTATTATTATTATTACTAATACTGCTACTACTGCTGCTGCTGCTGCTACTACTACTACTACTACTACTACTACTACTACTACTACTACTACTACTACTACTAATAATAATAATAATAATAATAATAATAATAATAATAATAATAATAAAGATCTTAAAAGCAGAAAATAATTCATTACAATAAAATCTGAGGTCTATAGACCAAGCTAAACCAAAGAATGCCTCACAAAATTATCATTGATATCAATTTTATTAATTTGCTTCGTTTCGCACAGGCTCATCTTTTATATGTAATAGTAACGAATTATTTTCGGTATTTAAGCGCTTTATTATTATTATTATTATTATTATTATTATTATTATTATTATTATTATTATTATTATTATTATTAAAATTATTATTACAGCTTCTTTGGGCTTTCATTACTTTTTTACTTGTTAGCACTTTTCTTAAAGTCATTTTTTTAAATAATTTATTTTTTGGCTTTTAGTGCGGTTTTGCACTAGATTATTTTTCTTTAAATATATTTAATTCTTCCACTTTTTTGTTACCCAGTAGTTTAAAATTTATTTATTTACTTATTCACTAAGTTTCATTCAGCACAAGGCCATTTGTCTGACGAAATAAAATGAAATCTTTGAGTTCAAAGTTGTACATTTATGTCTATTTAGACTAAGGGAGACGATGATTAAAGCAAGTGAATTATGATAGAACAATTGGTGAAATGAGAAAGTTGGAGGAAACGGAAATACTCGAGAAAACCCACGAGCATGATGTTATCCTCACTTGGCCGGGAATCGAATCAGGGACCCCACGCACCAGAGGTAAGTACTTCACCACTGAGCTACCGTGCCCGCTTCCCAGTAGCCTGATTAGATACATACGAATACTAAACTGAGGGTAGGACGCTAACTTCCTATAAAGTGGATCAGCCTATGAAACATTTGGGACCATATATATAAAGGTCTACCTACGCATTTTAGAATTATAAGTAAACAGGCATACGATATTAACATTGCTACTCATTAAAGAGTTTCATATCTAGCTCTAAACATTATTGTTAGGTCCTTATGAAGTTCAGAAAATCATGCCCAGGCGTAGATAGATTATTATGTTTCCTCACTGATTTGCAAGTTTCTTGTTTCTTTCTTGCCGTGGGTTGTTGATAGCCATCCACGTGTGTTGACAGCGTCTGGTACCGCTAATTCTGCCACATTATGCCATAAAGCCGGGAAATAGGTGTTTATTCTTATGACACGGCAATATTACGGCCGTGGGATGTCTACACTTGGTGCTAATGTATCGTTGTTGTTTCAGATCGATACACTCCTACCCAGCCTACCTATTAGCATTCCAATAAAAAATCCACAACTGCTTCAAATACTAATTTTTCACTTTTCGTAAAAGAAATTTACTCCACCTTCATATGTTTCTGGTATTAGTAAGGATAAAGTTCAAACCGTGCCCCACGGTCTATATCTCAGAAATACGTGCAGGTCTTCCCTGGGTAGGAGTTTAATTTCGTTCACACTTATAGTTCAAATGTTCTGACGGTCCAAAATTCGGGTTGCGCGATTTTGTGAACACCCTGTAGTTCCGAGGATTATTGTTAGATCGTTATGAATTTTACATGAGATCAAAGGAAAGAGTGTTCTTTCTATTAAGAAAAGAATTATCAAAATAAGTTCACCTTTATCGATATTGTGTTTATGATCGCACAATAAATTAATGATTCACATTGTCAGCCATCGAGGAATTTCATAATCTACCTACGAAGATTATGGTTAGATTAGATCATTATGAAATTTACATGGGATCACAAAGAAGGAATACTCTTTCAAACAAAGAAAAGAATCATCATCAAAATCTATAAATCTTTGTCAAATTTGCACATGAATATAAACACCATATATATATATTTGTATATCTTTTGGATCCTTGTCTGGAGACACGAATTGCACTATGTGGTAACGTTGCAAATAAAGAACCATAGAGTACAGCTACTAATCTGTTAAATAGTTACATCGATTCTTTCCAGACGGTAGCTAAAGTTGATATAGATTGACACTGGCATCACTTATTACTGTAGCGATCGATGTAACTGCTTGATGTATTATGGTCCCAAGTTAATCTGTGACGAACTCCTACCCAGGGAAATTTTCTGAAATTTTGATTCCCCGTAGCGGCTGAAGGAGCCTCGGAAGGTACTCCATCATATAAATTTTTCGATTTATTTTGGCCTGTAGAATAATGCTCTGTAGTCCGTGGGCTCCATTTTTAGAACGCCCGATACATTTAAACGGGTCAGTCGAATTGATAACCTTCGCTTTTCTTCAATTTGGCTAATAAGAATAGGGGATTTCCATTTGAAATTTTTAGTTCCCCCTGCCTGACCAATTTAGAAAGTGAGAGGTATTGTCTTTTTAGGATAGTTGAATAGATCTTTTAGGAATATTGGACACGTGTTTCCTGGTTTTTAAATTTTAAGTGTATCTCGAGATATTCCACTATGCCAATTTTTTGTTACACTTTTTTGTTGATATATTATAATATAGTAAAAAATAATGAATGCTGGTGTTTATATGCGAGTTTGTAGAAACGAGTGAGTTACCATTATTTTAGTAACGATTACAATCACTTCACACTTCTCCAATTCCATCCAACCAACAGAAGTAATTCTTAAGTTCCCAGGGAAACACATGACTGCTTCATGAACATTGATTAGTTTTTAGGAGTGTTATCGTTAACAAGCATCCATACCATCAAATGAATGCATCTTTTACGCTTAGTCTAATTTCAATCCCAGACAACAACAATAAATTTAAGTAAAGTAAAAAAAAAACACACACACAATGTATCCTAGAAATCGTAATTCTTTAAATGATTTTTTGCGAAATATATTCTTACTTATGAAATATATATATATATATATATATATATATATATATATATATATTCGTTAACGCGTTATCGAATTGATTCCATTAACTTGTTCGCTGCCACTTGATCATATGGCGTCATTCATATCTATTGTTGCGTGCCATTGACGCCATTTAGCGTCAAGAGGTAGTTTTCATCGTAGGCATTCCCTGTAAAGTGGTACGAAGGTATAGAACTTTTATACTCTGGTGTAGAGGTCTACAAGGACTCGGTCCAACGAAGCATAGATCACTTCGGGCTCGGCCCGTAAATTTTTAAATATATAATCATATTTCTCGGACTTTATCGGGTCTAACTTTGTAAATATACTGTACAACAATATTTATAGGACCATTCTTCCTGAAGAATTTTTAAAGTACATCTAAATTATTAACTTGAGACGCCCACACTAAAAATCTGATTATCATTTTGCAATTGAGAGTAAAGCTAACTGTGTACTACTGGAGAGAAAAACTAAAAGTAACAGAAATAAACATATTTAGCTTATCTGTGAGTGAAAGTTTGAGCAGTCGGAGTGTAGATTCCATTCTTTTTCTTCACATCAATCGACAATGACAACTTTGAGGACTATCAGAGTGAGTTCAGTACACATCCGTTTGCATAAGAATTTGCACACATTGACACTTTGTTTCAAATGTTTGGAGTATTAATTTCAAGTTGGACATTTCATGAGAATCTTTATAAATCAAATGAAATATTTAGTTTGACGTTCCATGTTTCTGCACCGAGTCTAAGGGAGACGGAATTTATATAAATGACCATCTTCTTTAGAGAATTCATATAGTTAGTAAGTGCAGTTGATAAGCTTTTTTTCGTTACAATTTTGCCTTAATTATTAAGTTTCTGTAATTCGGGCTTATTTCGGTCTCATTTGATTATCACACGAGCTCGGGTCGGGCTCGGGCTTAAAGGATAAAGCATATTTCGGACTTGGGTCGGGCCTTACATTATAAATTAACGGGCCGGGCTAAAAATTCCGGCCCATGCAGATCTCTACTCTGGTGGCGAACAGTGTTAGTCTATCATTTTCTGAAGTGTGCTTGGTTTCCGCTAGATGTAGCTAGTTTGTTGCAAAAGGCTGAATGTTGCAAAAGTGTAGGTGAATAGAGGATAAATGTAGGTTCTGTAACACCCCCCTACCCCGCTGACTGACCATAGCACACTAGTGACATTGCAGAATACGCCACTTTCCCTCTACAACTCACTGACCAAAGCACACCCGTCACTGACAGCAGTACTTTAGTTAAGTTATACACTAGTGACATTGCAGCGTGTAACCAGATTTTTCCAGAAATAACCAGATTTAGTGACTTTTTTGTAACTAGACTTAGCAACTTTTCAGAAAATAACCAGATTTAGTGACTTTTTGTAACTAGATTTAGTAGCTTTTCAAAAAATAACCAGATTTAGTGACTTTTTGTAACTAGATTTAGTAACTTTTCAGAGAATCAACATTGTCTCTACTTGCCTATCCTATTTTGAGAAAGTGTCTTTATAATTCCTCTTTATGATGTCCATTGTTCAGCTACTGAAAAATATTTTTAAGAGAGTCTACGTATAATGCTCTACGCACAGGCTTTATGGTATCCATAAAACCTTATATCTAAGAACTATAACTAACTTATGTCTAAGAACTACAACTAACATGTCTAACATATCTAAGAACTACAACTAACTTATATCTACTTGTCTTCTATCCCATAATGTCCCCAAGCTAAACCATTTATACCATCCTTTAGTATATATCTTTTATCATCACTTGGACCTAACGCTAACTTATTAACAACTATAGTATATATATCATGCTTATGACTACGAATGAGGTTTGTATCTTTATATGTTTTTATATTCTGGAATAGGGTTTTCTTATAATAATCAAACTTTAACTCTTTCGCTACTACACATTTAATTATTCCTTTCGCTTCTTTCTCTTCTTTTTTCTATTCTAAAGGCATACATCAGATCGTAATCCAATAAATTCAGTCATTATTTTATCATTGTTTTCATCTTTCATTTTACCTAGTACCTTTTTTCTATATTAGTGGTATTCCATATTTATTGTCCTTTTCGTATTCACTTGTATCAAATAAATCAACCATTTATTTTAAGTCTTTGTAGAAGTCCTGGGTTTCTATCTCATATATAAAACTATTAGTATCCATGTAACATAAATCTATATTGATTCCATATTTCGGTTTCAGTGTTGTAATGGAAATCGTACATTAATAGTTTTCATAAATTTAATACAATCATTTCAACATATATTGGTTTATTGAATGTTAATTTCTCTTTCTTCATATGTATCGCACACAAATCTTCAGTAAATATTATTCTGTAATCAAACTTCGGTTTCGCTATTAATTTCTCTACCTTCTCCGGATCACATTCCAAGGTAATACATGGTCCCTTTCTAATATTTTCCATTGTTTTCCTGAATACGCTATTATTCATTAATTTGTAAAAGTCCTTCTCGAAATCATTCTTAGCTTTCTTTCTGATATCAGTATTGAAATCTATATATTTCTTTAACCAATTTGATGGTTTGAACTCTAATACTCTGTGAACTTTCTTTAATCTCATCGCAAGTGACATATACAGTTTTAAATTTCAATAGTGAATAACGTATCTTTCTTTGTTATAAAATTTGGTTAATAATTTTGATTGTTTTGATCCTGGTGGGCACCTGTTTTCTGGAGCTAATGGTAGATCTGAGTGCTTATTATGTAGATACCTTGGATATTCTAAATCAACTATTATATAGCCTACCTCAGAATCATCTGGAATATTCGTTATGTATATGTAAGGTTTAACCCATTTAAAGTTTTTATAGGGCATTTTTGACTGATTGACCAACCATATACATTATTTGCGTCTAAATATGCTAGATACTTTGAACATTCATTCTTGTTATAGCTTTCCATATATTTGTTGTTTGCTTTTACATATCTTTTATTACATTGCTAGATTCCAGCTCTTATACCCTTCTCTATCATTAATATCTTATAATAATCCATCAACATTTCTAGATTAATTTTTGTCATCTTTAACATTGAATCCCACGATAAGCCAGGAGCAGTGAAATACCAAGCAGGATCTAAATCATAAGCTGTTATACACACATCTGTAAAGTTCTCAAACACGTCTACTAATATTAACATATGCGTTTTGTTATAAAGTTAGGTATATTCTGCAAGGTTTTTAATATCGAATAATTCTCAAACCTTTTTCGCATGTTCATACTCTTGATCAGTTATATGAGTTTGGGTAAGCTTATTAAAAAACATTTGTTTTGGTGGTAGTTCTGTTTCTTCTAGTCTTTCAATTGTGTCAATATAATCATACGGATACACACCTTTTAGAATTACGAAATCTAATAGATCATTGGGAAAGTATTTCTCTATATTGTTCTTTTGTAAGGTTATTCGCTAATTCTGCTAAACCTTTTGACATAAATCTAAGTAAACGTAGAAATCGCAAATGGATCCCATTCTTTTCATCAACCTATTTCGAGTATGTAATATATTTCTCGTCATTATTTGCAATTAGTTTTATCTTATTCGTATCGTAAGCAAGCTCTTTAACAAATAGATGAGTATCATAACCACTTAAGTTTTGAATAAATATTGGAATAAAATTAGGATTCCTATAGCTCAAATTATAATAGCTGTGAGCTGCACCTCTAAACTTTCCAGTTAAAATATCATGATCTCTTACCTTTGCTTTATTTTTATTTATCTTATGCAAACATTTTCTTAACTCATATTTTCACTCTTCTATTTTGTCGCTGATATCATCTTTATCTTTGTAGAGTAGTATCTTCTTTTTGAATGTATTTATTTGCTTCTCAACTGCTGGTGGTAAATCACTTAAATTTCCCTCACATGTATGACAAGTATCTGAGCTGTTATATATTTCTTCTTCCTCTTCAGTTAGAATATCCATTTCAACTCTTTGATTGCGTATCTTCTTTATTCCTATTGCTTCTTTTTGCAACATTTTAACAAATACTTTCGCAACATCTAGATCAATATATTGACAGGGCTTTTATAATCACCATTTGAGTACTTAATATATTAACAGAAACTCATTGGAATATGCTTTTGGTATTTTACTGTTTTAGAACAATTACGTTTTATTTCCATTTTACATAATAAACATTTGAAATCAGCATATATTGCAAATGACACTCTTAAAGATCGATTATAGTTTTGAAATTTTATTTGATTGTCATACGGTTTTGGAAGTTCTATCCTAACAGCCTCATGTTCTTTTCAATATAGCTCATGTTGTAACTGCTCCACATTTCTAAAAATTTTTGTTAAACAAATATCGCAGAAGTACAATTTCTCTTCATCTTTTGTTACTTGACTTCTTATTATTCTTGATAAGTCTTTTATCTGGCAATAATGATTTGCTTCATTTTTATATACAATAGATTAACGTGCCTTTCTTGCTTATATTTTGTGATTTGAACTGAATACATTTATAATTTCGTATCATAACTATAAACGATAATTGACATGTTACTTCTCTTTTCGAACTTTACTATGTCATTTAATTGTACGGGGAATTCAATCCCATCACAATACTTATGTTCTAATTCTTTAACAAGTTGTATATAGTTGGAAGGTTTTTGAGGATTTGATTCACGGTCTATAGGTTTTAAGTAACTTGCCACTCCTTTCATGCCGTTAATTGGTTTAGGAAGTTCAATATAGGAAGAAGCTCTTAATGGTACATATTTGTTTAATCTGATTTCTAAATGTTTAATTTGGTGCAATGTCCATTCTGATCCTCTACCTTGAAATTCATCCATTTTTCTTCGAAGTTTTTCTTAGCATTATAGATGTATTCATCTGTCAGTTTCTCTCATTTGACGTTTTAAAATTAAATTCTTGTACTTCTTTTTCTTTGATATAGTCACAAATGAAAACAAGATTAACTTTAACAGAATGGAACATTAGCTCTTCTTTGATTTTGTTAATAACAATTCTTCCACTTACATCTAAAAATTTTGTTGGGTCTTTATATGCACCTATGTTATCAACTTTAATGGTCTGCAATCCCTTCTTTAATGCTGCCTCTGCTGTTTCTACTTTAATAGGTATGCATTCTGGTTTAGTTTCTTCAGTTACTTCTTCTTCAAATGGAGACAGTCTTAAAGCTTCCTTTCTATCTAGTCTTGTAGGTTTCTGTTCGCCAAAGAAGTCTTCCTATAATAGAAATATTTGGGCTAACTTCAATCTGTTTTGTTTGTCTTCATATTCATACCTATTAATACAATCAATAAGTTCTGCTTTCCTTAATCGGGAATAGCCTCTTATCCCTTTCTGTTTACATATAATCCTTAACTACTACACTATGTTTAACTAAAGACTTCATCTTCTTGTTTTGTCCTTGCAAATTTTTATTTGATTTCACTTTTGTTATATCGCTACCATTAATACGAACAATAAGTTCTGCTTTACTCAGTCGGGAATTTTCTTTACATATAATTTTTAACTCTAATACAGTATGTTTAACTAAAGACTTTGTAGCGATATCTTTGTATTTTCAGCGTAATTCTAAATATCCTTTGTTATACTTCTGGGCAATGTGTAATTTTAAAGTATGTACTAATTAGTGTGAAGGAGAAGAAGAAGAAGAAACTACGAAAATGAGATAGAATCAAAAATTGATTCTAATATGTGGATTGGATAAGTTTTTATTCTTAGGTTGTCTTGACGTCGAATAATCAATAAATTATTCCAGAACCATCTTAAGAAAGGGATATATACACAATCTTTGAGGTGTAGTTATTTTAGTAATTTTGTGCCAAAATAAAAAGATAATGTTCAAAAGCAATAAACAAAAAGGTTCTATGTGATTATCGTTACCGTATCGTTATAAAAATTTGGTGGGCCTTCTTCGCAGGATCATTGTCGTTATAAAAATTTGGTGGTTTACCGCCAGGACCTTAGGGTATTTAGGTGAAGTTCAGTAGACAATCTCCTAAATAATAAAATTTAAGTGTACAGATTGACTTTAAGGTTACATAGTTTTGATAAAAGAAATATCTATACGGAGTATACATTATTAAGGAGTGGCACAAAAATTTTCTGAACTATCAAAATGAGTCCTACTGACGTTGGAAATGCAACAGAATCAAATGGTAATAGGGAGATGGACCTAGCTGACCTAATTAAACAGCAAATGGAACAAATGAATCAGTAGATTGGACAACTGAGACAAGATTTTAATCAAATGAAACAACTAATGGAACAACGGAAGCAACAAATGGACCGAATGGATCAACGAATGAACCAACTTGACAGTAAAATTGATCAACAAATGGGACAATTAAAGCAAGATCTTGGTGAACAGATGACAGAACTCAATAGTAAAATCGACCAGACAACTCTGCGAATTGAACAAAGTGGTCTTAAAATGGAACGAATTATACATAGATTTACTGAAATGCAAAATTCCATCGAAGTGGTAGAAACTATAGTTAATGATCACACTACCCAAATAAGTGTACTTGAACCTTCAATAGAAACTATGAAGAATACAGATCCTAAATTTGCATCGACGAAGAAATGTGACGCCATTGATTTAAATGTGTGGACGAAATTTGCTGAGTGTTCGCAAAAACATACTGCAGTATTGGTTGGATCAGATTATCCTGACTTCTTTCTTCGTTCGAATGTTTTTGATTGTCTTACTGATGCTACGTATAATGAAGATTTTGGTATGTATCAATGTTCGAAAAGCTATGATCATTTTCGTCTCGTGAACGCTATTGACTGCTTGTATTCACGATATATATTCAACATGATATTAATTCTGACGATGAAGTAATTATAATGAAACCGTTTAATGATACGTACACGACAGTAGCTCATGTAGCAGGAAGAAAATTGGTTCCAGCATTCGTGAAATTCCGAAAGAGAACATGTGTTCCCAGCAATGCTTTTAGTGATTAGTCGAGTAATTTGGAGCTGTTTAAATGTTCATTCAATGAAAAGACCAAAATGATCGTAGTGAACAATCTGATGGTGTTTTTACAGAACGTGATGCAGTGCGTTGATTTCAATCATCTAGGTATGACATTGTAAAATTTTGAAAGTCCATCAATGGTGCAATACAGTAGTAACCTGAACCAAACAAACCTTAATCGAAACAAATTTGAAACATCCCTGTGAGATTAAAATGTGATCCCAATGTAAAAGGTGATGTTAACTTCATGTGTACCGGCAATGTAACCGAACCTAATTACAGAGGAAACAGAAACAGTGGTAGGACAGACTACCGTGGATATTTTGTAAAGAATAGGTACAGATCTGTTAGGAGATACATTTCGCCACCAGTAAAACGAAAGAGAACACCAACCTAATTTTACCCGTAAGAGAATCGAACCTAACCTCAGTAGTAACAGTAATAGTGATCGTGTAATTGAATCTAATCCAAATGTAGTAGGATTACTTACATTTAGAAAGCATGTAAACATTAGATCTAATTTCCCTCGAATTGAACTTCGTAAAAATCTCATAGATGGCAAAAATTCTCAAAGTAAGAAACAAAGAATTTTAGAAGTAAATAACGCGAAATACTATATTCCTGTTTGTGACTTACAATACAACATGAACGAATTCATTAGTCATGTGACCTAAGCTAAAGTTACGCCTCCAAGAAAACCATATTCAATTAATTTTGTGTTATTCTTTATTGTAAGTGACGTTATGATCCCGTTTATCGTTCATATTTTTATTTAATTTCTGTACATTCATGATTATGGTAGGATCTTGTATTTTTTATCAGAATGTAACTAATTTTTGTTCTCAGAGTGTATAGTTATATGAATTGTAATTTTCACATATACGAGGAGCATTCGAAAACTCGAATGATTAATATGTATTGTTTAACGGTCCACGATTCTTTTCTTTTATTTTATAAATTCAATGAAAGAAAGTCCTATATTTCGGGTGACATATGTAACGATATCTTTGTATTTTGAGCGTAATTCTAAATATCTTTTATTATACTTCTGGGCAATATGTAATTTTAAAATATGTACTAACTGATGAAGAAGAAGAACAAGGAAGTTCCAAAAAGAGGTAGAATCAAAAATTGATTCTAATATGTAGATTTGATGAGTTTTTATTCTTAGGTTACAATGACGACGAATAATCAATAAATTATTATTCCAGAACCATATTAGGAAAGGGATATACACACAATCTTTTGAGGTGTAATTATTTTAGTGATTATGTGCCAAAATAAAAAGGTAATATTCAAAAGCAATAAACAAAAAGGTTCTATGTGATTATCGTTACCTTATCGTTATAAAAATTTGGTGGACCTTCCTCTCAAGATCATTTATCGTTATAACTTCATCTTCTGTTTTGTCCTTGCAAATTTTGATTTGATTTCATTTATTTTCTTAACAGTACTCGTCTTATTTATTATAGAGCGGCTTGTATGAGATACATAAAAGCCATACACAATTACATTCTAAACTATATACCTAAGAATTTACCTCATCATGACTCTGTACAGATTCCTTTTCTTTATCACTATCCCAATTTCATTCTAGTTCTGCATTCTCTTTTTCCTTTAACTCTATTTCTTTTAGCAACATCTCCTTTTCTTTTAATAGTACTTGTCTTTCTATTAGCGCTGCTAGAAGTTTCAGGTCTTCATGAAGAAGTTTAAGTTGATTATTTATTAAATCGCAATTCATATTCATTATTTATTATATAGAAAATCTTTAAAAATGAAATAAACTATAATTGTTTACATGAAATCGAACATGTCACTTGCTAAACAAGTATTATCTCTTACAGCTGTACTCAATCGTGTGTGTTATTACTTAGATGATGATGTAGATGATGATCTTTTAATGAATGTGGAGTTGATACAGATTGTGTTTATTGTAACCAAGATGAATATGATCATCTACATGATGATGAAAGAGTTAATCCTGATTTGATTAATTTCTGTGTTGCTATTGGCATGTTAGATAATTTATTTAAAAAGGCTGTTAAGGAAGGTAACGAATGCCTTATACAAAATATTACTCAGGAGTATATTATGAACTTGTCAGATAAAACATTAGATACACTAATAGGTAAGCAATGGTCTTATATGCGTTTTAGTGAAAATGTTACAGAAGATTTAATACGTAAATACAAGAATAAGATCAATTGAGAAGACTTAACATATAATGACTTATCTGAAAATTTCGTAAAAGAGTTTGCAGATAGAGTTAACTGGTTGACTGTAACATGTAATGACTTATAAGAAGATTTCATGAGAGAGTTTGCTGATAAGGTTGATTGGAAGGTTATATCGAACAAAAAAGTATCAGATGATCTTATTAGAGAGTTTGCTGATAAAGTTAATTGGGATGATATATCATGGTTTCAAACTTTATCTGAGAACTTTATTAGAGAGTTTGCTGATAGAGTATGTTAGATAGGGATTTCAACGAGACAGCATTTATGAAAAGCTTTTGTTTTAGAATTTAAAGGTAAGATTCCTAACGAGCTTCTATTTCTATATAGTCACTATTTGGATCAGAGTGTACCTGATGATTCGAAACCTCCAGAACCTCTTTTGCTTTCTTTATCAAATTCTGTAACTACTTGAATTGGTAATGATTCATGTTTTATTAAAACGAACTGTGCAATCCTCTGAAATCCTTGAAGAACAGTTTCACCATAAGGAAGGAAGTTAAAATATCTAAACATCGCGTTAACTCCAACTAGTTCACAGATAGACCATATTAGCGATGTTCTTTTCTTAATTACGACCATAACTTCTCCGTGACATCTACTGTCTATAACACCTGCACATACATCTATATCTTCTTTTAAACTCAAACTTGATCTAGAAGAGATTTTCCCAAAGTGTCCTTTTGGTATGTCTATCTTAACTCCAGTTTTAAGTAGATGGGTATGCCCGGGTTTTATTGTCACAGTCTCGGAAGAATAGAGATGATAGCCAGTAGAGTCTTTTACCATAACTCTAGGGACTACACTATTTGCATTTAAATACAACTTTGAGAGACATGATACAGTATTCACTTTGATGAGATAATTCGTAAACGATTTCATTTTTGAAGGAAATAGTTGTATTTCATTTTTATGGGTCTCACTCTTGGTTTTCTGATGTTAGAAATATATGCTACTACAGAATCTTAGAAACTTTTTATGAGTAATAATCATAAAAGACAAAACATACTAAACTTAAACTACTACATTATCTATATCTATCCAACTATTATGCGAATGATCAAACCCTAACCATTTGACATATACTTTATTACCTTTCTTACGCAATACTTCTTCAACGAGGTACTCATCTTTATACTTAATTCTTAATAGTTCTTGCTCATAGAACCTTCCTTGTACATCCTTGTTATCTGAATCTTTATTCTGTATGTTGGTGGATTGGATGGAATTACCTCTTTAATAACAAATACTTCTGTTGACCAGTTAGGAGTATATCCTTTCTCAAACAAATCTTTAGATTTATTTATACGAACGTAATCATTAATTTTATATTTAGGTTTAACACGCTTATATTCTTTCCTATATACTTTCTTTAATATTATTTGTTCATTCTTTTTATTAACTTCTACAGGCTTCATACCAATTGTTCTATGTACTTTATTATTGTACTCGCTAATCCTGGTAATATCTCTATCCATTTATAATTTCCTTGCGTAGTAAACTTCTTCCACATGTTTTCCTTAAGAGTTCTGTTAAAGCGTTCTACGATAGAAGCCCTTTTACCACTATAAGTTGAGTAATGATTGGTATTATATTCCTTCATCAACTCTTTAAAAAGTCTTTGTTACAAAATTCTTTACCTTGATCAGTTTGTAAGTTACTAGGTTTTCTAATTTTTAAAACTGATTGAAACGCTAGTGTAACATTCTTACCGCTCTTATCTTTAACACAAACAGCAAATGCATATTTCGAGAACACATTAATGATCGTTAGTAAATACTTATAGCCTTTGTTTAATTTGAAAACACCTTTTAGTATTCCACTATCCATTTCTACAAGATCAGCTTCTCAAAGATCATCAGGTTTGTGAATTTCTTCATAATGCTTTCTCTAACACTTTTACCTTCTTATAATCAATCTTTCTTTTTAACGAATTGAGTTTTATTACTACCACCCACAGAACAAACACCTTTCTTGATATATCTTCCATTCTTTGTTTGCTTTATTCTAATGGTACATTTCTTTGTTTCTGTTGATTTCTTACTCTTAACACAATACATTCTATTTATATATGGAAAGTCATTTAAGTTCTCTTTCTATATACAACATAACAAATAATAATTGTCCTTCTTCCATAGCGGCGTTCTCTTGTGGTTTAATCGTAATTATATTATTTTTGTTAAAGTTAAAAGGTAAATTTTTAATCCAATTTTCATCACTTAAATATATATATTTAGATGGGATTTATCAGGATATGATCCTATACGCATTTGTTTACCATTATAGAGAAATCTGTAACCATTAGATAGATTGAATATTCTGAAAATTGGATCTTCAACACCTTTACTTCTCAATCGACATAATAAATGTATAGTTTCCTTCTTCATAATGAACATATTTGCTTCTTTCTTTGATGTTTGGAAATCTTCTATGGTAACAAATTTATCTAACGCTGACTCAAGCTGATCTAATGTTACAGCATCATCATTTGCAATTGCATCACGTAAGAAACTTATTCGTCTATTTCCAATGTTTATATATTCATATCTTATCATAAAATATAATTTTGATAATTCTGGTCTTATATCTAATTCATATATCATGCAATATGTGTCTTCAAACTTCTTTCTCTCACTTTCTAATTGACTACTTATTGACTCGAGTTGTTCTAAAGTTACTGCATCTTGTTGATCAACTGTTACATTAACAAGACTTTTGTTTCTAAAAACAATCCATGTTGTATTATTTGATGTAAAAATTTTATTTAGTTGAAATCGACTCACATTAAGGGACGCATGTAAGTGCTATGATTTTTATATTTATTAAACTCCTCTTTCTTAACAAAATCATCTAAATTCTGCTCACTAATGTTAACATTATCTTTCATACTTATGACACTACCAAAGATATCTATTATTTGTTATATAGAAAACAGTAATTCCCAACCTAACTTCTCGAAACATGTTTTCAATACAATGTCAGTCTTTTTCGACTTTTTAACTCAATATCAATATCTGTATCATGTTTTCTTAATAGCCAATACAAAACATATTTCACATTTATAAAGGTGCTTCGTTTAATATAATAAAGTTCACAAAAGGAGTAACACAATTCTTCAAATTCATATTCAAGTCTATCTCTCACATGATGTAAGTTTATTGGTGTATGATCTGCAAAGTCAAAGTGTGTTAAATAAACATCATCATAATATGTTGAGTATTTATGTTTCTTTAGTATTTTTAATATATCTTGCACTGATATTTGATCTTTCGGTACATTTTTAAATTTTTCGTCTAATATTGTAAACACCTCTTTTGGTATAATTCTATCTTGTAAATCTTGTGAACGAGATAATTGTAACTTCAATCTTTTATAGTATTATACCATGGTTTTCTCATACCAGCACTATAATAAACATTTTACTTTCATCTATATAGTTGGAGCCATGATGATAAATTTTCTTTTCAAGTCTTCTAAGGTAATTATCGGTATTAACTTTTACAACTCTTCGTGTGTATATAAAAACTCATTAATAAACGCTTTCCAAACATCAATGAAATAATAAATATTGCATTTATCTTAAAAATTTTATATATTTAACACACAATATATATTAAATATTTATGAAAATCATCTGTATTAATGTCATCACACTTCTCAAAATAATCCTTAATTCTATTATGTACAATTTCCATATTTATTTTAAACAAACATTTATGAAGATTACTCATAAAAGCCATTAAAAATATATTTTTTGTTCATTTTTTATTAAATACACTACATCGCTAAAGAATATCCATCACTTAATAGTTTTAAAACCTTAACACATAAATGTCCACAAATAACAATTAAAATCTTGTATTCGATCGTCATTCTAAAATAGATTTTGATTTCCAAGATATTGTATTAACGGTTTAGGTGGTACTCCTCCATAAGAATCAAACACGTACTTAACATCTTTATCTTTCCAATAATATATCCAATGTGTGCCAATATTTTCTGATTTATCTAAATTGACTACGCAACACTCATTTTCTTTAGGTTTTCTAGGTAATTCATCACTCATAAACACTCCTCGAAAGTGCTTTACCTTTAATTCTTTCACCAATCTCCCCATGCCGAACTTGGTTAATGGTTTTAGTTTTTTAACTTTCTACCACCTTGTTCGGCTTCCATTGCTAAATTATGTCGTTTTTGTTCTTCTAGTTCTTGCTTATTCTTCTTCGCATCAATAACAGTTTTAGCTATAGCTGCTGATCCTCCTGCTAAAGAACCTAAAGCTCCAACTGCCGCGAGAATAGCTGGTATCGTAAATATAAATACATTAATGTGTTTTATAGGCGAGCTCTTAATTCTTTTCATTTGCGCAGTGGTTAGAGCTACATTCATACCTTTTCCTTCTTTTATCTTCTTAGATTTATCACTTACTTGTTTCTTTGTTAATATATGATAAACCTTTAAATCCTCAATTTCATTTTGAGGAATAAAAAACGTACAACCTTTAATAGAACATATACTTCCCATTTTTAATAGAAAATCTTTGTTTGTAAAAGTATGGTTGTTGTTGCTCCACCAAAATCAATTAAAGTATCATTCTCATCTGTTATTTTTTATTTCAAATTCATCGATCTTGTTTCTTGTTAAAGTAAAAAATAAATGATAAGCGCGTTCATATATAATACTATGTTTAAACTCAGCATTCGTTTTAAATTTCGATATTACTCCTGTTTCTCTATAAGTATGATCACCACCTTTAACGATCATGCCAGCAGCTACATTACAGTGAACATTAACTATATCAAAAGGATGAAACATTGGTAATTTATTTCAAATATATGTTTCGTTCTTTGCTAATACTGGTAAACACTCAAATCCAAGAACAGTATTTAAATTTCCTATTACAATATCACTATCGCCTGTTTCTATTTTTACTCCATTTCTTATCTGATATTCTGTTAATGTTATATTATAAATTGGAAATTTAAATAATAGTTAAGGCTCTTTAAACTGTATTGTCCACCTGGAAAAGTACTCGTTTATCACCATATATAACTAATGTTTTATCTGCAGAATTTGGAGTTTTATCTGCAGAAGTGCTATAAAATCCAAATAGTCCTATACTTAAATCGTTATTACTGTTATCTAATTCGTAATGTAGTTTCTTTTTCAAACTACAGTGCGTCCCACTAGTTTTCGAACCCGAAAAAACGTTATAATTTCCGAACAAATGTGCATAAGAAAATGAAATTCACAATACACGTACCTTGTACCGTGCTTAACACGAGAAAGGGTTGAACAGAAGCGCACACGTCAAAACAAAGACGATAGGTGGCGCCAGGGGAAGTGCTGCTTGGCGTGGTGCGCGTGCGTTAGTGTGACTCGAGTCGCTGCATCACGAGGATGGTTCTGTACACCGTACAGGAGCGCGTGTTCATTGTTAAAAAACATTGGATATCGGGATCGTATTAGACCGTTCAACATGAATTTTGCCGTGAATTTGGATGCCGTAAAGGACCATCGAAATCATCAATACATCATTTGGTGAACAAGTTCGAAACAACAGGAACGTTGCTTACGGGACATGGAGGCGCGCGTCCACGGATGTCCGAGGAGACAGTACAGAATGTGCGGGAACGTCTTTTGTAGTCCCTTAAGAAGAGCCTGCGTCGAGTATCACAAGAGGTAGGGATGTCAAAGTCAACTGTGCAAAGAATCGCCAAAAGAGCCAAGCTGTTTCCATATCGCGTTCCAGTCGTCCAGGAGTTGAAGACTACAGATTGGGAAAAGCGCGTGATGTATTGTCGTTGGTTGCAAGCTTTGTTGCATGACAATCCAGGAATCCTAGACTATACTTGATTCACAGATGAAGCTTGGTTCCAGGCAACCCACGATCACTGCAAGAGTTGCGAAACAACATTGAGAATGCGATTCATGAGATCACACCGGAGACTCTACATCGGACTTTTCACAATATGGAACGCCGTGTAGAAATATGTCTTGACGTCCAGGGAGGACACTTTAAGCACCTGCTGTGACGGTCATGTATTCAGCATGAAACAAGGTACGTGTATTGTGAATTTCATTTTACTATGTATATTTGTTCGGAAATTATAACGTTTTTTTCGGGTTCGAAAGCTAGTGGGACGCACTGTAGAAGTATCACTAGTTAATTTGAACACCTTAACCATTTATTATATAATAAATGAATGAATTTGATTTACCTAAAGATATTCGAAGAGAAAAAGTAATCAAGTTAATATAAGATATCTTTCGAAAATTAGAATATAGCTTAAAGAAGAAAAAGAAGAAATTACGTATTTAAGCATTTAGATTGTTTCCGCCTTGCACAAACATATTGCAAACTATTTAAACAGCTAGTAAGAAATAATGTTAACTTCTTATGTTTATTTCGTCAAAATTATTCTAATTTAAAGCATGTTTACAATGAGTTTGTAGGTGGAGATATATATCCTACAATAAATTTAAAGAGATATGTTCTACTTGTTGGAAAGATGATTATTGTTTTATAGTTATTGATATGACAAGGAAAGTAAATAATGGTAAATATAGAAATAAGATAAAACATTTTATAAACGTTTTGCCTTTCTTCACGCTTTCTAGATCTTTATCGACGTTTTCTAGACTTTCGTTCACGTTTTTTTGACGTTTTCTATATGTTTATCGACGTTTTCTAGACGTTCGTTCACATTTGTTTCTTTTCTTTATAATAAATGGATGAGAAAGAAATTGTGAGAAACCTTAAGTTAAAGAAGTTCCTTATTAAAGGGTTTAAAAATTGGAAAAAAGAAAGAGCAGGAATATATGACAAGTACAAAAAGCAAGAACAACCTGTAATTGATGCTATGGAGAATTTAGGTAGTGAGATTAAAGAAGTAATAGAACAAAACAAAAATCTAATAACAGAACTTGTTCCAGTTGTAAATAAGAGTGCAATAGTAGATTCGAAATATCTTGAATCACTTCCAATGTATTACAGCTCTTTAGAGGAAGATGGTTCAGCAGTGACTAAAAAGATAAAACACATTAAGGAGAGAAAACAATTTAAAGATATAATAGGAGTAGAGCGTTTAGCAACTCATTTTGGTAAAAGTGCAACAAAATATTATGCTAAGAGAAATTATGTATTTGCAATAAGAAGTGTTGAGGAAGATGGTAAAATAATAAATAAAATAGGAAATCCTAAAGTTAAAATTAATGGTGATGATTTAATAATTAACGGAAAACCTATAGAGGAACAAACGTTTATGCGAGTTGTTAACAATGAATACTACCAAAAATATTTAAGATTATGATGAGGATGATTTTAAAAGTTGTGAAGAAATAATAATAATAAAATCAAACGCTGCGTTTCAAAATTATGATCCAGATAAAAAAAGATTTGCGTCTAGTAGAAGTGCAAAATATAGAAATATTATAATACCTATTTGGGAAACAAAGATTAAACAAAGCTTACTTTTAACTGCTAAAAAGTCGGGAGAAGGAAATAAACAATATATTGAGAATATAAGTATAAAGAGTATATACTGAGGATATGAGTATAGAGAATATACTTGGAGGGACGATGTTCAAAAGTTAATAAATAGATAGATTAATTGTTATAGATGGAGAAGAAAAAAGCTGGTAATAATAATTTTTACAATGATTTTGAGTTTAACGTCCCGTTCAGCAGTGAGTCTATATGAGACGTGGACCTACTGATTAACGTGGAATCCGAACCACATGAGCTCCTGCCGGGAATCGAAACCAGGCCTTCCACGCCAAAGGCAATTTTTATAATGAGATAGTAGGTATAGTAAGTATGATTAATAACAAGCTTTCACAATTTATTCCTAACGATCCAAAAGGTATAGATTATTTGATAAAGATGTTGAACACATTACCAAGATATTGGAATGATGAGAAACTTGGTAAAGTGTTTTAAATGACTTGATAAATAAACTCCCATTTGAATTACATATTCCTCTATTTAGCTACTGCGGTCAACTGGGTCGCTGTCGTGCTTGAAATGAGCATGTCAATACAGACCTTGTTGCGAGGACGTCCTTAGAGCCTAATCTACCACCTCTATTTGGAAACTTTTAGGGGGAACTTGGGTAATGGCCGAACACAATGGTAAAAACGATTAGGATTGGATAATCCGCAAGCGAGCTCCTAAGTTAGCAAAAGTGGTTAGTCTAATATGGTGCCGTCTCAGAGACTGAAAGGGTGTGGTGGTGAGGAGTCTGACCAGCTCCAATGATCCATTAAGATACAGTCCAGCTTTCAGGGAAACTTGAAGCGTTAACTGCCAGGTACTAAGCTACAAGAAAGATTAGAAAGAGGAGGTAAGGGTATTAACCCATTAGATGAAGCTTGTAGAAAACACAGAGATAATCGAGATACAGCTTCCAGACATATTTCAGACAAAGAATTAAAAAATAAAGCATGGGGAAGAGTATTCAGTAAAGATGTGTCAATTGGTGAAAGTTGGAGTTGGTACTGCTATGAATGCTAAAGTTAAGTTAGGATGGGTCTTATGGGGAGTATTGAGACTTGTGAGTTGCAAAGTTTTACAGCAAATAGAAGAACATATAATAATTTGAATGAACCTAACAAAAAAATTGAATTTGATTTTCATCCTCACAGAGCAAAAATTTTATGAAATTTGAAGTTGTAGTTGCTCAAGCTGGAGGAACATTTGGAGCTAATGATATAATAAGACTTGTGATTTCTTCCCATTGTTCTTCTCTAGCATAGAAGTTAAAAATGTAAAATATAATTAAATGCTTTCTTAAATATACTGGAGTATCAAAACTTGATCTGTGCCAACTACCTTTCAATGTTTCAAATCCGATAGACCATCTTATAGAACTTGTTGTGCCTAAATGTTTTTACTACCAACAAACATAAATGCACTGATTACTATTCATATATTTATTCCACAAAATTCCATATTCCCATGAGAGTATCTAATATAAATCCAGATTCCATTCAATCTCCATGTATCTATTTTCTACTCACAGCTCACACTTAGAGAAATAATACCAAAGACTCCTAAATACCCATATACATTGTACTCTTGTTGAAATCCACCTTGATATGATCATTTGTTTTCACAGTGTCATTCCTAGCAACTAACATTTCATATCGGTATCAGGTCAGATGCTCAAGTGTGTTTTGCCCAACCATTAAAATGTGGGACATTTCCTCAAGTATCTTATCTAGCTATTGATCATGAACTGGAAATCCGTCACAGGCGCGAAAATCTTGGCTAATGGTCAGAACGGGGGGTTGAGATTTTCATATATGATAAAATATATGCAGGGTTGCCACAAGTTAGATATCATATTTTCCATATTACGAAGGCAAAACACTGTATCTGAGCAATTCAAGGTACAAACTGGATTTCTTTTATTGCTTTAAAGACTTAAGAAAAAGAGAATAATTAATTACAGACGATACACAGTATGTACGAATTCTTAAATAAATATCATTAATTTCTCAGGTTATGTACAGTATAATTCAAATGAGCTGTATTGAAGGAGATTATATTAAATGTTCCATTGTTTGAAACAAAATGTTTTATGCGTAGAGTATAACAACGATTAAGAATAGTATTAGCCAAGAGAAGAGATTTAAGGCTGTTTCGTCTTGAAAGTGTTGTCTTTAAAAATGAGTTTTTGGAAGAGTTCGGTGTCATCTCGAAAATTCTCTCTCGACATTATGTTGGGTAACACTAATTCCGTAATCGATATAGTACTATTATATAAAAAAAATGGAAGTGATTCGCTCAGCATCGCCTAGATCATGCTTCTTTAGGTAAAAATAAACGTGAAATTTTTGACAGAATATTCCTCGGGTGCACTCCACTAGCGCACAAAGAAATGAAATAAAGTGCTTATGGTATCGCGAACACACAATATTCGATATTGCGTTGTCATGTTTAGATTTGTTTTACAAATTATGGCTATATAAGAGATTCTTCCTGTTACATAGAGAGGCAAATATCAAGAAATATAATAGACGTTTATTATAACACGATAACACGATTAATTGCCACATTTTGCTTTGTGAAAAATGCGGGAAGATGTTTTGTATGAAAAGGTAAATAGCAAGAAGTATAACATATACGTAATATTATTATATAGTAAATTTTATATCCACGATATGTCTTTAATTGACATTTACTCATTTTTAGTTAGCACCTATAAAAAAGAAAAAAGTGATCATCTCCGGCTAGCACCACAGTATAAGTGCCGCTAAATGTGTAACTTTCGTGAAGGGGAAGATTTAAGTTTGTTTGTGTACCAGTTTTAGACAATTTAAAATAGGATTCTTGAATTTCATTTATGCACAATTATTCTTGCTGTTTACTTTGAAAATGATACCATATATTAATAGAGAACAGCAGTTTCCTTTTTTTTTTTTTTTTTTTTTTAAAGAATATGCTGACAATATGAACGTATAAAGACGTGACACGTAATATGTTGACCTATCTCCAAATTCTGTTTTCTTCTCCAGCGCGAAATAAATTAACTAATCTTGTGTTCAGTGATAATGCAATATTTGTTTCGAGGGTGGAGGATGGTGATTTTGAAAAAAAAAAATCACTATTGCCAAAAACTGTTTTACACAATGGAGTATCATTGCATCATATTTTGTGCACTCGAGGTTTCTTATTTGTGTCACGATCGCACAGAGGCCTTTATTTGAGCACTCCCGGCCTACGGCCTATCCCTTTTATTACGGAGGCAAGAGATAAGAAAGGATTTTTGGAGCATGTATTCCAAGGGAAATAAAGAGGTTTGTAAAGTTTTTTTTCTTTTTTTAAAAGAATTTAGTATCTCGCACATTCATGAAAGTAGAGAGATGAAACTCAGCATATAAACTCTTCTTTATAATAAGAGAATACATATTTTTAGCGCTTTCAAAAGTGCCATTTCTAGCGGAGACATTTCTATAATATTCAAACTTCCCTTTCTTTCTTCAGAGACTATCGAATGTGAAGATTCGCTTAAGTTGGAGATGTGGAATTCAGTACATAGATTTTTAATTAAAAATAAGGGAACACATGTTTCAAGAGCAAAAAGAAGGTCATATTTATTATATTGAAAATTCCTTTTATTTATACATAAAGTGCCGAGTGTGACAATTTAAATTTCCGGTATTATATTTATTACACCTTATCTTCCTGTAAGGGAAACAGGAACTTCTGCTACTGTATGTATAATCAGAATACGGTAAAATATGTATTTAATATCTATCCTTCGGTTGTCTGGGGACTTCACCCAGAAATTGCCGTGTTTCCTCGGGCTACGGGCTCACACCTCATACACCTGCAAGCATACCGATTTTCAGTTCAAACATCAAGTTTCATGTTTCTAACTTTCGGGATCCCTAGATATGAATGTATTATTATAATCCGTAAAGAGGATTACGTAATATTTTATCATTTAATATTGAATTTGGAAGTTGTAGTATGGTTCTTTCAATTCCGGTTTGAGTAGAAAGATTAGTGTTGAAATGGAATATAGGCTATTCTTGGGACACTTAATTGATTAAAGAAAATTGCTTCTCGCTATCTATTACCATCTTTAATTTATAGTGATCAACATTATAGCTGGAAGAGAGTACTTTCTACTTCCGGTTATTCTAGAATGTTAAGGATGAAGATGAATGTTGTCCTTGAAACGTTTAATCGATTACGAAAACAGGTTTTCGCTATATATTACTGTTTTTGTTATATAGTGATCAACGATAAAACAAGATGTGCCTTATTCCTACAACTTGCGGTTTCACTAGGGTGTTAAGGATGAAAATGAAAGTTGTCCTTGAAATTTGTAATTGATTTCCGAAAGCCGTTTATCTCTGTCCATTTCCGTTTTTCCTCTACAATGATAAATGTAGAAACCGGAAATGGATCATTTCTACTACTTCCGGTAGGCAAATCACCTCCATCAACGAACTCCCTCGAGATAATCACTCTATCTATCTATGGCAAAAAACAGAATTTAAAAATTCGCATTTGTTCAAAAGTTATCATGTGGAGTAACGGACGTATGTACTAACATTGTAATCTTATAAGTACCACTACGTGATCCTAATAATAGTAATACTTCGACTAGCTAGGTGTTTCGCCCTCAGACTCTTGCATTTATTCAGCCTACTGTCTCGCAACTCATAAACGCACAAGCACAACGAATTTCAGTTCAAATACTAACTTTCATTTCTCTAACCGTCCTGAATGCCGAAATACATTGATAATTTCAAGTACCAAACGACTTTGCCCCCAAACCTGCGTTCGACCGGCCTACGGGTTTACATCTCATGAACCTATAGAGTACCGAATTTCAGTTCAAATACCAAGTTTCATGCCTCTAATCTTCAGGGATCCAAAAATATGAACATCTTATTGTAATTGTAATTCTCGCCTTTTTTCTTTCCTTCTAAGCCAGATGTAAAAAATACGTATAGAGTGGCCTCTTATCATAATAATTGCATTCCCTACCTTTTCCCCCACCATTTTCCTTCCTCTTTTTACTAAAATATCAGATGTTTCTAACCTTCAGAGATTCTAAACATCGATATATATAATAATTGCAACCCCCACTTCTTTTTCTCTTTCCATTTCTTTTCTTACCCTTTTAGTAAAATATCAGAAAACGCTGAAAAAACGTATCACATTATTTTAAATGAGAAATCTCAATACCAAATTTCAAATCTGTAACTTTAAAGAATTCGGAGATATGGCCTTCTTATTAAATTAATTTCCATCCCTATTTCTCCCCCTTCCCCGTCGAATTTCCAAAAATTCTTTTTTAGTAGTACCCTATGTCATAAATCTTACATATTGTCCAAATTTGAAGTTTATAGTTTGAGCAGTTTGGTCTGTGGGTTGATATATATTTGAGACGTTTAATTAAGTGCAAACTTTTTAGTCCAGTATGTTGGGGTCTGAACTCGAAAAACAAAATTAGTAACTTAATTAAACTTGCAGGGCAGCTTCTTTCCATCAAGTATAGGCATATCCTGGAAGTGCGCTTTAAGCTTCAGCAAATATGGCTGCCATACCTAATTTGGCCGCCTTTGTCTATAGAAGAATGATACTTTCCTTGATTTCTTACTTTACATTCAATTCTACGGTCTTGAAAGTTATAACAAAATATTTCGGAAGTAAAATTTCATTTCGTTTTATATATAATACATTTCTGTAGGTTAGGTAGATATGAAGTTACAAATGATAGAGTAGGCTTGTGTCTGTTTCTTTCAAGAGTAGTTTTCTGATTTTTTAAAACTCTTTCATAAAGAAGGCAGATTTCATCAACCAGTCAAAATGTATAAATACATGAAATTACAGGAGGAAGTATGGGTGATGTGATACTGTTTTCACATTAATTTTCAGGAAGTGACACGACTTTGTCTCTGTTCCAGAAAGAGAACAAGACTTGTTAGAAATTACTTGGGAAATAGTTAATTGCAATAAGTTGTGAGTATATTCAACAAATGTATTTCGAATCCGAAATAACATTTCCAATTACACTTTTGTGCATCGTATGATGAAAACGCACTGGCTTTGTCTCTATATTTCGTATACAGAAGATTTATTTCACACCAGTCACCCATTCCTAAGTTTTTACCTATAAGAGCAAGTTCGAGCAGACGACACGTATTGAAGGTGTACAATCAGGAGAAAACTTGACTAGAGTAAATATTCCAGCAATTGATTGTAGATCGGAGGAGTAAATGAAGAATATACTCAATTACTTGTTTGGACACACCAGCACCAAACTTTTTTTTCTGAAGCTTGTGTATTGCAAGTGTAATACTCTCATGTACTTAATCCAACTATTATGTTAGTAATCTTCGAGATTGTACATGTCGGCGTTTTATTCAGACATGTTGGCGTTATATTAGTGTTGAACTATCCTCAAATTATACGTTACTTTTATGAATCTTTCGAAGTTCCTTCTTTCTTTTTCTTTTTAATTTTTCAGAGTAATAGGTAACTTTCCTGTTCTGAAAGAAGCAGAGTTTATTATATGAAACCTAAATTACTAAAATAAAAAAGGTCTGCTTAAAACTCGTCGTTTCAACAACTTTTTCCATTTGAAGCAGCAGTGGGTCATCCAACTCAACTATATCGCTTATGTCCCAGCAGTGCACCTTACCAGAGATTGGTTAATTTATGTGTATTTTATGTACTTGAATTTTGCTTAAATAACGTTTTCTCTTCGGACTATTTGCTAAATAAGTTTCTGGAAATTTTCACTTAATACCCCATTATTTTCAAATGTACCATATTTTTTATATATAAATTCTAATTATGGCATGTTTCTTTCATTCTTTCATTCATCAATGTCTCCTATAGCCTTTGAGCGTAATTGAGAGAAGTTAAATTTGACTATAGGCCTATATACTACATAGGCTTTGGCAGAAATATTCGATGGGAGGGGATATGTAATAACTGTAATAATAATAATAATATTTTCCTATTGTGTTTCGTAGAGCGCATGTTCACTTCTCTTCCTGATACTCCCCCTCTCCACATAAATATGAAGAGTACGTGGGACGAACGATGAAAATCATGCTTTCACATTTCTGAGACTTTTTTTAACTGTTTTAAATTGAAAATTGATTTTCATCGTTCTTCTGGCCTACTCTTCATACGTTTTCTCCATTCCCTGATATTCAGATTCCAAATACCAAATCCCGATACTCCCTCTCCCGATTATTTGTTTATTTAACTAAAATAAGTAATTTGATTTTCCTTCTTTATTTACAAATAATAAAATATTTGGAATTTTATCTTATCTCCCCTTTTCAAAAGTTCTTGAGGTACACTATGCAATACAATACACCACTCTGGAAAACATTGGGAATGTATAAAATACAATCGGGGATCTCATCCAAATCTCCTGTCCAATGCAGTTATGGTGTGGTGCTTGAAGTAATCGTCTCTACATTTCCTTCACGGTTTGGTTAAAATATCCGTTTATTTGGATAAGTATACACTGTAGCCTGTTAAAAATTTTCTAAACATTTGGAAGCGATGGAACGTATTGCCTATAAATTAACCCTCCTCCACACATTAAGATTGTCACTTTTCCAAAATTTAAGTAATCTGAAATCCACTCTATTTAAGTAGTAATTAAAGTTCAATCCAAGTCGCCCGATCCCCCCGCCTTCCCTTGGATCCACGCTTGCCTGGATGGCCTAACCAGGATGTACGGACTCGGATTTGAACTCGGAATCTTGCGATTAGTAAATACAGCACAAACTATGTACCAGATACTATTTTAATATTGTCTTTTCTTCTTAATTAAGATTGAAGGAAATTTTGATAGAACTACTAGTAAGAGTTATGCCTAGTACGTAGGATAATAACAATCGTAACTTTAAATTGGACAAAGAACAAAGAACGTAACTTTAAATTAAAATTGAACATCTCTTTCCAAACAACAACAATAATGATAATAATAATAATAATAATAATAATAATAATAATAATAATAATAATAATAATAATAATAATAATAATAATAGGACTAATAATAATTAAACTGACTTATTCAGCATATATTTGAAAACTTGGTCCTAACGGCGTCAACTCTCTGGTTCGTGGGGTCCCTGGTTCAATTCCAGCCCGAGCAAAGTAGGCTTTGTTGTGAACACCGTGTGCGTTGGTTTTCTCGGATCCTACCGTTTTCTCCAACTTCCTTTACTCCAGCATTGTGATCCGTCTCATGCTTGTGTCCTTTAGCCTCGGTGCATAATCAAGTCGTTAGGCTAAAAAATAAAATAACGGCGTCAATAGAAATTCGATACTTAATCAATATAACTTCTTGCTTTTGCTTCGTTTTCACATTGAGATAATTTAGTCAGTACTTTTAGGTTGTGATTTGTTTTTAAAGAAAAGTTCAGTAAATTTATTGTAAAACAGACATTTTATATTGTAAAGTCTTAGTTTATGCTTCTTTTTCAGTTGAACTAGTTTCAACTATCCTTAGTTTACCATATTTTTAAAAGCAACACAATTTTATGTGACACTCTGCAACCATGTCTATCGGAGATATTTCATAATAGCCTGCAGCGAAACCACCCATCCCCTTTCTGGTATTTGCTAAGAATGCAGCGGGTGTCCCTTCTGTTTCGGTTGATGATCATCAGATTAAGAAAAAAGATAATCACTTTAGGAAATGACTCTGGTTTAGAGACTTGAGGAAATAGACACTTGGGCAAATGACCCTATTTCTTCATATCTAGGAATGTGCTAACTTCTATAATCTTTGTTATCCATATTCCATAACCTCATTCCCAACAAAAAACATGGAGTAATTATAGATAGGATTGAACTACCTGGAATAACATCTACAGCTATTGGAACTTTAAAGATTTCTAAACCAGAAGTTGAATAGTTACAACAAGCAGGTTTCGAAACAAATGATAAACTTGGATTGAGAAAAGATTTTACAGTTTTATATCCGCTAAAATTAATTCTAGGCTTTTTAAGTGATTACAAAGAGGCTATGTGGAAGGGTGAATTAAGATTAACATTTATAAAGGCTGGTAATAATAATGGTGTTTGATATAAAGGGGATGCAACAGCTCCACATAATGAAAAAATAACAATAAAGAGTATGGAGATAAGAATGCCAATTGTAGAATATGAATAGAATTACGAAAGCAAGTTAAAGTTAAATATTCTTAAAGAACCAAAAATTAGGTTTTCATTTCACACTTATCAATGTATACAAAAGAATGTAGAAGGTTCTTTCTTGGAATTTCATATAACTACTTAATTTAATTCTAGACAATTTGATATGCCTCATTTTGTAATTGTAATTTCTCAAACTGATAAAAGCAATAAGCAGCCAGCACATTCTAGTAAATTTGATCATTGTAAAGTTCTTAATCTCTACTTCAAAAATGGTAGACAGGAGGTCTTTCCAAAAGAAAACAGAAATTTAGATATTGATAGTAATGATTATTTTAAGATATATGAAGATTATACTACATTTAAGACATTAATTGTAGTAAGAGAAAGAATGCATCTATAAATAAGAGAACTAATGTAAGAATTGTAGTAGATTACGCAGAAGCAGTAGCTAATAATACAATTTGTTATGCGAGTTTAATTGGTCAAAAGAACTTTACGTATGATCCTAAGAATGAGAAACTAGCAGGAGAGTTTTAGATTAGATTAGATTAACTTTATTTGTTTTAGATTTAGTTTTTAGAACTTTTATGAGTCTATTATTCATAAAAGTTGTTATGAAAAAATATATTCATAAGGGTAGATAAAAATTTTATATCAAATAAATGGTAGAACACGTCGATTTTTTAAATAAACTTTGAACAAAAGGAAGTTACAGACTTACGGGAACTGGATCAAGACACGCCATTTCAAATTCTTAAAATGGAAAAGATAAAGACTAAATCTGGTAATTGTATTTTAGTTGAGCGTGAAAACTTTAAGGTACTTCTTCCACGTAGATATCAGAGACACTTGACTGATAAAATAAAAAGTGATATAGTTAAAGATGGATTGAAGATTAAATACACTGGACTAAAAGATAATTACCCAACTGTTGAATTCTGTGTTTGAGTCAAAGTAAAAAATGGACCTTTTTTTTAAAAAAAAAATCTACAAGGGAAAAGTAAGTTACTATTATGGAACTTCAAAGAAGTTTATTCTTACCGACAAATTCAACGTAATCAAGAACGTTCAGGACCACACTGAAATCGTGTTTGAGGTGAATTGCTGTCTATTTTCTTTAAACTATGACCAATGGACTGAGTTTAAGAAGTCACTGTTTCCCCTAGAGAACAAGATAAGCACAAACGAGATTTCACTATCAGTATCCAAACTGGTAATCATGTAAACATATAATGCATACATAGTATTTAGGAAGTAAGTTTTTATGGTCATTATAAAAACTTGAAAATAGTTACTAAATTTGGTCATTTTTGGAAAAGTTACTAAATCTATGTACAAAAAGCCAATAAATCTGGTTATTTCTGGAAAAATCTGGTTACAAAATGATGTGCTGCTAATGAGGCATACATCATAAAAGCCTGTGCGCAGAGTCTCACTTTAGCATTGTAATTATGTAAATGCTTTCGTTTTGTGCTGATCAGTGAGGTAGTAGCGTATTCTGCAATGTCATTAGTGTGCTATGGTCAGTGAGGGATGGTGGGGAGGGGGTTGTTGCAGAATCTATATTTACCCTTTTCTTAGGTGGCACATTGGGTTGGGGTACTAAAATCAAAGTGGCAGTGAAAGAGTTAAGGAACCGTTAGAGGTAATCATTCTAGATATCTGTTGCAGAAAACAGAATTCACAAATTCGTTTACATGTTTGGGATATGGGCTATAGATAAAATCCGTAAAAATAACCTTTATACGCTAATGTGTAAACGGGGAATTCTTCAATGAAATCGGCTGAAACTATCGTTCTAACTCTCTATTACAAAAACAAATTTTAAAAATTTGCTCACATATATGGTATATGGGCCCTAGATAGGTACTGTTATCTGTCAATACATTCACGAATTAAATTGTATGAACGTCCTCGGTAGAGGCAATAGTTCTAGCTATACACTACACAAAATGGAATTAAGGATTTCGCTTTCATATATGGGATACATAGCATTGATAGCCATCTTCAAGGTCGCCGAAATCCGTTGATTTCTTAACTCATTGACTCCATTAAGGAACTCAACCGAGATAATCGCTTCAGTTGTCTATTGCCAAAAACAGAACACTGTCATCCATTCCAGAGTTGTCGTGTGGAGTGACGGACGGACGAATAGACTAACAAAATAATCACATAATAAGGAGAGCAATGTGTTTGGCGTTGCCCCTGTCAGTATCAGACAAATATACAGGGTGTATCAAAATAACACCGACAACATTTGGGACGTACCCCAACAGCACAAGATGTGTTAGGCATGTTCCATTTGGTGTCACAGCTACTTTCTAAGCACCCGACACTTGACACATATGATATTCATGTGCTAAGTATGTGCTTCAGCTACCTACAGTTTTAAGTACTTGTTACATCTAATTGATATTTGCAACTATGTACCACAAATATAGCATTTATATACCTGGCTCAGTTTCGCATTCTAACGGTCATTTGTTTTTATGTCGTCACTTGGGACATATATCTGTCATTTTCTAGGTACGTCCTTTAGGTACATACTGTTTCAGATATCCTAACTGCACGAGATTTGCTAGGCATGCGCCATTTAAGTGTTCTAAATTCATCTTCCACATTTGATGCATTTGTTGTTTCTTTTTCTACGCGATTGTGTACTAGATGCAACAAACGAATCAACTTTACTAGATAGCAACTGTCACCGAAAATTTGAAAGTGAATATGGAAGAACCATGAAGTAAACTAAATAGACACTCGTCATTTTGTTATAAAGTTACATGGTGAGCATATTTTATCTGATCCCAAATGGTTATCATCGAATTTACGTGGTTAAAAGAGAACTCTGATTAGTCAAATTCAAACGACCTCAACAATTTATCCCTCTACAAGCAACGGTCTCTTCATCGCGTCTGTGGTCAAGTCGGAAGAGCACACGGCTAGTAATCCAAAGATTGATAGTTTGTGCCCACCCTGTGGTATATATCCGTTAAAATAACCTTTATACGCTAATGTGTAAACGGGAAATTCTTCAATTAAATCGGCTGAAACTATCGTTCTAACTCTCTATTACAAAAACAAATTTTAAAAATTTGCTCACATATATGGTATATGGGCCTTAGATAGGTACTGTTATCTGTCAATACATTCACGAATTAAATTACTATATATATTACTTGTTTAAAGTGTTGCTTAGACTCACCTTAATGTAAACACATTACGCATATAGGCGATTTAACATATTTTGGGGGAGTAATTTTGTGGTTCATTGACGCTTACGGCATGGGAAACATATCTAGAACATATTAGGCACGTTCCCCAGGTACATGTTAGGCATGTACCTAGGGGCGGACATAGACTGTGACTATCACTTGCCATCCATGTGATTTCTCTCTCAGAGGTACATTCATGTCTAAAATTATTGACGCATGTCTATAAATAAGTTGTTGTAGGAATATAATTTGATAACGAATTCGCCTGGTATTTCCTATAATGTTAGTATGTGTACCTAGATGTAATGCTTTTTTGTCCATTTAGCAATTTTTTGTTTTACTCATTCTAATTTTTGTATTTATAATTATTTTCTATGAAATTTACCACAAATATACTTTTCTCGACACATAGTATCAGTATTAAAAGTACCATGGAAAATCATTATCAAATTATATTCATGCATGAAGACAGTTATAGATGTGCGGGAATCATTTTGGACATGAGTGTACATAAGGTATATACTGAACACGTTCCCATGTACCTGAGGGAACATGATAGGCATATGCCTCCTATGTAATTGTGCTGTTAGGGTGACTCCTGACACGAAGATAAGACAAAGTATATAGACCAACCTGAGCGCACAAATGTTTCCTTTCCAAGTTATAGACTGCCGAAAACGTGAAAAAATGAACTTTGAAAGTCCATAGCTCCAAACCTATAGGACCTACCATAGTCGGGTCAAGAGTTCACTTAGGAACTAATATATGTCCTATCCAAAAATGTATGTTTCAGTATCCTAAGGTACTAACGAAGCCATTTTTAAAGAGGGAGTTTGGCTACGGGCATGTAATTTGAAGTACTCTCCAATTACCTTTATAAAAGTGGTTGCGGAAGAACCACAAGATTCTGAAGCTTCGATACAAGTTGGATAGGGCACATACCCTAACAGCACAATTACTTAGCAGACATATGAATACTATGTTCCCTCAGGTACTTGGGAATCTGTCCGTTATGTGCCTTATGTGCCTCTAAGAGAGAAACCACATTGATGACAAGTGATAGTCACAGTCTATGTTCGCCCCTAGGCACATGCCTGACATGTACGTGGGGAACGTGCCTAGTATGTTTCCCATGCCGTAAGCGTCAATAAACCACAAAATTACACAACCAAAATATGTAAAATCGCCTACATGCGTAATGTGTTTACATTAAGGTGAGTCTAAAAACACTTTAAACAAGTAAAAAATGTACCGGAGGGTTGGCGCGAACCACCAGCCTTTGGATTACTAGCCACGTGCTCTTCCGACTTGGACACGGAGGCGGTGAGAATAACATCGCTTGTAGAGGGATAAATTGTTTAGGTCTTTAGTATTTGGGTAATCAGAGTTAAAAGAGAACTCTGATTCTCTGGTTCTCCTTTAACCGCGTATATTCAACGATAACCGTTTGGGGTCAGATAGAATCTGTTCACCATGTAATTTTAAACAAAATGACGAGTGTCTATTTACTTTATTTTATGGTTCTTTCATATTCTCTTGCAAACGATTGGCGACAGTTGCTATCTAATAAAGCTGATGCGTTTGTTGCTTCAGGTACACAACCTCTCAGAAAAAGAAGCAACAAATGCATCAAATGTGGGAGATGAATATTTAGAACACTCAAATGGCGCATGTCTAGTACATATTGTGCTGTTAGGATATCTGAAACAGTAAGTTCCTTAATTACGTACCTAGAACATGACAGATATACGTCCCAAATGACAACATAAAAATAAATGACTGTTAGAGTAAGAAATTAAGCCAGGTATATCAATGCTATATTTGTGGTACATAGTTGCAAATATCAATTTGTGTAACAAGTACCTAAAACTGTAGGTAGCTGAAGTACATACTTAGTACATGAATATCATATGTGCCAAGTGTCGGGTATATAAAAAGTAGCTGGGACACCTAAATGGAACATGCCTAGCACATCTTGTGCTGTTTTGGATACCAGTTCTTAAGTGAAGTCTTAGTTCCATTGTATTGGAGCTATGGACCTTTAAAGTTAACTTTTTCATGTTTTCGGCAGCCCATAACTCCGAAAGAAAGCATTTGTGCAATACTTTTAAATATTTGTATTTATTTTGTGCTGTTTGTTACAAAATTATTTATTTTGTATTGTTTATTGAAAATAAATACAAATATTTGAAAAGTAGCTAACAAGGGACAAAGACAACATGATAAATCATCAATTACCGTTGAGCTCATTTTTCTAGTCGCTGCCTTAACCTAAATTTTTGGGCAATTTGTATTCTGGCCATACTGTAATTTCTATAAATGACAACACTGAATATTCTTTTGATTCGTATTTTCTGGTGTAGGATAACATTATCTATTATTGTAGTGAGTTACATTTCATTGTCTTATTATTTTGTATAAAAACCCAAATCTTCTTCTGTATAAAGACTATGACCACCTCGAATACACAAGCAGTATATCTCACCTCTTTGCTCTGAGTTAGATTGGTAATCAACTAACGAGGAATACGGACCCACCATTTCTTTTAAGAGAGGTTTCCTCAAATCAGTAAGATACGTCTATTGTCGTTCAACAACTCAGGCGCAGATAGGTGATTGGTCAGCGGGAACTGCAGAGATGGCGTGGGTCAATGAAAACTTCACCCATGACCCACCGTGACCCACTACCTATCATGATCCACTCTGACTCGCCACCCATCAAAACCTATCGTCAGCAACTCTGAACCATGATCCACGTCCTCCTCTCAACTGAATAAAGAGTTTACACTTGTAATAAAACAAGACTGTGAAATTATCACTAATCGGGGTTTAATTTCTACAGTCAATCGCTCAAACGCCACTCTGTCACAATACCAGTGAATCTGATCTTCATGATATAATATGGTGAAGTGCTTATCGTAGGTCATATTACGATGAATTTCAATTTAATTATCGTATATAATTATTTCTTTGTTGAATTATAGATAGGTCTACTTTTCAGTGGGAAATAGGATGAAATTTGAATATCTCAAATTAAGTTAAAGTAGGTCAACGTAAAGGGAAAAAACTGTAAAATTCGAATACGTCTCGAAAGCCAAGTAGTAAGTCTTATTGCTACTATTACAATTACAAATATTAATATCCAAAAGGTGCCTGAAGTTTTTTATTCAGTTAGGTGTACTCATCTCAGGTAAGTAAATAGAAACAAATGAAAAGGAAGAAAAATGGATACCTTGAAAATAAATCCTAGACCCCTGCACTGAGCAATGGGTTGATGGATCGTAGTGAGTCGGTGAGTCATAATGGGTCGGTGGGTTAGAGTGGATCAGTGGATAAGAATGGGTTACAGTGGGTAGCGAGTCGCAGTAGATCACGTCCTGTAGACCTACGACCCACTGACCCACTCACAGATCTTGACTCATTTGACCCACGACCCATGGACCCACTCCATCTCTGAACTGAACACGTTTATGTGTCATTTTGTCCATCATTAAATAGTAATAATTCACACAAGTGTCGTTTTATCCTGTGTAAATTTGCAGTACAGGGAATTCAATATGACAAATTTAAATCAACTCTGATAATTTGACAAGTTTTAATGTAAACTCCTGTCAACAAGATACCATTTTTTTCAGTGGTTTTATTTGGTGAATCCTTGACACATGAAGACCGTATCTTACTAATAAATTTGTTCCTCCAGTGAAGTTATGACCTATTTCTGCATTACAATGAACCGGTCGGTGATAGATGAAGCTTAGATAGTTTACATAGCTGGCGCCAGGATTTTGGCAATGCGAGTGCATGCTGGAAAGGGATAAGACATTGTAAAAATATTAACATGGTACGCAATAAAAACTTTTATGGGCAAAGGCCAAACATTTTAAGGGTAAATTAACATGCCGACATGCGTACATACTATAACAATTCAACTAGCAATTACATATCACTGTTCACCGAAGACGCTTTGCCAACACACTCTAACATTGTTGAAGAACGCTCTGCTTTATTGTGCCTTAAGATCTCAAAAATAATCCCAAAATTTTACTAAATTAAAAAAAAACTAGAAAAACATTGTATGATAGGAGAGAGACTTATGAGAGACTTAAGAAGTCACTAAACAATAAATTTACAAAGTAGATAGGATTATATTGTAGGAAATCTGAAAATCGAAATTAATGTGGGTGCAGCCACTGCTTTATGATCGCTTATAAAAAATAATGTTATTCTTTCTTAAAAGTTCAGAATATTCAGTTTGTAAATATCAGTCGAAAATCTAACGTATTTTTTTTCTTACAGTGCGTAAACACCACGGCAATGAAAGGATTAACTATGTGTTCCTTGAAAATGGCGTATTAAGTTATACCTCAACCATAATCAGCATAACGAAAAAAAATCAAATGATTTAAATAGTAAAAAATTGATATTATATATAAAAAAATGATTACAATTAACATTCTTGTTCTTTTGTAAGTAACATAATTGATATACAATTTTAATTCATGTTTTAATAAGTGTTCCATTACCTTACGTGTTGTATGCATTCAGAGTTGCCATAATTCACGTTTAAATTTGAATATAATTGTATGTAAAAACTATTTTATGAAATAAATTTATAATTAAATTATTAAGTTTCTTGTTTCTATTAATTCCAGTGTTAGTCCAGTTTTTTGGGACCGCAAGAATTAACACTTTTTATTTTTTTCCACTTCGGATTCCAAATTGCTACATAATTGTTCGGACGCGTGTCCAGTCAGATGCTGTGAGCTATGTCTGCATGAGAAATGGCAGTTGTCGGAGCCGGCTGATGGTTAGTCGCCTCCTACCATGCCTACATGTGTTCGATAAAGCTTGAGTAAGGAGACGTAATAGGCCAGAGTAAAGGACGTATACCAGGTAGAAAACGCTGTATTCGCCTTCAATATAGGCGGCAATCCATATGCTGCTAGAAGATCAAGTCCCAGAAAATGTCCAGATAAGGTTGGAGGACAGAATTGACGACATCACGACTCTACGACAAAATAGTCACACTCCTCTGGATGAAGACAAGACCCGAACGGCCTTCCCTTATCAAATTCCAGAAAATCAAGTGTAGATTCTATGGAATGAATGACAACGCAGTTAGACTTTCCCGCTCAGTTGCAAGTTTACATGCATGCACAGGACGTCACTTTGTGTACGAGAGAAACTGCTTTCATTGCTGAATACCACTATCTCTATTCGTCTTGCCAGTACAGTCTCTCAGGATGCCACCTACAATAGATAAAACTAATTTATTCTTTCTATTTCTTTATTTCTTCCATATAAGTACTTTCAGCCTTCATCCCTTTTCCCTCCTACACAAAATTTTGGGGCTATATTAATCATAGACGCCAGTGACCGTTGCCCTTATAAGAGGTCTTAATCCAAACCAAAATTGAAATTATGCTCCTTTTAATTCGTTTTTAGATAAATCAAGTCGGTAGGGACTAATTATAATATTTGTTGAAACAAAATAAGCATAAAACATGGTTAAGTTAATGAATTAAAAGTAATTCCATTGACTTCGACTTCTTTTTATAGAAAAACCTCAGAACTCTTGAACTACTTAGTCTCTATAAATGACGCATTAACTAAACAACGCACTGACTAGTTTTTACTCAGTACTCAGGCCTACTCTAACAGAAAGAATTTCTTAAGAACAAAACAAAAAAACGATGAGTTTTCCTTCTCGTATGAGTGAAATGGATGTAGGAGCACTGTTGCTACTTTATCCGTTGTTTTTCATGAGATTTGTGTTTATGTGTGTGTTGTTCGCTGGAAATTTCGGAGTCGAACTGATTTGGAGAAATTGTTGTTGAGCTACGGTGAAATTGTCAAGGTTGGGAGACTTAACGTATGAGCTGTTTTGTATGTTGAGTCTCTCATAATTATAAGGTACTAGCAGCAAATAAGGCCCAGCTAAGAATAACTGCTTTATTACGTAAATACTTATAATGTAATATACATAAATTGATCTGCATTTTATTTGTGAATATTTTATCTATCTTATGGTATATTTACTTTTACTTAAACATTGAGTTAAAAGTGTGAAAAATGTATTGAAAGAGAAACATACAAAATGGCCTTATTACCCGCGCACGGTAAGTAAATAAAGCCCACCGTTTGAAAAGTAAAATTTTACGACCTGAAAGACCACTGGAAATTAATTAGCACTTAATATTTTTACAGCGCTTCAAATACTGAAATAAAGCGATATTTAGTAACAATATGGATATGAAATATTAAGGATATAGGTAATCTTCCTTGTGTTATGCAGTCGTTAGTTAAGTCGTTGCAACTAACTGAATTCTAAAGAATAAGCTTGGACACATAATTAACAAATCGCCATTCGAAACAGATTTCACACTAACTTTCAACAATGTTTACACTTGATAACACTTGTAGCAAATGAATTCTTCATCATCGGCGTCGATCAAGCCAATGAATTCGTCGTGCACCATACACCGCACCCTTTACAGCTTCGCATGTCACCGATCCATTCTTTGGCGCATAGCGAACGATACCTGGAATGCTCAGAACCACCAGTACCACCAAGACGCCAACAGTAGAACTCGAGCCTGCGAATCCCCATAGTCAACAACTAGGCCCTAACACGATAGACCGCCCTACTACAGAGGCTAACACTGGTCAAGAAAGAATAACAAATTTACACACATTCAAGTTGCCAATTTCTAAGTATTTAACAATGCATACATGTTTTGTAGGGTAATGAGGGCCAGTAGATTTTCTATTACTTTATTACCGGTCTTATTTACCGACCATGTACTCGTCATTTCATAAATCATTATATAAAAACATGTTTCGAACTAAAACGAAGTAACTATTATCCCAAATACTAAACACCATGATCCTCACAAATATAGAAGATGTTTCGGGGAAGCTTTATTATACACAGAAAAAATGGACTTACTTTGCCCCACTAAATTATATCAACACATAGAAACTGGCTTCTCGATGCTTCAATACTGTCAGCGTTCCGTTTAACCATGCACAAGAAGACGAACTCTCTCAAACAGGCATTGTGTGAGTAATTGCTACTTGTGATCCCTATAGTGATTCTATCCTATGAAATTTTGCACTGGGCCTTGTTTCCTTCCGGGCCTTATTTGCCGCAAGTACCTTATAAACTTGGTAATTTGAACCACGTTTTACGAGCTTCCACGTGCGCCACTGTAATAAATGGTGTGTTGTAATTTATGAAAAGTATTCCTTTGTAATTTTTGAAGATACCGCGTGTGAGCATTCTTTTACAATCTCTATGCTGCGTTTGAGGTGTAGGTTTTGTCAAGAAATAATGTTGTGACTCAGCTGATGAACTCTTCTGTGATAGTTTTGATTACCTAGGTGATTATTTGTTGTATGTAATGCTTGTCGGGTTTGCTTTCTTATTCGGTTCAATTGGGATTCTCTTTTTGTGCTTGAGAGTGGAAGGAATATATTCTTCTTACAAAATTTGTTTCGCACAATTTATGTAAATCCTTGCTCCGCTATACTATACTTACGTTCTAATGTTGTCCATCACCTTCAAGGTAGTCATTTCTGGTACGTGTGCAACGATCCCAGCGTTGTTCTCACTTTTGGAAGCACTCCTGGAAGTCCACAGGGTGAAGGGTGTTCAGGACCCGTTGCGATTCCACTTGGAAGACTTCAATAGAGTCAAAACGTCGCCTTTTCAACGCGAGTTTCATCTTCGAGAACAGATAGAAATCGCATGGGGCTAGGTCAGGGGAGTACGGAGGATTGGGGACCGTTGTCATGTTGTTTTTGGCCAGGTATTCTCTCACAACGAGCGAAGTGTGCGTGGGCGCGTTGTTATGGTCCAGTAACCAGTCTTTCGTTTGCCGCAGCTCTGACCGTTTCCGCCGAACATCCTCCCTCAGTCTCCTCAAATCCTCGCAGTAAAACTTCCCGTTGACATTCTGATCAGGTGGGACAAACTCCTTATGAACAATTCCTCGAATGTCGAAAAATATTATCTTCATCGACTTGATGTTGCTGCGAACTTGCCAAAGATTTTGTCGGCTTTGGAGAGGATAGCGTTTTCCATTGTGATGATTGATGCTTCGTTTCCGAGTCATAACCACAGATCCAAGATTCATCTCCTATAGTGACTCTTGATAAGAAGTTTGGCCACTTTTGAGTTCTTTGTTACAGCTCAGTGCACGTCTGAATCCTGAGGTTTCTTGGTTGATGCTGAAAAGACGAGGGACAAGCTTCGCTGCAATTCGTCTTATGTTCAGTTCATCCGGTAGAATTCGTCGAAAGTACCGTACTACAGTCGAAGTCTGTTACAAACATGGTGAATTGTCTGCCTTCGCGAATCATATCACACACTTTCATGATCATTACCGGTTTTGTGCATGTTGACGGTCGACCAGAATGTTTATCATCTTCCACAGATTTGCGGCCTTCTTTGAAATGCTTGCACCACTCAAATATTCTTGCTTGACTCAGTGCACTCTCACCAAATGCTTCTTTCAGCATGGAGTGGGTTTCAGCTGTAGGTTTCTTCAACTTGACACAGAACTTGATGCAAATCCGTTACACATTAACGTCAGCCATTTGAAAACAAATAGCAGAAGCACTGAAACACGTCCTGACATGCACAACTACAACTCACAACTGAATGCGCCAAAAATGACGCAACTTTGTGGTGCAGTAGCTAATACATGTACCTCGATACATCTAGCGGTGGAATGTCGTACTGTTACTAGTTTGTCTGGTACAAAAAAATGCTCGTATATTTTGGGTAGCACCTCGTATTAATTCAGAAAAGTTATTCAAAGAACTATGCTTGCTATTTATTTACTTAGTTGTTTTCGTTTTACATTCAGATTCAGATGGAACATAAAGGATATCCGAGACTAAATTGCACAGATCTCTCTGGCAAGTTAAATTAAGGGGAACGGCAAGAACGTAGAATGCTTCTACCCTAACAAATTTATGACAAAATTGTAATTGGTAAATACTTCAATTAAAAGGTACCGGGTTCCAGATTTTACCTTTATAAATCGTTATAATATTTAGTCATCACTAGTAATCCACTTGTTGTAAATCTAAAAGTTTGCATGTACTTTCGTCCTCAGTTAACCTCCTTGTCTCGGCAGGAATCATCTGTATTAATTATCTCCGTTAATTGTTGTGTTTTCCTATTCCTTCATTCCATCATACACTGCACCATATCATTCGAAATTAGGGATGGTTTCGAAACGAGACGAGACGAGACTTTGTACAATCTCGGTCTCGGTCTCGTCTCGAGTCAAAAATCACCGTCTCGGTCTCGTCTCGGTCAATAAATGCTTGTCTCGATCTCGGTCTTGGTCTCGAGGATCAAATCTCGGTCTCGTCTCGAAAGTCTCGAAATAAATATTGTGAAATTAAAATTGTGAAAGTATTATTATCGTACAGTCTGTCCTTTCCGCTTCTTATTTTTTGCCTTCATTCTTGACAATTATGGTACGCTGTACCTCTTCATAGCTAATTTGCTAGCGCTAATGTTTTCCATGCGTGTGTTCCAGTTTCAATCATCTGCGGGCATATCATATCTGGGATAAAACCCTAATAGTAACCCATATTTCACTTTCTAGCAATAGACTTTGTCTCAAATAGCCTCAGTACTGCCTATACAATTAAACTCTATTCTCCAGTACTATACAGTAGTTTATTTCCTTCCTTTGAATCAGAATTTATCAATACCTCCTAACGGATAACGCAACACATAGCAGCACAAAAGTATTAAATCGGACCGAAATTGAAATTTTACAATATCTCATTTATTGTTCAATACATTCTGCTTTGACTGTCATTTTAAAAACAGAATATAATATTCATGATCTTAACAAATAGGGTAAATTATTACTACAATATATTTTGTTTCTGATTGATCAAATGCTTTATTAGCGTTTCACATATACGTGTTTAATTTACACTTTATAACACTGACTTCCTGAACCTTGTGGTGGGAGCTAAGGCACTCACCTTTGTTATATGTGGTCTTGGGTTGGATCAACAAATAAGTTAGATTCAAAGTCCGAAATTTCGCACAGTTCGCGTCTCAATTTAAGTACATTCTGTTTCTTTTACAAGTTCGTAAGGTCGTAATGCATTACATATGCATATATCCAGAGCCGTAACTAGGCAGGAGCAACTGGGACAGTGTCCCGGGGTCCTCACCCATAAGGGCGTCGAAAAACCCAGTCAGGCTTACAAAATTTCTACTCTGGGAAATAAGGAAAGGATAATACGTAAGAAATTGAACAATTTAGTGCTATAATTTAAATAAATTGTCATGAATACTGCAGATCTATCTCTTTGTACGCTACGAAAAATGTCGCCCCTCGGTGGCGACGAAATCAGCTTTGGGGGTCCACAGAGTTATTGTTACTCATCTAAGTAGAACAAAACAATAATTTGTTTCCTTTTGGAAATATCTATTTAATAGTTTTACTCTTCGTACTACTCTTCGCAGTAGCTTATGTGAAGTATAAAAAAGTTTTAAAATTTATTTATTTATTTTTATTTTATTTTATTTATTTTTGCTCTGATTAACCATAGAATTTCAATAATGTCACGCAGAGACGTAAGCAGACTACAGCACGCTTGACTAAAGCAGAGCCGTAAGCAGCACGCTTGACTACAATTCGCGTGGTCTCAAGTTCGATTCCCGGTATGGGTACAGTTGAACGACCAAAGTGGTTCCACTATAATCAGTAGCTCCACGTCTCCTTTAGCCGCCCTAGCATAATCGTGGGACGTTAAAATAAAACAAACCAACCCAAAAATTAACACAATGCGTATTACTAACTGTAAGTCTTTGAATAATTGCAAATACATTGAAAAAAAAAAAAAACAAGTCCAAATTTTAGGAGAAAACGAGGATAATATGCTTTCTGTTGGAAACACCCTGACAAGACAGTGGTGTCAATCGTAATACTGGGTGAAACATCCTCATTTCTATGGCGACATAGTCAGTAAGTGAGAGTGATGCTTCCTGTTTTCACAGAAGTAATTGGTGCTCTCACTTACTGACGTACGTAGCCATATGAAATAAGGGTGTTGCACCCAGTATTACAATTGACATCACCGTCTTGTAATGGTGTTCCAAACAGAACGCATTTTATTCTCGTTTTCTCCTTATATCTGGACTTTTTTTTTCAGTGTAGCTAAATGGTATGGATCGACTTTGAGGCGGTCGATGGACAAACTAAAACAAGTGAAATGTAATTAGGGTGTAATTAGAACTTTTAATTAAGCACGGTTTTAATCTAAAGTGTATACCAGGCCTAACAAGGAAAGGTTCTCTCCCAAGAATCGGAGATCCGGAAACTGCGCATATATTTAGATAGAGGGCCTGAAGGAATACAGTTGAAATATGCCGGGCCGACAGCAAAGGATAAATCCAACATGCCCGCCCGAAGGTCATGCCAATCGACTTTTGCAAGCAATCTCTGTTCCACCTCCCATGGACAGATTGACTTAATGTTTTGCAGATTGATATATGTATGAACACTACACATCTATTGGTTTGAAATTTCGCGAACGTTGACGTATTGAACCCAATATGGCCGATCAAAATGTCAATGTGTCAACAACTTGTGTCTGGAAAACGAATTGTACTATGAAAGTACAGTATTACTAGGGTCTATATATATACTAGCTGAAATACCCATTCTTTGCACGGGTCAGATAAAATATCTAAGTAAACAAACAGAACAACGGAAGGAAAAGATATCAGCCATTTTCTACTACTCTTACATATCCTGGTAAACACCCCCTGAGACCCCCTGGTTCCCAGCTGATGGGGGCTGTATTTGAAAGTCAACGCCTGTGGGAGTATCACCATTCATCTTAGCGACCTCCAAAACTATGAATTTGACACTAATATTGGTCATTTTGGATTATTTTTACATTTCTCGGTATTATCCCGGTGACCCCCGGCCCAAAGCCGAATGGGATGAATTTGGAAGTTAATGCGATCCGAGTTTCACCATTAACCTCAGCGACCGCGAAAACTGAATTCGACACTAATATCAGTCAATACTATTTTTATATGTATCGGTAAACGCACCCTGAGACCCCTTGGTTCCTAGCCGATGGGGGCTGTATTTGGAACTCAACGCTTTTGGGAGTATCACAATTGATCTCAGCGAGGGCGAAAACTATGAATTCGACACTAATATCGGTAATTCTACTACTTTTACATATATCGGTTACCACCCCGTAAGTGCCCCTAACAGCACAAGATTTGCTAGGCATGTGCCATTTAGGTTTCCCAGTTACTTTTTAGGTACCCGATACTTGGCATAGTTTATATGATATTCATGTGCTAAGTATGTACTTCAGCTACTTACAGTTTTAGGTACTTGTTACACCTAATTGATATTTGTAACTATGTACCACAAATACTGTATAGCATTTATATACCTCGCTCAGTTTCGCACTCTAACAGTCATTTGTTTCTATGTCGTCACTTGGGGCATATATCTGTCATGTTCTAGGTACATCCTTTAGGTGTATACTGTTTCAGATACCCTAACAGCAAAAAGATGTGCTAGGCATGCGCCATTTAAGTGTTCTAAATTCATCTCGTATTTGATGCATTTGTTGCTTCTTTTTCTAAGCGATTTTGTACTAGAAGCAACAAACGCATCAACTTTATTAGATAGCAACTGTCGCCGATTATTTGAAAATTAAAATGCAAGAACCATGAAATAAAGTAAATTGACACCCGTCATTTTGTTATAAAATTACATGGCGAGCAGATTTTACCTGATCCCAAACGGTTATCGTCGAATATACATGGTTAAAGGAACACTCTGATTAGCCAAATTCAAAGGACTTCAACAATTTATCCCTCTACAAGCGACGTTCTCTTCATCACTTGCGCGGCCAAGTCGGAAAAGCACGCGGCTAGTAATCCAAAGGTTCGCGCGCACCCTGGGGTACATTTTTTTTTTACCTGTTTAAAGTGCTTTTTAGACTCTCCTTAATGTAAACACATTACGCATATAGGCGATTTAATATATTTTAGGGGAGTAATTTTGTGGTTCGTTGACGCTTAGGGCATGGGGAACATACCTAGAACATAGGCACGTTCCCCAGGTACATGTCAGGCATGTGCCTAGAGACGGACATGGACTGTGACGATCATTTGCCATCCATGTGATTTTTCTCTCAGAGGTACATAAGGCACATACTGGACATATTCCCATGTTCCTGAAGAAACATGACAGGCATATGCCTGCTATGTAATTGTGCTATTAGGGCTCCCCCGAGTCGTATACAATGTAGCTGAGTTTGAATTTCATCGCTAATGGAAGTTTGTCACTATTGATCTCAGCGACCGCGAAAACTATGGATTTTACACAAATATCTATCGTTTTGGATTTTTTACGTCTTGGTATTCCCCCCGGTAACCCCGGCGCATATACAATGGTAGCTCAATTTGAAGTTGGGGCAGCGGTGGCTCAGTGGTAGAGAGTTCACCTCTGGTGCTAGGGGTCCCGGGTTTGATCCCAGCCCCCGCCAAGTGTATTTTGTGGTGGACAAACACCGTCGCTTACTATTCTCAGGGGTGTAGCCACGGGGGAAAAACCCCGACATGAGGTTCGTCTGGTATATGTTTAATAAACTTATTTAATAGTTAATGTAAATTAGGGACGTTTATAATAAAACATGAAAATTAAAAAAGAAAACATCATCAGTACGGTTTCTGTACCTAATTAAAACAGCTAAAATTAATCATGTGCTTTACATTCTAATTTCCCTTTCTGGGCGCACGTCGTGTGAACTCTATATTATTGCATAATAATATCTGAGTTTATATTTTTGTCAAGTTTTTTTCCTTTACTATTTTAACCCACATAAACACAAAACCACATAAACTGATTGCCATAAACAGCATTTGTTTTCTTATGAATAGCTTATTGATTCATCTTACAATCCGGTTTTTAACTTCAGTACTGTCAAGATCCGTCTTTTGATAAGGTAGCATTGTGAAAATATAATATGTGTATAGTATGTACCTATGTATGTATGGTGAGTTAAAATGCTATGAAAGAGGTAATTTGTTCTGCTTTTAATATGTAAAAAGCTTGCTTTCCCCTGAAAGTAATGTTCGCCTAGAACAACCTGCTCGCTACACCCGTGATTATCCAGTAATAAAAGTTGTGAATTCTATTTGCAAATCGAAACAAAATCCACTGGAAATTAGACGCGGGACTCAACGCTCGATTGACTAATTGTTTTATATAGAAACCTTTCAAAGCATGTATCATGGCAACCAGTTGACATAGAAAGATGTAGTTTTCACGTATGTGTTCGTAAATCTTTTCTCTATTTCCTAAAGTGAGCAGTTAATGTGCTAATCCAACATTTCTAAGTATCGCCTCTGATATTGTCAAGATTCGCAGTAGCGCGTCAGCGTGCAGAACTCTTGTCGCGAACTGTCAACACCGCTCAATGCCAATTGGACGCCGTGTGAAGCCAACTCAAGGCCATGTCGTTTCTCATTTGAAACCTGCAATAGTTTCTGTTCGTAGTACAGCAAGATCTAATTCAACGAAATCTGTGGTTGCGCATGCATTGATTTCACCACCTGAACTACCTTTTAACCCCTGTATCTTATTGACGTAGTTATCTCCTTTGTTTTCGACAAAGGGCCAGAAAGAAAAGTAAAATCAGTCGGCATTCTCATTCGCTTCAATGCTGAAATTTATACTAAAATATGAGACACTTACTTACAAATGGCATACACTTCAGTAAAACTTTACACGAAAGAAGTTTTCGTACGTTATCTATTAAAATTCGTACAGTAAGTAGGCTAATTAATTCTTATTGACTATGACGACATAGAACAAATGCATAACAATCATTAAATAATTTGGTAATAATAATAATAATAATAATTATTATTATTATTATTATTATTATTATTATTATTATTATTATTATTATTATTATTATTATTATTATTATTATTATTATTATTACAGTTTATCTACATAATAATATAAGTAACTATTTATATTATTATGCGATATTAGAACAAATCTGAAACTTGTGATATTTGTTCACTTCCATCATTCCATCAGGCAAACTGGTCTGATGTGTGCAAGAAGGAATGTTTTCGAGCTGGTAAAATTTGAGATAACTACTGCCTATAACCTTCAGCTTCGCCTTATGTCCAATTCTATTATAGCAAGTAGTACAAAAATGATCAATCTGGCTCAGCGTTTGCCAACTCACAAGCCCCTGGGAAAATGACCACTGTGCACCGTGAGCCCACGGGAAAATGAACACCGTGCACCGTGAGCCCACTGTCTTTTACGACCTAAAATTTAGGGGTGAATTTAATCCCTTTTATGAGCACTTTTAAGGGGGTGTATTCGTTCTCTTTTATGACCACTTTTAAGGGGTGAACTCGTTCCCTTTTACGAGCCCCCCCTGGGAATTGACCACCATACAACGTGAGTCCATGGTCTTTTACGATCTCCATTTTAGGGGTGAACTCGTTCTCTTTTACGACCTCCTCCATCATTTTAAGGGGATGTATTCGTTCCCTTTTATGATCTCCATTTTAAGGGTGAACTCGTTTTCAACCCCTACGAACACAAAGAAGAGAAGATAACACATAAGAGTACGTAACACACAGCAGAGCAGATAACAGATAAGAATATGAAACAGAAGGGGTGTATTCGTTTTCAACCCCTATTTTAACATAGCAGAAATTACACTGAGATTATGAACACAGAACAGAGGCACTTTTCCAACCCCTATTTTAACATAGCAGAAATTACACTGAGACTATGAGCAGATAATACATAAGAATACGTAACATAGCAAGGGTGTATTCATTCCAACCCCTATGTTAATTACGAACAGATAGAAGAGCACATAAAACTACAACCTCCATTTTAAGGGGTGTATTCATTCTCCAACCCTTACGAACACATAGCAGAAATTACGAACACACAGAAGATCAGATAACACATAACATTTCAACGGTGAACTCGTTCCCTTTTCCAACCCTTATTTTAACATAGTAGAAATTACACTGAGACTATGAATACACAGCAGAACAGATAATACATAGCACAGCTAATAAAAGAACATGGCTTATTTTTCAACCCCTATTTTAACATAGCAGAAATTACACTGAGACTATGAATACACAGCAACCTCCATTTTAGGGGTGTATTCATTACCTTACCATTATTTGAAAAAACCAATATACAATTTCCCGTTGAAATAGAACACATAAGCAAATTTGAACATATGTATAATTCCGTATTTCCTAAGGAACAAATTTCCATTAATATATATGGCATTAACTATGATCATGAAACTATTTTCCCGTTACGTATAAGCGAAAACACAGCTGTAGGTAAACATATTGATTTATTATATTTAAACTCTCATTATTGTTTAATAAAAAATCTCAATGCGTTATTGAAGTCATAAAGAGAAAACTTATGTAAAATTGCCTCAATGGATTTTATCCAAAAAGAATTGTGTTTTAAATATTGAAAATAACGATAATAAATGTTGTATGTAATGCATTCTAGCTGCGTTGCATCCCACAAAAGATAATCCATATCGTGTGAATAATTACATACAATATATTAATACTTTATTACCATTATTTGAAAAAAACAATATACAATTTCCCGTTGAAATAGAACACATAAGCAAATTTGAACATATGTATAATTCCGTATTTCCTAAGGAACAAATTTCCATTAATATATATGGCATTAACTATGATCATGAAACTATTTTCCCGTTACATATAAAACACCGTGCTCGTGGGTTTTCTCGGGGTTCTCCCGTTTCCTCCCACTTTCTTCATTCCACCATTTCACTCATCTCTCATTATCACCGTCTCCTTTAGCCTAACCGGCATAACCGTGAGACGTTAAACTTAAAGATTTCATTTCATTTCATTTCCGTTACGTATAAGCGAAAACACAGCTGTAGGTAAACATATTGATTTATTATATTTAAACTCTCATTATTGTTTAATTACAAATTTAAATGGTTTAGTCAGACATCAGTTAGGTAGTCATCAAACATTTATTTGTAGACGATGTTTAATATCTTTTTATAACAAATCAAAATTAGATGAACATGACAAATTATGTAAAGAACACACTCCAACCAAAATTAACATGCCGAAACAAGGAGAAGTTTTAACATTTCGAAAATTGAAATTGTTATTACAGAATGATGTAATAATAATTGCAGATATGGAAAGTTTATTAAAACCTATAAATAAACAAAGTGGATCTCATACAATACAAATTCACCAACATATACCATGCAGTTTTGGTTATATTGTATGTTGGAGTAACAACTATATGAAATCAGATTTAGTTATTTATCGGGGAGAAAATGTATCGATGAAGTTTATGTCTGCTATGGACAATGAATTAAGAAAAATCATAAACATATTAGATCAAGAAAAAACATTAATACCATTAAATAGTTCTCAGTTACAGGAGTTTAACCTATCCACTGAATGCTCAGTTTGTGATAGTAAATATACGAGTAACAATAGAAAAGTTAAACATCATAACCATTTAACTGGTCAATTTATTGCCACGGTATGCAACAAGTGTAATTTACAAATTAAACGTCAAAGTAATTTTATCCCTGTCTTCTTCCATAATTTGTCTGGGTATGATGCACATTTATTTGTGAAAGAATTAGGTTGCACCCCTGGAAATATTTTTGTAATTGCTGAAAGCACTGAGAAATACATAACATTCTCTAAGCACTTTAATTTTAATGGTAGACCTATCGAGTTACGTTTTGTAGACTTATTTAAATTCCTACCGTATAGTCTCGAAAATTTGGTGTCAAAATTAAAACCTGAGCAATTTGTCTATACAAAGCAATATTTTTCTGATGAAAAGTTTCCTTTAATTCTCCGTAAGGGAATTTATTTTTATGAATACATAACAAATTTAGATACATTTAAAGAAACTGAATTTCCTGGAAGAGAGGCGTTTAGTAGCAAATTGAATGGAACACAAATTTCCGAGACTGATTATCAATATGCAAAACTGATTTGGCGTGTGTTTAAATGTGAAAATTTAGGGGACTACCACGATCTATATTTAAAATGTGATGTACTTCTCACAGCAGATGTGTTGGAGAATTTTAGAAAGACTTGTTTAAATGCTTTTTGTATTGATCCGATTAATTGTTTTACTGCACCTGGGTTGGCATGGCAAGCCATGTTATATAGAACAAAAATTGAACTTGAACTTTTATCAGATATCAATATGTATATGTTTGTAGAAAAATCGATTCGCGGAGGTATTACTCAAGCTGTGTTAAGATATGCCAAAGCTAATAATCCTTACGTACATGATTTTGATGCGGAAAAAGAAAAATCTTATTTACTGTATATTGACATGAACAATCTGTACGGACTATCAATGATTGACTATTTACCATATAATGGTTTTCGGTGGGAGAATAAAATTGACAATTGGCAAGACAAACATAAAATTATCAATTGGCCCACGGATAGTGAATGGGGATTTTTTCTAGAAGTGGATTTAGAGTATCCAAATTATTTACACGAATACCATTCTGATTTTCCGTGTGCTCCAACTAATGAAGTTCCACCGAATGGTAAATATTCAAAATTACTATTGACACTTAAATCGAAATCGAATTATATCTTGCATTATAGAGTATTACAATTTTATCTAAAACAAGGTTTAATATTGGTAAAAGTACATAAAATATTATGGTTTCGTCAATCTAAATGGCTTGCATCTTATATTCAAGAAAATACTCAACGCCGTGCACATGCTACAATTGAATTTGAAAAAGATTTCTATAAGTTATTAAATAATTTTGTATACGGAAAGACAATGGAGAATGTACGAAAACGAATTGATATAAAATTAACAATGAAAAAAGTGTAAAAAATTAGTAGCGCAAAATCAGTTTCAAAATTGGGTAAAATTGGCTGATAATTTGGCATTGTTTCATATGGTAAAAAAATTGGTAACCCTTAATAAACCAATTTACGTAGGAGCGACAGTTTTAGAATTATCAAAATTAGCTATATATAACTTCCATTATAATATAATGAAACCGCGATATGGAGATAAAATTAGAATTGCATATATGGATACTGACTCTTTCATTTACCAAATTAAAACTAACAATATTTATAACGATATAAAAGATATGATTGAGTATTTTGACACCTCAAATTATCCTGAAAATAATCCTTTATATAGCACACAAAATAAACACGTTTTGGGTAAAATGAAAGACGAATTAGGTGGAGTTCCTATGATTGAATATGTTGGGTTACGAGCAAAAAATTATGCAATAAAAACTGGTGAAAATAAAGAATTGAAAAAATGTAAAGGGATCAAGAAAAATATAGTTAAAGAACAAATTACGTTTAACGATTATAAATCATGTATATTTAAAAACGAAACGATCTATAAAACACAATTTGAAATTAAAAGTAAATACCATAATTTAACAACAAATCAGGTAAGAAAATTAGCGTTAGATCCATATGATGACAAAAGAAAAATTTTAAATTGTAATATACACACTGTTCCTTGGGGGTATTATAATAATAAAGATGTAAAATGTACGATTTGTATATTGTAAATACGATATAATTTTTTTGGATATATTAGTATTAAAAAAATATGTCACAATCAGTTCGAGAACAAATAGTTGCAGAATTACATAAAAGTGCAAGACGAAACTATCCTCGAATACCCGTTATAACGAAAGGGATTCATGATTTATGGCAAGCTGATTTAGTTGAAATGAATAGTGGAAAATTGAAAGGTCTAGCAAAAATTAATCGAAATTTCAAATATTTATTAACTGTGATAGATACATTCTCGAAATATGCTTGGGCTATTCCTGTGAAAAATAAAACTGGGAAAGAAATTACACAAGCATTTATAACAGTACTGAGAAAAGCAAACAAAAGCCCTAAATTTTTACAAACTGACAGGGGTCGAGAATTTTATAACTCAGAGTTTCAGAAGGCGATGAACCAAAATAACATTAAACATTATTCCACGTACAGTGATGTGAAAGCAAGTATTATTGAAAGATTTAATAGATCATTACGTAATTTAATGTAGAGAAAATTTACACTGCAGGGAAATTATAAATGGATTGGCATTCTGCCGGAATTACTACATAATTATAATAATACTATTCATTCCACTATTAAAATGAAACCTATCGACGCTATTAAAAAGAAAATGAAAAACATCTATTGACAAACATCTATTGCAAAAAGTTTTCTGTGATAAAAAGAAAAAGTAAATTTAAGATAGGTGAATATGTAAGAATTAGTAAACTTAAGCGTCCTGGTTTTGATAGAGGTTTTACACGCAATTGGAGTACAGAAATTTTTCGAATTGCTAAAGTTTTCTTCACTAATCCTCCGACATATCACTTAGTAAACTCAAATAATAAACCTATTGAGGGAAGATTTTACGGACACGAATTACAATTAACGAAATTTCCAAAAACATATTTAATTGAAAAAGTTTTGCGAAAGAAAAATAATAAGGCCTATGTGAAATGGTTAGGTCTGTCAAAAAGTGAAAATTCTTGGATTGATTTAAAACATACTATATTGTAAAAAAAGAGAAGTCAAGAATTTATAGGTGAAGCATGTAGTCACAAGTATTTTAAATTCTAGCAATGGAATGGAAAATTCCTTTTACATGTATGGTAGCTGGTCCTACAGGTTGTGGAAAATCATATTTTGTTAAAACATTTCTTGACCATTATAGTAAGTTATTTAAAAATATTGTATGGTGTTATGGTGAATGGCAACTGTTGTATGATACTCTTTCAAACTGTACGTTTAAAGAAGGTTTACCTCAAAATAATGAATTTCAAGCACATGAGGGTCCACATCTTGTCATTATAGATGATTTAATGCGTGAGTGTGACCATAGGACTGTAGATATATTTACTAAGGGTAGCCATCACAGAAATATAAGTGTAATATTTATCACACAGAATATTTTCCATCAACAAAAAGGAATGCGGGATATTTCGTTAAATTGTCATTATATTGTTTGTTTTAAAAATCCTAGAGACCAAGCTCAAATTAATTATCTCGCACGACAATTGTATCCAGGTAATACAAAATTTATTCAAGAAGCATATCAAGATGCAACTCGAATTGCACATGGTTATTTACTCTTTGATTTAAAACAAAATACTCCTGATGAGCAGCGAGTTCGAACAAATATCTTTCCAACAGATTCTTTTAATTATGTTTATGTACCTGTAAAAAAATAATAATTGTAATATGGTTTATATTCTAACAACTATTTGTGCTTTAATAGCCGTAAAAAATGATTAGTAAGGAAATGCACATAGGTTAAAACTTTTAGCAAAGTCAAAACCGAAAGCACGTAAGGCAATTTTACAAAATGCAGATCCTGATTTAATTCGTTCTATTTGTGAATGTTCCTATAACGTATTACAGGGAAATGTTCCATTAAATAAAACAGAGATAAATAAGCTAAAAAATATAAAAAGGAACTGAGATATTTGGTGAAAAAAGGTCCGTCATTAAAACAAAAGAAAAAACGAATAATTATACAAAAAGGTGGTTTTCTTACTGCTTTGCTTGCACCTATTATTGGAGGTATACTATCTAGTTTAATTAAATAATTATGCAAAACGCACAAAAACTTATTTTAATCGCACCAGAAAAATTACATCATTATCAAACGATATCTAATCTTGATGATGAAATGAAAGAAATTTTAAATAATAAAAGTTTAAATGCAGAAGAAAAATGGACAAAATATAGAGAAGTCTTACAAAAATATTTAAATATAATTCAAAAACCGGCAGCAGTTACAACAACAGCAACAACTACTACGGAGGAAGAAGAACAAGAGGACGAGGAGGAGGAGGAGGAGGAGGATGAAATAATATCTACTCTCCCTGAAATTTGTAAACGTAAAGCAAGACCTTTATTACGTAAATTGAAACAAAATCCAAATATTCAATGGGACGATAATGGAAATGTGAATATTAATAATAAATTAATTCCAGGTGCAAATATAGTGGATTTGATATCCGATTTTGTTAGATGTCGTAAGAAAAATATTTCAGTTGCCGGCTGGAAACCTTTTGCTACATTATTAGCAAAAGCCAATATACCCTTAGAGTATATTGGTAATCCTCAACGAATAGATTATATTAGAAAACTAACAGAAGACGAAGAGGACGAAGAGGATGGTCCTCCACCCCGTAAACGCAAATGGTGTACTTATAAGCAATAATAATAATATTCTATTGTAATCTATTGATATTTTAAGTATATAGAAAGATGAATGAGCCCTACCTCAATTATTACATACATCAAGCAGGAGGTAATTATAACGTGTATAGAGGTACAGCATATCAAGAAGGTTATGGCATTGGTAGTTTTCTAGGAGGTTTATTTCGTACTGTATTTCCTTTATTAAAACAAGGTGCAAAAACTGTTGGTAAAGAATTGATACGTACAGGAATTAATGTAGCAGGAGATGTACTAGATAATAATAGACCTATTGAAGAGTCTTTGCATGATCGATGGCAAGAAGCTAAAACAAATTTAAAAAATAAAGCTCAAAATAAGTTAAATCAAGTGTTGGAAGGATCTGGAAGAAGAAAAAGAAAGAAAGTTCATTTTAGTGGTGGTGGTGTGAAACGGATAAAAAGATCCAAAGATATTTTTGATTGACTATGGAGCAAAGTGATAGTTTTTATCTCACACTTCCTAGCAATAGTTCTATGGAATATTTTCCTCAAAATACTCTTGCCTATTGTACTGGAGAAGGGAGTGTGGGAAACAGCTGTTGTTGAAGTACATTATACAAGTTCATTTCAGAATGTTTCAAAATATACAAATAATATTTATTATCGTCTCATTACTACAAAAAACTGGAACATAACTCAAATCTTACCAGGCCACTATTATCATGTTGATGATATTCTATCTCAAATTAATCATAAAAGTGATATATTAAATTTACAATTAAAAGTCAAAGCATCAGTGAAACGAATTGAGGTTAATAGAGTAATAAAAGATCAAGAGAAGCATATAGAAGTACGCCTATCTCCTGAACTAGCCCGAATACTAGGTTTTGATCATATACAGCAGGAAGATATTGCACTTGTTCATCATGCTCGTTATCCACCTGATTTACAAAAAGCGCTACCTACACTTATGTATATTTACAGTGATATTGCAGAACCACAAATGGTGGGTGACACCGTAGCTCCGTTGTTACGTATTATAAATACAAATATTACAGAGCATGGTATTAATAATGTACATATTTTTGATAATCCTCATTATGTCAGTGTGCAACGTAAACAATTTGATCAAATTATTATTGATTTAAGAGATAGTACAGGTAATCCACTTCCTTTCCAATATGGCAGTGTATGTGTAAAATTACATTTTCGTAGACGTAATATGGTATTGTAAATTTTACCATGTGTGAATATTAATAGTAAGAAAAATGCAGTGTGAGTGTATGAAATCAGAATTAGATTTATTTGCTGGTTTACCCACTCAAACCAGTATTATAGGTAATAAAATAGTTCCATATAAACCTGTAGCTTCAATAGCTGATAATGCACCAATAGAATTTGTAGTCCCCGGTCATGGGGATGACTATATTGACTTACCGCACACAATGTTATATGTTAAAGGTAAAATTACTAAATCAGATGGTTCTAATTTAACTTCTGCCGATAAGAAAATCGGCCCTGTAAATGATTTTCTCAATGCAATGTTCAGTGAAGTGCAATTATATTTAAATAATCAAATTATTTCCTACTCTTCACATACATATCCATATCGATCGTATATTGAAAAACTACTAAATTATAATACTGAAGCTAAATCAACGCATCTTCAAACATCAATGTGGTTTAAAGATACTGCAGGGCATATGGACAGTGTGGCCGATGGGGGCGCGGTGGCTCCGTGGTAGAGCGTTCACCTCTGGTGCTTGGGGTCCCGGGTTCGATCCCAGCCCTCGCCAAGTGAACTTTGTGGTGGACAAACACCGTGCTCGTGGGTTTTCTCGGGGTACTCCCGTTTCCTCCCACTTTCTTCATTCCACCATTTCACTCATCTCTCATCATCACCGTCTCCTTTAGCCTAACCGGCATAACCGTGGGACGTAAAACTCAGAGATTTAATTTCATTTTGTGTGGCCGATGCTAATGTAGGATTTAAACAACGTTTTCTTCTCACTGCTTTAAGTCAGTCGTTTGAATTATTGGGTTATATTCATGCTGATATTTTCAATCAGGAGAAATTTTTACTGAATGGTGTACAATTGCGTATTAAACTAATTCCAGCTAAACCTACATTTTGTCTAATGGGTGACGCAGATGCTGATGGAAAAGTTGTAATTACAGATGCAACATTGCTTGTGAAAAAGGTTGATGTATCACCAGCAGTTAAAATAGCACAAAATAAAGTATTACAAAATCCTAAATTTAGAATAAAATATCCTATAACAAAAGTGCAGGTGAAGACAGAAACTCTGCCACAAGGAATTATGGATAGTACACTTCCAGATCTGTTTTCAGGCATAGTGCCTAAACGTATTATTATTGGTTTTGTTACTAATGCTGCTTTCAATGGTACTTATCAAACAAATCCATTCAATTTTCAACATTTTAGTATGTCATTTTTTACATTGTATGTTGATGGAAATCCAATGCCCTTCAAACCTTCACAGCCAGATTTTGATAACAAGCTATATGTACAAGCATATTCTACGTTATTTACAGGTTCAGGTATTTATTATTCGAATCAAGGTAATAATATTTCACTCGCTGAATATCCTAATGGTTATACTCTACTGGTGTTTGATTTAACTCCTGATTCAAGCGCAAGTGCTGCATTTCATACTAGTCCGCAACGGCAAGGAAGTGTACGTTTAGAGGTTCATTTTAAAGAAGCACTGCCATCTCCTGTAACAACAATTATTTATGGTGAATTCTCTCCAGAATTAGAAATTGATTTCCAGAGAAAAATATATATTAATTAAAGATGTTAAATACAATTGAGCTTTATGAAGCATTACAACAAAATTTGCCTAAAGATCATTTTATTGGTGTGTATGCTGCTGCTGAGTTACCTTTGTTTATTCATACATTTCCAGCCGCCATAATTATAAACACTGATTCTAGTGATAAGCCTGGTGAACATTGGGTTGCTGTTTATATATCTAATATGTGTGTGGGAGAGTATTTCGATAGCTATGGTATACCTCCCTATATACAACATCATATAAGGTTTTTAAAACGAAACTGTCTGTATTATACATGGAATAATAGACGTATTCAAGGTGATTTATCTCAATTTTGTGGACATTACTGTTTCCTATATTTAGCATGTCGTGCATCTGGGTATTCGATGCAGGATTTTTTAAACAAATTCTCACTCACTACTATTGATGCTAATGATATTATGCTTTATTCATTTATGAGAGTATGATGATGTTATTTTTTTAAACTCCGCCATTGCCGGTCCCAAGCCCTGGATGAGAAAGGAGGAGGGTTGGGGGTATTGCTACCCCCGTAAAAGAAAATAATGTTACATTAAAATAGGGGTTGGAAACGAGTACACTTCTATTCTCTGCTATGTTAAAATAAGGGTGGAATCCAAAACGAATACACCCCTATTCTCTGCTACGTTAAAATAAGGGTTGGAAAACGAGTTCACCCTTAAACAGTGCTCATAAAAGGGAACGAGTTCACCCTGCTATGTTAGTATTCTTATGTCATTTCTGTTATGTTAAAATAGGGGTTGAAAAATATGCTCATAAAAGAGAACGAGTTCACTCTTAAAATGGAGGTTGCTGTGTATTCATAGTCTCAGTGTAATTTCTGCTATGTTAAAATAGGGGTTGGAAAAGTGCCTCTGTTCTGTGTTCATAATCTCAGTGTAATTTCTGCTATGTTAAAATAGGTGTTGAAAACGAATACACCCCTTCTATGTTTCATATTCTTATCTGGTATCTGCTCTGCTGTGTGTTATCTTCTCTTCTCTGTGTTCGTAGGGGTTGAAAACGAGTTCACCCTTAAAATGGAGATCATAAAAGGGAACGAATACACCCCCTTAAAATGGAGGAGGTCGTAAAAGAGAACGAGTTCACCCCTAAAATGGAGATCGTAAAAGACCATGGACTCACGTTGTATGGTGGTCAATTCCCACGGGGGCTCGTAAAAGGGAACGAGTTCACCCCTTAAAAGTGGTCATAAAAGAGAACGAATACACCCCCTTAAAAGTGCTCATAAAAGGGATTAAATTCACCCCTAAATTTTAGGTCGTAAAAGACCGTGGGCTCACGGTGCACGGTGGTCATTTTCCCAGGGGCTTGTGAGTTGGCCTCTTATGGGTAATGTTGAGCCAGATCGATCACTTTTTTCCTACTATAGCAGTCAACCTCCTCCGTCACGTCTAAGTGGAGTAGTCACCTAACCCTTGCTCATGTTCGGCAGCAATCACGAGCACTAATTTTACTCACAAAGTATGTCGCGGCATGTTGTGCGAACAGCTTGTTGTTTACAGTTTCCATTCAACTTTCAAGAGCCAGAAGAGGTCGGCCAAGATGGAGTTCCACATCCCCATTTACAAAAATAATTTATACCAGGGTTTTGTACTAGTTTTGTAATGTTTTGTACCAACAATAAAAAGTTTTGTACCAGTCCCAAAATGTCCCAAATTTTAGATTTTATTGTGGAACTCCAACTTGACCTCTGAGTTCTACATTTGCGGAGTTGCATCAAAGTGGCTTCATTACATAAAGAAAGTTTTGTATTGTTTTGTACCAAGAATAAAAGTTTTGTAGCAGTCCCAAAATGTCCCAAATTCTAACTTCTAATTTGGAACACATAAACAAATCTCAGTCTCATAAACACATATATCAATGATAATGGTCTCATTAGATAAACCAAGTTTTGTACTGTTTTGTACCAACAATAAAAAGTTTTGCACCTGTCCCCAAATGTTCCAAATTCCACATTCTAATGCGGAACGCTAAGGTCAAGTTGGAGTTCCACATAGCCCAATTTCTGTCAAAATCGTCTCATTAGATAAAGAAAGTTTTGTACTGTTTTGTACCAACATTAGAGTTTTGTATCTGTCCCAAAATGTCACAAATTTCACCTTCTAATGTGAAACGCCAACAGCCATCTCAGCTTTCTAAATAAGAATTTACAAATAAAAGTTGTACCAGAGCTTTGTACTAGTTTTATACTGTTTTATACCAAGAATAAAAAGTTTTGTACCAGTCCCAAAATGTTCCAAATTCAAACTTCTAATTTGGAACACGTAAACAAATTTAAGTCCCATAAACACATATAGTGGACTCTTTTTAATTCGAAGTCCAAGGAGACACGAAAAAACTTCGAATTATTCAAAATTCGAATTATCCAACAACATTCATTTTCACATATATAACAACAAACAAACCAAAGTACTGTGCATCAAAAACATATTCATATGGTGTAGACTTTACCTTTAAAGCAGCTTATTATTTGCGTGATCGAATATTGCAAACTAACAATAGACATTGACTCCACATAATTCAAACTACGTGTACAATGGAAAGTATCTTTACGTACAACATTACAACATACATTGAATAGCCCAAAAAATTAAGCACCAATAACAATTTGAATATTCTGTTCTCACTTTTAAGAAGTCGAAAACCTCATTTGGTAAATTTGATTGTTTTTGTACGGTCAATAAATCTTGAATTTCATGTATTGCGTGGAATACGAAATTAATAACATTTGGTTGACTTTATCAATAATTCATCATAAATTTACAACCAATTCTAAAACAAGATGAGATTGGCACACGTTCTCTATCTTTACTTCTTGCCCAACTCACCTTCATCTTTATAATTACATAGATTTTCTATTTATCTTTTGTATTGCTCTTCCCTATGGCTGCATCTGGATAACGGAAAACACGTTAAAACTGTATTTCTTTGTTTACATCTGTCCAACATTAAAAATTTTCAACTGTATTTACTTCGAATTATCCAAAACTTAGGTTCAAAACTTCGATTTATCCACGATTTTTTACTATTGTTTCAATACAGTTTTCAAGGGGAATGGACTTCTGTTCGAACTATCCAATATTTCGAATTATCCAAGTTCGAATTAACGAGACTCCACTGTATATCAATGATAATGATCTCATTAGATAAAGAACGTTTTATACTGTTTTGTACCAAGTTTTGTACCTTTCTCCAAATGTCCCAAATTCCACATACTAACGCGGAACACTAAGTTGGAGTTCCACATAGCCCGATTTCTTTCAAAATCGTCTCATTACATAAAGAAAGTTCTGTACTGTTTTGTATCAACAATATAAGGTTTTGTTCTGACCCAAAATGTTCCAAATTTCATCTTCTAATGTGAAACGCCAACAGCCTTCTCAGTTTTCTAAATAAGAATATACAAATAAAAGTTGTACCAGAGTTTTGTACTAGTTTTGTACTGTTTTGTACCAACAGTAAAAAGTTTTGTACCAGTCCCAAAATGTCCCAAATTTTAGATTTTAGTGTGGAACTCCAACTTGACCTCTGAGTTCTACATTCGCCGATTTGCATCAAACTTCCCCTCATTACATAAAGAAAGTTTTTTACTGTTTTGTACCAAGAATAAAAAGTTCTGTACCAATCCCAAAATGTCCCAAATTCTAACTTCTAATTTGGAACACATAAACAAATCTCAGTCTCATAAACACATATATCAATGATAATGGTCTCATTAGATAAAGAAAGTTTTGTACTGTTTTGTACCAACAATAAACAGTTTTGTACTTGTCCCCAAATGTCCCAAATTCCACATTCTAATGCGGAACACTAAGGTCAAGTTGGAGTTCCACATAGCCCGATTTCTGTCAAAATCGTCTCATTAGATAAAGAAAGTTTTATAATGTTTTGAACCAACGATAGAAAGTTTTGTATCTGTCCCAAAATGTCCCAAATTTCATCTTCTAATGTGAAACGCCAACAGCCATCTCAGTTTTCTAAATAAGAATTTACAAATAAAAGTTGTACCCGAGTTTTGTACTAGTTTTATACTGTTTTGTACCAACAGTAAAAATTTTTACCAGTTCCAAAATGTCCCAAATTTTAGATTTTATTGTGGAACTCCAACTTGACCTCTGAGTTCTACATTTGCCGAGTTGCATCAAAGTGGTCTCATTACATAAAGAAAGTTTTGTATTGTTTTGTACCAAGAATAAAAGTTTTGTACCAGTCCCAAAATGTCCCAAATTCTAACTTCTAATTTGGAACACATAAACAAATCTCAGTCTCATAAACACATATATCAATGATAATGGTCTCATTAGATAAAGAAAATTTTGTACTGTTCTGTACCAACAATAAAAAGTTTTGTACCTTTCCCCAAATGTCCCAAATTTCACATTCTAATGCGGAACACTAAGGTCAACATGGAGTTCCACATACCCCGATTTCTGTCGAAATAGTCTCATTAGATAAAGAAAGCCTGAATTCGGGACATTTTGGGGCTGGTACAAAACTTTTTATTCTTGGTACAAAACCGTACAAAACTTTACCTAATGACATCACTTTGATGCAAATCGGCGAATGTACAACTCAGAGGTCAAGTTGGAGTTCCACACTAAAATCTAAAATTTGGGACATTTTGGGACTGGTACAAAACTTTTTATTGTTGGTACAAAACAGTACAAAATTAGTACAAAACCCTGGTATAAATTATTTTCGTAAATGGCGATGTGGAGCTCCATCTTGACCGACCTAGCCAGAAGTATTGTTATCCATTCAACTTTCAGAAGTATTGTTCCACTGTATAAATATGATAAGCAGACTTGTTTCCTAGTTTGCTTGAAGTAGTTATCATATTTCTGTTTTTTTGAAAATAGTGCTTTTGGATAGGATAGGCCTAATGGATAGAATAAGATATGCACATTCAATGATAAATTATACATTTTAGCTTGTGATTGAACCTTACAAGTTTTGTGAGTATATGAATCATGTTTTTCATTCATTGAAGATGCCCCTCTCAAAATTTTCGTGGCCCCTTCATTGGCTCCATTGAAAAACATTCTAGTATGCTACTGCATAGCTCCAGTACTATGGGATCTACCGTAGCCGGGTCAAGACTTCAACTAAGAACTAGTATGTGCCCTATCCAAATATCCATGTATCAGTATCCTGCGGTACTTCTGTAACAGTTTTTACAGAGGAAGTTGGTGAGTACTTCAAATTATATGCCCTTAGCCAAACTCCTTCTATGAAAATTGTTGCGTGAGTACCGCAGGATTCCGAAACATATATTTTTGGATAGGGCACATTATAGTTCCTAAGTGAAGTCTTGACCCGACTACCGTAGATCCCATAGTATTGAAGCTATGGACCATTTTCATGTTTCTTGTTTCCGGCAGCCTGTAATTCCAAAAGTAACATTTGTGAACCGAGGTTGGTGTATACTTTTTGTCTTATCTTGGTGTCAGGAATCACCTTCCAAACATTGTTTATATATATATATATATATATATATATATATATATATATATATATATACATAGATAGATAGATAGATAGATAGAGAGAGAGAGAGAGAGAGAGAGAGAGAGAGAGAGAAAGAGACCGACAGACAGACGGACAGAGAAGGCTACATCAGCAGTGGATTTTGTTTCGGGAGAGGTTTGAGAAACGGGTAAGAAACATTTGTGCTGTAAGTGCATTTCGAAAAAATGATCACAAATTTATTTCGGGAGAGGCTTGAGCCTGATAGGCACCCCCTAAATACAGGATTGTACATCAGTCAACCGTTCCCATATTATCTAACACTGCGCCGAAAAAAATTTGGAGTGAAAACAATTTTAATTTTTATCAATATTCGAGACGAGACCGAGACTTTCGAGACTGGCCTAAGTCTCGTCTCGATTTATAGAGGCCTGTCTCGGTCTCGGTCCCGTCTCGGTATATAAAAGCCCGTCTCGATCTCGTCTCGAATTATCGAGACGAGACCGAGACTAACCATCCCTATTCGAAATGCACTTTTCTTGTCGAATAATATCCCCACCTACAGTATTCAGATAATCAGATATGTTTCTCCTTTCTAGTCAACATATAAATTCTTAGAACTCAAGACTTCTTACCGCTATTTTATGACTACGTTTCAAACAAAAGTCAACATTCAACCAGTCTTTTTTTTTTTTTTCAATTCTTCACTCACGGAACTATGTTATATCATTTTATTTGCTATATAACTATCAAAAATCCCATTTTTCATAGAGAAGAATTTGATTTCTAAGAAATGCTTAAAAGGTATATTTGAATCTTTATTGTATCCTTATGATATGGTTGTGAATCAAAATCAAATTATGAAAACGAACCTAGACCCATGTAATATGTTTCGAAATTCATTTCAAACGGTGGAATTGGTTGCCCATGATGATGAGACAGATCACTTCATTTGAAAGAAGAGTGAAAAAATTAGAAGTTATCCCCCTTCCCCCTGAAAGCAAAATTTGAAAATGTTGAGACACATGTCCAATTAGTTTAAGAGAGAAGTTTTTGTGTCGAGTTTCCTTTCTCTAATTTGAGGGGTTCCGGAGATACTCTATTTTTGAATTCCATACACTTTTAACTCCCTTGTTCTCCTCAGGATATTCATATAAAAAACGTGAAATATAAAAACCCCTCTCGTGCCAAGTGCTAATATGTTCAAAAATTCATTTTAAACGGATAAGCTGTTTTCCTGTAGTAATGAGACAAACAACTCCAATGTAATTTTTACACTGAGAAAATCCGTTATCCGGACAACGGCATATTGTACAAATATATGAAATCCATAAACTTACGAGGGAAATCTGTAAGAAACTAGGAATTAGATTTCTGGACAGTCGGCATCTAAGGCCGACATTCGATATTTTTCTGATATTGATATCGAATAGATAAAGCGATATCGACAATATCGATGTCGAATATCGGTATCGACAATATCGAATATCGATATCGACATCAAATATCGATATAGACAATATCCAATATTGATATCGACATCATCAACCATGGATGTTCAACATATTGATTGGTCTTAAATATTCATATTGATATAGACAATCTGGTCTCAAGACATTTCAATGGGAGATATCTCAGAATACTTGTTAGTCACAGAAAACAGACTTGTGTTCCTTCTAATCCATCACTCTTTCCTCAGAAAAAGTTAATAAAAATAGTCATTTAATTTCTTTTCCAGCTATCATTTTGGTCATCATTGCGGAAATAATTAGAGTGAAACAGGATGGCATAGAATATGCATGTTTTATTTGTGTATAGGTGTTTATTTCATGTATGTGCACTTGTGAATATGCATATGTGGCGGTATGCGTTTGAGAGAGAAAGACGGAGTTCTTTCTAACACGTGCACACAGTACAACAAAACACGTGCGTGGGTTGTATTTGAAGCTCACGCACAAACAATACTTGATCCAGATATGAACCATAGGGGCCGCGGTGGCTCACTCGTAGAGCATTCACTTCTGGTGCATGAGGTCCTGGGTTCAAACCCTGCTCCCGCCAAGTGAACTTTCTGTTGGACAAAAACCTCGGGGTTCTCCCGTTTCCTCTCACTTTCTTCATTCCACCATTTTCATTCATTTCTCATTATCACCGTCTTCTTTAGCCTAACCGACATAACCGCGGGACGTAAAACTCAAAAATTTCATTTCATTTCAGATATGGAAGAATGGCTTACCCGATCAACAAAAGCAAAATCGGGGAATCACCGTTTCTCTTTTGTGCTAATCATTTGATGTCTTACTGCAACAGGAAATCGATGCATATCTTTCAGTGCCATCTACAGACAATGGTGCTATATATTTCGAGTTTGCTAAACCCTTTGTTATACCCAGACATAACAGTAAATTTTACCCAGTTATACCCAAGAACGAGCAAGTTTAAGTTTGTCTAGCTTTGTTCTTAGAAATTGTTACAGCTACAGGGTTAGATATATGATCTCTCAGAATAAGGTATAAGCGATTTTTTCTTAATTTCAAATGGGCTGGTTAGATATCAAGAATGTAAACTGGGATTACATGAGTACAGTGGTGAGGGTTATTTACATTTGAAACGCATACATACCATTATCAACAATTGTTGGTCCATTGCTGGGTTAAGGTGTTTCCAATACTTCTTGACAAACATCTATTTTAGATCATTCGTTTCCAAGATATTCGCAGTGCTACCTAATTTCGTCACAACACCTTATATTAGGTTGCTGTGTAGGTCGCTAATTGTCACTTGTGGTATCCAGTGAAAAATTTGCTTTTGTCTATCATGTATGATTTGCTTCCTAAGAGAGAGGGAAAGAGGTATCTTTCTATGTATCCATCTACTATTTCTCTCTCTCTCTCATATATATAACCAGTTGTTAAAAAATTAGAATAGCACCACTGCCTACAGATATGGAAGAAAACCTCCTTCACTGGAGGAAATCTCATGACAGTGACTTTCCAAAATTAGCTCTTCTGGCTCGTATTTGTGTAGGTACCAGTGTTCTATAGGAAAGAGTATTTAATTGTGGATGCAATATCGTGATTGATGCTCATACTTCACTTAGTGCAGAACATGCGAAACAACTGATTTTCTTTCCATGAATAAAAAAGCTCCTTCCTAAATAGCAGTGTCATGAACTTCAATGCATCATACGTTTCTAGTTGAAAACTCAGTGCTAATAGGCATATTTCTAAACAAGACAGTTATTATTCATTTTTCTCTCTGTGTGTGATGTATGTGTTTGTGTTCTTCTAAGTTAATCCGTTGGCTTTACAAATTTAACACTTGGACTTATTCTTTTGTAGTACTCTATTTTAATATTCAATTTTAAAAAACACGCGATCAATCGAAATGAAATGAAATGAAATCTGTGAGTTTTACGTCCCACGGTTATGCCGGTTAGGCTAAAGGAGACGGTGATGATGAGTAATGAATGAAATGGTGGAATGAAGAAAGTGGAAGGAAACGGGAGAACCCCGAGAAAACCCACGCACACGGTGTTTGTCCACCACAAAGTTCACTTGGCGGGGGCTGGGATCGAACCCGGAACCTCAAGCACCAGAGGTGAACGCTCTACCACTGAGCCACCGCGGCCCCGCGATCAATCGAGATCCTTTTGTGTTAAAGAGCTTTACGCAAAGACGTGACATCTCCCACATGAACTGGAGAGGTTTCTTGTTATTGGTTTTGTGCAAACTCATATCTAAAAGTGTTGATGTTTTCATTAAATTTAGGCTAAAGCTTACGTCTTATACGATTGTTCAGTTTTGCTTATGAAATCAATTTAGAAAGGTTCTAAGTCATTCCTAATAATAGTGTAATTAATAATGCATATTCTAATACTTAAGCAAATCCAAAGAAATAGGGAAGTGTTGATACTATCTAAACAGAATATGTAGGTCTCTGTAGTGAAATGACAGAATGGAGGCTTTTGTTTGTTTTAGTGGGCTGAGTTAAGTGGCTCAACTTAATCCAAAGTCTGTTCCAGGCAACCTGATAGGAAACTCCCCTACATCCCACCATTTACCACTGCAAAAGGGGAGAGCAAGTCACTGACCTTCACAGGGAGGGAAGTTTTTTTAAGAAATAGAATCGCGTAAACTCTTAAATTCGTACGTCAATTCGCTCAAATCTAATGTTGAGAAAGCACTGCTGTTCCTTTTCGCTATCAATCCCGAGTAACAAACAATTAGTTTTTAATTTTTGTCTTGTAGGTATTATTTATGTACTAAAGTTTACCCCACTATAAAACATTTTATTGTCTTAATAAATATTTAAAACATTAAAATCAATAAGAGCTTAATCTGCCCAATTTTGTATGAATGCGGAAGTTGATCCATAACACTAATACAAGAACGGGAACTGCATGGTTTCGAAAATAAAATGTTGATTAAAATATTTGGGCAAACATTCAGGTGAATTAAAACGCTATACAAGCTTTTATTTCACAACAACTACAGGTCACCGAGTACTATAGAAATAACAAATTTAATACGTCTAAGGTAAGCATGACACGTTGCTTGTATGGGAAATAAGCACTAAGTCACCAAGTCCTATTCAAAAAGCCTAGGAGAAAGATACGATTAACAGGACGAAAGAGAAGGCTTCCGGACAATGTAAAGCAGGATCTTTGAAGGATGGTTGATAACAAACGTGGTACATTGACTTTTCTCAGGTTAAAATCTAATGGAAATGTTTCTTTCTGCTACGATGAGCCTTTGAGCCCTTTAAACCAAAGCGTGCGTTATTTTTATATAATTGTACGAACTCGTATTTATCGTTACTCTTTCTTTCTTATATAATAATTGACTCTTGTTACATTAGACTATCCTGCACGCCTGAGGCCGCGGTGGCTCAGTGGTAGAGCTTTCACCTGTTGTATATGGCGTCCCTGGTCGATCCCAACTCGCGCCAAGTGAACTTTGTGGTGGACAAACACCTCATGCGTGGGTTTCCTCGGGGATTTCCCTTTTCCTCCCACTTCCTTCATTTCACAATTTCATTCATTTCTCATCACCACCCCCTTTAGTTTAGCCAGCATAATCGTGGGACGTAAAACTTATAAAGATTTCATTTTCGGTTTTCGATTTTATATTATGAAATCATTGTATCAATAAGTAAATATCCATTGAATTACCAACCCTGCCATCCTTTGCCATCTCTTGCCATTCCAACATTATGTCACAAGCCCGACTAGGAAAAAGAAGGGAAATAAACAATACAACAGTTCAATAAAATTTCCATTATAATAACATATGGTACTTACCTCACTAATACAGGTAAAGGTAATTAAGTGTTTTAAAACACGTAGTGTTGTTATGAAAGTAGTAATTTATTATTTAGACATATTTAGATACACTCTATACTTCCGTGTGCGGGGGCTGATGGTGGAAGACGGAACACCAACATTCACCTGTACTTGAGCGTGGTGGGAGGGAAAAACTTCCTCTCTTTCCTATCAGGTTACGTGAAACAGATTGTAGTAACCACATACAAAAAAAAAAAAAAAAAAAAATGGAAAATTACTACTTTGCGCAAAAAAACGAGTAAATTCTTGTTTCCCTGTCTGTTTAGATTTAAGCAAATATTAGCACTGGCATTTGTTTCTTCACTCGCAATGGCAATACAGCACAAACATTAATTGTAGTGAGGATATCAAGTTGACTCGGTTAAGGAACGGAGATATGTTAATGATGAGAAATATTTTGGAGGGCATAACTCTACACTAATTTTAGCTTTATCTTCGAAAGGAACATCATTTCTGCCCAATACAGTTTTTGCAGAAAGTTTGGTTTGATTTGGTAAAGAAGTGCAGCTGATAATATAAGTTAAATATACAATATTTAGGTGGATTAAGTAAACGTAGACACATCCCTACCCCCCACCGACTTGGACTGTCTTCAAAAGAAACCAAATTTTTAACCCATACTAATCCTCTGTAAATTTGGTTTCATTCTGATAAGAAATGAAGTCAAGAGAGAAAATTAAATACTAACGTGGAATGTTGGGGGGTATAGTCCCCAAGCCCTACATTAATTTGACTCATGAAACGGGGCGTTTTTCTGCCTCAGACGGGTATCATGCAGTTTCGTTTCATTAGGTTAAGAAATGCAAATGCAGCTGCTATCACGAGCCAAAAAGCGTTATATGTATAAAGCAAAACCCGCCGCAATTTTCTTGAGGCAGTGGCAAACACCAATATCGAAAATCGACAATATCAATATCGATATCGAATATCGATATTGACAACATTGATATCAATATTAAATATCGACGATATCGGATATCGATATCGAATATTGGCGATATCGATATATCGACTTCGATATTTTTGTGATATCGATTATCGATATAAGTTGATATCGATATCGATATATCGACATATCGCACAGCCGTACATTTAGCCTGTCACATATATGACGGATGATGTCCATCGGCGAGCACACTATCCGATGAAAGGGAAGTAAGTAAGTGGCCTGTGACTATTATGTTAGGTACCATTCCGGAATTTGCCTGATGTGATAAGAGAAATCCAGGAAAAACCTCACTCAAGATGGTTGACCTGAAAAAACTGTTACACTTTTCGACCGAGTGCCCCCACCGCGAATCGAACCCGGCACCGCTCACACCAAAGGCGAGTGCGTTAGCGACTACTCCACGCGGGGCCACGGAATCGTATGAAGTATACGTTATTCATATGCTACATAAGTACTGTCTTTTCCCCGCTTAGATGTTATATCATGCCACTGCAGGATGTCTGACATCTAATAGTCTTCCATATATTACATATGTATACGTATGTTACATACGTCAGCTGTATATTAATACTGTATAACATCCTAACCATACATTTCTTTGTTTCATGCGGAAAATACGCACAGATGGAATACTTATACGGAAAGTATTATAAGATACGTTTTAAGTTATACGTTTGCTGCAGGATGTTACCTATGTTAAGTCCAAAAACTACAGGATTCAAGCATGTAACTTACGTGTTTACGTACACCACAAGCGTTTTTCCCACTGTGTATGTATTGAAAAACATAAATAATATTGCCCCCTTCCCAGTTAGAAGTTGAATTTTCGAAAACTCTTAGGCACATGTCCATTAATAACGTGTTTGTATACAGGTTTCATCTCTCTTGAGATGGTATTGGTTTGGTACTTGAGATATTCTATTTATGACGTACATTTTAACTTGCCTCCTTAATTAGATCAACCTTTCTTTTATTTGGAGAAATTGTCCTTTTCACCACTCTAGAAGTAGAATTTCCGAAAACAATTTCACCGTCACAAGTTATTTTTAATGAGTTTATATCCTGAGTTTCATCTTTGTAAATCCTTGGGATAATTATTGAGACACATTTTAACCCGTTTTCCCTCTGTTTGTATCAAGATACGTACTTTTATCAAAGTGTATAATCCCAGTGTAAGGTAGATACTACCTGTGTTAAACAATTCATTACATTCAACTGTTTTGCCGTAAGGATATAACAGACAAGAACGATTTCATTAATATGCACATACAAGGTTAAACAATTATCTTGAAACGCTTTTATAACTATTAATCGGAGGGAATTTATATGATACTCAAATTTTCAACTATATATTCAGAAAATGTCCAATTGAATTGAACTTGTGAAATTTGGGTATTTAAGCTATTAACAAAAAGAGAAAAAGAAAAAGAAAATGTTTGAATATTTCTCTCCTAAGGGGGTAAAAGGGAGGCAATTTTTATATTTAAAATTCTTTATTTATTCAGAAAATGCTTAAAGTGTATTCAATGTAAGAAACACACCTGGGATAAACAAATGACGTACTACAATGAAATGTAATTGGCTGGAGTTATAAATATAGTTCCGTGATTGACGTAATTGCTTATTTGTAATTGGGTAAAGAGATGAACTATTTTTTCACATTGTTTCGTATAATTAACTTCACCCATTCGTTAGACGAGACGAAAAAATATTAATTCACGGAGCAAAATATACTACTACAAATTACTGACAAAATATATGCCATATTCTGTGATTTTTACCCTCTGTTATCGAGAAAAAACAACCGTCACAGTGTTGCTAACATGCAAAGCGATAAGTATCTATAACAACAAATGTTAAACACTTGAAAGAGAGAGGTAGATAGTAAATGTAGTAATGAATAAACATTTATATAATATGTTTCGGTACAAATTTAATATATTTTGAATTGCTCTTAACAACCATAATAAAGAAAAACCGTTTTTAAAAACGTGTAATGGTTGTCCTTAAGAAACGCAGAGATTGCAACAGTCATTTTAAGTCCCGCTCCCAACAGTCACCTTACAATTTGAAAACATGGCGGCGGAAAAAGAACAGCTGACCGAAGCAGAAATCTCGCCGTGAAGCACGTGCTTGACGCGGAGGGATACAAACTGTTTTGTTTATCTCAGGTGTGGTTCTTACGTTGAATACACTTTAGTGATAAGACTTACTTGAGGTGGAAGTGTGAAATTTTGTTTGCAAACTTTATTAAAAATAAACGGATACGTGTTGCATCGTTTTCTAAAATTTGGTTTGTAAATCGGGAGTTGGGATAATTTCTTCAGTATTGAAATTTCCAATTTTATATTACAGTAAATAAAACTTATTATTTCCATACGAAGAACGGACACTGCTGCTAGTTACATATTAGATGGGAATATATTACGTAGAAAAAAGAAAATGAATTGAAAATATCGTTGTATGTTTAAAGTTTACCCCTTTTCATCACAGTAGCTATATATTTTATATGAGACCTATGACCACATGTTAACGTGTGATCCGAAAAATATATTTTCAAACCAGTGATCGAATTCAGTATTCTACAAAACTGTGACAGAACTCAAAGTATTCAGTTATGAGTGTGTTCAAAATGTAAAATAAAGGCATGTTAAATCTTTAAAAAAAAAGTTTCAATCAGTAATAATATATTACATTCTTCAAAGAGACTTTGGAAAAAGGAAAATAGAACATATAACAAAAGTACACATGGAACATTTTTATTTACAAAACACACTTACACAATCATACGCATACGATCAACCAGCCACAAGTGTTATAATTGGTCTTTGTCTTCAAGTGAACATGGCATTCATTAAAAATAAGAGTATATATTATTCAACAACAGGCATAGAGAGATAAGAATCGTGAATAATTCAAGGAGGTAGGACAATAATTGCAAATGTTTGTATCTTGCTCGCTACAAGATAATTAATTTCCTGGTCCAAATACAAAGTATTGTATTACTGGAGAACGTAGAGAAAATATGAATAAATAATAACTACTATACATATATATTTCATATTTAGAGAGCCGGAGAATAAGAATAAAATCTACAAATAAACATTTTATAAACATTTTGAACATTTAAGTAGATTATGAGCATTGATTTGTGTTCCGATTTTGTAATCAGGTAACCATGTATGCATAGTTAATACCAAAATGTCTAATATTATTGATTATTATTCCAAAGAAAATGTTCATAATTAGTTCTATTTCATGCAATTACTGTCCTATTTGAAACACACACTTCTTGGAGTTTTTTTTTTTTTAAAGTGCACTTAAAAAGTATTGTAACATACGAGTAGGGACACTCACAAAATGTATCAGACATAGAAACAAATATTTCATACTATCATTTTTTAGATGTAATGTTTCTGGCAATCAAATAGATACTACACATTTACAATAGTTTTACATTTCCTAATTTAATTAAATAACATGTGTTTTATATAATGTATTTGATTGCCGAGTTGAGCAATAAAAAAGAACTTGTTTTGCTGAGAAGTGAAGCCAACACTAACTGAATTACATATTTTTCGAGGCAATAGATTTACTTGTAATAAAAAATATCACCATGGATCATATATTTACTTCTAAAGTTTAAATATGTAATACTGACGCTTAATGTAACTAAGCAATCAATGTATAAATAATATTTTCAAGGAATGTTCTTTCAACACAAATGTTCTAACTGATCCTGATTGTGAATAAACATTGAAATCCTTGACACAAAGGTTTAAAAAACTTTTTCCAGTGATTTGGAAAGGATGCAAAACGATGCTATCATAGCAAATTATAACAATTGTTTTGTATTACGGAAAAATACAGAGGATTTTACACTTATTTACAGTAGTGGCTTCAAAGTCATAAAATATTCTCTTCATTTCTTCAAACCCAATTTACTGAGCATCTTGACATCCAGATCACCGTAGTAGTCTTCGCTGAAGTTAGGAGAAAGATTTGTTTAATGTGTCTTGAACAATATATAGTGTTAAAGTACAATAGTTTCTTGTGTTTTATTCTAAGTTGTTATTGGTTTTGTTAAAAAGTTCTTAGTACATGCCTTCAGTAGTAATTGAACTTTGTATCTATTTTTCTACTGACTTGAATTGATATTCCTAATTCTGTCTGTTTTGTACTATTAAATACAAATCAGATTTCAGAATTGAATCGTTAAGATGGAGGTATTTAATTTGGCATGAAGAGAGACTGTAATATGAAATATGCAAGAAGTACTTTTGTTTTGATTGATAGATATAACAAAAAATGTATGAATACTCTCTCTTATGTTGCAATTTTCTTTTAAATCAAAGTGCAAATGTAAATGATAAAAAATACTGTTGTAATTAATAAAAATCAGAATATATTCTAACATCTCTACTATACCTATTGTGTCAACGATGGGTGATAATATTGTTTTTGTATAGATGTATATATATATATATATAAAAATATAATTGAAAAATTAAGTTTGTTTCATGCATTAAACACATTCATTATTGCAGAACCACACCATTCATGCTTCTTTCACATTCTGCTCATAAGAAGTAAGTGAAAGAGCAGAAAAGAAGTTTTAAAGTATATGGTCTAATTGAAAAACGTGTACGTGAGAAATAAAGATTGATAGAGATAGAGAGGGAGAGATTGAGTTTTATGTGATTTCTTCTTTACAGCAAAAGAGAGGGAAAGGAAAGGGAAAGGAAGGTTAGTTTATTTCAATTTCTAATTAGATTCTTCATATTCGAAATCTTTGTCATTACTCTTTGATGACTGGAATGTGGATGGGCGAGAAGGATTGGTTCTGGAAGAAGCTTGTTGAGGGCGGGGTTTAGATGGGCTTGCGGGGCTCTTTGAAGGAGCAGCAACATTCCTGGAATGACCTGTGTTTCCTTGGAGACCAGCAAGCAATTCACTCTTCCTGATGCTCTTCAAGTCGAGGTCTCCGTAGTAGTCCTCACTGCGCAATTATAATCGTTCGGTTGCGAATAAAGAGAGAGAAGAAGAGAAAACAGAGATCAAGACATGCAGTGATGCAACTAATTAAAACATGGGTGACGATGAGTGATGGAGACGGTATGATGGTGTGATAAATATGATGATGGAACTCCAAGCTCCCTTGCTTTTTAAGTTTATCTTCTCTGGTCACACAAGACACTCATTCAAACCAAACATTCTCATTTTCATACACACACATTTGTGGAAATCTCAGTCAAGAACTTGTAAAAGAATTTATTGAAGCATATTGTACTTACACATGAAGGTTTTTGCATTCGGAGTTGATATATATGAAAACTTTGAAACTTATTGAAATATAATTTTATTAATTATATGATTCTAGTGATGTTGTTATTTTATATAATTATAAAGAGAGAATGATAGAATATTCGAGTAAATGTTCTTAATTGAACTATAGGACCCTTATAACCTCCATCATTAGAGATACGGTATTTAAGATGAAGGAAAATATTAGAGAATTATTTTCTTGATAATAACAACAAACCAAAACAAAGATTAATAGAGGGATTTGAAATAATATACTATGTAAAAATTCTATCTTTTTAAGTTTCTAAAAATATTGTTATTTTTAAGAATGAAAATAAAAACAAAGGATTGTATATGCGAAAAGGGATTGGTAGAAATATATTTAAAAAGTAGATTTAGCAACTTGTCGCTAGACATTCAGCCATTACACTCAGTCTTATATTCTCCTCACATGCACTATACAGTCATACTTGTCACACTGAAAAGGAAATACTACTACTTATAAGACATTTATAAACAATATTTACTTTATTTACAATATTTATAATTATTTACCTTGTTATTCTTTTAATTTTATGAGTATAGATTTAAAGTTATTTTTAAGAATTATATTCAACTTTAAAACACGTTAATAATAAGAAATGAATCGTAAAACAGTAAATAATAATTAATTTGTTTCCTTATGTGAATTCTAGACATTGATAGTAAGATGCATGAACTCATAAGGTAATATCAGAATTTTTCACCTTAAACGGCTGTAAGCTACAGGATTAGACATTCTTATCATATAATTTTGTACTTAGTAACTTCACATACTGAACTTAGAAGACTATTTTCAAAATGGAAGGCAATATTTTAGAAAATTTTGCTCACTTTTTAGGTCTCTCTAACTTACATTGCACGCGATTTATTTTTTAAAAAATGTCCATTTTTCAAATTTTATAAACAGAATGAATTCGTGCAATGATTAGAAGGATGAATGAACAATTTTAGTTTTATCAATACTACGACATTCGTAATACTTAACCAAATCTGATAGAAATTTTAAATGCAGGCATAAGAAACAGCTAAACATTTCGAAATGCTAAATATTATATAAATTAGTAGGATTGTTATAATAAGAAGCTGTTATAATTTTTTATAAGTAAAATATTATACATATATAAATTAATTACAATATTAGTGAAAATTTTATGAAATAAATAGTCAGTGAGTCTGTTGTCTTAGTCAGTTAGTTTATGCTGTCTGGGAGCAAAACTATATCTACCACACTTGCATTCGCGTTATGATACCTTAACAAGAGACATGCATTTATAACTATTATATAACATTAATAATAATTTCATGAAGTTATGATCAGCAAACATTAGCAACAGTCAGTATTTATGACTAACAAGCAACATAGCAGAAGGAAAATAAACAAATATAATAAATTAATAGAAAACTATTACTTTTATTCCAAATTCAAAATGATAACAACTGAAATAAACTTCCTTTTTAAAAACACAAATGTTATAAGAGCAAGGAACTATTTTTAAAATCAAAATAAACTCCTCAGTGACTCAAAGTATCACCAAGAATGGAAAATACATAAACGAAAAATATTTACATCATTCAACGGTTTTTATACACAGCATTATTTACTTATACTTCATTGAAGGTATGCAATTTATATCAAAATTGTATAAGTGGTATTGCTAATAACTGAAATGTGAAGTATATATGAAACTAATATGTAAACAAAAGAGAAATATGACTACAATGGCTAGATAATAACTTGATAAATATAAAATTCGGTGTTCTGCATTCAAGAGCTAGCTCACTGTATCAATAAAGACTAGTTGTTTCAATAAACTCAGTTCTCCACGTAATTAATTTTAAATTATCATATTACCAGAATGTAACGGGAAAGGGAAGTATTTTATTTTTAGAGCTTTTCATTGTATCGTAAATACACAGTGTGTCCGGATGAAAATATACCAATAAAAAATTTGAATAACTCGAGAATCAATAGTGATAGAATCGTTCGGTTTTGTTTTTCGAAAAGAGCGGAGAATAAAATTCTATACTCAGTACGGAAAGATTACTCAGTTCACTTCAGTACATCTCCACGTGTGTCCCTTGAAGTTGTTTTCGAAGTTAAATCGAAGTTTATTAGTATACAGGAAAAAAGAACAAAGACTATCAAAATTGAAAGAAAAATTACAAGATGTTGAACAATATGAAGAACTCATATATTGGATAGCCGTAGTTGCTAGCATATTATTGTCATGATATAAGTATAATAATAAAAGGTACAGGTCATCGCACTTAACTTTCTCGCCCTAATTTTATGAAATAAATCATGATGAGCTGCAAGTTATTAATAAAACATTTTTTGTCCAATAAGAACAAAATTATATCGCTTTTTTCCAAAAAGTTAGTCCAAAGAAAACTTATTCTCAAAAGTGAACTACCCTTTGTAGATTTTTCCATTAGTAATAAGTTAGCCATATATTAGGCCTACTAATGAAATATTTGTTTACAAAATAACAAAACCATATGCGTGATATTTTATAATATTGTCAAAATTAAAAAAAAAACTCACCCAAAGAATAAACTACCTTTTGGAGATATTTTCATGGAAGTGTTTGATGCAACATTAAAGAAATAATAATGAAATATTTATTTATGAAATATGACCAAAATCGCCCCAGTCGTTTTTTAAAAAGTAGTCTTAAACGAAACTCAACTCCAAGAGTACACTATCCCTTGTCGTTTTTTTCAAAAGGAATAATTTATACAACATAACAGGGCTATTACTGAACTACTTATTTATGAAATATAAACAAAACTGAACGAGTCGTTTATGAGAAAATCGTCCGAAAAATTCACATTCAGGAATAAACTATTCCTCGTAGATGTTTTCAGGAAAAGTGAGTTATGTCGTAAGTCACGTTATTTTAATGAAATATGAACGAAATCAACTGAATTATTTTTCAGAAAATTGAAAAAAAAGACTACTCCTTCTAGATTTTTTCCAAAAAAATGGCTCATGATGGGGTAGTAATCGAGAAATTGATTTATAAAATATAAAGAAAATCGTTGGAGCCATTTTCTTTTATAGAATCGCATTTTTTTATTCTTAACTTCATTGAACTACTCTTATTTTTAGTAGGAGAAAGAATCGAGAAAGAAACCTGGAGAATTACATGAAAACCTCAAGTTCAAAATTTGGTTGAGTGGTCTCTACGCTAGTGTACATCAGAACGAACGGACGAACACGCGGACAGATAACGAAAATTAACTTTTCCGCTATCTACGTGTCATATAACTTGTTAATCCGTTCAAATCTCGAATCTGATTTTTTTTTTTTATTGATTCACCATACTTTCTTCTTTCCTTTCATCTCTCGAAAGTAAAAATATCAACATATTTTTTCTTCTTATGTAAACACTCAGGGGCTCTAGTGGCTAGAACGCGTGTTTTTCATGCACGTGGTTCGATTTTTCTCGGGTTCGATTTTTGGTGGAAAAGTATGGACAACATTATGATGGTTTGCAGTGCACTTTCAATTCTAGATTCATATCTTATATAGTCTCATTGCTGAACGAGACACTAAACTTCAACAACAACTTTATATGTCATCACAAAGTGAATCATTTCGAATTACATTGAATTTTGATTAATTTCTGCGCAGGATATTGCTTGAAACAATATAAAAGGAACTACCGAAAATCTAAAACTGTTTAACGGAAACTAAATTTTAAAATTATAAGTTATTGAATTAACTAAAGCTAAAATGTAACAATTGCTCTTTAGCGCTTTATAGCAGCAATATCAGTTATGACTCTTTCAAAAGTTAAGAAAGAACATAGAAAGAAACTTACCACCCTGGAACTTCTTCTGGATCTTCGCAGTTACCAGTTCCGTCGTCATCACCGATCTTGAATACTGTACCAATAGGGCATCCATATTCTCGTGGAACACCATCTAAACATACGTAGTATTTTCTGCAGTCCTCAGGGTGAGCGTGTCTTGAGAAGGTTCCACTGTTTGCAATTTCGCCAGGAGCAGGACAAGAGAAACCATTTGCAACTTCTAAAAGAAATTATTTTAAGGTTTATATCCACTGGTGTTTCAAATCATTTTCTAATAAATTAGTTCGTTAAAATTAGTTGGAAAAATCGTAACATTGTGATTCACAAACAGCTTTAGTCTTATGGTATGTTATTTATTATAAATAATCAAAATGTTTGGAACAATTTCAAAGTAAAATCTGTAACGATACATAAACTAGACGAGAAGAGATTAATTATATTAAACCATAATTGATTCTCTTGCCTTCATTGTTTCAGGTTTAAATCCCAATGACAAAGACATTTTTAGATTCAGTCTTAGCATCGCGAGACAGAGAGCTTCTAGAATCAATGTATAATTGACCATAAAATTTTAGAAATAGTTAACTCCGTCCTAAAAACTACAAATAACGCTAAAAATGAATTAAACTACCTAGAATAATTCCTCGAATATAAGAAGATATAACAGTTGCAAGGTCATGTATTGAATATACGAAGAGGGACTTCGAAGTATTTGGACTCTTTGTTTCCGTAAGAGTGCAGACAGCCTGCTCTAACTTTCAATAATTCAAATACGTCTGTATGAAATCAAGTACACAAAAAATTTTCAAGTAGTACATGATTCCCCATGATTTACAAATTACATATTTTATTATTGGCAAACTTTATCTTACTTCCTATTGTTAAAAACTTATTTTATTTTCTTATTTTACTTCTATCAGCTAAATATTATATTTATACTTTTCATCTCTATTTTGTGTCTTTATTGTTTCTAAATATGTTTTACAATTTTCTCCCTCGGCTTTCTCCATAAAAATTACGTACTATATGGTAGAATAATCTTAGATTTAGCTTAGAGCTGAAAACGAAGGCAGTAAAAAATCTTTTCCTTGAAAAATTTGACGAAAACTACGCAAACGAGAAAAGGATAAGCGCAGGTATAACAGACAGTAGGAGCATATTAAACGTTGTATACGACAGGCCACAGAAGTAATAGTAGGTTATCAGGAACACAAAACAGCTAAGAAACCATGGGTTACGGAACAGATGTTGCAAGAAATGAGATAAAGAAGGGCGTGGAAACGTGTTGATACAGAAAAGGTCAGAAAGATGTTCAGGATGTAAAACAAGGAGTTACGAAGGAAAAGAGAGAAAGAGTTTTACAAAGGAAAACTCGATATAGAAGAATTACAAAGAGTTGGATAATATGAGGAAATGTACAAAGAGGTGAAATCTATGGAACATTGGAGGGAACGGAGGTATTAGATAGCAGTACAAAATATGAATGAGAAGAAGGGGCGAAGAAGATTACAATTGATGGACGGTATCAAAACAGAAAAATAGTACGTGAAGAAAAAGAGGTTAGCTCAAGACCGTAACTTCTCAGTTGCGGCAAGTGGCATGCCAATAATGGCAGAATACATATGATGACCATAATATCAATTCTACCTTTAGTGCTAATCAGTGATATATGCAAAGATAGTGTTTCCTGGTTTTAACCTTCTCTTTAAACAACATACGTATTACAGAAAAATACACTTTTACCATGTATATTCTTATTCTTATTAATACCTTAGTTTGAATCACTACAGAAGTTTTAAAAAAGGTTATATATTCGTAAATCTAAGAGTATTCTAATAGAAACATTTTTTCTCATAAAGGCGAGAATTAGTTTATTGCTCTATTTGTCAAATTCGTAGTGATATTCTATTCATTATCTTAAAAGTCATAATCTCACAATTTAAAATCACTAAAAAATGTTAAACAATAAAGACGAAAATTGTTAGTATGTTTTTATACCACACGTTTTGAATGCCTCACTAAAATTTCTATTTCGAGTGAACTAAGAAACCCACTCAGCATTAATTTTTGAAATTTCGCGCATTTATTTTCTTCCGTTGTTTAAAATTAAATGAATTAACGTCAACTATAATACTGGCATATTGCTTAGCTCACCCTCATGTTTGCATTCAGGTACTTGATCAGCCCACATACACACTCGAGCCTCACGGTCGTATGCAAGACCTGGTGAACACTGGTATCTGCTAGCTTCACCATCCCAACAGTTCCAGAAGACATCACACTTTTGCTCATCAGGGAAGATACCGAAAAGTCGAGGACAGTGTGGAGTGCTAATTGCGGGCTCTGCAGCATATTTTAAAAATTTTATTAACAATTGCATAGTAAATACAAAGTAAATATTTAATAACATTACTAATACGTCAGAGACTAGAGAAACCAAAGTACTATTTATAATCTCTATATTTATTTATGCTACTGACTAAAATACTCTGCCCAGAACATTGAATTGTAGCGAGTGGTTTCAAGTAATAGTCAAAAGTAATTGAATTTTCTTTCGGATGGAAACTTAATACATATATTGCAGACAACTAAAAGATTTATTATTGTTTACTGTGACATGTTCAATTTTCATGTCACTCATAAAGAAAGAGATAAACCATTTCTTCCTTTAATAAGTTATTTTCATAAGTATAAAGTTTCGGTGATTTAAATTAATACTTTGTTAAGCATTATTACTTAAAAAATTAGAAAATGTTTTTTATGATATTTAATATATATATGTTTTCGAGTCGCTTCTAATTTCTGAAGACTTACGGCCTCATTTCTAGTTAATGAAGACTTATGTTCTTAAGTCTCGAATTTAGGTATCAGATCGTGATGGCTTGGTAATAGAGCGTTCATCTCTTATGTATGGGGTTTCTGGTTCGATCCTAGCTCCCATCAAGTAGAGTTTGTACTTGGGTTTTCTCGGGGTTCTCTCGTTTTCTTACACTTTCTTCCTCTTACCACTTCATGTATTCTCATCATCACGATCTGCTTTAGCTTATGCGGAATAACTGCGAGACGTAAAACCGAAAGATTTAATTTAATTTTGAATTTATATATATTTATATATTTTGAATATAAATATTATGAATTCTTATAATACAAGAAAATTTAGAAATTGCAAATACATACATATATATGTATATTATGTATATACAAATAAGTACATATATATATATATATATATATATATATATATATATATATATATATATATATATATATAATGCCAATAGTATTCTTTAAAACAAAATTGCAATTATAAGAAATTCTGTTATTGAAAATTTAAAATAAAAAATATTATTTAAATATGTAGAAGTAGTGTGCACAAACAAATTGCAGCGACTATATTACCAAAATAAATATTAAATACTTCTTGAATGACTATTTAAAATGCATAGAATTACATTATGAAACAAAGTAAAACAACCAAAGTAACTAATCTTTATACCTTTTGAAAAAATATACTTGTGTAAAAAAAATATAATGTATTTTAAATTAATCCTTGACAAATAGATATTGAAGTTTGAAGAATAAGAATGTCTTTATTATTGGAAAGTGAAATGTTCTAATAACTAAGTAAACAGTGAAATAATTATTATAAAAGTAGTGACATGTTAAATAACTAAAGCATTAAATAATTCTTACTATAATAACTAATTGTATTTAGATTAAAATTTAATATTAATATCGTTAATAATTTTAGGTTTAATCGTCAAATTAGTTTCCACGTCACATACGAACATCGTAAATAATTATCTTATAGGATTAGTGTTGATACAAGTTTAAAATTTAAAATCGCAGATACATCTTTCCACGAGAAGAATTGAATGTTATTTAAACAAAGAATGGGACTTCAGAAATATAGGTACAGAAATATCGAAATTATTTTAATATAACTGAAATGACTTTGTCGCACGGGAAGAATGTGTTTGTGAACAGTATTTGAACCCCCTTTAGGGTATGCATTTCAATGAAAGTGTATTAATAAAAATTCGTAAGATGTTATACTTTTAGTATACATTTTGAACCTCTACCGCCATACTACCTCTTACACGTTGCTCTCTTTAATTGAAGTGACACGATAAAATCCCAGTTTGAGTTAACTACCTAAACTATGTTCCTAAATTTAATTTCAAACAGGCCAACTGTTTTGGTGTGATATGATCACAATCAACAGGCAATGTCAATTTAAATATGATAAAAAAAAAATAGGAATTGCCCCTTCCACCCTTAAAACCGGAATTTTTAAAATGCTGAGACATATTTCCGCTTAGTTTTAATGAGGAATTCATTTATCAAGTTTCATCGTCCTAACTTGTGTGCTTCCTAAGATACTATATTTTTGGCTGAAATTTAAATCCTCATTAATCTCTTAGGATACACCCTTGAATCAAAATAACATGATGAAAATCTAGCTTGAGGAAGGTACTGAATGTATTAGAAAATTCACTTCAAACTGTTCAACCGTTTTCGCGTGATGCGATCACAAACAGATAACGTCGCTTTCAGTATGACGAGAACGTAAATTATGATCTCCCTACTGTTCCCCTTAGGATATGGATTTTGATCAAAGTAGCATGATAAAAAAAAAACAGTTCGTGGTATTTTTCAACTATATCCAAAATTTCATTTCAATCTGTTCTGCCGTTTTCTCGTGATTCGATCACACACTTGATCAGTTTCATTTTCATACACTATATTTGATTTTAAAAACTACATATGATTGTGCTGCTAATACATGTTTGCAATTCACAGTACATAAAATATTCAATTATTGTATCTTAAACTATCAGTTGTAGTTGTAGTCGTTAATACCATATGAGAATAATCCTTATTAACGTGTAAAATCGAAGGACTTCATTACAATTATTACTTAAGTAATTCACTTCCAATTAAATTACATGAATCAATCTTTCCGCAAACTTCATGAAGTTATCACTTAATCAAATTAAAAATATATTTAGTAAAATGATTCACAAATAAAACACGTAAGTTAGGAGCCAACAATCTTTGAAGAAACCTGTACCACAATAGGGTAAATTTTTAACATATGATTCAAGAATTTTTACTAGTAACAATAAAACAAATAATAGTCTCTAGAAAGACATTTCGTAAAATAGAGAATTTTTTTAAAAACGTTACAAAAATGTAACAGGCTTTCTCAAAATTAAACGAAATATTTAAAGATCAATTATGTTATGTTGTAGATATGCTAAACATGTACATTTTTAATTTAACAGTTTGAAGAAAATGTTCTTCATTTTACTGTTGTCAGTGAAAAAGTAATTAAATTCTATTAGGAATTGACAATTACCTCTTAATAATATACATTATAATTCAGAAATAGATAAAAGCTATAGTTGTTATTTTGCGCATCGTATAACTTACCCAACTCTTCTCTTCCAGTACAATCGACAGCATAAGGATAATCGCAGTTTTCTCTTGTAAAGTCAGAATCATCAAATACTAACCCGTTACCACAAACCTTTAGCTCTGCCTGTTCTTCTGTACATTGCCAGTAAAGATCACATTGTTTATGATGAGGGAAGAAGCCGTTTGGCTCAGGACACTTGAAATCAGATCTGTCCTGGGCAAAGCCTATAAGAACAAACCCATCACCTTACACTGTATTACTTTTGTCTTCATCACCCAATAAAGAGGTGAGGCAAGCAGTAGTAATATATTGTATTGAAGACGATGTTATTTTATTAAGGAAATATAGTCATTATTTCAACAGAATTACGCTGGACACAACAAAATTATCAATTCCAAAGTTTGATCAAGATTTCGAAGTTCGTATATTCGCTCTTGGTCACGAACACACTATTATCTTCAATATAAAAATAACTACTACTCGCCACAGTACCTTCAGATACGATAGATTAGTACGTTTTCTGGGTTTAAATGGATGAAAATCGCAAGGAGTATGATTATGGAACTTCTATGGAAAGGAAATAAGTTAAGGGTGATATCCTTCAGGAAAATATCTCTGTGCTACGCTTGCAGAGAGAAGTAGATACCATTCCTACTTTTTCATTTTTTCTTTTTTCTTTTTCTCCTTTTTTTTCTTTTTTTGTACTTGAACTAGAAGTATTCATCAAGGTTATTTGTTTGATGTACATCCCTCCAGGTTAGAATGTTCCAGTTATATTGTCAAGGACAACGTTCACGAAACGAACGCAGTAGGCATGCAAATATTTAAACATGAATTGTATTCACAGCACATTTTTGCTTACTATGGCAAGATGTGCTCCAGTACAAATGTGCTAACTGATAAGATCATAGAATTGCTTATACACGCTACGCAGTGAAAGTTACTCATAATGGAAACAATACATTAAAAACCTCCTTACATGTTGATATCGCGTGTTCACATCTTTTTTTGTCTTTTACATGAGACGTTTTCTTCCTCTTAGCTACAAACGTCAAAATTACTATCAGCTAATATGAAGGAGTCAATTTATTATTTGAAAATGATGGAATCTTTCGCGTATTAAAAATAACGGAAGTTTCCTCATTCAATCATATATTTGTTAATACTCGTCAAAACTTATTTTTCCTGCAATAAATTCATATACTGACATAATATTAGGTTAACTGGTAGATAAAATGTTCTGAGTACTTTTTACTGTAAGAATCGTATGTTCCGGGTTGTTGTAAGTTCTGCGATTTATAGCAGAAAGAATTTTCCACAGGAAAGTAATAAAATGTTACAGGTAACAAAGTAACTTCTTTAATTGTCAGGAGATTGTATTTCATATTATAATATTATTTGGCTAACACTATAATAATCATTTAGGGAAAAGTGTCATTTAATCTGTTATCTTTAATGCATATGGACCCCTATGTTCCTCAGTTTAACTATTTTGACAGTAGAATTATTTTAATAACAAATTCATTATTCATCAATTTAAAACAAACAATGAAAATTTCGGTATTATGTTAGTTTCTAAAAGCGTATGTATGCATATCACATATACTTCTTTCCGAATAACAACTTTTCTATTCTGACTTGTATATCAGCAAAATGCTATTGTAGAGAAACATCAGTAAGTAAAAGGTTGTAAATGTACAAATCATAAATGTATAGTTTCCATTCTTTGTCCTATTTAAGCTAGCGGGAATAACGTGCAGAATTCTATGAAGGAAGCACATTTACTTTCAGTGTAAACATTTGTCTCCGTTTACGTGTAATCGCGAAAAAAGTTGAAGAGGAAAAACGTAAGCAAAAACTTTGTTTCCAATGTATATATATATATTGAAAATGTACCTTTCTTCTTTTCTTTTCTGCAAGCTCTAAAGTGAAATCGTGTGTAACGCTTTTGCTATATATAAGGAACCTTAATGGATGACTGATCATATTTCCGAAGGAAGGAAAAAAAATTGGTTTATAATAAAATAATACGGAACACTTAAAGGATATTGGGATAAAGCTCAAAGGTAGTGCAAGGAAAGTTCTAGGACTATTAGTACACAAAATATTGTATCTACAAACTAGTCACTTTTGGAAGCTCCTAAATATAACCATTACCAATTTCTGTTCTGTCCCCACAGTCGACGTTGTGAAGGTAGTCACAGTTTTCAGTCAGGTATTTAGGATCACTGGCATCGAAAGCAAGACCATTTCCACATACTTTAAGTTCCTCAACGCCGTTTTCACATTTCCAGTATTTGTCGCAAGATGAGTGGTGAGGATAAAAACCGTAGTCGTCCGGGCATTTGAACTTCTCTTGGCCGAGAGCTGAAAATGTTAGGTTGAGAGGCAAGTCAAGAAACATGCAAAAGAAAGCAAGAAAAGTTTACATACTTATGTCGTTTCAATATATACACTGTTTCAGAGCAGGCGAAAAAGTAAAGGACATGTAGAATAAGCAAATGTTGATAGAAACAGAAAAAATAAGAAATGCAAGCTTCTAACAGAGAAAATAAGCAATTGTTTCTAATAATGCTTTCATAAAGTACTTTAAGACTCAGTTGACATTAATAATAATTAGTGATGATATAATAATTCAAATATGTTAATATTAAGAATAGAGTTTTCATCAACAATGTTTTTCTTTATCTATAAAAATTCCTATCAAACTCTCATGTAAGCTCCTTTATATATACGAATAAAGAATCAGTAATAAATATTTTTCTAGGAGGTAACCCAGCACATTTGTTTAGTTTTTTCTCTCTCTAACGTGTAAGTATGAAAGAATTCCTAGTATAACATGACTTTTCTCGTAAGAACCTGCATGTATTGTGCTTATTTATGAAGGCGGTAGTGGCTAAGTGGTAGCCCTCCCCGCTGGTCTAGTGACTAGCACGTGCTCCTTTGGTGTACAAGGTCCCGAGTTCAATTCCCGGTGGGAGAGCCTTTCTAGATTTTAACTGTTCTCGTTATTTCTGTGTTCGCGTCCCTGTCGTTCTAGGTAATTGGAAAAAAGTCAAGTAAACGAGTAAAGGAAGTAAAATTAAGTAATAAGCAGTTCAAGCAAAGTGGTAGAGCGTTGACCTCTGGTGCATGGAGTCCCTGTTTAGGTCCCAGCTCGCGCCAAGTAAACTTTGTGGTGGACAAACACCGTGTGCGTGGGTTTCCTCGGGGTTCTCCCGTTTCGTCCCACTTTCTTCATTCCACCATTTTCATTCATTTCCTATCATCACCGTCTCCTTTAGAATAGCCGGCATAACCGTCGGACGTAAAACTCAGATTTCATTTAATCTTTTTGTGCTTATTTATGTCTAACTTAATTCTTCATTGTCTAATACGGTATATTAGGATATATTTTATATAACAAAAGTCTCATTAAAAGATTCATGAACATTCAAAGCTTACGTATTCCATGAAAACCCAGACCTCTTTCCTCAAATAAATGTTCTCTCTCCCATTGAAAAACACACACAAGAAAATTACCGACCAAGGAAAACATATTGATCGTATTCTTCATATTAGCAATTTGTTACCGTACTCACGCGTAAGACAGTTAGGAAACGATAACTATCAACAAAAATATTGATTTTTTTAGTAGGTTCCAACGTAAAGAACGGTTATGTATATTAGTTCTATTTGATCAGGATTAGGATTAGGATTTAGATTTCTGGGCTTTCAGCATCTATGGCCATTTAGCCCGTCATGTTTGAGGTATGATGTCTGTCGGGAGCATACTATCCGGGGAAGGGAAAGGAAGGAATCCGCTTGGGACCTGTAATTTAGGTACCACCCCGGCATTTGCTGGTGTGAATGAGGAAAATTCATTCAGATTGGCTGGACTGAAAAAGCGTTTTATACTTTTTCCACCCCGAGTGCCCCTACCGGGAATCGAACCCGGGACCACTCCACCGAAAGCGTTAGCGACTACGCTATGCGAAGCCACTTCTATTTGATCACTTCGAAGTACTATGATGTGAAATTCTATTCCATATCGTACTTGAAACATGAAACAATTGAAATTAACGATATAAATATATAAATTGAAGTATTTTGAAGAACTAAAATAGAAGATAATTTTCCGACTATTTCTACAATTCATTTCTAGAGAACGACAATCACTAACTCTGGAGTGAAATTTCATGTTATGATTTTATTTGAGATTAAAATGGTACGCAACTTGAAATTATTATTCATATATAAATCGATTCCAACAACATTTTTGAATATAATTTTTCTTGTACTTTATAGAACGCAGGATCATGCTAATATAAATAAGAAAGAAGAAGACGGATTAAAGCGTATATAAGAAAATTATATAAAATTATACAAAAAGAAAATTATATAAGTTCGTTTATCAAACACTTTTTGAAAAATATATAGGGTAAAAGAAGAAATATATACTAATTAAAAAAAGTATTTGTACAATAGAATATATGCGAAAGAAATAGATAAGCATAGGTCAGTTGATAGAGTTTTTGTCAAGCATATACAAAAAAAATAGGTATCGTGATTCGTCCGTGTGAAATTTGTCATATACGTGTTGTTGCATATTTGAGCTCTGTTGAAAATGCTCTTCAACTATTAAAATAAGGCCAGTCAAAATTGTAAGCATATATTAAAAAAATAAATTAACTACTAGAAATAAATTAAAATTTATGTTGTTTTCATAATTGAATAATTGTATTGAAAAGGTATTGATAAAGATAATAAATGTATCAAACAACATTTAGAATATTATGTTTTTAAATCTAGTTTATCGTTGTCAAAACGCAATATGTTCTCAAATCAATTTGATTTAAGTTGACGAATATATAAGTATGTTAATTTGTACAGAATGACTTTCAAAACAGAGGGAAAATCGGAGAAACTTTGACAACATTCTGGTTTCTATTGCTCACCATACGTGCATATATATATGAGAGAGAATAGTGAAGACATGAAACGTACCTTTTTATATTACATAAAACTATCTATTTTTTGTATACAAAAAAATACAGTACACTAAACGTGGATAAAACTGAGAAAGTCAGAACAAAATATGAAAGTTTTTCTACTATTATTTGTCACCTTCATCTCACAAAAGAATATACATCTTTCTTTTTTTAGGTCAACGGTTCCGATTAGAAAGTGGTATGAGAACTAGAGAGAATACACGTACATACATGTTCATATTTCTATCATTAGAAAAAATTATAAAATTATAAAGAAACTAAAATAACAAAATGACAAAAACTTCTTCAAGAAATAATGAAAGGAATATAAATTTTCATTGTTCAATTTAGCATAATATTGAGGAAAAACGTTATCAATCTTTGCTAAAACTTCCGCCAATGTTTTTGTGAATAAGTTGGTGCAACGATTATGCATTAAACATGCTGAAAATATACACATAGACATACAAGTTATACCTTTATGAATGAATATTATGTGGTTATCTGTCAATAATTCAACCAACAACTACATTGCAATTCCATTTAACACTATCAATTGAAACTGCATAGATATTTTCATAGTAAATAAAATTAATTCTTGGAGTTTCATGCATTAAAGTTTAAAGTTATGGAAAGTTAATTGTAAGTCAATCAGCAACTATAGGTTAGTGGAGATAGAATTTATCTGGCATTAAACTCAGAGCCCTCATTTGAGAGTCGAGTCATTTACCTATCGAAAAGTTATTAGATTTGAGAATCAAAAGTATCAAACAAATTCTGAGTTTTAGTTTCTATTTCCTTGGATGAATATGCTGTAAAAGAAATAAATTATTCAGCGCCGTCTGTAATTGTGAAAAATTTAAAAGGAATAAATAGACTTGAAATAAAAGATTGTTAAATACAAAGTTGTTATTTCCTGAGCAAAACAATATATTTTTACATCAAAAACTAAATACTTGTGACAGCTTCGCCAACTAACTCTAAGCTTCATCAGACACTATAAGATACAGGAGTAATGTACAATCTCATATACATACAACTGCTGAGACGTATATTACTCCTATCTCATAGTGTCTGATGAAGCCAGAGTTAGTTGGCGAAACTGTCACAAGTATTTAGTTTTTGATGTAAAAATATATTGTTTTGCTCAGCAAACAACAACTCCGTATTTAATTATATACAAAGCAAAGCTTCTGTTCATGGAAAATATTACAAAAGATTGTTGTGAAAGTATAAAATTATCTCATAAGTTTCTGATTAGTGTTACATCTAAAACGAATTACACTTATATACTTTATATATTGCGTACATTTGTTGAAACAAAAATGCATTGATTATACACGCCTTGCAACAAGTAGGTCTTCATTCTGCTCTACAAGTTCACAAAAATTAAACGAAAAATATCCGAAGAGTTTGCAAAGAGCACACGTTGCTCTCACGTTGTTTTCACGCTCTGTTATATAATTAACAAGAATAATCTAGTCAAGCCACTATATATGCAAATGACTTGATGAAAAGGAATCAGCTTGAAACTAACACCTCCGTCCAGTAACCAGATCAGTTAACTAGTCCACCTTGACATCCATGAATTTAATGTTTTACTTTTCTTTCCCTTCAATCAACCTTTATCTAGTTTTATCCTGTGTCCACTAAAGAGTTTCTAAAATATATATATGAAGGAGAAAATATGGAATTGATCCAATTGATGTACGGCGTGCATTTGTTCTTTGTAATGAATTACAAAATCCAACTGCTAATAAGGAAATTCCATTCGTGAGGACTGACGCATAACAAATACGGTAGCTGTGTACTGAACAAAAGTGAAAGTGATTGCTTTTGTAGGAATCTATTAAATACGTGGTATTTATTTACTGCTTCTCTGTATGTATATATGTATGTTGGTATATCTGTTTTTCGTTTGGCTTGCCTGACCACTTCCTCTTCCGTTGTTTTATTTCTTATATATCTCCAATACCACAAACTGGATGCTCCTAACATACATACGTCTATATGTATTACTTTTTTTCCTTGTTCAATATAAAACCAAAACAGGTTAAATCAACAACTAGAAAAAACGTCCCAGCAGGAAGTTTACGTTTTGCTGTTTAGGTTTCAAGAGATCATGCGGTGGTTTGGAATGTGGAAGTATTCAGGCGATACACACGTAGTTTCTATATTTACACATGTTCTTAAGTAATAATGCTTGAAAATTAGCCCTACCAACTAGATGTATAACTATGGTCAAATTAATATTGTTTATTAAAAAACATTTAAAGGAAAACTATGGAATTGGACTTGTTTTAATATTTTGTTCAATTAAGAGCTGCAAGTTGTTTTACTTGCCTTGCCAATTGCGGCCTTTGTGGTTTAAGTAAAACGGGCAAATAAAATTATTGTTTATTTATATTTTATCTTAAAATCTCCCACGTATGTGATACTGTAATTCCTGAATGAAGCAATTTTTGAATGCGTAACTTTCTCTGTACTCCTAGCTGCTGGCTCCTGAGTGGGACAGAGTGGTAAGCAACGCGAGAAGTGAAGCAAAAGGACAAGAAAGGAAAAGCCTTCTGAATTCTTGTTCTCTGAGAGGAACGAAGGGAAAGAGGGGTATCGTGTGGTTTGGGTTTCGCCTACTTTATATCTGTTCAGCTGCTGAAAACGAAATGAGAAGAAGTGACCCAGATATCGTGCTTCGACCCTAGCCACGCCTAGCACAAACTAGTGAAACACACTGTAGACAGCTTTTTTTTTTAATATAGCGTAGAAACTCACAAAGAACGATAGATTTAGTGTTTAAAATATATAAGAAATTTAATTTTGTGTAGTTTAGAAGATATTGAAAAACTACTGAATACTTGCTAAAGAAAACTTTACGGATCGTCCATTTAGGTGATGAAATGGTGACAAGACTATAAGAGAATAAACAGACCAAACAATACAAGAGGATAAACAATGTAATCCTGCCAAATAATATTTACAAAAATAAATATTATTGTTGTTGTTGATTAGAGTTTAGCGTCCCTTTTAGCAGCAAGGCTATACGAGACGCAGACCTACAGCTTAACGTGGAATCCGAACTACATGAACTTCCACCGGAAATTTGAAGTGGGTCTCCGCGCAAAAGACGCGTACACTTTTCGTATAGCCACAAGTGAACGCAAGAAATATAACTGTTTTAATCCTAATATAATAAAGAAAATATTCAATTAAAATGTATTTCTACAGAAAAATAATAATTGAAAAGAATTGCTGAATATATCCTGGATCATTATAGTGGTAACCTTAATGCCTAACGAAACAACTGATTGCTACAGATATGCCTATACTGGTAGAAGAAAATGAAATCTTTGAGTTTTACGTCCCACGGTTATGCCGGTTAGGCTAAAGGAGACGGTGATGATGAGTAATGAATGAAATGGTGGAATGAAGAAAGTGGGAGGAAACGGGAGAGCCCCGAGAAAACCTACGCACACGGTGTTTGTCCACCACAAAGTTCACTTGGCGGAGGCTGGGATCGAACCCGGGACCCCAAGCACCAGAGGTGAACGCTCTACCACTGAGCCACCGCGGCCCCGATACTGGAAGAAGAGTACATCACGTTTATTACATTGGTACATCTCATGTAACAGACAGATATGAAATTAAAAAAAAAAAAGCTATTTTGAATTTCATCCAGCTTTGAAGTAATATGATTTGTAAGTAGATTGAATATAATTGTGTTAAATAAATGTAATTTACCTATTGATCACAGAAAATTAATGTATATCTGCCTGCAATATTCCACATGCACCGGTACATGGGTAAGTAACTGTGGAATTTTTATAGCGTCTACTGGCAATACGTATTCATGTTTTCCTACTATACAAAATCCGTGAAAACAATTTAAGACCATTTAAATAAGTTTAAAATAATATTAAGCAATAGAACTTTTAATATTTATTTACACGTGAAACAGAAGGACAAACAATAAAATCGCACAATCATTCAAAGATTTTGAAAACATTATCACGATCTATAATATTTTTGGTCATAATGTAGGTACAAATTAAATCGTTCGGCGGATATCTATGCGTTTCACTGAATGAATTTTATTAATTTTTGACTGCCCCCACGATTTCTAGTTACATATGATAAGATTATGAAATATAAAACATTTATTTCTTTTATTGAACTTCAGAATAGAATTTTATTACTTAAAGATCTAAAAATCTATTTACAAGCTTGCCTTTCTTTATTATTTTCTTCTTTTTAGTTTGGACACACGTTAAGAAAGCAGCAAGTATTTAAAAATCAAGAAAGCTTTATCAGTCAGCCTGATGAGTATTATTCAGGCAGTAGTACTCTTAACAAACATTCTTGAATTTTTACTAGTTTCTGTGGTTTATATCATTATTCAGCAGAGGTAATGACGCGTAGGATCTACTATTAGCGTAAACTCCGCACTACAAGGGAAGTTTGAATTTGGTGGAATTAGCGTATAGACAGATCGTCATCGCAAGATCGGTTCTCACAGTATATGCCATTTCTCACAACATTCTGTTTTTCACATTCTTCCTTTCAATTCTTAATCATTTACTTTCATTAATTATCACTCTCCTTTAGTCTAGAGGCAGAACCACGAAATGTTAAATTGAAATTTCATTTCACTTTCCATTCATAACTTATAACAGATTGTAACTATTATATTAATAATTCAGTCAAAAAGAACTATGCCATAAGACGGAAAATCTATTTTTTTAGTGTAATGAAGGTTACCAGGATGTCTCATGAGATCACTCCCTGGATTCACAAATATGCTCTTGAACAAAATCTTAGTATTATTTTAAGAATACGATGTAAATCTCCTATCAAACTATTATTCCTACTCAAGTTGAAAAGCGTCCTCGGATTAAATATCATAAAAGAAATGGGTAACCTTACTGTAATGACTAATGTATAATGAGTAGCTGTATTAGAACGTATATTCTCTGTTTTAACTATGTCACACTTTCAACGAAGGAGGAGAATATTGAAACTGTTTTCAACTGAATCAATGTTACTAGTAAAAAAAAAATAATAATTGAAATAAGTTACAGCAATATGATCCACATATGTAATATGATCTAGAACAAGGTGTTTCTACAAAGTGTGTTTCCAAGTGAAAGACCTCTTCAAAGGATTGTTTCCAGTCGCTAGAAAATCTTCCGAATTAAGATAAGTTAAATTTATCGAACACAATTTCCTGCGTTTTAATACAATAAAATAATTACTGTCATTACTAGGGAAAACAAGGTAAAACGTAAAAGAAATTTACAAAGAATAAAATTAAGATTCAGCGATATGGCTATACATGATGCATGAAATTATTTTCTTTTTTAAAAAAGATGAAAAAGCAGAAGAAAATGCATTCTTCAAATTATTTCTCCTTTTTCCATTTGACATGGTTTCCCCTCAATTGAAAAGAATTCCTTGTAATATTTTCTTTTCTGAAATTGAAAAAAAAAGCTTTGTTCATTTTTTGCACGAAGGCCTCCGCTAGCCTTCATCGTTCGTTGATCAAGGAGTACAGAGCACAGAATCTCGGCCGTGACATCGCCTACCTGTGAGACACATTGAAATCGAAACACACAACGAAAGAAGGGTGTTGAGTATGTGTGTGTGTGAGTGTGAATGTGTGTTATACTCATTGACTATCCACTTCGATAGAGAACTTTCTCTAGTAAGAAATCGCACTCACTTGCTTACTTCCACTTTCCTTCAGTTTCCGTTCTATTCCCAAGCATTGCTCATAATTTAAGTGTTTCCAACTACAAAGCATACGAAACAAAATCGTCCTGAATTTCCGAGTGCAGAGAATTAGTTTTGATGTGAAAAATATAGCCATTTCTTTCATGATCATTATTCATGAGTATTAGAAATAAACATTAAATATACTATATAATGTACATAACTTCATGGGAATTGTATTTAAGGTTATGGATTAGGTGTATTTCAATTTTCTTAATTCATTTCGCTGAAATAACATCCTTACTACTCTCCAGCTCTAGCTCTAACTTTAGCATTCATCTCAATTATAAAAAATATTTTCACAGATGTAAGATAGAAAATAACAAGAGATCATCTCTCATTTTAATTTTAACATTCTATTTGAGACATATCGCGTTGCACTTTGCTATACAAAATCATGGAAATGCTATGCAAACGCAAAATTGGTGGATCGCAAACTGTGATGCATCATGGTCATAATTTAGTACCGAAGTCTTATTTTCTCGACGAAAACAGCAAAGAATTGTTTTTTTCTTCATGATACTAGAGTTCTTATTTTCTCGACGAAAACAGCAAACCATCGTTTTTTCTTCATGATACTAGAGTTCTCTTTTGATTGTGCATATAGTTGTGATAAAGTCTCCCAACGAAAATCTGAAGTTCCCTGTAGGTGCCTTATAGGTTCTCAATAATACATATAGGGCCACGGTGGTTCAGTGATAGAGCGTTGACCGCCGGTGCATGCGGCCCCTGGTTCTATCTGAGCTCGTGCCAAGTGAACTTTGTGGTGGACAAACACCATATTTATGGGTTTCCTCGGGGTTCTTCCGTTTCCTTCCACTTTTCCCCCACTATTTCATTCATTTCTCATCATCACCGTCTTTTTGAGCCTACACTGCATAACCGCGGGTAGTAAAACTCAAAGATTTCATTTTTTCATTTCATTTCAATAATATATATCAATCACATACCAAATTAGTGAAGGCCGTATAATTAACTATTAAAAACAATTAAAAACGAAGTGGATTCGGGCAGCATTTGGCTACTCTATGTAAAGGTACACTTGTGAAATTATGTTTCTGAGCTTTCGTTATAAAAATCAAAGTTGATATCGTGGCTGCACAATGGCAATTTCCGGTCTCTTGAAGGCATTATGTATTTAGTATTTAATAGGAAAAAAACTCCATACAAGTAAATTCAAAAGCAACTGCTGTCTTATGCAATCTGTACTTTGTTTTCCATTATTATACATATTCATTATATTCAATCTTTATTTGTTTTCCATTATTTGACACCCACATAAGAGTAAAATCAATAAGTATTATTTACCCTGTCCATTACTACCGAAAACGCTACGAAAAAGTTATCAATTATAATGCAAATTAAATTAATTCCGAAAATTGTTACCGACAAGTAAAGTATATGTATCGTTACAGGTTTGAAAATTATGCTTAAGGTTTAGATGATGATTCTGAATTTGTGTGAATTCTATATAGCATGACAAACCTTGTAGTAGAAAACAGTGCTTTCCTATTAAGCTTAACAGTGCAATGTCTCAGTCATGTTGTCACACCATTTCGCCTTCTGTTTACTATAGCATTGTTGACCGTATTACTTAAATATAGTGTATATATTTATATATATATATATATATATATATATATATATATATATATATATATATATATATATATTTCTTAACGTACATGAAGCAATGAAAGTTAACAACACTGTTTCTTCAACATATATCACTAAAGTGACAGCAAGGACGGTATACACAAAACTGATGTACAAGGTGATAATACTTTGGTATTATCCTTGCTATATATGACTTTTTTCTCTTAATTTTCCCAGTCTTTCCAATTTGATGGCAATACAGCTCTCAGGAAAGAAATGTAATGACATTTTCTATAAAGATATTCTTACTCCAAAGAAATCTTGACTATATCTACTACAGTAATTCAGTTTTACGTGAGTCTTGAATTCTGACACACATATCTTTCAGACTTAAATTAATCTAATATAATTGTCAGACGAATTTTTTTATTTTGTTATTTGCTTTCTTCTGCCACCTAGGTTCGTTTTATTATTGCGTCTTTCTCTACTTTCTCAACTTGTAAAATGCTAAGAACTATGCATGGCGTGACTACATCATTATAATTATTACTATTCTTCTTGCGTTTCATAAAATATCTTAAATTCTTTCGTGCACAAAATTACTCACACCTAGTATTTAGTAATTAAACTCAATGGCCATAAAATCTACATTCTTCATATTAATCTTCTCGTTTCTAAATTAGATACAATTTTATTTATATTTCTAGAGATTTCATTACGTCATTTCTATTTCTATAGTTTATTTTTTGTCTAACTAATGGCTGCCGAAAACGGTGTATCTACTCGTAGGAAGAAGAAATTGAACGTTATTGTTATGTTTCTTCTTCAAACTAGAAGAATCTGATGCTTGTATAATAATGTATAATGCTTAGATGTAGTCTTATATGTAAGGAGTTTAAACCCCTATTTCATATGAGCAAAATATTATTAAAAAAAAAAAACATTTACTACATTAAGATATATTTTTATGTACTGTACATAAATCACGATTGAGCGTTTAACTTTAGTCTTTGACGAAATTCTACTTACTTCACCGTCCACAGTTTTAATTTCTGATCATGATTCAATAATTTCCTTGTTTACCCAATATTTCAACAAGAAATGCGCACTTACTTTAAGAAAGAATTAGCAAACCAGTCTAGAGCAGAGGAATCTAACCTTCTTTGCCTGACATCCCCCTTCATAAGCTCTGCATACTTCACGGCTCTGTGCTTCCTGCTCGTTGGTCATACCTATTTTTGTCTGGGCCTTCTCGATTTCAGAAGCAGCATTAAATTTTCAAATCTTTAATAATAATAATATCTAACAAAATAACAATTGGTGTTGTTGTAGTTACTCACAATGTATCTCAACTATAAGTCCTATCAATATCAGGCTTCGCATGCAATATTAGGTTCAATGTATCGAAGAAACAGATAACTGCATATAAGGAACTTTTATATGTTGAGCTTTATGCATTGAAGATTCTGTTGCGTAGCATAGTTTTCTATTTAGGAAAAGCTGTTGTTTTTAATGTTCTGAATATTATGTGTTATTCTTAAAAGACTATTGAATTATTTATTTTAATAAGATATGTTAATGTATTATTCTTTTTACACAGGGAAAGTGGCGCTTCCACAGTTTCCATCGACGCTACTCCTTTGAGAAAATTTACTTCGTAGCTCGCAATGATCTTTCGTATAATAACGGATCACTAAATCCTCAAAGTTTTTCATAACCTCGAATTTTTTGGAGGAAGTTCCCTAATATAAGGTATTTCTACTTATATCGGCACATCTTGCTACACGAATTCTAGAAATTCCGTCCCGAATAGAAAAGGGAGAAATTTATTAATGTTATATGATCGTTTCGAATCTTTGACATAAAGACATAACATTAGTTATATGAAGGTCTCTTACTTCGAAGAATACGAATCTATTATTCACTTGAGGGAATTCTATGTGGGGAACGCACATAACGGAAAGAATAATAATGATAATATCTATTATCATTAGTATTATTCTCTATGATAACCAGCAAGGAATTTTTGCAAATTGTAAATATTCCATTGTAATTTTGTACATAACATAGCATAGACGAGCCAACCTTTATTAATAATTAAATACTTCGATTGAAAATAATAACTGAAGTAAACATAACATAAAGTATTTTTAAAAATCATAGTGAATTTCGTACTGTAAGGAAACAAGATCTTTTAAATTCGTTCCTATAATTGCGGCAGTGCACACTTTCACTTGCACAGTTTTCACTAAAAGAATATAGGTCTTGCATACGGCATTTTGTCAACAATACATAAATTTACCTGGAATTAATTTATTGAATTGTTCATAATTCTCTGTGGTTTGTAGAAACAAAATTGAAACGCGCTAATTTGTTCCAAACTAATATATATTTCCATTGAAATGGAAGGACAATTTACTGTCGCTATGTATTAAAGCATGAAGATGACATTACAATTTTTCCTTTCAGTGGAGCAGGGGTCTTCAATTTGTCAGATAGTGTGTGTGTCAAATTAACAGTTAAACGACACTCGTAGGCTACTAAAGCTACTACGCTACAATCGGATACTTAGAACTTTCTAAAAATCGGAGATTTATGTTAAAGTTCTCGATTTCAGAAGTTCTTGGGCCACGAGAAAGAGCTCCGTAGGCCATATGTTGAAGACCCCTGCTTTAAAGGATGCTGCGTTATGTTTTAAAAAAAGACACTTTAGTTTGTCTTATAAAGATAACTTTTTCAAGTTACAAAAACAACTTAATAATTATTTCTCTTTCCTCCCTCAGTACTATTCATATCAAAGTTCAGATATTTTAAGTAATCAATGTACTACGTCAAAAGTAGCCCTATGTGCATTCAAGGATAATTTAATGTAAGTCTTGTTAAAGACATATCAACTTCGTCGTAAAAACTTAAAGGTTTTAGTATAATAATATCGGGAAAATAAAGTACGTTCAAATTATCTTTATAGCAGTTACAAACCTACCAGACAAAGAAGTGAGTGTCATATATTTTATGGATGACTAATACTTTTGTATTTTGTGACGGAGAAGTTATAATTAACTAGAGAAACGTAATCTATAATTAGTGTAAACTTCCGAAAACCTAATAGTGTTCTTTGATATTACTTACAAAATACACGTGTTGTACTGTTACAAAATATGATATAATGTTTGCTGCATTCTTTTCCGTTACTTCGAAAATTTGGAACTGCGGATTAGCTTTCCTTGTTATACTGAATCTAGATTAATATATTAAAAAGAAGTAGGTCATTTGCAGAGGGAATTGATTAAATATATTATTATAAAGAAATAGACTATATTTTGTTTTCGTATTCGATTTATTCAGGTTTTGAACTTCTTTCCGAATTTTATGTCTTATTCAGCAACAAGTTTACATGAGAAGTGGATCTACAGTGTAACGTGGGATTCGAACCACATGAATTCCCACAAGGAATTGAACTCTGGGCTCACACTCCGAAGTTGCCTATGGTAACTGTATAGCCACGAGGGAGCTCTTGAATGATTGATAGAAGTTATAGTCCTTTATATTTCGAATATTGAACAGAAGGTTGTATGAAAGAACAAATGAAGAAGTTGAGGAGGAACAGTTAAGGTTTAGAAGAGGTAAGGGCACAAGAAATACAATTCGATTATTAAGGATATTCGGTAAAAGATTTATAAAAGAACGGGAAGGAGGTGTATGCTCTATATAATGATCTAGAGAAGACTTTTGATCGCGCAAACTGGAAATTGTTGTTGGGAGTTCTGAAGAAGGTTGGATTGGAATGGGAAGATTCACAAGAAACTTATATATGAACCAACAAGTAAGTGTTAAAATAGGAGAAGAAATGACAGAGGAAAGTGCAGTTGGAAGGAGATGAAGACTTCGACAGGAATGTTATCTTTTGCCAACACTATTTAATAGATCCTACATAATGAAGATGGTATTTCGTTAGGGGGTAGAATGATTAGGTCTATATCGTTTGCAAATAATAGGGCGCTTATTGCGGAGTCTAAAAAAGAATCAATAACATTTTTAGAAAACTTGAGGAAGGGCTATAATATAGGATGAAAATAAATGTTACTCTGGAGAAAGACATAAGCCAAGGTGATTGGAAGGAAGCGGTCCGTGTTAAATACAGAAGTAGGAAAGGAGAAAATGGAACAAGTGACTAGTTTTTGATACCGGTAGTATTGTTAGTGATTATATGAAGTGCGAACGTGAAATAAAAGCAATAATAAAAATGGCGAAAGAAGCATTTAGAATGAAGAAAAGTATATTTTGGGAGTCCTTGAATAAAGAGTTTAGAAAAGAATTAATAAAATGCTTCATGTGGAGTATTGTATAGTATGGGCCAGAAACATAGACATTAAGCAAAAACGATTAAAAAGACTGTAAGCTTTCAAAATATGGGTGTGAAGAAGAATGCAGAGACTTAGCTGAGTCAGATGGTAAACGAATTGAAAGGTGTTTGCGAAGAAGAAAATGACGAAGAACAAAAGAAAAAATTAGATGTAATTGAAAAGAGGAGGAGAAATTGGTTGGGACATTCACTGAGAAGAACCTATGTCATAAGGGATGCTAGAAGGTATGGTGTCAGGAAAGAAAGAGAGGGGCGAAGAAGGCTACAGTTGATGGACGGTATCAAAAGAGAAAAATCGTACATGAAGACGAAGATATTAGCTGAAGACCGTGGAGCATGAAAGCTTCTTAGTTGCTGCAAGTAACTTGCCAATAATCAGTGGCGTAACTAAAGGCTTTTGGGCCAACCACAGACAGCGTGGAGTGGAGCCCTACTCTACGTCCCACTTCACGAGTTGGGGGACCCCTGATGGCTTGGCACACACCCCGCAATGCGGGGTCTGCGGGGCCCTTATTTACGCTCCTGATAATAATGGTGAATGCCTATAATGATTATGGTGATAACGATTGTTACACAAGTTATAAAGACAGGACCTACACTTCAACGTGAGATAAGTTCTATATGTGCTTTAACCGAAAACCGATCTTAGAACTATGGCTATTACGAAGATCATTGCTTTTTTTTTTTCAAGCGATTTGTGTTAGTTCACTGAGATCGTTGTATTCAATTCTGCTCTTCACATTGTTATGATACAATACGTTACCTGATGTCTTGATTTTGACCTCTTCTTACTACAAATTGTCTGCTTTAATGAAACAATTATCAATAATAAATGTCCTGATATAATATCTTTTTGCCCGTCGATTACACTATGAGAAATTTGAAAACATAAACAGGCGGTAATAAGCAAAGGACTTGGAGTATCTCGAGAGACAAAGGAGGTCAGCGGGCGAAAGTGAAAAGTTAATGTCGCTTTTATCGTAACGGTAGTTTTTCTTTTCTTTTCTTTCTTTTTTTCTTGGTAGATGTTACCGTTATCTAGAAAGATGTAGATAGTTCTTTTAAGTTTAAACCATACGTAGAAGTTGAGAATACGCTTATCGTCAAATTTTCAAATGAGTTTCTTCGCTTTACATAGTATCTTTTTATCTTTAGTGATAAACGAGAAAAGAATAATATATATAAATATTTTACTTAGATTTACATTCTTTCTCGGGTGTTGATGGGTGTCTGTGAATGTCTTGTGTATTAGTGCACGGGAATGCTGTTGAATGTTATGTTTTACTTTTTAGGTGTGGTGGCAACATGTTATTAGAGGAATACCAATGGTCGCCTACGTAGTATTCATCGTTATCATCAGCGTGGCGGTGGAGGGGAAAGAGCAAAGGCTGTTCTAAAAGAAGTAGAATTTTTGACTTTCTCTCAATGGAATTGCTTTGGAGTGTTCTTGTGCAACCCAGGAAGAAAAAGAAAACGAAAAGTAAAACAGCCCGCCATGACTTTATAATATCGCTTCGCTAAAAGTATTTGGGATCATATGACGCAATCACAAAACTAGAAGATCACGTGCGCACGATCGGCCAAGCAGCAGACAGACACGCCGCACACGCAGTAACCGACTAAAAAACTACTTTTGTCTAATCAGGAAGTTGATCGATCACACACACCACTTACTTCTAATATTCAGTTTTCTCCTCTGTGTACAGGAGAATCCCCGAGCAAAAAAGACTGCTCCAGGGCGCATACATTCCGCTAAACTATGCGATGGTAAAATTATCTTCCCAATGAGATCAGCGGTTTTAGCGAATTTTATTATTATTGCAAATATATGGAACCTCTTAAACTAAACATGCTAGTATTACAATTCACCGAAGGGTTATGGCTGACCAAACGTATTTTTGGTTAGATTATGTAAAATCATCACATCGACTCCTATTAACATAATTCTTCTAGAACACTGTCTACGATTTCTTAATTTAAATAGCTTTCTACCTAGCGGTTTTAGCGAATTTTATTATTATTGCAAATATATGGAACCTCTTAAACTAAACATGCTAGTATTACAATTCACCGAAGGGTTATGGCTGACCAAACGTATTTTTGGTTAGATTATGTAAAATCATCACATCGACTCCTATTAACATAATTCTTCTAGAACACTGTCTACGATTTCTTAATTTAAATAGCTTTCTACCTACCTTACAACGCTGAATTAAGCAGAACATAATGTGTTTCCTTTGCTTATCAAAAACGAGGCCAGACACAAAGGTACCTCCACAAATGGTCAGATGTAATAATTTTAGAGACTGAATTGTGTTTAAACATACGCTTAAAATTTCTCGGAAAGTCTTCAAAACTCCAGGAAAGAACCATGTATTCATTACTAGATTCGAAACATATATATATAATCGAGACAGTAAACGTCAGTGAGCGGCATTCCGTTCTTCCCTTAAAAAAATAAATGAATTTTGGATTTCATCTTCTAAACGGTTTAACCGATTTCAACATGGCCACCAGAATCATTGGCGAGCAAGAAAAGGAAAGAAATGGATGTTAATAGTCTGATGCGATGTCTAAATATATGTAACCGTTTATACATATGCGTTTGTTAGTGTTGTATACTTCCTAGAAATAAGATGTTTAGTAGAAGTTTCACATCGTTCACTCTTTTCTCACAACATCCAACGGATTTAGTATATAGTGACATATACTTACATAGCTTTGCAGGAATCAAACACACGATAAGATTTTCCTCATTGCGAACACTGGGAAACTAAAGAAATTTGATTTTGTAAAACATATCTAGTTTAGTTGAATTCAGTCCTTAGTGAACTTGCACTTAATCAGAATATCGACTTGTTGAGTTCTTTAATACCCTGTCAATATTTTACGTTCCAGGCAGAAGGCGTTTAGATTATTTATTTCCATGCAAGTCATTTCAATATTTATCAGCTCTCAATTCATCAAACAAAATCATGATTACAAACACACGAGTTTGGTGACACAGTGACAGTGCAAGACTGCAACTGGGTGATGCAAGATCTAAGCAATGATCAACATCAACTACCAAATTTAAGGTTTTCTTTGTTGATCCATAGTTTTACTAGTTACATACAATTCCATCATCTGCGTCGGGACCGGAATACAGCAAATTATGGATGCGTTAAAATATTAAATAATACTTTTGATAAAGTGGATAGTTTCAAATATCTAGGACCAATATTAACAGAGGAAAATCATATTCACGGAGAAATTAAATGTCGACTAAAAGCAGGGAATTCGTGTTACTATTCGGTTCAAAATCTCTTGTCGTCGCGAATTCTGTCGAGGAATTTGAAGCTTAAAATATACAAAACGATAATCATGCCTGTTGTTTTGTATGGCTGCGAAACATGGTCACTTACTCTGAGGGAAGAACATAGACTGAAAGTATTTGAGAACAAGATCCTGAGACGAATATTCGTACCCAAGAGGAACGGGAATGGGGAATACCGGAAACTTCATAACAAGGAACTAAATAATTTATACGGTTTACCCAACATTGTTAGGGTCGTCAAATCTAGGAGGCTTAGGTGGGCGGGTCATGTAGCTAGAATGGAAGAAAGTAGAAACGCTTTCAAAGTCTTGACTGGAAGACCAATCGGAAAACGACCATTAGGAAGACCTAGGCGCAGATGGGAAGACAATACTAAGATGGATCTCGCAGAGATTGGAATACAAAGTAGAAACTGGATGCAGTTAGCTAAGGATAGAAGTCAGTGGAGAGCTTTTGTGAACGCGGCATTGAACCTGCGGGTTCCATAGGTCATAGAGTTCTAGTTAGTTAGTTAGCATGATGCTGAGTCAATAGCAAACATTTTAAAGCTTAATACGATTCAAACGCAGTACCATGTTAATCGTGAGCACGTGGATAGCCAGAAATTTCAAAAAAAAAAAAAAAAGTTTCGAGTAAATATCAATAGTTAGTACATTAGAACTAGAAAAGAATGTTATGATACAAACCGTTACATGATTCTAACACGGTAATTTCTAAAGCGTCTCAAGATTTCAGAAGAGGAAAAGTAATAAAGAATTAAGTTGAGTGTTGCATTTAAACTTTACGTAGCGAAATATAAAAGGAAATCTACAGGAACATAATTTTCATCGTGCGTAAACTGAAAGTAAATTCCATATCTTCGACTAATCTGATCAAAATTAATTTGAACGAATTCAATATTCTGAAAATTATAAGAGAAAAGAGAAAAGAAAAGAAAAAGAAAAGAAAGCTTTAATTGGATAATCTAACTACAAGAAATAAAACTGTTATCTTTAAGTTAGAAACCTCTACACATATCAATACTAGAAAAAGAAAAGTATCAGTAATGGTTACGTTTCCTACCAACAATTGAAATCTCCGTATTCGTATTTACAGCTCCCTCGTGAGTAAGTGGATAGGGAGTCCCCGCTTTTAGCATGGGAGTCCCGGGTTCGATTTCCGGCGGTAGCTCGCGTGGGTCGGATCTCACGTGAAGCTGCAGATCTACGTCTCATATAGTATTGTTTGTGAAAGGGTCACTAAACTCAAATAAGCGACCATATTCGTGTATAGTAACTACACATAGTATTTAACCCAATTTATAACTTTTAAATAGCAATTCACTGAAAGTGCATAAACGAAACAGCACTTTCGAAGACAGGCAAATGATATAATTCATATTCCTCTTCTATTTAATGGTATCTCTCTTGTTTTCTCCTTATCTTGTAATGTGTTACATGTAAATGAAAAATAGAATTTTGGCAAGTTGTGAGCCTAATCTAGAAGCGTAAATGAAGTAGTAATGACTATGGTAGTCCAAATAATTAACGTGTTAATTTTCGGAATCGGAATGCGTATTCCCGAGTTTCATCTCAACTGGAAACATTGTTTCTCATAATTTTTACTCATAGACGTCTAACGTAAAACTAACAAAACAAAACTGAAACAGAGCAATTTGATTAAAAGTAGCATTTATACGTTTCTAATTGCAATGAAGAAACTGCATGATACTCAAAAAGTAAGAAAGCATTCCTTCCTTATATGCCATTTCGTGAACTTATTGGTTGCTCCTTTATTTATTTGTAATCTAACAGCTAATGGGATATATAAACAACGTCATAATATTCATTAAATTTAGGGAAAAACATAAACCCACGAGAAGTATTTTTTTTAACTAATCATTGAAAAGTTATGCATGTGAATGCTTCTCCTTCCTTCTCTTTAACTTAAAGAAGGAAAGAAAATATGTCCATCGTGGCCCTTTTATACATCTAGATGAGTTTGCCTGACAATTTCTGAAGAAACAGTCAACCAACGACCAGTCAGCCATTCATGCATGCATCTCGCAATGCACCACAGCATATGTTGTGACCCAAATTTTAGCGTGACTGATAGGCTTTTGCGCCTTCACTAATTTCTCATTGCAATGTAGAGCAGGCCAATGAATACCCGCGTGTTGTCACTCTACTGTGAACCATGCCAAATCACACTTCAGTCTTCTTTTTCTTCTGCTTTCTGAACACAAATTCTTTCTGGAATGAATTTCTGATACTCGCTCTGCAATAATTTAGAATAACAAAACTTTGTAAGGTTTTTCTGATCAAAAAATATTAGCTTACTTTAATAAATTGAAGGATCATGTGATAAACCTATCGCGACGTTTACACATTTGAACATGGCCTTGGGTTGCATTCCCAGTGGAGACCACTGACAATTAATCGAAAGAACAAAAAGTAGAGGTACATTGAACTCAACGAACGGAAGACAGCAAAATAACTAGAGACACAACTTGATTTTTGGGTTTGAGTTTAACGACCCTTTCAGCACCAAGGCTATACGAGACAGAATCTACTGATTAACGTGGAAACCGAAGCACATGAGCTCCCGCCGGGAATCGAACCCAGGTCTCCCACACCAAAGGCGCGTACACAAACCGCTTATTCAACGACGGGAGCTCAATTTTTGCATTTGTTTAAACTACAACCCATATGAGACGTGTCGTGATAGTGTGCAGCTTTCTGCCTTTTCCAGTACAGGAGACATAAGCACATTGCGTAAAAATTATTGGGCATATTCTAATATGCCTACAAATACACTGAATATATTTTATAGACAATGTGCGTAAAACTAAGCTAAGGTACATGAAATAATATCTACTCTACAATAACGAGAGGGAGAATGTTCAGGAGTTAATTCTTTTGTTTCCAGCGGAGTAGTGTGGTTTTCTACTGAGAGGAAGCTTTTAATTTTAATCCATTGATCTTGATATATAATGCATTATTTTTAAATTTGTTTATTCAGGGAAATCGGCACTTCCATAGTTTCCGTGGACATTAACACTCTGCTTGTTTCTTAATCAGCAACACCGTATTGTATCTGTGGCTAGTCATGTAATTTCACATTTCATTTTCTTTACCTCAGTAAACTATGAATCTACATTTAAGTACAGTGTCTGCCCAGTAATCCCAGTAATATGTATTGAATCATTATTTGCATTTTGAAAGTACATATGTTTCAAACAACGAATGTTAACTGAGAAAACTTATTTGCACTTAATCACTTTAATTAGGGCCGCGGTGGTTCAGTGGTAGAGCGTTCACCTCTGGTGCATGGGATCCCTGGTTCCATCCCAGCTCGCGTCAAGTGAACTTTGTGATGGACAAACATCATGTATGTGGTTTCCTCGGAATTTTCCCGTTTCCTCCCACTTTCTTCATTACATCATTTCATTCATTTCTTATCATCACCATCTCCTTTAGCCTACCCGGCATAACTATGGGACCTAAAACTTAAATATTTTATTTCATTTCATTTTTAATCGCTTTAATTGTATGGCATACTTGCTAGAAATATTGTATCAGTATTTATCTCCGGTTCTCATACCATTCAAGTAAAAATTTAGTTTTAGAAAGACAAAACAATAATAATAAAGTAAAGATAAATAATCTTCCTACAAGAATAATCGAAAATTTACTGGAAAATAAATCTTAATTCTAATTAGTCCATTGCCGTCATAAAGTATGCAATATACTGAAATATACATATATAACTTAACTCTACCAATGCTGAATTTCTGTTTACAATTACTATAATGTGAATAAAATGTATAATTGTGTATGTGTTATACGATTGCATACACCGCAGAGAGCAAAAGTTTAAAGCAAGTGCAGAAAGTATGAGAAAACTGTGTTCCCAAATAAATGAATTTACTAAGACAGCCCTTACGTAGAAAAAATAGACAACTAAAAAGAAAAAGAAAAGGAATATTTCTCTTAATGTGAATAAAGATATAATTTCCTTATTAAAATTTCTATAATTTGTTTTGAACTTAAAGTTAGTGATTTCAAATTAAAAGTTGAGAAGTCTGTTTCTTAGTTTCTTCTTAATTTATTAATTGTAGCAAAGTATTCTCTACCTTTTAAAGGAAGTTATGATTTTAAGTAAGAAAGTAATGAACTAAACCAACTACAGTTAATAACAATATTCCCTTCAAATTCCTGACAAAGAAGTTCTCATAGTACAGTTGATTTTGTATATGAAAATAGAATAAGTAATGAAAATAGATATGTTGGAACTTTAATAGGAAAGAAATGGTTGGAAACCACGCTTCAAATAATAACCTTTGGAAAGAGCTGAATGTAAAATCTACAAAGAGTTATCGTTGGATATTTTCTTCCAAGTTTCATATATTCTCTTTTAAAGGAACTTAGTTTTTAATTGAACTTATTCTTTATAGCGTTTATTTGTAATTTAAGTAAACCACTAAACTATCAAAAAACAAAACACCATCGACACATTCTCAGTGCAGTTTCTGTTTCCTCTGGCAAAAGAATTAAACGTAACTTCATTCATTCACGAAAGATTCACGCATTTCTCTTCCAAACAAACTTCAACTTTCTCGTTGGATTCACTCACATAAGTGTATTGGGTGCTGAAACTCGACATAAAAGATGCACAAAATAGTCCAAATGTAAGAAAATTTCACACTTGTTCACGATTTTCACGTAACTATTGTTTCAAACGTAAACAGAAATGGTCCTGCAGCAGTATCCTCGAATTTCACTGAAACACAGTTCATTTTGAGAATTCCAATAGTCAAATTGCAAAGTCCTGTTTGAAAACACTGAGGTGCGTCGATGAGTTTTTGCTATTTGATTTCAATTAATTTTTGTAAATGTATGTGTGTATATGTGTGTGTCTGTGTGTGTATATAAAGTGAAAAATGAAATATATGTGAATGATTCTTTTTGCATGATTATGTGATGTATGGGGGATAGAGTACAATATATCGGGTACGTACCGATCCCAGCAACTGCTAATAACACTAATACAGAAGTCTTCATTTTGTTTCTCGTATGTGTATATATGTACACTCTTTTCCTAGAGCACTGAAATACTAATCGCCGTCTTTCTCCTGATCTCAGGTTTTATACCTGCTTGTGAGACCATGGAAGTTATTGCCGCTTTCCCGTCCCGCCACTGACCTACTCTCGAACCCAGGCCGCTTCCACCGCGGAAACCACTCAACGGGGAAAGGAAACGAAGAGTTGGAAGATTTTTCAAGTGCATAGGGCGGAGCGTCTGTAGCACAAGTCTGCCTTGAACTTAATTCATTTCTTTTCTTCTTTTTCGAATTTGATTCGTTTTTAGCTTCTGATTCCTCCTGATCTAGTAATTAATTGTTTACTTCCTTTCCTGCAGAGGACCAACATGACAGTATGACGTTGTAGGAGACCTTTAATCAGCAAATTCACTTCATTTTATTTTCAACATTATTTTCTTTTGATTACCTTTTTACATCTTTTCTTATTTGTATTACTTTGCGCTCAGATAGAAAGATAAAAAGAAGAAGAAACTCTTCCAGTTTAACTTCCACAATTATGCCCGTTAGGCTAAGGGAGACAGATGATTAAGCCAAGTGAATGCTGGTGGAAGAATTGATGGAATGAGAATGTGGAAGGACACTGGAGTAACCCGAGAAAGCTCACGGACACGATGTTGTCCACCTAAATTTACTTGGCGTGGGATGGAACCAGAGACCCCACGCTCCGAAGGTAAGCGCTCTACCACTAAGCCACCGTGGCCCTCAAAAAGAAAATCGAGAAACAAACATTAGAATGTAATTGCATGCACAAAGAATGTAACTCACATTGTGAAAAGCTAGGAACAATCTCAGTTCTACTTCAACTAAATTCGACTCAATCAAAAATAAATAAATGTCTTTCACTCTCCAGAAAAATCAAAGACAAAAAGAAGTTCATTTTTGGGATAAAAGAAATTAATCAAGGTAGTGAAGAGATCCTTTCTTTTTAAAATTGGTTGAGTTTGAGTCTTTGTGTGTTGCATCCTTACCCAATACCGACATTACAAGGCTCTAAATAATTGGGCCTTCTATTAACGTAGGCTCTGAACCTCGATCGTACACTATCGAACACACTACCATACAAGATCAACCTTCACAGTATAGATCGTTCCTCACCAGAATACCTCGCTTACAAGTGAGTTTTACTATAGTAGAAAGTAATCGGCTTCAGCTTTATTTTTGAAAACTAGTACTTTAAACATTGATGCAAAAAATTAAATATTTGTAAATGTCACTAACGTTAAAACGATATTCAAACGTATTTTGTTAATACAATAGTTTATTTTCAATAGAAGGTAATATTCCTATTACTTCAATCAAGACGCCTAATTACCTATCTTAGTCTCTGTCTGCCCTTTTGAATACAATTTTTCATAAACTCTACTGTGAGTTGTGCTATAATTGCAAATAGTTCTTATTTGATTTAATTGGGTTAAACAACTTTATCATCAGTATTTGATAAAGATTGATATTGGGAGTTTCATTGAAGATCTTGTAGAATAGATTAACAAACAAACATAAAAAAGTAAGATGGAATAGGGTCTAATTAATAACTACGGTTAGGACTTTTAGACGCACATTCTTTTCTATTAGATTTTAAACGCCGAAGGACGAAACTGCTGCGTCAAGGCTTTAAACCTTAATAGCTCAGCTCCTAATTAAGCTAGATCAATGTGTTCCTAAAGGATGAAACTTACCGCTGATATGCATTTTATGTATATGCAAGGTACCATGCATACCCCCCTTGGGGGTACAGTAATAAAAATTGTTATGTGAAGCAATAGTCCGCTACACGCTGATACCCTGCAAAAGTAGTTTTAACTTATGTGAGGAAGTAGGGGGGGGGGCAAAGTTGGCCAATTTTTTGAGTCTCTGTTTTTTTATGTAAATTAGATATATTTTTTTGCACGGTTCCATGCAAGACAAGATATCTTTTCACTGAATTGAAATAGGGTGGGAATTGCTCAAGTGTTATCTCGTTGGAATCTGTGATCCATTAGCTTTCCAACAAATACCCTGTGATAGTTAGGGGAGTCAACAGGGTCCCCAACGAGAGAGTCTACGATGTCGTTCAAATCCCTGCCCGCTGTATAAAGGTTAGAGCAAATGCGAGCTCTCCGTAAGTATTCAAATGGTGCTTCCAGCTGGGCATGAAGATAATTTTGCAGTACGTTGTTTTTGTTTTTCTTTTTAGGTACTTTATTCAATTAATATGTTCCCGATTTCCCCTTTACCCATTTCCCATTCTTTTGGTACCATTTCTTCAAATTTTATTAAAAATATCTCGGTCATCGTGGATTGAATGTGTTGTTTCTTGTGCGAGGATTTTGGCACGATCAAAGAGGTTTACTAGGTCCCAAGACGTACATCTAATTTGAAAGATGCACTAATTTCTTCAGTGAAAGAAGATTCGTGGTTTGCAGACGGAACAGTTTTGTACCTTCAGTTAAGAAGCAGTGACTCTGTGTATAGAGTTTATCTCTGGTGTGAGAGATTCTTTGTTCGATCTCAGGCTATGTGAGTTTGTGATGGACAACATTATGATCGTGCGTTTCCACAAGGTTATCCCGCTTCTTTTCCACGAGGTTTCCACGATGTTATTCTTTTTTCACAAGTATTCACTTTCATACGTCTCTTTTAGTCTAATGAGCATAATTATGGGACGTACAATTGAAAGAATTCATATCATTAAAAGGGAACTTGGAATAACAATGCTAATTAAAAAAAAAAAAAAAAAAAACAGTCTGCAATCTAATTCCGTGAGTCAAAACTTAAATGATTTTGCTAAAGAGATGCTTTAAAACAATTCGAATATTGTCAAATTTGCAACATTTACAGAATTGCCACTCCTACTGAATACAAAGTTCTTTTCATTGGTCTCTATAAATCGGAAAGAAGCTTTAGTATATACAAACATGTTTTACTATAGAGAGAGGTACATAGTTTATATTGCTTGCAATCAAATATAACAGGTTCAGCTGTCAAAATAGTTGAGGGAAATAGCTCCTTTTTTCCCCCTTTCTCGCAGTACGTTAACACCTTTTCTTCTCTTTTCTATCTATAAAAACTGCCCTTAAAGTTTCTAATTCTATCAACTACCTAACTCTATGGCCTATGGAATCTGGAGGCTCAATGCTACGTTCACATAAGTTCTCCACTGACTTCTGATCTTAGACAACTGGATCCAATTTCTACCTTGTATTTCTATTTCTGCGATATCCATCTTGATATCGTCTTCCCATCTGCGCGTAAGTCTTCCTAATGGTCCTTTACCAATTGAATTATCAGTTCAGACTTTCAAAGTATTCCTACTTTCTTCCATTTTAACTGCATGACCTGCTCACCTAAGCTTCATAGATTTCATGAGCCTAACAATTCCCATTCCCGTTTCTCTTGGGTCTAAATATTCATCTCAGGATTTTGTTCTCAAATACTTTCAGGCTACGTTCTTTCCTCGGAGTAAGCGACCATGTTTCGCAACAGACATGAACAACAGGCATGATTATCGTTTTATATATTTTAAGCTTCAAATTCCTCGACAGAATTCGCGACAACGAGAGATTTTGAACTGCATAATAACACGAATTTCCTGCTTTCAGTTGACATTTAGTTTCTTCGTGAATATGGTTTTAGTCTCATAATATTGATCCTAAATATTTGAAAGTATCCACTTTATCAAAAGTATTATTTGATATTTTAACGCATCCATAATTTGCGGTGTTACGATCCTAGCAACAACGTTGATAAACGTATATTTCTTTCAGTCTAATGAGTGGGTCTCACACTGAAAATAAAATTTGGCTCAGTCACTTTACCAACTTCGTAACATTTTCTTACAAACGCAACATACTGTATATGTGGGACCCAAAGCACAATTCACAATACTTTTACTAGCTTTTAGGTTGTTCTTGAAACGTAATTATATTTTTTGGAGATTACTACGATAGACCTTGATGTAAATGTGATAGACCTTGATGTAAATGCATATCAATGATGGCGAAGTTGATTTTCCTTCACTTGTATTGCTCTTTTTGATTCAACGAAGTTGATGTTTTTACCCTGATACACTTTTATCAAACTCTAAAGTATCTACATTGGGGTTCCTGGTTCGATCCTAGCTCGCTCCAAATGAATTTTGTGGTGGACAAACACCGTGTGCGTGGGTTCCCTCTGTTTTTTCCCGTTTCCTCCCACTTCATTCCACCATTTCATTTACTTCTCATCATCACCGTCTCCTTTAGCTTAGCCGGCATAACGTGGGACGTAAAATTTAAAGATTTCATTTAATTTTTTCTAGTTTCTACAGACTAAACATCAGGTTCGTACTTTTTATTGCATTTTTTTTTTTTTGTTTGAAACTAGCTGATTATCAGTTACCTAAAAGTATTGAACCTCTTGCGCATGAGAAGATGTTAGTGTCACAAACCACATGATACATGAGTCGCAATGAGCCAGGTCTAGTGTTATTTAATGGTTGACAACTGAAGTTAATTGTAATCAATTTATCTCATATTTTAAGTATAAGGTAGTACGTAGCAGTTAACTAATTGACAATTTTTTTATGTTTAACGCTATCAAATAGTGCTTTTGTTTATGAATTATTTACTGTGTTATAATTCCCTGAAATTATCCCTTATTTGTGTAAAATATTCACCTGGAAACTGTCGTGCAGACTTTAATTTGTAAAACGATGGAGATTAAAGAGAAGAAAGTAACTTCGGTATGAAGAGTCACTCGTTAAGTTTCTGTCAAATCATGATACTAAATGAGTGATTGTTGTTATCAATCTTAACAGCATTTACATAAAGCATAATATCAGTTACCTAAAAGTATTGAACCTCTTGCGCATGAGAAGATGTTAGTGTCACAAACCACAGGATACATGAGTCGCAATGAGCCAGGTCTAGTGTTATTTAATGGTTGACAACTGAAGCTAGTAGCAGTGTAAAAAGTGTTATAATACGAATAATCAGACTTAAAGTATAGCACCCTGAAGATGAATGAACTTCCCTCACAACTGCGCTATATTTTACAATTTTATTTTGATAAAGCTGCGAATACTATGCAGGCTCGTGAAAAAATTGTGCTGTTTATGAGTAAGATATGTTAACAAAAGCTACAGCAAAACGATGATTCAGTCGATTTCGTTCTGGAAATTTCGATGTCAAGATCGTCCTCACAATAGAGAAGCAAATACAGCAAAATTGTGTGATATTCTACTAAACAGTGAGCAAGACCGACATGTAGTTGCCAATGACTTAAATGTCCATCACCAAATAGTGCTAAACCCATAGAGTTATTAAATTAATCACTAGAGGCACAACGTGCTACTGTCCATGCGATTCCAGGTACTAATGCGTTGTCAATTGAATAATCGCTTGTTTTCCAGTTGTATGGCAAGAAGCTATATGTCCCAACGTGTAAGAAATGTTATCAAATAAAGATCCAAACAAAATTTCTGCCTATAACTCATTTAATACATATCAATTATTTAAAAACACAATATTACTAATGGATTAAAAGAGCATTATATTTTCGGAATGTGAAATAATGCAATGTTTTCATAGGGCAAAGGACGAAGGCCGCTGGAAATGACGACATACCAGCAAATTTGCTCAAGGTATTAGGAGACAAAGCAATGAAAGTATTAACTTCACCTACTAACAAGAGTGGAGAATGGCCAAAAGATTTTCTTAATGTTACAATGGTTGCATTACCCAAGGAAAAGCAAGCAAAGAAACGCAGCTTAAAAAACAGAATTTAACTTAATTTTAGGATTTAGAGTTAAATATCTGTAAACGTGATATAAAAAAATGATTTATCTACATAAAGTAATGTCTTTTCTTTGTTGTTTCAAACGACACCTCAATTAATTACTTATCCTCAATTTTAACAAAGAAATTACTCTTTTATGAGAGTACGTCATTCTGAACTAGTCTGCTCTATTGGCACATTCGACCGCAAAAGGTAGTGCATAAACTCAAGTTACTCGCTTAGTTTATTAGATACAGCAAATATAAAGGCATCATAAGAAACTTATATACCAACTCTCTTTCAGGTTATTTAAGATCAAATTTTCATATTTCTCGTTATTTCCGAGAAATTTCAAGTTCAAAATTGAAGAGAGAAAAATATTCTTCTAAATTTTAGAATTTAATGCTACACGTCTCTAAATGTATGTGTTCTATGAAAATTTGTCTCTTCATAAAATGCTGATTTATGTATTTCTTTAAACTGACATCGAAATTACTTCTCTACATTGAACCGTAACGTAGATATCGTTATTTTATCTGGGCAACTAGTTTGGCAGTGGCCCCTATATTGATGACGTCACAAATAATTTCCTCGGTTTGCATTTTCGAGAACTTTTAGTATATCACTTAAGGGATTTTTCTGAATATTTTCACCAATTGTTATTTCTGTTTGATTTTTTTTCGTTTGTGCTAATTTTCTTGAGCTACTTATTTGAAATTATAAATGTTGGCAAGTGTGATAGTACGTAGGTTGGTAATCATGCTAAGTAGGCACATACCATAAAAGTCAATCAAATGCATTATGAATATGACATAGTTAAAAGTTTTCTGCTTTATGTGATTTACATTCGAAGCTATTTATAATATCTTATTTTCCGCAACGACTTAACATTCTAAATTCTTGAAAGTAATAAAATATTCACTGAATTTCGAAATATAATATTACCTTAGTATTAAATCGATACGATGTTCATGAATAATAATAAAGCACACTCACCAATGGTTGTCGTAATTTGATTATTATGATATGATAATTGATGGCGTAAAGTATTTTGGTGAGAAGGTGTCGAATGTGAGGCATCAACATATTTCGTACAAGGATAATTTCGATTTATTTCCCTCTGGAATAATCTAAGTATATTTTCGAAATTACATTTTAGACGTAACTTTTGCTCAGATTGGGAATAAGAACAAGTTTTGTAGCACATTACAATTGTTTGGTATCTTTAACTCTCTCTTTTTCAAGATATATCATACAGTGGACACTGTTGAAACAGCCTAAAAATGACACAGCAGAAATAAGATCATTTACTCTATAGAGACCTATACTGAAAATGGAATATGGATACAGAGAGAAGATGAAAGCTGAGTCAAATCAGCATGATTTTTTGTAAGTATATGTTTTTTTTCTCGCTTATTTTTCTAAATAAGAAGCTGAAACCATTCTACACGTACCACAGTATTTGAGTAGTTTCAAAGTCTCATCTTAGCGCATAATGACCTACTACTTACTGTCCCACCAATACAGAAAAGTAGACATATGAGTAGAATTAGACAACCACATAATCTAATTGGAAAAAAGTTGTAAACAGTTTAATTTAAATTAATTTAGGTTTTATATATATATATATAAAAGAGGATTTTAATGTTTTTTGCTCTATTGTTACTCTTAAATCATTTGCCTCCTTCTGCCCGTTGATGCCGTTTCCCAAACGGGATCAATCTACCTTGTACCCTCTTCCGTAGTCCGGTAATTTGAACTACTGCAGTTACAACAATCCAACAAATTAATATGAAATAAAATGAAGATATACGTATATTCAGTTGTAAAACTTGTATAATCAAAATAGAGACGAAAATGTAGTGGATACCAATTGCATTAACCTTCATATGCAGTTGTTTTAATTATATGTAGATATTATTAAATGATGAGAAATATAACTAATAAACTGTAGTCAATGTCTTAAGTTACTCAATTCGCCACCTGAGAATGTTATTTTCCCTTTCCAAAATGAAATTGTTATTATTAATTTTATTATTATTATTATTATTATTATTATTATTATTATTATTATTATTATTATTATTATTATTATTATTTCAAAAAGTTATTACCTTTTCAGAGAGCATCATAGGACTACTGGTTGATTAACCAAGTAGGTTAGTATTATAGATTGAGGCAAAATTAATTACCATCAAAGCTCACGGCATCAATTGAATTTACTTTCAGACTCTCTCTCCTACCTTCTCAAATGGACAAGAGGAAAATCTACCTGTTTTTCTCACCTTCCTGAATATATGAGAAAAAGTTTCACTATTAATATTTTCTCTTAAAAATTAGAAAAATCCAGCTCAGCAACATAGTTCAATACCAAATATGTGCTTCGTAAAAACATTATACTACAATCCTTAAAGTTTGACTAACAAAAAAAAGTAATATATTTAAAATGCTGCAGGTCAAAAGAATAATCCTAAGTACAAAAGGTCACCAAACCCGAAAGATACGTTAGAGCATAATGTTTCAATAATGAATTATTTAGTATTTGAACTAAGACCATGCTGATTTGTGGTGAATACATTAATTCCCTGAGAACATATGATGTTTTTCTGTCTCTCTCCAGTGGTGTAAGCAAAAAGGGGGTTTCCGAATTTTAATAAACCCTTCTTCAACAATATATTGTTAAAAATAAACATTCACCGTATTAAGATATTTATTTATATATGGTAACAACACAGCAGGCGTTCTGCCCATTTACAGTGTTTGTTTACATAAATGATGAAATGTCATTATTTTCACAGAAGGAAAAAATAAATAAATTTTTATTGCTTCACTAATTAACTCAGCTTATCATACAAGAAATTGTATTCCTAAATACTTTTTTCAGACATATCGAATACGTCTATCATTTCACAATTTTCTTCAGTATTATTGTAGTAAGAGCTTATTCTCCATAAAGGGGATTTACATAGGATTTCAGTACGTGCTTTCTTAGAATACGTGGTGCTATTATTCTTCAATCTCGTTCTAGACGTCAGAACATGCAGAAATATATTAGCACTTAGTCCTATGCAATCAATTTTAGTGTTTGTTATTTTATGTAGAAAAACTAAATCATTCACATGCCTACGTTGCTCTACTGTCAGAATATTGAAATTGTTTCTTATAATAATATAATATGTATAATATGTATAATAATAGGTATAATATATATGCAGGGTACAGTCTAGTTTTATTATACATTAGTAATCTCAAAAACTTGCACTGTACTCCTTCAATCATTTGGGTGTATTTTGCATTATGGGGAGTCCAAATAAGAGAAGCGTATTCCAGTTGGGGTCTAATATAGGAATAATATAATTTCAAAATTGTCATGTGGCTACGGAAATCTCTACTTATACGATAAACAAAGCTAAGATTCTTATACGCATTGTTTGCCATAGTTTCGATGTGATTTCTGAAGTCAGTTTTGGGTCGAAGGTAACACCAAGGTCTTTAACAAAGCATTGAAATTATTGGAGATATGACATTTGTAAGCTACAGATTGTCTACGATCACGTAAGTATGATGTGAAAAGGGTACTAATGCTTACTTAGAAAGACTCATAAGCAGGCCCGTATTTATATATTGTGCGCCCCTGTGCTCCAAATAATTTGCCGCCCCTTCGCACAAACCTATGTCTCAAACAAGGAAACAAGCCGTGATTTTGCAAACATACCAGCTCTTGTCGAGTAGCAGTTTAGGTATTACTAGTTTCAAAAGTTACAACGTAATATTAGATGGCTTAATTCTCTCAATGATGATTATGATGTGCTGTTCTGCCCGCTGGTAGGTGTTTGACCAGAAGGTCCCTGGGCGAGGTGAACCCATGGTATTTTGCCATTGCCTTCCATGGGATGATGATGTACTATGGACGAGATCTATACCTTAACTTGAGATCCGAACCACCTGTGTTCCCACCAGGAATCGATTCTGGGACCCCTTGATTACAGACAACGAGCTTAACCATTCATCAATTGGGTACACATTCTCTCAATACTGGCATGTAATTTATTCATGTAGGTTTTAATTTGCTGTCCGGCGAAAATGCATTCTATTAATTCTTAATCAACTATTGTACCATTTTTATATTTCACACAACAATTATTGGTGACAACTGATAAGAAAATATTCGTTTTTGTTATTCATCATCAGTAATAGCTTAATATCATAATATAGTAAGTTGTCTGTCTGTAGCACTTTTCAACTCGAGAACCATAATAGATAGAAATGTGAAATTTTAATATGTTTTAAAGCTCTCAGAGAAATGATCCAAATGACCTATTTCAGGTCCTAGGTCACAACTCAGCTGAGATATGGGGGTGCAAAGTCCTCATAAGAATAATACGCGTGCATTCTAAAGATAATCGAAAACGACCAATATTAGAGTTGAATTAATATTTTTTGGGCTCGCTGAGATGAATAGTGACAGTTTTAATGCAATTCTACATCAAGGTCATACTCCATTCCCCAGTGAGGGGGTGAGATTTTAAAAATAATCGAAAACGACAGATATTAGTGTTTAATTCATAGTTTTCGAGGTCCCTGAGTTTGGCGGGATCGGTTTTCATGACGTTAAAGTTCATCCTCACCCCGTGTTGTAAGGGTGAGAGAGGATGACTTTTTAAAAGCAATCAGATAAGCTAGTTAATTAGTATCTACTGTGATTAGAGCGAATTAAACATATTAACATATTTCCTCGCGCTTGCGCGGGACTCTGTGGGTTGCTAGTTTTAAATATTACATTATTTTGAATGTTTAAAAAATCCAAAATTTTGCCGCCCCCTAAATTCTGCTGTCTGTGCTCGAGCACAGAATAGCACTTACCTAATACGGGCTTGCTCATAAGAGCTTGTTTTTCAAGTAAGATGTCGTGGTTAACTAAATCGAACGCCTTCTGAAAATCTGTATAGATTACATTCACCTGATCTCCTTTGTGTAGTTCTGAAGCTATGAAGATTCTTATAATTAGTTGAAGTGGATTTATTCTTGAGAAATCCTTGTTGGTATATAGAGAGGCTAGATCTAATGTGATTAAGTAAGCGATTGTATATTATATATTCAGAAATTTTTGCAAATGGAGATAGAATTGCAATTGGTCTAAAGTTTTTTTTTCATTGCTAGTTTTTGGAATAGGACATGGATACGTATACGACTAGAAAAACAATGTGCATCCTGAAACAGTATGAACTTTGGATCTTGAATTTACCTTGGTGAAGTTCAATGTACGCCACTGTTTCTTTTCATATCATCTTTCTTTCACTATTTCTTCATAATTTCTTTGCATCTTTATTCTAAAGGATATATGCGGTAAATTTTAAATTAAAATTTCATTTCATATGTCTCAACAAGAGGGCTGTGAATTCCTATTAGTTAATTTTTAAAACTGTCAAAACTGTTCCAAGTGAAATACTCAGAACTATTTAGCTATTCTGTAGTATTCTAAGTGTCACTTACCACCATACACCTGCAGTGAACTTGCTTTTTCATATTTCCTTTTACTACAAAAGAACTTTCACTGATTACTAATTATAATGTTCAAAGATGTAATGATCTTCATAATGATCTTGCACTAAATCTGAATCTCTGAAGGAGAGTTTCAAATAATGATAAATATAAAATGGTCATATTTTAAAAAATTTCAGTATGCACAGACCACAGATAATTTGGGGTATTTAAAAGTTTTCAGAGTAAATAGCTGTGATTTCTGCACTCATAGTCCTGAGTTTGATATCGGTTATTAGCATGCATATTTTAGCATAAACATACCCTGTGTATAATGGGCTACAGTCTTGCTCAAGAAAAGCTAGCCACCCACCTTTCTCTGAAGACTACTTGTATAATTGCCATATATGGAATTAAGTGAAACAAATGTAAATTTTCTTTGCCCAATTGTGATCTTTATTTAGAGTTAAACTATTAGAATTACCACTATATGGTTGTCAGAGTAAACTATTAGAATTACCAATATATGGTTGCCAGAGTATGCCTTCCGAAGATGACTGACTAAGATTATTTGAACAAGACTATACCTAATACTACGAATGAAATAATCCCATAAGGTATTGATGGAAGCACAAGCATGGAATAATGATAGAAACCTGGCTTCAATTCTAGGGAAACATGGCATTCGACTTCATGGTAGATATCAGGAACGTTCGCAGGAATTTATTTCAGGCAGGATTAAAATTCAACATGAGCATAAATTATATTAAAATTTGTAAAATAATTCCTAAAATTTGACCAAATTTAAAGAAAAGTCAGGGTTTTGAGAGGGTCAGGATATCCAGGACCAATCCCATTTCTGATAGATGTAGACCACATTGATAAGGGTCCTAGTTGCTGAATGGAACGATTCACGAAAAAAGGAAAAAAAGAAACTAACAAGTAAACCTTACGTTTCGGTGAATCGAGTTGCTGACTGAGACACATATGGGAAAGTAGTACTAAATGTGGTCAGTATTTCAGTGAAGTTGTAGGTGCGAAGCTCCAGGGGTTTAGGAGATACAGCTACCAGAACATCACATGGAAGTACAGAATAGTCTTCATACAGTTGGAGGTAAAAGCTCTGTAAGACCTCTTGTAACGACAAAAGGTGAATAACAAATACATGGGTACATATTAGGACTAGGGGAAAGTCATATAGTAAGGGTATACCTGACGGCGGCCATCTTGGAATCCACCATTTTGAATTAAGGTTAAGTTTTTAAAATAGAAATAGAGTCATGTGATACATGATTTAAGGCGCAAATTTAATCAGAAGAACAATGGTGATGTTAATTTTGATTTACGCGCAATTGGTAAAAAGTTACAGGGAAATTAAATATTGTTGCAGCATATGTATTAGTCCTTTACCCAACATTGTAAATTTTGTGTTAATGAAAATAATTAAATAAAAAGCAGGTGGATAAATATTAGGTCTATGGTAAGAGTTACCTTGATGATGGCCATGTTCAAATCCGCCATTTTGAATCACACAAAAGTTTTAAACTAAACGCATAACATTGACACCTTATTAATAGGAAATTTTACCATAAATCCAATGGTATAACCATTTTTGCTTTATCATTAACCAGCATTTGTTATCGCATAAACAAGTCGCTAGTTTAAGGGAAAATGACCGAAGTGGAATAGAGTCATAATTGAACTTGGGTCTTTCTTCCAGAAAAGTCCTCAATTAGTACAATCAATATGTAGTTCAGAAAGAGTGCATGACTTGCACAAATGCTCTGCTCACAGTGAGCAGATTCTGACAAAGGCAATCGAGTTACACTTGACCCATTTGTCGTTAACAATTCCGTCAAAGCAGTAGTCGTAAGGAGCGATCCATTTAATTTTGTGCTGGTTAATGATATAGCAAAAATGGTTATAGCGTTGAAGTTACGGTAAAATTTGCTATTAATAAGGTGTCACTGTTATGCGTTTTGTTTAAAAATTTTGTCTGATTCAAAATGGCGGATTTGAACATGGCCGTCATCAAGGCAACTCTTACCATATACCTAATATTTATCCACCTGCTTTTTATTTAATTATTATCATTAACACAAAAGTTACAAGGTGGGGTAAAGGACTAATATATATGCTGCAACAATATTTAATTTCCCTGTAACTTTTTACCAATTGCGCGTAAATCAAAATTAACATCACCATTGTTCTTCTGATTAAATTTGCGCCTTAAATCATGTATCACATGACCCTATTCCTATTTTAAAAACTTAACCTTAATTCAAAATGGCGGATTCCAAGATGGCCGCCGTCAGGTATACCTTTACTATATGACTTTCCCCTAGCCCTAATATGTACCCATGTATTTATTATTCACCTTTTGTCGTTACAAGAGGTCTTACAGAGCTTTTACCTCGAACTGTATAAAGACTATTCAGTACTTCCATGTGATGTTCTGGTAGCTGTATCTCCTAAACCCCTGGAGCTTCGCACCTTCAACTTCACTGAAATACTGGCCACATTTAGTAGTACTTTCTCATATGTGTCTCAGTCAGCAACTCGATTCACCCAAACGTAAGGTTTACTTGTAAGAAACAAAAAGAAAGAAATGTGATGATTATATCTATTTGTGCAAAACTATCAATTTTGAATATTTATTCTTTAGTTTAATTTTGTGTCACAAACATTAACAATTTTAATTTACGGTAAAAGAGCAGTTTCTCTTCATTAAGAAGCTCAATAATTTAATGTATTTCACAATTCTTAAGAAATTAATGGATTTTGAAGATTAAAATATTAGTTACTGAATTGGAAAAATATTTCTTTGAAATTTTAACTAAATAAAATCTTATGGGTAATTATAGTTCTCACTTTTGAGAGATTGTATTAGATATTATTAAATATACCAATATAGGCGTTCGTTATCTGTTGTAAAACCAATGCTACATACAAAACTTTTGACCTTTTCCGTGTTATTTAATGGTTATAATTTTGTTCAGTTTTGAAGTTGCTTTAACGTTTCTCGTGTAATTATTATAAAAACACATTTCCTTATCAGTATATATATTGTATATTGTATTTATTTAGTTATAATGCTCAATAATACTTTAACATATAAAGAGTGTGTCAAGGTTAATTGTGTAGTTATTACTTTAATAGCACCAATTCTAACATATTTTTCGGAATGAAAACATAATAAAGCAGCAACATTTAATACATTTTTCTTCCTATACATTATTTTATTCACTGAAAGATAGTTGTATTAAACAAATTACAATATTTCGTTGTGTGTGATGTTATTTTGATTTCCAAGTGTTGATATACAAATTGTTGGTTCAGCATATTAGTTATTTCTTAGCAGATTTTTTTTTTTTTTTTTTACTGGCTAATGAATGTTTGCTTCAACACACAAAATTGGTACCGATGGAGTTTGAGATTTTGTGTCTCCAACAACGAGATTATGAAGGACAGAGTCTACTAATAACATGATCCCCAAGTTACGACCTGGACTTGAATCCGGTACAGTTGGATCATATCTTACCTCCAGAATGTTGGATTACAGGATTACTCTAATGGCAATGGCCGATATTGTTGGAGACCAGAATTCCCTTAGATATACTTTAGATGATATACTGAAAGATGATATACTTTAGAATGAAATTATATTATTTTAATTGATAACTGTGCACAATGCGATAAGTTTATTGATATTTAATGATGGCTAAGTACTAACACGAGCATTAAATTCTAGTGTTTGTACAACTATTGTGCAATCAACTAAAGTATAGCTAAACTTGTTATGGATAAGTATAAAATGATATGGCTGGACAAAAGGTTCACATTAAAATGGGTCAGCGAATCAAGTGCCAACGAAATTAGTTACAGCTTTCCCAGGTAGGAACTTAATATCTCAGAACTCAAGTAGTTTTTCATCGCCTTTAATGATGCACAACATCGAGAAGTTTGTAAATACGGTCTTCAAAAGCAAACATGGTAACCAATTAACTGGAAGGTGATACTACACTTCTGGCAATTTATTTTTGCTTTTATTTTCTTATTTATCAGGGCCGACGGACAGCATGAACCAACATTGAAATCAAACTGAGAGCTACACTAATCAGGGACATCGAAGGTCTTAGTGTTACTTATTATTATTTTTTCTTCATCTATTTGTCTTTTCCAGAATAAATAAAACTAATCTAAAAAGTTTCTAAAACTTTGATATAATAAGTTTAAATTGTCAAATTCTGAAACAGGTATTGTGATGCATTCATAGTTATTACAAGAATGACACACAAGTTTCTATTTCAATTTAGAAATACCTGGAAGGAAAAATATTAAGGGACATTTTTTTACATGAAGGAAAGTTAGTTGACAAAAATTATATTCGGATTTAAGTATATACTTTAAATTAAATCATATAATCGCATATTAAACAGAGAATATATACCGGCTGTCAGTAATTTTAAAGTAATCTTTAACACCTTCAAATTCACTAAATCTTATATGATAAAGTTGATTTTCGAACAAGGAAAGAATGTGAAAAAGAACTTTAGAAAGTATGTATTCCTCTCCAAATATAGTAAATCTGGTTGATAGTTCGTGTACTTTTTGTTTCAAAATTATATAAATAAATCCTATCATGAAAACTCTATCTCACGACTAATTAATTGTTCACGTATGTACAAACGGCGTTGCTCGTTAGATATGGTAGGCATAGTTCAGCCAAAGAACGATTAATTAAATTGTGATCAATAAAAACAGAACAAATTATTCTTAAGTAGAACTCGTACGAAAGGATTTAAAAGAAACACATCAAAGTGAATAAATAGGTTAACTTTATTATTATTATCAAAATACATTATTACACTGATAAAAACACGTGCTTAACGTCTTTACAAGTTATTTTATTTTCGATTTGAAAAAGGCGTAATATAATTACGATAGGTATTAAGAAAGATTTATGTTTCTGAGAACAAATTATAAATGAAACATTTGTGCATATGTGTCTGTATTGAAAGTAGGAAAGTCAAGGCACAATAATCCTCTGTTTTGAAGGCTCATTATAAAGTTTTCAAGGCCAGAAACAGTATATTCTTATGTAATAAAATTAGATTAAACTAAGTTTAATTTGGTATTAGGGGACTTTTTTTTTTTAAAAAAAAAACATAAATATTAATAACCACTTATACATATTTCCTCCAAGAGTAACGTATGATATGCAGGTATTTTGCACATTCATTATTATGCATAATATAACACTTTTATTAGATGATAAAAATTTTTTATTATTGTTTGAAAGAAAATTGACATGAAAGAAGCATACAATCCATGAAGAAGATAATGTAATAGTGAACAGGCTAGAGGAAGATTCCACATAGTTTGATGGAAATTTTCTTCAGCAGGGAATCCTGTGTGAGAAGTTTAAAGCAATTAGCATAAATACAATTCACATTCATTTAGCGGAGCTAGAAATAAACTCACTTTCGTTTCAATCTTCTCTGATTCCATCCGTGCTGACTAAATACCTTTTATATAATAAAGGAAATCAGTTAGATGTATAACAGTTTCAATGAATATCCTGAATTTTAAGATGTAATGGGTCAAATTCTTCTTACATTATCACTGAACTTACATTTTACAAAGAAAACTACTGAAGTTTGTGAATATTGCAGCAGATCTTTGTGCTTATATATAATATTAGTCAAAATTGTTAACAATAATTTAACGTAGGTAAACAAGTACGAATCTTATAGTACTAAGTTTTACGTTCCACAGTTATGCCGGGTAGGCTAAAAGAAACGGTGATGATGAGAAATAAATGAAATGGTGGCATGAAGAAAGTAGGAGGAAACGGGAGAACATCGAGAAAACCCACGCACAAGGTATTTGTTCACCACAAAGCTCACTTGGCTTGAGCTGGGATTGAACCAAGGACCCCATGCACCAGAGGAGAACGATCTACCATTGAGCCACCACGTCCCCTACCATATTTTCAGTATAAAATTCATATATATAATATTCATATATATATATATATATATATATATATATATATATATATATATATATATATATATATATATATATATATATATATATATATATATATTGATACAACTAACACAAAACTCGTGGAAAAATGTTCAAAGTATGTGTTAAAAATTTTGAGTGGTGGCTTCAGCAACGTAGTATCACAACTTGCGGCCAGATGCTGATAACCACAAGGATCAGCACTCACTAGAGTCGGGGAGAATCAACGTAGGTTCGAACAATAAGGAAAGGCCTTTATTGGTGAAGCTGTTTTATCAAAATAACAGTAACACTTTGGTTGGATGGACTTCGTGAATATTGTCAGAATGAACTTCTACCTCACATAGCTTATTAGTTGCAATAATATATCCGTAACATGGCGAGGATCGCAACCATCGATTTTCAAAACGCCTTTCCTTCCAGATCACCTGACCTATAGCCTTGGTTAAAAACCATTTTTATTCTATATACTGAACATATTTACACAAGTTTGCAAGGGAAGGATGCTGGGAGGATGAGAGGGAATTCTCCCTACTTAATATTTTTAGAAGAGAAGTATGCCTTACTAGAAACTTTGGGGAAGCGAATGAAATTATACTATTGTCAAAAGCATGCAAATTAATTACAGTAATTCATGTATGGGGCTAGTCAACATATATTTCACATATAGATTAATTAATGGGATAATTAGTAGTTAACGGTGTCCCTAATCTTACATAGGTTAGTAATTATGGGTGTTGAAAATTGTGAACTCTCCATGTCGAAACATTGCAAAATATCAATGACTCAGTTTGCCTCACAAAGAAAACTACTGAAGTTTGTGGATATTGCAGCAGATCTTTGTGCTCCACCCCTGATGGGAATAACAAATATTGTATTTTGATTGTCGTAACCTGCCTCATTACAGTTTTAACTTTCAAATGCAAATTCTTAGGTGCACACTTTACTGATGTTTTAATCTTAGCAATTTATTGTACTGGCTAGCACATGCACCTTTGGTCTCCCATATCCTCCGTGCTGAAGAGATAAGCTAAACTTCAACAAAAGAAGATACAAGGTTTAAATTCGACGTTGTAATACTTCCCACATCGTGATACTTACATAATGATTGCTATGAACCAGCCTAAAAAAATTAAAAGGAATAATATAAAAATTAAAAGGAACATCCTTTGACACCACTCTCAGAACTAGTTTCACCTTTAGATTTATTAATAACCAATTTCTTATTCATAACTAACTAGCTCTATTGCTTGATAGATAAGAAGGCTTATCACTGTAGAAATAAAACTTCGCCCTTGGACTCTCTTCTCTATCAAAAATGTCCACTCAAAATTCTTGTTTGTAAATTTTCTAACATTAGATTTTATATTCTTATACCATTTTCCTCTGGGTCTACCGAAAGATGTCCTTTCTACGGGCTCTATGTGACATTCTGCCCAACTCAGACGTGCCGACTTTATTCGACTTGCACACTGTGCTTTGCAAACGATAACAGATAACCAAAAGAGTTTTATTTTAAATATGGATTCAGAGTCCAAAGAATAGGTGGAATCTCCTTCCTTAACACTCTATTCAAATCAGGAGTGATAAAAACAAATTCATAACATTTCAGCGTTGCTCGCCATAGCATAAAAATTGAATTGATAGCGGCAAACGCTTCTTTCAAACGGATACGGCGTTTGAAAAGCAAGTTCTATCTACTTCTTTATCTCATTAGTAGGATTGGAAGCTGTAGAAACCTGCTCGAACTTCTGGTTTTTATTCTGATCTCCGTAGAGAAAACAGGCTGCATCTCCGATCTGATTCCCGTATTGTGATGGAGTCCTCCCCACTGGTTAGCGCTCGCTCCTTTCGTGCAAATGGTCCTGGGTTCGATCCCAAGTGGAGGTCATTGAATGCATTATGATGGTTCAGATTCCATGTTAAACTGTAGATATGTGTGTCATATAGCCTCGGTGCTGAATGGGACGTTAACTACATAAAACAAAGGATCTATTTCAAGGGGAAGTGACAAAGGGAAGCACTTGCGGTTTCAATATTAATTTCCCACAGTTTGGAAGTAGGACACAGCTTCACCATGTGAATTTTAACTCACTTGATATTTAAAAGATGTTTTGTTCTCACAGTAAAGTGCTGTATTTTTGACAGATATTAAAATTTATTGTAAATGAGGTTTATACAACCTTCAACCTTTTTACAGCTAAGGTTACGGGCTCTCGCATATATATATATATATATATATATATATATATATATATATATATATATATATATATATATATATATATATATCTTTAATAAGAATTATAATTACAGACATAACTAATAAATACAGCAAATAATAAATATAGCGAACTATTCTAATTAATAAAGCTGATAATGCTTATTACCAAGATATGATCTATTTCCCAAACCAATTTCATTAACTTTTTACTTACTTTTCAATAAAAAAAAATATTAACATTTTTTTGATAATTTATTTCACACCATGTTGCAATCCCGAACACTCCGCGGTAGTGATGAACGCAAGAATCTTGGTCTTGCAGTTTTTGCAAGAGTCTTGCATGCAAGACCAAGACCAAGACTCTTGCGCAAGAGTCTTGCAAAAATACCGGTACTACTTGAATTTTCTTTATAGAATGTAAAAAGGGGAAAATCATTACATCTTTCACTCGAATTTCTTGGCTTTAGTTAAAATACAGCTGTAGTGAATGTGTTCCCAGTATTTTATGTAATCCGTGTGAGTCGATGTACCCCTGAAGCATATAGTTACAGTATGTCGTTTTCTGGATCGGTTGGTCGCGTTTTCTGTGGTTATTCGTTTTCAAGCCACACAGGTGTCATTCTAATCAAAGCATGTTGCGCAGAAACAAATGTGTCATTGGTGCTGGATTAGGATGCATTCCTGCATTTTTAAACATGAGGATTACTTATCGGAAAATCAGACACTATTCTATATGTGTCTGTCTGGAATAAACTTAAACCTTTGACCTTCCTGCTGGTAAACTTTGTCGGCTCGTCCTGGGATAAATATAGCAAAAGAAGAATTTGGACTACCTTGCCTCTGCTGACGAAACGCCACAAATGTCCAGTAAGAAGGAATTTGCAAAATAAACATCACAAGTGGCGAGCGCAAAAAGTAAATTTCATGCGAACTTCGAAGTTGTTGCGGGAAGTGGGAAGCATCCCTATAGGTTATGAAAACTATGCAAAAAATCGAAGTATAAAGTGGCAACAAAAATGAAAAACAGAAAACACTCCAAGACTGAAAAATACATCTTTTTATCAGTTCATAGAAACGAAGCACAAAAAGTTTTTCCATTAAAGCAGCAATATACTCGAAATATTGAAGATTTCTTTAAACCTGGTTTGATTATAATCAATATTGTTTTAATTTTTTCTATCTTTTTTGGCCAATATTGCTAACCATATCATCATCATCATCATCATAGCCATTCTGTCATTATTGGCAGGTCACTTGCTCCAACTGAGAAACTTCGATGTACTGTGGTCCTGGCCCTCAGCTAGTTTCTTCGTCTTGACGTAGCAATTTAATACCTTCCTTCAACTACAGTCTTCTTCGCCTCTCCTTCCCCTGTCTCTTCCTCCTCCCGTTTCGAAATGCTCCAATTTTTTTCGTCGCTTTTGCGTAATGTGCATATTTCTGCCCCATAGAGTACATATTAAAGCCAGTAAAACAAAATCGCAAAATTTAATTGGAAGTTTGTTCAATAGAAAGATTAGCTAATCGAAGTTTAAAAAAATGGTATTTCAGTATTCTGTGCCGCCTTCATTTTCTTTCATCAGTGGCATACTGGTTTGACGGCATGGGGTACTACTGACCTTGTACGAGGGTTGTACCGAAAGTAAGGTTCCCGTATTTTTTACCAATAGAAAGCATTGTTTATTGTTATTAATTTATACACCGTTCAAAAGCTTGTACTGTTTGCTATTTTTCGACATAGTCTCCATTTTTTCAGGTCGCTCAGTGTTCGCTTGGCAGCCGTTAGAGATGGAAGTGTTGATCGCCGCTCCCGCCAAGTGCGAGGTTCGAGCAGTAATCCGGTTTCTCCACGCAAGGAAGTTACCGCCCGTGATATTTATCGGCAACTGACTGAGGTTTATGCATGTCTGTGCAGCAAGTCCGCAAATGGTGCAGGGCTTTTGCTGAGGGTCGCACCGAAGTTCACGATGAAGAACGAAGTGGAAGACCGCCGGTGTCGGATGCGATTGTCCAGTAAATCAACAGTAAGCTGCTCAAAGATCGGAGGGTCACTGTTCGTGAACTTGTCCTTCCCTCTTCCGCAAGCTAAAGGAATACTTAGGTGGCAAACGCTTCAAGAGCGACGATGGAGTCAGAGCAGAGGTCACACGCTTCCTCAACGGATTGGCGGGAGACTTCTTCGACTTAGGAATACAAAAGCTGGAGCACCGTCTTCAAAAGTGTGTTGAAAAAAATGGAGACTATGTTGAAAAATAGACAACAGAGTAAGCTTTCGACCGATGTGTAAATTAACAACAATAAACAATGTTTTCTATTGGTAAAAATATGGGAACCTTACTTTTGGTATAACCCTCGTATATTATTATTATTATTATTATTATTATTATTATTATTATTATTATTATTATTATTATTATTATTAGTAGTAGTAGTAGTAGTAGTAGTAGTAGTAGTAGTAGTAGTATTAGTATTAGTAGTAGTAGTAGTTAGTAGTAGTAGTAGTAGTAGTAGCAATAATAATAATAATAATAATAATAATAATAATAATAATAATAATAATAATAATAATAATAATAATAATAATAATAATAATATACAAAATATGCATAACAATGAACAAAAAGTGGTTTGTGTGTTATCTTTGAACTTTTATTTTGAGACCATTAATCTTTTCCACCGTAAATGAAATTCCATCATACATTTGCGCATTTAACTTTTCGTGGATTGCATTCGTAAAATGTTAACTTTTACCAATGTCACTTCCCTCAAGAGTCGCCTTTGTCAGTCTTCACAAAAAATTCTAGGTATAGCAACGTAACCAAAAATGTAGACAGTCATTATAATTGTTAAGTCGATTATCGCTACCTAAATCGAAATTTTGCTTTGTGTTAATGCAAACGGTTATGAAATGTGCCCGCTTATTCCATACAATATTTTCCGTTCATCAGTTTCCATCACGATGTATAGTGATTTTACTATTTGGTCTTAAATACATTATTGCATTGATTTTAGCCTTACAAATGAACGTTCTATAATCAATTTACTTTATACCAAAAATAAAAATTCTTCGTAGCATTTCATTTTCCCGCTAGATATTACTCACAATCAGTGGCGTATTTAGGGGGGGCTTCCGGGCTTAAGCCCCCCTCGAAATCTTACTTACTATAGTAAAGTATATGAAATATCTTGCAGAATTTTCACATTTTCAGGCAAAGCCCTCCCCGAAAGTTAGCAAAGCCCCCCCGAAAGAAAATCGTAAATACGCCACTGCTCACAATGTTCACCAGAGTAATAGAAGTTAACACATTCTCCAATCTACAATACTGTCTACGGGCCTCATTTCGTAACGGTTGGCGCAAAATAAGCGGATTCTACTTAATGCAAATAACGCTATAAGTAATCATATCTATAACAACAACAATCGAGAAGTAAAACTCAAATTTTGCATTGCGTTGACACAAAGTGCTACAATATGATGCCCCGAAATTCTCAGCTAGCCCCAAAATGGCTGCTATGTCATTATTCTTAACTTCGATTTACTCGCTCCGCCTACGGAAACCGATACACAGATAGAAAACTTGCTTGGTTGCCAGCCGCAGCCACAGGTCGCTAACATATGTGCTGTTACGGAGGAACTTACGTGGGTGCACAAGCAGTTACACGTTTCTTTTTGCTGGCTGCAAAGAGCGGTATCCCAAGGTTTGCCAAATCATCACTGTCCACGAAAGCGAGAGGGATTGCATTCAAAGCGTTAACGGCTGTCTTAGTATGTATTCATGTTTGCGAAAAATATAGAGGAACTAGTACCATGAAAAGAAGATAATAAACTGTAAACGTATTATTTTAAATTAGTTTATACGTGTTATATTAACTTCCTTTATTAATGTGGCAGGGCTACCGCCGGTAGCCTCGGTTGCCCATAAAATACGCCACTGTCTTTCATGCGTCTCAGCGGTAGGCTCTCCAGTTTGAAAACCAGTAGAGTATTTGGATCTGTTAAAAAATATAAAAGGATTACGAAACGTTGTGATTTATCTTATAAGCTGTGAAGCGTGGGCACCCATTGAAAAAAAAAAAAAAAAGTCATTGCCTATGTTGTACACTATCATCATACTTACACGAAGGTAAACTAAACTATATTGTATTTAGGAACATACATTGTATTGGCGCAGTGTAAAGTTTATTATCCCTTATATATAGAGTAAAATTTACCTATGGAAAGCATACGATTTCTTAATGCAAGACTGGCAAGACTCTTGCAAGCAAAACCAAGACCAAGACCAAGACTGGATGTGCAAGACTAGGAATAAGACCAAGACAACCCGGTGGGTATTCTGTTATTATTGGCAGACCACGCGCTGGAACTCAGAAGCTTCTATGCTCCACGGTCTTCCGCTAACCTCTTCGTCCTCACGTACGATTTTTCTGTCTTGGTATGGTCCATTAATTGTAGTTTCCTGCCACCATACCCTGTAGCAGTTTCCTCGGGATACAGCTCCTTGTTAGCCAATGTCCCAATCAGTTTCTCTTCCTCTTTTTATTAATATCTAAAATTGTTCTTTTTCCCCGCCATTTCTAAGAACCTCTCATTCGTTTTCCTCTCGACCCAGCTAATTCTCTCCATTCCTCTGCAAATCCACGTTTCGAAAGCTTCCAGTCATTTTTCATCATTTTTGCGTAATGTCCATGTTTCTGTTCCATACAGTACAATACTCCACACGAAGCATCTTATGAGTCTTTTTCTCAACTCTTTTTTTCAAGGTCTCACAAAATAATATTTTCTTACTCGTAAAGGCCTCTGTTAACACTCCTATTCTTGCTTTTATTTCACGTTCACTTTTCATACCATCACTAATGATACCTGGGTAGTATCGAAAACTAGCCACTTGTTCTATTTTCTCACCTCCAAATTCTATATTTGACACTGTTCGCTTCGTTCCAATGACCATGTTTTTTTTTTTTTTTTTTATTTCTAACATTTATTTTCATCCCATGTTTTCACAGCCCTTCCTCAAGTTTTCTAAAATCTTATTGATTTTCTCTGCAGATTCTGCAACAAGCGCATTATCATCTACAAACCATATACACCTAATCATTTTACCTCCTACTGAAATACCGTCTTCATATTGTAGACTCTTTTTCGCTATCTTTCTAGATAGATATTAAAGAATGTAGGAGAACTCCCCTGTCGAACTCCCCTTCGAATCTCTTCTCTGTCATTTCCTCTCCCATTCTATCAACTACTTGTTGATATATCCCGTAGCATTTTTTGAAGTACCTTCCGTTCAGGTACGTGATCCTCTGTCCCGACAGGGACACCCAAATAGAAGAATTTTGTTTTTCAGAGAATTTCGGAAAATTTTTCCAAATATATAGATTATGACACGTGTGTAGTGATGTGAGGTGGAAAATTTTCCGCGGAAAATTTTCCGTTCTAAAAAAATATCAGTAATCAAGTAACAATTTCTCAGCAATCATAAAATTGGTTGAATTCATGTACAGAAATGTAAAAAAGTGAAAGATCGTTTAAAGAATCTGAAAATGTTCATGGCTCAGACAATTTTCAGTAGTATGTAGGAACAAGTTAATCATTTTTTCATGAATCGAAATATTTTCTGTCTTATATGGAAAATTGAAGAACTTTTTATGAGTCGGAAAATTTTCATCATTTTGAAGCAAAAAGTAAAACCACTTTTTATGAATCGGAAAGTTTTATTGCTCTGTAGAAACAAGTGAAAGGAATTTTCATAGATCGGAAAATTTTCACCACGATATAGAAACAAGTAGAAAAACTTTTCATAAGCCGGACAATTTTGAATATTATATATAGTGATGTTAGGTGGAAAATTTTCCACTATATTTAACTGCATATTTAGCTACAAAATTGAATTTCTGTAGAGGAAAGTTAGTCAGCAACAAATTATAATTTTCCAATTAGCTTTCGGGAATCGGAAAATTTTCTAATATTTCAAGTTGGTAAGTAATTTTTACACAGTGTTTCTCTCTCTCTTCATCTGCGAGCTCCTTTGTTGCTAAGCGGTTAGCATACGCGCCTTTGGCATGGAAAACCTGGCTTCGATTCCCAGCGAGAGCTCATGTAGTTCGGATTTCACGTTAATCAGTTGGTCCCGTCTTATATAGTCTTGCTGCTGAAAGGTACCTTAAACTCAAAATTAACTCAATTCAACTCCTCTCTCTCTCTCTCTCTCTCTCTCTGTGTGTGTGTGTGTGTGTGTGTGTGTGTGTGTGTGTGTGTGTGTGTGTGTGTGTACGCAAAGTGCAGAGAACATGAGTTCGTAAAGTACAAATATCCCATTCTATTATTTAAAATTTCAATTTATTAAAAGTCATGATATTTTCCGATTCATAAAAACATACTCCACCTATTCCTACATCGTTGTTTAGCCGTAAAATTTATCGGTAATAAATATTATCTTAAAAAGTTTCATGAAGTGAAAATCTAACGATTCTTCATTTCAAAAATATTTCAAAACCTTCAATGCGTTCTTCCCTCAGAATCCACCTTTGATCTTACAATATTAGATTTCGTCAGTTTAATACGCATAAGACGGTTTTCTCATAGCTTTACTAGTTTTATAGATTTACATTCTGCAACATTTATAAATAAGTAGATATAATAGAGAGAGAGAGAGAAACACTATGTAAATTTTTACTTCCCAACTTTTTATGAATCGGAAAATTTTCATCACTGCACGTGTGTGTGTCGAATATTAGTATCATTCTAAAGAAGATGTACAAGCCATAAAGATACGATAAACATGCTAGAAAGTGCTTCTTGAACGTATTTTTTTCGAATTTCAAAATGCTCAACATACTTCCAAAAGTTTTTTTTTATATTCATACCTACAGACTGTATGTCAATGAAACTTGGTTGAAATATCAGGCAATCTAAAAAATACTGGGCCTTGTGCGCAAGAGATGATGTTAGTGTCATAAACCTCAGGGCATATGAGTGACAGCGAATTAGGCCTAGTTTCATTTGGCAGCTGACAGTTGAAGCTAGTAGATGTGCAAAAGGTGTTGGAATTCTTATATAATCAGACGAAAGTTATTGTTCCTTGAAGATAAGTGAACTTTCCGCAAAACTATGCTACTAATGCTTTGAAACCGATCGGGTCGGTTCAGCTCTGGTCGGGTTGTCGGGTCAGGCTACTCGGGTCGGGTCAATCGGGTCAGCTCGGGTCGAGTCAATCGGGTCAGCTCGGGTCGGGTTATCGGGTCGGGTCAGTTGGGTCAGCTCGTGTCGGCTTGTCAGGTCGGGTCAGTTCACTTTGGTCAACTGAGTTTAGGTTGAGCTTAAACTCGGCTGGAGTCGAAAGCTGCTGTTTTTCACTAGCTGCCTAATTAAAAATAACAATTTTCAATTGATTTTATAGAAACCATAAATATATTTTGAACACTCGCAGCTAGTGTTTTTATGGTAAATGCTTATTTTTGTACTTGTGTGTACTTTAATTTTTAAATGTGGAATTTTTATTTTACCAATCGACTGTAATATTAATATCTACGCCAATATGGAGTCTGGATTTAGAACAAAACTAGAAGTTGTTTAATCAAGGCCAAAAGAATGATTGGATATGGACGACCAAGCCCAAGCAGGGCCGCGGTGGCCCAGTGGTAGAGAATTCATCTCTGCTGCATAATGTCCATGGTTCGATCCCAGCTTGTGCTAAGTGGGCTTTTTGGTGGAGAAACGCCGTGTAGTGGGTTTTCTCGGGGTTCTCCTATTTCCTCCCACTTTCTTCATTCCTCCATTTCATTCATTTCTCATGGTCACCATATCCTTTAGCCTCGGTGCAGAATTGAGGGACCTTAAACTGAATATTTCATTTTATTTCACCAAGCCCAAGGACATCGATACAAGAACAAGATAAAGATTGGATATGCAAGACGAAGTGCATAGTAATCTTGCTCTTTGCCTTGTTTTGGTGATCAACAAGTAGCGATGAGCATATTTTCTTGCTTTCCGTATAGTATGAAAGATCGTATTCAAAATCACACTTGGTCTTCATTTGTACCGATGAGGCGAGCATTCTTGGCTCTTGTATAGCATGAAAAATCACCAAGACTACGAAATGCAGGACCAAGACTTGACTGTACAAGACAAAGAATAAGACGCAGTATTGATGACCAAGACCCAGGGTGCGAATTGTTTGAATTTCATTTGTTGGGCTGAAAGTGATGAAATAAAATTTGTACTTTATAATTAATTATCATACTGTATTTTTAAATTTTAATTACAAAATTCATATTATGTATCTTCTTACTTGCAACTATATATACTGTAAAATACGTTTTAATTACCAAGAAAGAAAAATCAAAGTGGCACGGGTCCCGGAATCATAAGAACCTATTTTGGAATGAAAGTTGAAGGGTTGGAAAAAATCACAGGTGTTCTCCCGTTTCCTCAACCCTTATCATTGTAGTTAAACGATTTCCTTTTGTCTCCGCTAAGAGACTTTTGCTACTGCCTTCCGAGAAGACCCACTAACGTCCGAGCAGGTGAGAACACTGACCTTGAAGAAAAATTTCGTCACATAGAACTAAACCAAGAAAAAAAAAAATAAATTTCTCCCACGTTGGACATTGGTATCAGTTATAAAAAGAAATAACCAAACCTCAAAAGTGCCAAATATTCATTAAGATGCATATACAAATCCCCCGCTTGATCTAGCTAGTGGTTAACGTGTAAGACTTCGCTACACGTGGTTCGGGTTTAATTCCCAATGGGAGTGTGTTTTGGCGTTCACCCAGTGTCGTGACCATAGTGCTCTCAAACGGGTCGGATCAGCTCGGGTCGGGTTGTCGGGTCAGCTCAGGTCGGGTTGTCGGGTCGGGTCAATCGGGTCAGCTTGGGTCGAGTTGTCGGGTAGGGTTATTCTGGTCGGGTCAATCGGGTCAGCTCGGGTCAGGTTGTCGGGTCAGGTCAATCGGGTCGGGTCAGTCAATTCGGGTCACGGGTCGGGTCGGGTCGGTCTTCAACCCCACCCGACCCGACCCGTTGACAGCACTATATGCTACACCGGTGTATATTTTGCATATTTATTTCTATAAAGATAGAAATGCTGCGCAAGCCTGTGGAGGAATGTGTACTGATTATGGGCAACATACGTTATCAAAAGCAATAACCAAGAGATGGTTCAGTTGCTTTCGTTTTGAATTTTTCCAAGTCCAAGAAGCTCCTCACAGTTTACCACCAACCACAGCAAAAATGGATAATATCCTGGATAAAGTCGAGCAAGATCTACATGTAAGTAGCCAGGGCATTTCCAAACAGTGTTAGACCATTTGGAGAAACAACTACAAAGAAAGCTTGACGTCTTGGTGCAATATGATCAGACTTAAAAACATTTACTTTATTGAATTTCTTTCTAATTGAGAATCTCTGCTTCCTGTCTTCACTCTTTTGTGCGTGCTCTTCTGACGTGATATCGGTTGCTTTGGAGTTTAGTGTCCGTCTCATCACCGAGGCTACATTAGATGTGACCCTACAGATTGACAAATGATTAGAATATGCATCGAAGGTGCACATTATATCCATATAGCAGGAGGGAACTCAATTACAAATTTATGGTCTTATATTAGACAAGCCTTCGACTAGCTGGGAACTTCACCCTCAGACCCCCAAATTTGCTCCGCCTAAGGCCTCGCACCTCATATTTCAGCATTTGTTTCCGTCCTCCATACGGCAAGAATTCGTTTATGGAATTAAAAATTCTTTGCGGAAAGTTTAAACCCTTTCTACCTTAGAGTACGCATTTGAATTAAAGTGAAATAATAAAAACCCTGTTTTCCCAAGTCCCAATGTGTTCAAAAATTAATTTCAAATGGTTCACACATTTTCTCGTGACAATTAAAAATGATAACCTCGAGTCATTTTTAAATATTAAAAAATATAATAATAAATAAAAATAAAAATAAAGTAAAATAAAAGTAGAATATCCGGAAATGCTGTGGCACCAGCCGGTAGCAAGCCCAAAAATGTATGCGAGGGGGAGGCGATCCAACCGTATTATAGTTCATTTGCAAGCCTACTATGAAAATTTTAGCGGGGTCAGCAAAAATTTAATAGGGACCGTCACCTCCTAGACCCTCCTGGATACGGGCCTGTGTGGCACGTGTCCACTAATTTTGAATATGGAATGTATATAGCAATTTTCATATTCTCAACACGTCTCTAATCTTAAGAGATTTCGAGATATAGCAATCTTATTACAACAATTGCAGCTCCCAATCTTTTTTCTTCCCTTTCCAGGGAAAAATGAAAAAGCGCTACAACAAGTCTTTAATTAATTTAAGTTAAAAGTTTAAAGATAAATTCTTATGTCTCTAATCTTATGGGATTTCGATATATGGACATGTTATTACAACAATAACGTTTTCTGCTGTAAGGTTAACATAATCATAATCAAATGAAAATGTAAAATCTCGTACATGGTTTCGATCGGAATCTATGTTTCAATAGACAACACATCGGTGTATAATCTGTGATTCTTGTTGCATCTTTGTTCCTTAAAATATGACCATCCTTATATTTTAGTTATTAAATTTGTCCTTGTGATTCTTAGTGTATTAAAATTATTTACTTTAAATACATAAAAGCTTTACGCAAACTTTTGGTCTAATACAGCATATTATGTGGTGTGATAAAAGATACATTCTATTTAAGCAATAGAGTTGGTCTTTGAAAAACAATGAAAGTTTAAATGTCATTTAAATGAAATATTTAATCATTTGTTTTGTCAGGAGCAGGGGTAAAAGTGAGGGGTACGAGGAAGGATGCCGTTCCCCTACTTCCAGAAAATATCTATGGCGTCTCTCTACTTTCTAAAAAATACAATGGCAAAGATAAGCACTGAAGACGGCGTGACGTGATGCGTCCCCCTACCTTTTCAGATCCACTTTTACCCTTGGTTAGGAGATATAATTTTGTTGTGTTGGTGTTTGGTGTGGTGATTGCAAGAACTATTTTTATACGTAGTAATAAGATATTCTAGGTACATAAAACACTACTTTCTAAAATATTTTATCAATTACTTTCAGCACACAATATATTTACAATACGGTATCTAATCAGGATAATACGAGGGGTGTTGAGCAATTGTTGTCCCTAATGTAAAAGGCATTATCCGAAGTAGATGAAATTGTACATGGAGCATAATATATTCTTTGAATGTTTAGAGACAGTTTCAAGAATGTCGGCTGTATAATGTTAATGTTCTGCATTGTTTCTCAGGTCAAGTTGAGCGAGGATAGAGAAAAGGAACAAATCGGAACAAAGAACCATCATTAAGTACCTCCAGAGGAAGGGGTTAACACCCAAGGAGATTCATGAAGACATGATGAATGTATCAGCTAATTGCGCCCCTACATACCAAATCATCAAGAAGAGGTCACTTGACTTCCGATGCGGCAGGGTTCGTGTGAGCATGCATGTGGTGCAGGACCACCAGTAACAATATGCACACCAGAAAACATTAACATGGTTCACGACTTGATAATGGCTGACAGACGACTTACTGTGCAGAGGTTAGCTGAGGTTACTAACTTGCCACTCGGTTTAATAGACGGATAGGTGCTGATTGCCACGGATGCTGACTGCCACAGCCAATTATTGGTGCTGATTGCCACGACTGTCGCTGATTGCATTAACAAAAGCAGCGAAATCATTCTCTGTTTCAGCTGTGAGAGCCTGGAATTCATTACCTTCCGATATAATCGAGTGCAAAGGATTCTAGACCTTCAAACGTAGGGTAAAGGATCATCTTTTACATCAACAGAAACTTAGCTTGAACACCTACGCCTTAGACTGCAGCAAGTAAACCAATTTTGTATGCATATTGTAGTATAGAGGACAAGTATTAGGCCTATTGTATCTGAACAACTATTATATTCTTACTTCATATTGGTTTTCTTCAATATATATATATAATATTAGTTTGTAGTTAACTAAACGATATATGTTTATTGTCCTTATATATGTATAATATCTTTATATATATATTCCCAGTGTGCGAATTAGATAATCCATATTGGGGGGGATAAAATTAGGCCAAAGGACATAGTCTGAAGGTTCAAATTTCAAAATGAGACAATAAATGCCTTACTCCCCATATATATATATATATATATATATATATATATATATATATATATATATATATATATATATATATATATATATATATATATATATATATATATATGTGTGTGTGTGTGTGTGTGTGTGTGTGTGTGTGTGTGTGACATCTGTAATAAATAAGAGATTTATTAATTTAATAAATCTACCGACAATAACTAGGCACATATATATTGTCTGACATACACACACCCCACTAAACCTTTCTGAACGTGTTTTAATGTTGTACTCACTCTTGTCCCCGTAGCTCTCTAAGGTTTAGTTAGTTAATAATTCGGCTCGAGCGATAGCCATGATCACAAGCATATGTTAATTTTTCCACTCATATTGAAAGCTTCCACTTTGCATTAATACCTACAGGTTGCGAAAAGAAACCTTACTTCAGTCTTGTGAAAACCACTAAAATTATCAGTTAAACCGGACATTTAAAAAAAAAAAAAGAAAATCTAGATATTAGCCTATCAAATAAGAAATGGATTGTTGCTGGTCCCGATTTCTCACATCAAGATCAAATCGAAGGCCAAATATTTAAAATTTCTCAATTCAAATTTTGAGCTTGTGCTTCTACTTCCCGCTAAAGCTGTGCTCATCACGACTTTTTTTCTCCAAATATCGATTCCGTGATGGGCACAGGAAGTCAACACTTAAAAATTACTTTACTGTTAGGTTGAAGATGAGTTGATTCACTATGGGCTACGTTATTCAAATAAAGTAAAACATTACACTGAAGTTTTTCAGACAACATTAATTGCGTGTACAGCAAACTGTACAGCGAAAAGATGGAAAAATGAAGGGTTAACTTTAAAAAAAAAACGCTTCAGTTCAAATGCTTATACAGACACGGACAATGACACGGAGAACCAGTCGTATTAACAAATGCTGAAACAAATCTTGAATTATTCGCTTATTCACCTAAAAATCACCTTCATTAACATGTCTGCTCACTAGGAGCGTATCCCCCAGCGTGTACGTTAACATATACTTACGAGAGAATACCTATATCTCAGATTTTGAGTACAGTTTCAAAAGTTCATTTCCGTAAACTGTAAAAGCAGTGATTACTATGCTAATTATCACAAATTAAATGCAACTTTTGAGTTGCATACACACAACCTACTAGGGAATGAAGACCATGTGCTAACAAAGAGTACAGTGGAAAATAAAATAACATGTTATAACAAAAATTAAAATAAGATGATAATCGATACAAATATAGAGGATGAATATGACATATCCGAACTTCGCCAAGTATGGTAGAAGAAGCTATTTGTTCACTTCTTCTTGGCCAACCGCTAATAACATTTATAAATCTATATGTGGCTTTGTTATACGCAATTAGTACATTCAAATTCACAAACGATGACGAATTGAAGGGTACGAAGGTACAGTTGCAAGTAACAACCGTAGTCATAATAATATAGTTCTACTAAACAACGTTGAAAATAGTGGGTAATTAGGTGGTAAGTAGAAATGACCAAAACTGAACAGTTTACATCGATCATTTCGAAATACAGCCAGAAGATTAAATTTACAAGAAATAACAAAAATCAGTGAAATTTGGAGTTATACTAAGCATAGTTTGAGGGGGAAAGCGAGCATCCCCGATGGGGATACTTCAGCTGACTTCTTTGGGGGGGGAACAAAATGTGATTGAGGGGGAAAATCCCCCTCATCCCCCCCGGTAATTCGCACCCTGTATATTCCCATGTGACATTCCTGATTGTACTTTTGTTAGGTTAGGTGGTAGAGCAGCCTACGGCTAAACCTCGCCTCATGAATAAAGGCATATTCAATTCAATTGCAAATATGAAGTTGCTGACTGCCACGAACTTGGGAGAAACTGTAATTGGAAAGAGAGGAATTAATCCCTCACACTAAATTTACTCGTATGATTATTAATTAATTTAGTAGGGATTAATTTAGCAAATCTATGTGGCATCCTATAAGTTGCAAAGTTGCTCACTAAGTGAAACAACATACACTTTGATGTTTATAAAGGGATTGTCTTTTCTGTTGTATGTACAATTTGCACATTTCATTGTTTATATTAATTGTTTTATTGTATTATTTAATGGATATGATGGTCTGAAGCCAGCTGACAAGGGAAGTTTGGGAGAAACACTCGCTTGCAGAGAAATAAGCATGTCATTTGAAGGACCAATTCATGCTGATTACATGTAATAAAACTCCTGTACGTTGAGAACTGTTCGAGATATTCAGCTTGAAAGTTCATGAGAAAATGAGTGGATGCACGTTTAAGTATTCTCTCCCATGGCGAAGCCTGATGGTTTGAACTTGCTATTGTTTGATCACTGGGGTTCATTCACAGACAAATTGTCCATTACAAGTTGAATGACGGATAGCAAAGACCTAATGGTTGAGAAGATACCAAAGAATTGCATAGGATTTGTGCAACCGTTTGATGTGTTTTGATTCCGATCAATCAAAGATTATGGCAGGAGATTTGTACATGGTATGAAACTTCATCTGGACGTTATAATGTACCAACGAAACAATCAAATAAAGTTCGTGTCCATACGAATCACTTCCGATCACCGTGATACATTGGATCGTTTCAGTTTGCGTTCTACAAGGCAGGTTACGAACAAATTATGGGCCTATAACTTTTGAATCACTTATCGAATTTGCTTTTTGCTTTGGTTCTGCGAACTGTTCCCACGACGGATACAACGCAATTGCACATATAAAATGTTCATGGTGCAAGGGAGTCTTTTGCCTGCGTCATTTCCTCATAAAACAGAAGAAGAACAGTGATCAATTTTCATCTCTAACCTATGATTATTGTGAACAATGTAATGACTAATTCTATCTAACAAACCGTTAGTTATTGCGAAACTCTTTTCTTCTATTACTTCCGATAGCTTTCAATTCGTATGTCAATATTCGTTACTAATTATGTTGTACTTAACACGTATAAATGTGTATATCCTCATTTTCTCATATAAACTTCCAAGTTGAATATCTCGAACCGTTCTCAACCGTACAGGAATTTTATTAGCTTGTTGTAATAAGATGAATTGGGACTTCAAATGGCATGTTTAGTTTCTCTGCAGGCGAGTGCTTTCTCCTGAGCTTCCCTTGTGAGGGACAGCCAGCAGTGCTTTTTTGATTTAACTTTCAAGAGCTGCTCGAAACCATTTGAGCAGCTGTACACAGTTCATACTGACATAGGGAGTTCAAGTGAGAATACATAAATCGTACCAATTTTGTACGCACCGCTCCCTGACAAAACTGAAAGTACACTCATGTCCAAAATTATTGTCGCATATCTATAACTATCTTCTTGCAAGAATATAATTTGATAATTTTGCAGAGAATCAGGAAATGTATATTTGTGATAAATTTCATAGGAAAAGAATTATAAATACGAAAATCATAATGAGTAAAATAAAATGTAACTAAATGGACAAGAAAATTTTATTTTCGTTTTATTGTTCTTATTTACTGCACTTTTGACATGAAATTTACCACATACTTGTCTTTACCGATTATACACACACTAACATTATAAGAAATACCGGGCGAATTCGTTATCAAATTATATTACTAGAACAACATATTTATAGTCATGCGACAATAATTTTGGACATGAGTGTACATACAGAGACCTGTTTACCGTTGTTAAGTGTTGGTCTGAACAACACGATCCTAAGGTTCATCTAGTTTCTTTCATGCTTCTTGGCGTCCGGTCATGTTACGTCTAGCAACTTTCTCTCAGGCTCGTGGCAGTCAGCACCTTGATATTGGCAATCAGCGCCAGTCGTGGCAATCAGTACCAATAATTGGCTGTGGCAGTCAGCACCCGTGGCAGTCAGCACCCCACCTAATAGACACAGATTTCCACCAACACTAGGAGGTGCACAAGGTATCAGCCGGATAGGTAGCACGAATATTAACCATTGACCAAAAGTGTGAACGAGTCCGTTGTTCAGAGACAGATGTGTGATCGTAGATGAAACTTAGGTACATCTTTACGATCCACAGTTCAAGCAACAGGCATCATGATTCTCCGCCCCCAAGAAATTTAAGGAAATGCCGCCAGCTTACAAGCTTATGACCACGATCTTTTGGGATAGTAAGACCGTACTGTTCATTTATTATCTCCAGGACCAAAAGACAAGTACAGGAGCTATTATTCATAATTGATTCCAAACGTTAGGGAGACAACCAAGGAAAAATGCAGAAGGATGGTACACAGGAAAATGCTCCAGCTGCAGAACAATGTTTCTGCTCACAGAAGTCACCTTACCACCTCCGCTATCGCTGATACCGGGTTTGAAGTACTTGAGTACTCTCTCTACTCTCCAGATATTGCCTCAAGTGGCTTTTACTTGTTCTCCAATCTTAAGCAGATCCTGCGAGGGACAAAGTCTGCCAATGATTAGCATGCTACGCAAGCTGTCGAAGAATGGCTTCTAGCACAGCCATGAAGTTTTTCTGAAACTGGTATTTATGCTCTAGAACATAGGGGGGAGAAGTGCATTACAGTGAGGCGAGATTATGTGAAAAAATGACAAATCTTCTATGCCAAGGACAATAATTGTTGAATACTCCTCGTTTATTGTGTTACATGTACTGTACAATCTGTCCATAAAGCAAAACAACTTCTGTAAGTGGGAATATTACACAACTCAGTTAGTTTCTTGTTTGTTTGCAGTATTTACTAATTAAATACTGCAAATTTACTGTCAATAGAATATCTGCTAGAACAACTAAATGCAATCAAAACACAAGTTTTCATCCTTCAACCAGTATTACACTTACTTATGTTTCTAATACGTGGACCTGTATCACCAATGTATGAACTGGTATTGCTAATGTAAGAGTGTTTTTGAAACAAATTTGTAGAATGAAACTTTAAAAATTGAAGAAGAAATTATGTGATTCTGTAGAAGTATGAGAAAAACTAAAGTTAATATATAATGCAGGAATTTAATATATATAACAAGAAAGAAGGTATTCCAAAACCACGTCTAACGAACTTCAAATAGCCAAAGGGTGAATTTCCTTTCTATGTAGAAGGGGAAAAGGAAAAATCTCGGTCACCCATTATTCCCTCGAGCTTCCACCAATCTTCAATAATTCTGAGACTCTTCCAACATTGCTATTAAAAACACATTCTCTTTGCACAAAACTCACCATTATTTTTTTTTCTTTTAGGTAGTGAAGTATGAATTAAAATAACTACCAAAAAGTCAAGGTAGCAAAGGCATGAAAAGTTGGTCAAAATGGTCATATGAGGAAATGCGCTAATGTTCGATATTTTCTTGCAATTACTTAAATTTTATTGTTGAAAGCAGAAATTCAATAGTACACAGTAAAGACCTGCACGTTCCGGGCTTGGGCGGGCCGACTCTGTTATTTCTTAGGATCGGGTCGGGCTTGGGCGGACCGACACTAATTTCCTTTAGGTCGGGCCGGGCTGGGGCCGATTAATTGCAATTCTTTAATAATTATTAACTTTCGTTGAACGATAATTGGAATAAAGGCAAACGTTGAAGAAGTGTGCCCGTGAAAAATGTTACAAAGAATGCAATAGCTATTTACAGTTTGTGTTGCTTAGCGGCTCCACTTTCACTATAGAGGATTGCAGGCATTGCACGGTAAATTTAACTCTTACCTTGATCTTTACTGAACCCAACATATGACAATAAGGGGTGGGAAAGTTTTGTCTGTCGCTAAACAATATTGCCATCTTCACGTTATGATAAAAATCAAATAAGTACGATTTTTGTTACAGGAAATGCAGTGTTTGTTTTCTCGATGACAGGTAAAGTTCTAGGAGGCAATGGTACCATTCGGGAGGCAAACGTCAGGTTGTGAACCAGAGTTTAGAAAATGTTTATGAGGGTTAGGTCAAGTTTAATACTAAATTTTGAGAAAGATTGGGGCTTGGACCAAGAATTTTAAAAAACTTATCGGGCCGGGCCGGGCTCGGGCCGAAAATCTCCAAAACTTTTCGGGCCCGGGCTGGGCCGGGCCTAGGTACATTCGGGCTGGATTGAGCTCGGGCCGAAAAATTTGGCCCGTGCAGATCTCTAGTACAGAGTGATGTTTATTCAGTTATTTCACAAATATACAAGAAACACTCGTCCAGTGTATTAGGAAAGCTGTGTTATTAGTAGATACAATTATGTATAGAGCAGTGGTTCTCAACCGATGTGTCGCGATACACTGGTGTGTCACGCAATCCCCTAAGATTTGTTGCGAAATTTTAGAATTTAAAAATCATGAAGAATTTAATAACAATTAGTTAAAATCGAGAGAGATTGTACCCGTCAACACCTCCAACAGTAGCAATAATGCTCAGTGCTATACGATTTAAGTATGTAAGTTATTTCACATCTCAAAACTTTGGTAGTGACCCTCTTATAATCATTATAAATACTAATATGTTTCACTATTAACACACACACACACACATGTATATAATTTATAATAAAAGTATCAAACAAGTATGTCGCGATATCCTGGACGTTCAGTCAATGAAGGTTGAGAGCCACTGGTATAGAGCACAAATGATATTCAAAAAATTGTATTTAAGACATGTCTTTCATATAATAATACACTTTGGTGTTTAAAAGTACGTAATTGTACTGTTTTATTTGAGATTCAAAAATGAAATGATTTTTTTTTATTTTTTTTTTATTTTGCGTCCCATGATTATGCCGTTTAGGCTAAAGAAGACGGTGATGATGAGTAATGAGTGAAATGGTGGAATGAAGATAGTGGGAGGAAACGGGAGAACATCGAGTAAACCCACGCACACGGTGTTTGTCCACCACAAAGTTCACTTGGCGCGGGATGGGATCGAACCCAGGACCCCAAACACCAGAGGTGAACACTCTACTACTGAGCCACCGTGGCCCCTATTTGAGATTCAATCCCAATGATACAACCAAGGTAGTGTAATAAAATACACCAACAAATCAATAATAGCATTTTGTTAATCATACCTCAATGATAAATAAACTTACTGTTAACACATGCCTCTCATGAACACTCAATGTTTGGTAAATTAAGTCACGTTTCCCATCTAATTAATGTGCACTAACATCCAACAAATGAGGGTTACTTGATAAATTCTTAACTTTCACGGGTATTGAAGTACCACGACCTGTATTTCTTCTGAATCTCTTCAGTGAATAATCTATTCTATTAATGGGTATTTAAAGTAAAGGACAAAAATAAACGACCGAAAATGCTACTATAATTAATGACCATTTTGGTCGTTTATGTTTATTCCTTACTTTACATTTGCTATAGCTAAAAACTTCATTCTGTGTACTTTGGTGGATTATTTAAGGATATAAGAATTGTTGCAAGACACCTGAAAACTCGCTCATATTTTTTTCTGTAAATATATAACAAATATAGTAGGCCCTATGGTTCTTAATAATTAGTAAAATTGACCGAGTCTAAATTACCTTGTTAAATCTTTTATTATCCTTTTGAAGCTTCGTAAAACATTAACTCACATACAACATAACAGCGAAACTATGACATTACATAACATTATATCTTGTTTGTTTGTTCCTATGACAACCTTCTGTTCGTCGTTCTTAGTTACGTATCAACATTCCATTATATATTTAATATATATATATATATATATATATATATATATATATTAATCTTATATTATTTTCTTTTTCTTCCTCTATAAAAATAAACTGGCTTGTACCTATTTATGAACCAACTATTGCTCGAAGAGAATACAAGTATACAATAAAGAATACAAGTATACGATAAAGAATACAATATACCATTGCAAATATACTACTTATTTTATTGAAAGAATAATATAATGATTCCTTTTGTATTGACTAATAACACAAGTAGTAAACACTTATGACATCGCGACAAACTTGTTTATTTTTTAATTATAATATAAATTATAAGAGAGAGTAGTTTTTATATAAGTTTCTATAAAATAGTGAGTATGTGATACTGTTGATGCTGCAAGGGGTGTTTACTGTTATAATCTGAATCAAAATTGATTTTAACTAATTATAAAGTGCGACAGAATTTTTAAATTCTAATATTTCGCGCTACCTAGGAGTATGGCGACACACCGGTTGGAAACGACTTGATTAATATATGATGAAGGATTAAAAACTAAGGCCACAGGGTCGATATTTCTGGAGTTTCATCTCTTATAGAGGAATAAGGAGTGTGTGGTAATTTTTACATGTAGTTGGCAACTATGCAGAACTTCAGCCACCCTTTACCTACGGCACTGGTTGTAGATAAACACAAATGGTGACTCATTTGGAAAACTGTCCGGTCAGTTATTCGATTAGTGCGAGCGAAACATGTAACCGCGGCTGAAATTCACCGGTAGCTGGTAGAAATTTAAGGCTATGGCGTCATCTTCCTTTACGACAAAGTGCGCCCGCATACAGACCAGAAGACCACCATGCTGTTGAAGCAGTTTCGCTGGGACATCATCGATCATTCTTCCTACAGCCCGGACCTCGCTCCTAGTAACTTTCACCTGTCCTTGCACTTGCAGCTAGGAGACCGTCGTTTCGCTTCAGAGGAGGTGAAACGCTTTATGACAACGTGGCTGAACACGCAAGAACAGGAATTTTACCAGGAGAAAATCTTCAAACTCGTCGCACGATGCGACTTGTCCATCAACCGATATGGAGACTATTTAAAAAAAATAACCTAATGTATGTACTATCTGTTGGTTGTATTGGTTGTATGAAATAATATATACACCTTTCACTGCAGGCTTTGTAACCTTCCTTTCTGATCATCCGTCGTAAAAAATATTTTTCAATCGGTATACTTCATTGTATCAAAAGATACATTATGATAGATATATTTATGATTTTAATGACATATTTGTACATTACATTGTACTCATTCCTGTAATTTATTGATATATTTGTATTTTTAAACCCTAGATGCACTTAAATACATTTTATTGTTGCGTACATCAATAGTTCGTTTATGTTATCATGAAACAATACTTATTTTATTTGTTTGGTAGTATGTTGTTCCAAATGTACTGTTAATGCTGCTCCTTGTCCTATATTTAATATTTGGGATATACAGGGTGCAGCATTTATTTTGGAAGACCCTTGTAAAGTAATAGAGAAATTGCTGAAAGTTTTAAATATGCAAATATCGGAAGGGCAATCGGAAGGGACATTCATTGACATAATCTTCAATACCACGAGATTAACAGTGTTGCTAACATAAAATTGTATTTTTGAAGTGACTCTAGGTAAGGTTGTTATACATTTCAAATACACATATTAAATGAAAATTTACAATACAACACTTATTATTCTGTATTACAAATTAACTATGATGTGTCACAAATTAAAAAAATGGAGGCCTCCTTAACAGCAATAAATCAAGTAAGATGAATAAGTTAATGCACATTGAGAGTACCTTAACGTCGAATACTGTGATCATAATACGAAGTATCTCGAATAGAGAGGTTAATTTCTTTATTTTGAGCCGAATTTGAATGTGCTTCTTATCTAGAAAATATCACTGGTCATGTTCGATCTACAGGCCAAATCTAACGACTATTGCCCAGATCGGATTTTACATTGCAGGAGACTGCGTTGCAGCTGGAAATAAGTATTTTATCCCACTCTTCTTTACAGGCTTTCCACAGGTCGGAGACGGTACGAACTTGACGATGAATCAGGCGCCGCTTGAGGAGTCTGAAAGCACAATAGTCCATTGGACGTTCATCTGAACTCTTGACAAAGGGAATTGCCGCAATTCCAGTTTACTGTTCCATACAGCAACAGAATTTCAGAGATGTTTTTGCCGTGTTGCTGGATGCCTTATCTTAATGTAGTTCAATCTGGTTCACGTCTTGCTCGTACAATTCTAGGTCTCATACTGGTACATTTCAGTCAGAACATGAGTCTGGTAGTGCGCAGCATTGATTACGACGTTTTACTCTACTTTTCGCAGACGTAGTTTGTTCGTGTAAGAGAAACCAGACATGATCATAAACCTTTTTGGGAAATATTCCGCACACCGGTAGATAAATATGTTTCGGCTCTTGCCGTCAACAGGTCTGTAAGTAATGGCATGAACTTTACCACAATCTTTGAGCAGGACCGGCCTTAAGCCGATTGGACCGCCTAAAGGGGCCCCGCGCTAGTGCAGTCTGCTCTACTCAACAGTCTAATTTACTCTCCAGTGCCGTTTTTACTGCATATTAGGCCCAGAACATACAAGTGTGTTGTGTTCAATATGATTACATTTTTTTCCTAATACATGCCATTTTGCTCGCGGGGAGCAGACCTGTCGCTACAAGTGATCAACAGTAGAAAAGCAGGTGATCTAATTAAACTGGTACTTAACCACTTACGTGTCACGTGGGGCCAAACATGCCCTGAGTAGGTCACTGGGGGAGGAAGATTTATTACCCTGACGAAAGAAGGGGATGAAGTGGTCCTGGAAAGTGGAATGACCTCTTTTGTCGTTTGAAACATAATCCTACATGTTTCTTTAATCGAAATTTTAAAAATTATAATTAAAATATGTTTCAGATCATTAGAACTTCAGTACAAGGCTTGAAACACGATCCCTAGCTCTCACAAGCTTTTCTCCATTAATTTAATTATGATCCTACTTAAATGTTTAATTCGATCCGTCAAAATGATGTTATTTCTTTTAATTTAATTCGTTTTCATTAAAATTAATTGAACACTTTTATTTAACTTATAATCTTGAAATTAATTCTCTCGTAGCTACTCGAACACTTTTATTTGACTTGTAATTTTAAAAGTAACTCGATGTTAAAATTCAATAAGAAACTCAGCTTATGTACTAGTTCGTATGCCAGAGCATACTACTTGTAAGAAAATGTTCCGAAAATATTTAAAAAGTATGATTTTTAATGGATTGTTTTCAGTTTGTTCTACTACGTAAATTACTAAGATGAGATACGGTAACTTAGAAAACTTTTTCTGAAAATATTAACAGAACATAACAAAATAGAAATAAGATATGTAGGAGCGGGAAAGGAAAGGAAAGAATATTTATTTATTTTTCATTTTTTGCTGCAAAGCGAAATCCGTTTTCCTTCCAAGCACAGTTCTCAACTGCGCTTGCTGCAGAAACATAGATACAGGAATACTTCCACTACGTGCACTTTCTCTGAACTGACAGCCAACAGCAAATGCTCACGCACGCACAGAGAGAGCTTGTTAGCCACATCTCCACCAGGCGATAGACAGAACGCATCATCTACGCCACATCTACGATCTTCATCGAACGATACATTTTAATCCAAAGAGATTTATCTAAACCTTTACAATAAAAGGTTGAATTCTTTGAACATAATTCATATGCAAGGTTTCGTATGCATGATACAGTATATCCAGTTTTGTTATTCCATTTCAGACCGTGTAAATTTAATGTTAACCAATCAATTTGTTTTTGACAACCTAGTGACAATAAATCATAATCTATTGGTGATTTTACCAAGCAATGGAAATTTACTGTATCATCCCATGCAGCTAAACAAAACTCACGAATGATAAATTCGTTATTAGAAATTTTGAAATCTTGAATATCGATAATATACTGATTTACACATGTTAAAATTTCATTTGTCTAATGAATGAAAAATGAAATAACCTTTCCAACAAATTCTGTATTTTTTAAATGATCACAAACTTTACGCGTAAACCATATAAATGAGATTTCACTATGTTCTTGTTCAAAAACTTCAAAAGGTTCACTAAGAGTTTTTTCAAGAGATAAGTACTTTGTTGCAAATCAACCAGTATTATGAAGAGTACAATTATGAGGAAGATTTAACTTGCATTCCATGCACTCAATGGATTATTGTTGCGTAAGAATACTTTTGTAGGTTTTAATACACAATTGACATTAATGTTTTCATCACTATATAACACACATGAAATATTAGCTCTATTCAAATACATTTTTTCAATCTGGAATGTCCGATTTCCGTCTGTCTTTTCTTAAGAAAATGTCCAGTAATTCCGAAAGATAATCTGTATCACTTAATAATTCCGCATACGTTTCATAGAATTTTTCTCTTGTTAATATTCCAATAATATGAGTGTTGCATACAAGTGAAACACATCTTTTTGAACACTAGGACTTGTTATAATACTCCAAGCACGGGTTTCCAATGACTTTGGGTGCACATTCATACAATCATGAGCAAAATCATGATGGGATCCTTCTCTACATCCATCGCATATTACTGAATCGTTGAAATCCCATTTTTCAATAGCCTTCTTTATACATTCACCTTTTGATGACTATTGCAACAAAAATCTAAACCCCAAAATCGTGATGTTCTTGAAAATACAACTGGAGATGATAGCAGGGTTGGTGAAACTGTTAGCATTGGTCATTCTATTGCATCAAAATCATATTCTTCATCTGACGACGACTCCCATATTTCTGTTTCAGTATCAAATATTGCTTCAGTGTTAACTTCGTAGGGATCTTCTTTCTCAAAGAGATGCATGATTCTCTCTATATATTAAAGTATTTTCATACCCGCAAGGTAATCACGTGTTCAACATTCGTGGCGCCAAAATTCTTTTACATTGCAAATTACCATAGAGGCGTGTTTCAACATGTTCACATACCGCAACCTTAATCTTCTTTGTATTCTCCCCCGACAATGTCTTACGTTCACCTACCGCGGAACCAAACTTGTTTTTATTACTCGGCATTCTGTGATATCTACCCGACACGACGTCGGTTTTCTTTTCTACTTGTCTTAATGTTTTAACACGTACCTGTAACGTCATTACAGAACAACGCTATCTTTCACTCCCGTCCAACCGGTTTCCAAAAAGCGCACGAAAAGTTTAGTTCCCGTCTTTAATTCACCAGAAAAGACGTACTAGAACCACGCTCTGTATATGTACTCCGTACACGAGCTTTCTAGTACGCTCACACTCAAAGAGTGTTCCGTATTCGCTAAGCAAATAATCGAATTAAAGAAAAAAGTAACGCATGAATAAAGTTTATTCCCTCCCCATTTTTAAAATAGGATCACAATTAAAGATTGTTCGACGACTTTGTTAATATTTCGGAATATAATTCCTCTGAGTTTTCTTTAATGGAACCGAGCCAATTAAAATAATTAATATGATCACATCGTTGCTGTTCTATGAAGCATGTATAATTTACGATCGAATGAAATAAAAAACACTCCGATAAATAATTTGGGTTCGAGATTAATTTTATTTTTAGTATTATCACAGCGTAGTTTTTCTATGGAGTTTGTATAACATACGATCCAACACATATCCCGCCTTTCCTATAGGAACAACGCCTATAAAAAATCACGTAATACAGGTCATTCAAACTTTTCTAGAAACTATACACCATCCCTCCTAACGGTCAACCTTTTCCAGGAACCAGTCTGACCACCTAACGGTCAGGGTAATAAATCTTCCTCCCCCAGGGACCTACCCAGGGTCTGTTCGGCCCTACCTGACATGAAAGTGGTTAAGTACGAGTTTAATTAGACCACCTGCTGTTCTATTGTTGACCACTTGTAGCGACAGGTTTACTGCGGGGCCCCCGGCCAAGTAGTTTTGGTTCCATTAAGATGGCTCTGCTACTCTCAGTTATCAAATACACACAACAACATATCGCAATACAGGTGCACCCATAGAGTCCACAAGGAAGGGTATGAGCGGTACCTCTCCCTAAAAGTGAATGAACATTTTGTATTGTAAATTAATAGTTTGTGTTAAGTTCCCGGGCATAAGTAAATATTTTCTTAATTAAATGCTGCAGTAGTTTCTCTATTTTTTTACGTTTACAACTTCTGTTGTAAAAAAATATTCTATTATGTCCAGGGAATATTCTGCACACTCCAACACCCCTAACACTTCCCCAAATTTCTTTACACATACCTCTGGACGTATAAATATGGTTTTCTTTGAGTTTGTATAAATATGTATATCATTACTCAGGGTGCAGACCTTCTTGTATTTTTGCCTTAATACCCCTCTAAGTAAAAGTTCCTGGCATTCTCACTGATTATGCCATGTGATACTGATGTGAATACTGAGATGGTATCAAATAAATCAGCCTCAATGCGACTTCTTTGCATATCCATTCTCTTATTATAGCTATATTAAAAATACAAAATCAGAGGACAATCTTTGCCCTGCGAAAAATATCGTGGATTTTTTTTAAATCAGGTCAGGAAATCGAATATACACTAATGCGTATTGAATTGATGGCTGCTTATGAAGGTTTGTCTTCTAACTCAAATAATCCAATGGAAAATATGTCATCTTCCATCAGTTCCTTTAGGTTTGTGATCGTCTCAATACCATTTGATTTTGTCTGCAGGCGATAGCAATTTCAAACTGACCTACGATGTTCTCACTAGCAGGATGTAATGGGACGTATACGGGAGTATACGGCGTATACCCATCTAATAATCTTATAGTCCAGCTTCTACTCACCTTAAATTTATAAGAGAACAAGCATATACGGGGCAAATACATGCTATATTTTCGAAAATTGTAGCAATGCATCACTGCTCACTAGCGTACATTAGATTTTGCTGAAAAAGATACTGCTGAGGGGAAATCTTTGAACCAACGAATTCATATCAATGTGTATTCCATTATGTCTTACAAAAATAAACTTATGGAAACATTGTCTTCACCATTGTATTTCTCGTAAAATTCTAACCCAATTTGATTGCATTACATGACCTCCTTCCAATTAAAAAAAAAGTATAGTGGGAAACAAGATGACGGACTTCAAGATGGCGGCCATGATAACCATAACCTCAAATAGAAGGCTACTTCCTCTCGGTGTCAGCTAATGTGCTTTTGTTTTTCATTCCTTTACCCGTTTTACAAATACAATGAAATTTTCAATCTAGAAACACATTGTTATGACCTATTCTGATCAACCAGGTTTTTGGCAACTGCGGCCGCCTTTATGGATGGATTCACTTTAATTTTTGCTAGGCTCGACCTTTGATATTCCACACTTCTCTGCCAAGTTTGGTCAAGAAACTAGATTTTCACATCGATATGTTTACTTGTAAGAGAAGAAAATTATGAAATAATGATACAGAACTTTCTTGAAAAATTGCGAGGTACAAGGGTGAAGTATGTATTTTAAAATTCATTCACAGTCTGCATTTCCATTGAGTTATTCTCTGAAAAATTAGCTGCTATAAGCAATGAACAGGTTGAGCGTTTTCACAGAACAGTTTGCAGGTGAGAAAACGTCATCTTATCTACAAAAACAAAACCATTCAACAATTTTCTCTCTGGACAAAGTAGTCTGAGATCTAGACGTTCTGGCCCCACTTCGCGGGAACTAATCAACACTTCTTGTCTTGTCCTGTCTTTTCTGAACTAAACTAAATTAATTGTTTAAATATATCATTTCACAGTCACTAAACGAAGTAGTATTCCTTTTCAGATATGATATACTAATATTCCTATGATATACTAATATGACTCCAATTTTGAATGAAAAATAGCTATAAAAAACATATTCATGCAAATCCATGTCTAACATTGTTTTAAGTTACATATATATATATATATGTTTCGTCTTTTAACATCCACGCACTATTTAACCGCACACTTTGATTGCCATTCATTCTGACTGCAAAATCGATAATAAACTTTTGAAATGAAATGAAAATGATACTTTTTTATTATTTGACATCCCAGAATTTGTTCTTAGGAGATGGATGATTAACGAAAGAGAGTGATTATGAAATTAAATTTTGTGTACTCTCCCACTGGGAATCGAGGTCGCGAATATGTATACCACAGGCGCATGCGCTAACTACTAGACCAGCATTGAGAGAGCAATATATACCTTGGTGCAAGTTAATTGTAAACCTCGGGCCCAGCCAAATGTTTCCAATCGGGCCCGCACCACCTAAGGCCGGCCCTGTCTGTGAGGTAAATCCACGCCTCATAAAGGGTAACAACAAACTTTCACCAATCTCCAACGAGATGATGTTCACACAGATTCTTGCAGTTCCTTATTTGCTCAGCTACATGACACGGCTTCAGGGTGTACACGGTGCTTTTGCGAACGATCGTGAGACGTAAATCCATGTGAATTGCACGGTTGATTGTCGCCTGCGATGTGTGGCATTTGCTGGCTATCATACGGTGTGTATGATGATTTTCGGAGGTCGCTACATGCCGAACCACATCTATAGCGTCGAGGTCCTCCACACGGGAGGTCGGTTTCCTGCTACTCGCGTCAATGTTCTGGGCCCAGGGCTCTGTGCCGCATATTTCCGTATAATACGACTCAGCATCACATGGTATACACGAAAATTACACATTTCTACGATGCGCGACGCCGTGAACTTAGCGCCAGAAAGTTCCCAGGATCTGTTCAGTTTCGGCGGGATCAAATTGCGCTCGAGCACACTGACCTACTGCGTGACTAATGAGATGCTGTTGCTTACTTCGTGACAGTCTCATGGCGATGCGTTGTGCATCTGCAGTACAGTTGCACATTCACTTCGACTCAATTTAAATGCATCAACCTCTGCAGATAGGAACAAACTTAGAAAGAATTGAACGTTTGAGTTATTTAGAAAGTCGTTTTTCGAGAAACTCCTTACACAAGTACCACACCTGTTTACAACAATTTGATGTCTGAAACCGTTCCGGAGATATGATAAACATTGGTAAAATTTGCAACACTATTTATAATTATGTAAGTGCGGGAACTTATAATTACAACTACCAAAACTCGTTGCTGTAATATTAAAGAAGCAAAGAAAAGCAACAATCATTATGTAAATATCCAACACACACCATTTTCAGCAGTAAAGCAATCTCTACCCACGTTATTCTATGTCCAGTTTGAGATATTGCAGTAAATGGATTACAATTTTTATTTCCACCTGGTATATTAAAGAAAACCTTGCATTTTGCTGAAAATGAAATAGATAGATAGATAGATAGATAGATAGATAGATAGATAGATAGATAGATAGATAGATAGATAGATAGATAGATAGATAGATAGATAGATAGATAGATAGATAGATAGATAGATAGATATAGATAATTGTGTTTCATACATATAGAAAAGAACGTTTGCTCATAAATTCTTATGCGAATGACAAGATAGCCTATAAACTAGGCTATATGTTACTTTTAAAAAAAGATAAAAGAAACCTTTCAGTATTATCATAAATCAAATTATTATAGTTCCTGACCAAAAAAATTAATAGATTCACAAGAAATACAGTGGAGTTTATACAGTCAAATTAAAAATATGTACAGTATATGACCTGACCTATTTGTTATGTTGATTTTGAACACATGTCCAAGAACTCTTAACCCCTCCATAGACGTTTCTTGGCTTTTATCTATTTATCATCCTTTTATTTGCATTAATATTCATTAAAAGTTTGTAGTGGCTAGAGCGCGTAAATTTAATGCACGAGATTCCATGTTTGATTCCGGGGGGGGGGGGAGAGCATTAAAAGCACGTCAGCTGTTTAGATTCAACGTCAAACTGCAGGTCTCGTTCTATACGGCATCCCTGTTGACAAAGGACATAAATGCAATCAATCAGTTTATTAGGAAAATCATATTTTCATTATTTTTTTTCAACTTTATGATTTTGAATAAAACTGCGTCATAATCTATTATATGTGCACGCTATTGAAAACTTTATTCTATATTTATAGTGGAAACGCATTACATAAAATGTAACTTAAAATATATCGAACAACTGGAAATCCATGATTTTTTTTTTAGTTTCTCATAAATTACACTTTCCAAACTTAAAAGTACTTCGTGGAAAATGGTGAGAACATCCATAGTAAGTGTTTTAAACTGATTTATTTGGCAATATACACGGTTCTAAAGATATCACGAGTTAAGACGGACAAAAGAACACGTAGATGAATTCGGTAGAGAAACGTGAGTATCACTTATGCTGATCATGACGAGTTATTTCCCAATGTCGTTAAGTAGCCTGTAGTCGTGACCATCTTGATAAGGACAAATTGATCTGAGTTGATCGTGTTTCCATCAAAAGGTACTCTATTAGATTAAATGTTCAAGGCAGAACAATTAACAGCTAAGGACATTTCTGTTTCTTTCCGTAACTGTAAATATTTTTTCTATATGATATTATATTCTATAAGAAAATTAAATAAATCGTACTTCCATTTAAAAGAGCCCACTGAAGCTGCTTCCTGCTCTATATGCCATAACAGTGATGAAAGTAATTTTCGTCACGACCATGTCATAAATTAGCATATTCAAATTTTCTATTATTATAGTAAACCGTGCAAGTTAGAATAACTTATTTTATAGCCTTCTTTATATGTAGAAGACGATTATATTCGGAATTATAGATCGTTTGATATGCTATACTTTTCATAAAGTCTTAATGCATATAAACTTTATTCGATATAATCTTACTATCTCTCTAAGTACTTGAACAGTAACATGTGTTCTATGTGCATGTTGCAGAGATCTATCCCTGATACGATACTTGTGGTTCGGATATCAAGTTAAACAGTTAAACAGTAGTGTTTAATATTAGTAAACGACAGTTAAACAGTAAATCCAAGTCTCCCATGAGCATATAAGTATCGTTGCTAAAGAGAGACATTAAATAAATAAATTAATTAATAAATGATTTAAAATTTGTAGTTAGCAAGAAAGAGATCCTGTCCTCTGCTAAAGTAATCTAGTTTGGATTGATTCAGTTCTGTTAAATCATTTTCAAGAAATAAGTAGCTTCAATAGTGTAATAAAGGGGGAGCGGAGCATGAACTAGAAAATAAAACAAAAAAGAAACTTGGGAACATTGGAGACAACGAAATAAACATTCATGATGCATCTTATGGACTTCCAAGAAGTAATTTGAAAAACTACATTTTATTCTAAGACCATATCGTGATAGAGAGAGAATATAATTTATCGCAAATCAAACACTTAAATATATATATTGGAAAATTATTTACATACATTATTTCATAAGGCAACAAACCAAGAAGTTCATTGATGTCTTCATGCATGACTTCATTTTTGTAAACAGACAGGTTTAGGATATTATTTTGAAGAACGACATAACAAAAACATCACAGTCAGAATTGTAAGTTTGTGAAGGTTGTTATGTTTATCAAAAATGAGTTTAAACACAAGTGTGTACTCCTGTTCTCTTCCGAAAATAATTTAAGACTCGCTGTAGAAAACAATGTAAGTGTCACCTTGTAATTGTTCCACTTATTTTATTTTTTTACTACGTTTGTGCCTTACTTAGATTTTCATACTTCGTTATATGCTAGGTTATATTTCTAAGCAATAATATTTTCTATTTGTGACGTTTGGGCATTATTTACTGTCTTTTATCTCTACTGTTACAGTAATTTTTGTTTCTGACACTTACATTCTTTTCTACAGCGAGTCTTCAATTCCTCAGGGAAACACGGAAATCAATCACAATCCTTTTCCTTGTAGAATGATCTTGACTTTGAACAGGTTCAGTGCACTTTATTGTACTCGCTCTTTTGTTGCAGTTGACTAAATACCGGTGACGTTGCACCCCCACCCTAACTGTGCGGATGGAAAAAAATGAAATGATTTTTTTTTAGTTTTACGTCCCACACTTATGCGGCTAGGCTAAAGGAGACAGTGATGATGAGCAATGAACGAAATGGTGGAATGAAGAAAGTGGGAGGCAACGGGAGAACCCCGAGGAAACCCACGCACACAGTGTTTGTCCACCACAAAGTTCACTTGGAAGGACTGTGTGGATGGAATACCACATCACGGTTAAGTATTCCGTTCAGGTTTTGATAATCCTAGTCTTTGTCAATCAATGGAGCTCCATGCCTAACAAGCAACGTACAGAACAAGGCACGATCAGATCCGATTCAAACTTCGCCCGGAAGACACAGAATACAAAAGAAAAAATGCCAATGCCCATCCAGAAACACTGAAGATATGCTCCGCAACATAACGCAGCACGCGACAATATGATATAAGATAAACGTCGCCAGATACTGTTTATGTCGAAAACGGAAAGGACGAGGAGCACCGGGGTCACATCAAGATATCTGATATACTATAACACTGATTTGGCGGCCATCTTGAAACCACGGTCTTGGATTATAGTGTAAGGTATTGGAATGAAAAGCGGTGTGTGTGACATATCAATGTAAGGTAAAATGCAAAACGAAAACTACACCGCGAAAAACATATGTGTAATGGTGTGGACGGGGCGAAGTGTGGAAGACACGGGCAAAACAAACGTGTATGCGAAGGACGAATAATAGGGCAAGACGCCACAGCAATGGTACGCGAAAAGTAACTGCGACAGTGTCTGTGCATGGAAGTGCATCCGAATTGACACATTGTCTTTCGAGGATATTGGGATTCCGTTTGGGACATTAAAAACCCACAGTTGCAACCCGCGATACGAGCGCTCGTTTGGAGACTACATAAACCACAAAGGACTATTTCTAGTGTTACAGCAAGTTGGCATTCAGCTCCGGAGTGTAGAACATATCTTCTTGGATTGGTCATCAAAAGCATGATTTGAACTACCAGTGATTGAAGCCCATTTAGTACGTTTCTTGTTTAGTTTTCTTCCTGTTTCGTGTTAACAATGGACATTTCGGCCTACGTTTGTTTGAAAGCGTCCTTTCATTGAGCTAAAACACAAACGTATTTAATGTGGAGTAGAAGTATTATAAGTGAATTATTAGCGCACATACTTTTGGTAAACTGCCTTTGGTTTTGATTTTGGTAGAGGCGCAGAATTTTCGGCACTCATCCAATATCGTGAGACAATTGAGAAAATACTTGAATTATGAGGCGGCAAATTCTAGCTTGAGAAACTAGAAATACCAAAATGTATGTTGACGATACTCAACTTAAAGACGCATTAAGGATGAAGTTCTTCATGAACTAGAATATCAGATAGTAGAAGACTAATGACATCAAATCTTTGACTTAACGTTCCTCGATTATGCTCTGTGGGTTGACGGAGATGCATGGTTAACTATTTGAATATTATAGAAGTGACGAAATGTGGGAGGAAACAGGAGAACCCCAAATAAATCATAACTGCTTATTCATACGCAGTCACTGAGTGACGCAACTCGGTGACACAACTGCTTGTGAATCATTGCTTTAAATTGTAGTATTCGTACGAGGCAACTGCAATTGCCGTCACTAAAACGGTTGCCGTCACCGACCTCTCTCGCACAACTGTCTCGAGCAACTCTCAGTGTCCGTCACTCGAGGAAAAGCGGGGACACTGCAGTGACCGTCACCGCATAAGATTGCCAGTGTTATGTTGATGCCAATGTATGTTTTAAAAAAATGATCAGACGAAACATGCACACTAGACCTTTCCGTCCTGCACTAGTCGCGGGTTTTCCACTCCTCCCTGATGGGAGAAATTTTTAACACAATAGAAAATAATAATAATAATGAAAACACTAACACTTATGCATACCTTTGTTTCGTTTTTTTCTTTAAATTTTAATAAATTTTCATTTTGCATATGCTGTGAAGAAAGGCGAATTGCTGCAAATTCACAATCTCTTTTTGTTGTTTTAAATAAAGTTACAGAGAATGAGTTTGAGTTTGACAATATGCATTGATGCAATAATGAAAGAAATTCGATTTGAATTTTCGGCTGTAATAGTTTGAATATTCAAACACTAAGAATTTCATTAAAATAATTAAAATAATTGGATTTTAGAAATTTATCGAGATTGATATTGTGACAAAGTGTTGATGAAAGAACATGCACAGGAGGGATGAAGGGGAAATGACGCACAGCATACTCACCGGTCTCTTCGTAACGTTAAAATTCCATTTAGCTTCGACCAGGGCCGTGCCGTGGGGGGCGAGCGGGGTAACAGCCCCGGGCGCCGAAGTAAGGGGGCGAAAAAATCGGGATAGAAAAGGAAAAAAGATGAAAAATTACTTGCGGGCGCCATCGTGTAGTCTCGCCCCGGGCGCTGATTTTCCACGGCACGGCACTGGCTTCGACGACCAATGATTAAAGCCAATACACTTGCTAATTCAATAATTATTTGAAGAGAGTTTAATTTGATTTCTATTATTATTATTATTATTATTATTATTATTATTATTATTATTATTATTATTATTATTATTATTATTATTATCATTATTATTATTATTATTATACTTTTGCACTTTTCTTCATCTTGCTTACTAAATTGTTGTTCAAACTGCTTCCCTCAAAATGTTGCGCAACTAGACCCGGGCCTGATGGTGAATCCAACCCTTCCTAGTCGTCCATTATGTTTTGTTCTTTGGGTATTAGTCATTTATATTAATCATAAGATTTTCAGCCACCCCTAATGCCAAATGAATCATTTCTGGGTCTACGTTTATTACTATTATTATTATCACGTAGCGGGACTAATAATATTGTACTGTTAGTACGTACGTCCGTTACTCCCACGATAATTCTTGGACAAATGACAATCTTTTATATTCTGTTTTTGCAATAGATATGTGGTGCGATTATGGTATCTCTTCCGAGTTCGTCGTACTTATCTTAAAGTTACAGCTAGTTTTTCTTCCGGCGTAATACTTGTTCTCATCACTGTATCAATCTCTATAATACACCGGTGTATATGTCCGTATTAACTCCAGAGGCTCATCAAATGAAGGTTTCGACATACGGAAGTAGTTTAAGAACTTCATTTTGTCTGCACACAGACCACGGTATAACGTATGATACGGCCAGTTTGCAATCTCATTAATAGCATAGGATGCACATACATTCTTTTCCCCCCTCTACCTTTCCTCTTTTTGAGCAGCAAATGAAAACGAAGCGCTTGCTTACTATTAACAGCCATTTCACAAACTGGAATAAATTCAGACGGTAGAAATTATTCTACGAACCATATGAACTTAGCAGTCGCCGAATGGACACTGCAATCTCGAACCATGAATGGCTGTATGTGTGTTTCTGCATGATCCGTGTATTTCTATGTGTCCTGGCAACACCATACATAAATTGGGGAATAAAAGGAAGAGAAAAACAGAACAGGTCAAGAGGCCTCGGTATCTGCTGCCTGTTGCCTGGTTTGTATTTCTTTTCACAAACAGTGACGCAACTAACAAGGAGAAGGCAGACTTTGGTAAGTGAACTTCGGGGCCATTTTTTGCGGGGAGGTAGTGCACATTTAAAGAGTTAATATAGCAAACTGGGAGAACGCAATGGGCAAAAATAAAGGAGGAAAACCTTCTTCAAAATTTTGCTACTCGCCAGAAATACTCTTCGACGCGCAAAATTATCAAGTGATGGCGTGGAAAAGTGAGTAACGTGTGCAACTCATAAGCGAAGAGTCCCGCGTTCGATTCTCGTTCCAGTCAAACTTTGTTTTGTTTCTTGCTTCAACTAATAAAGTAACCATTTGTAACTATAAATAAAATATTAATTCAGCATATGTTTATAATGAATAAAACAATAGAAATTTAAAAATCACTTGTAAAATCTTTCAATATTCCATGTTAACTAGCAAGAAAATTTAATCTATTCCTTAAATATACTGATATCACGAGTTGTATTATGGTTACGACAGTCAACGGCGCCAATTTCTCTGAAAATTTGGGGGGCATTCATAAAAATACATGTAACAATAAAAAATTGATATTCATAAAAATACAAGGGCCCAAATGAGCTTGGGGGGACGGGCCCCCGGCCTCCCATGATCGGAGCGCTTGACGACAGTCGTTGTGTAATAAATGTTCTTGACGCTTCGTGTCTACATCTGTTGACTGTGCGATTTACAAAGGAGTTGAGTGGGAAATCTCCTTTGCTAATACTGGATGTTGCTATAACCAAAGCAGATTTCCCTCTCATTACCCTTGTAATTCTCACACTGTCAACAGGTGTAGACATTAAGCTTCAAGAACATTTTATACACAACGACTGCAGTAACAATAATATTTACGGAAGAGATTAAATTTTGTTCCTAGTTAACATAGAACATCAAAAGAATTTACAAGTGATAGAAAATTTCTATTGTTTTATTCATTATAAACATATGGTGAATTAATATTTTACTTATAGTTGCAAATGCCTACTTTATTGGTCGAAGCAAAAAACAAGAAAAAGGTTTGACTCGAACGAGAATCGAACCTGGGACCCTTTGCACTTGAGTCGCTAATTCTTTTTTTTTTAAAGTTAACTGACTCACCGAACGTGTCTCAGTAACTTACCTGAACTACTTATTACTTAATTTTATTTGCTTTACTCGTTTATTTGACTTTTTTCCAATCACCTAGAACGACAGGGACACGAACACAGAAACATAGAGGACAATTCAAGTCACAAAGGCTCTCCCACCAGGAATCGAACCCGGGAACCCGTACACCAAAGACGCACGTGCTAGGTACTAGACCAGCGGGAAGGGCTTCTCCCTCTGCCACGCAGTCACTTGATAAGTTTGCGCGTTGTACAATATATGCGTCGAGTAGAAAACTTTAAGACGTTTTTTCTGCGTCATTTTTGCCCATTGCGCTCTCCCAGTTTGTAATATTAACTCTTTTAATGTGCACTACCTCCTTGCAAAAAATGGCCCCGAAGTCCACTTACCAAAGTCTGCCTTCTCCTTGTTAGTTGCGTCACTGTTTGTGAAAAGAAATACAAACCAGGCAACAGGCAGCAGATACCGAGGCCTCTTGTCCTTTTCTGTTTTTCTCTCCCTTTTATTCCCCAATTTATGTATGGTGTTCCAGGACACATAGAAATACACGGAACATGCAGAAACACACATACAGCCATTCATGGTTCGAGATTGCAGTGTCCATTCGGCGACTGCTAAGTTCATATTAACTCTATTAACTCTATTAACTCTTTTATAACACCTCGCAAAAAATGCCCTGAAGTTCACTTACCAAAGTGTGCCTTCTCCTTGTAAGTCACGTCACTCGGTGACCACGTGAGAAGGTAGCATAAGATATGATGTTGTCCACCACAAATTCATGTGACCTTGGGTAGAAACTAGGGTCCCCACGCGTCACAGGTGAATATTGTGCAGAAGCGGCGTTAGGTGCGCGCGGCGCCTAGTGAGAATAATGACTACATGGGGCCAGAGGTCTGATAAAAATGCTGATCGTGTTAATTCAAAATCTCTCTCTCTCTCTCAAAATATAAATATATATATATATATATATATATATATATATATATATATATATATATATATATATATATATATATGTGTGTGTGTGTGTGTGTGATGTGCTTTTGTGTCTACTTCTTGGACGAAACATGCTCAGAGCGCGGAGCCTTCCTGAGCGCAGGTCCTAGGGCAACGCCCTACTGGCTACCCCCAAAATCCGCTTGCAGTGTTTTGTGCTTCTAAAGCCCACTTAGACAGTGAAGAATATTAGTAAGAAAACGTACATCGGTAGAAAATGTGAGAATATTGATTAAAATGTAACCCTTCCTTAGAATATTTTATCATATTCATAGCGTTGCGGAAGAGAGGAAGTTAGATGAAATATAAACCATACTCGACAATTTCTTCTCCTGCATTTCATGATATAATTTATTACTTGCTTCCTGCTATAGTTAGCCTATATGGTCTTATTTGCTTCTTAGTAGTAATTATGTAAAAGAAAAAGAATAACGTAATCTGAAAGTGAAGAGGTGCAATGGGGACATGAATGAGGAAGAGTTTTAGAGAAACAAAACTTTTTCCTTTTCTTTTTCTTTTTTTTAATATGGTACCTGAAAACGTTCAAGTGCATTGATGTGCACAAGTTATATTAAATTAACTACTAACGTGTTAATGATTTCACGATCAAACGTAACTTTCTTAAAAATGTAGTAACAGTAAGTATGATGGTATTAACAAAATTAATAATACTTATGATTGTATTAATGAAGCAAGAAAATATTTAGATGGATGAAGTACTGTTAGTAGTAATGGTTTCAATAAGTTATAAATCAAATATTTGAATTAAGAATTGTTTTTTAAAAATTAATTTCGCAATATATATGCTGCGAAGATGCCTATGTCTAGAGGTACATAAATGTAAAGAATGAGAAGCTATGACTTAAGTGAAAGTTTTGCATGCACATTTAACATACACGAACAAAAAAAAAAAAGTAAGTAAGTATTAGAAAAAAATGACGAAGATTCCTAAAACAAGGAAGTTGCTCGCATAAATAATTCAATGGAATTTGAGAAGTGTTATCTTTTCTTTTACAAGAGTTTTATATATATCCCAGTATTGTTGATTTTTTTTTAATAACAGGTGGGATATTATTTGATTTCTATATCAGTCGCACGTTGCTAACATCGCATATATTTCATCAAAGCCTACTTGTTTATTTCAGTCAGTCAACTGCTCAGTCATAAACTTACTTGTAATAAAGAGAGAGACGTGGTTAATTGGCATTCTTTTAAGTAAGAACAATCATACTATGAAGACTCATCGGTGAATGATTTCTTTCAGCATCAAGAATGTATAGTACAAGAGGAAACAGCTTCACATGAGAAAAAAGAAATGTTTCCCAACACTGTTTGAACTCATGGTCTTATCGAATACCCACAAAGATCTTACCTGAAAATTTATGTGAAATTTTTTTACACTGAAAAAAAAATCCTACGTAGGTTGTAGTTGTAATATTGAAACAACTTATGCATTTCAGCTTATGTTACACATTTAAATCTGTATGTAACACCCTGAGCAAGTGTTACATTGTTGCATGATTTAGTTTGTACCATCTTCATACATATATACAAACATACATACACACTCACAAGAAAATTTATAAAAAATAAGTCAATTTTAAAATAATAATAATAATAATAATAATAATAAAATTATATTTCTAAAAACTAAAATCAAACTGGCGGAGAATGAAATTGGTGAAACTTTACATTCTCTAATTTCAGCTGGGGCCGCGGTGGCTCAGTGGTAGAGCGTTCACCTCTCGTGCTATGGGTCGCGGATTCAAACACTGCTCCCACGAAGTGAAGTTCGTGGTGGACAAACACCGTGTGCGTGGGTTATCTCGGGTTCTCCCGTTTCCTCCCACTTTCTTCATTCCACCATTTCATTCATGTCTCATCATCACCGTCTCCTTTAGCCTAACCGGCATAAGCGTGGGACGTAAAACTCAAACGTTTTTTTCTAATTTCAGCTATATCGCAAATCCGCAACCACTATAATTATTAGCAATAGCCGGGAAGAGCAATGTAAGTAGTTAAAACGAACAGAATTGAAAATTCTGATATTCCTTAATTCTCCCAAACTGGAACTCCATTTATGAAGAAAACAACAGGAAAAAAGATACTCTTCAACATAAAACAATGTTAAGAGTATGAAAAAATAGAAGTGTTCAAATAATACTCAAATAATGGAAGGGGTATTATTTTTTAAATAGTTTTGGGGCGATTAAAAACCAAAACATCTCACACGATTATGTTCATATTTCAAAAATGTATATTTTATTAATACATCTATAATGTGAATTGAGTGTTGTTTCTTTGAAAAATCCACAAGGGAGAATGTACTCTGGGAGTTGAGTTTTGTCCTGGCGATTTTCTCGAATATGATGCTAGACGATTGTCTCCTTATTTGAAAAATAAATATTTCATTAAGAACCCTATAATGTAGCCTTAGACTTTTCTCCTGAAATTTTCCGAAAACGGGTACTCATCCGAGTATTTTAAAAAAGATAATCTCAAAAATTTCTCAGACAATTTTCTTCATATTTCCTAAATAAACATTATAGACACACACACACACACACACACACACACACACACATATATATATATATATATATATATATATATATATATATATATATATATATATATATATATATATATATATATATATATATATATATATATATATATAGAGAGAGAGAGAGAGAGAGAGAGAGAGAGAGAGAGATATTTTGAATTCACACGCTCAGCATTTTTATCAGACCTCTGGCCCCACGTAGTCATTATTCGCACTAGGCGCCGCGCGCACCTACCCAAGGTCACATGAATTTGTGGTGGACAACATCATATCTTATGCTACCTTTTCACGTGGTCACCGAGTGACGTGACTTACAAGGAGAAGGCACACTTTGGTAAGTGAACTTCGGGGCATTTTTTGCGAGGTGTAGTGCACATTAAAAGAGTTAATATTACAAACTGGGAGAGCGCAATGGGCAAAAATGACGCAGAAAAAACGTCTTAAAGTTTTCTACTCGACGCATATATTGTACAACGCGCAAACTTATCAAGTGACTGCGTGGCAGATGGAGAAGTGGTCTAGTACCTAGCACGTGCGTCTTTGGTGTACGGGTTCCCGGGTTCGATTCCTGGTGGGAGAGCCTTTGTGATTTGAATTGTCCTCTATGTTTCTGTGTTCGTGTCCCAGTCGTTCTAGGTGATTGGAAAAAAGTCAAATAAACGAGTAAAGCAAATAAAATTAAGTAATAAGTAGTTCAGGTAAGTTACTGAGACACGTTCGGTGAGTTAGTTAACTTAAAAAAAAAAGAATTAACGACTCAAGTGTAAAGGGTCCCAGGTTCGATTCTCGTTCGAGTCAAACTATTTTCCTGTTTTTTGCTTCGACCAATAAAGTAGGCATTTGTAACTATAAGTAAAATATTAATTCACCATATGTTTATAATAGAGATGCAAAAAAGCCGGCTTTTTTGAATCAATGGTTTTTTTCACATAAAAAGCCGGCTTTTTTGGAAAAAGACCGAGAATTTTGGAAATTTTGGCTTTTTTCATTTTCATGATTTTTCTATCCAAATAGCTTTCTTATAGTATATTCTGTAAGTAGATAAGATTTCCACGACCTGAATGCCATATTTAGCTCTGTAATTCACCATCAAGATGGATGGAGCACATATTTTACGAATTAAAGCTAACATGAAGAATGTAGTATTTGAGGGCAATTTTACAGGTTATTTAACTTTATTTTAACTTTTGAGTTATCGACATTTTTTTCCTTCTCTAGATCATTTTAGTTTGTCATCCGTGTTTCTACCAATTTATACAAATAATCAATAGCGGATTTAGAAAAGTACTTTGGTAGGGGTTTCTCTGATTGTTTCGTTTTCTAAAAAGTCCTAATTTTATTTGGGAGGTGCTTGAAGTTTATGAGTACAGGCATAACTAATATTTCGTTTCGTTTATATGTTTAGCAATAATCTTCCGGATACAACCTTGAAGATCATTTTATACTGAGAATTAGTGGCGAATTTAAAAAAGTGTTTTGGGAGGGGTTTTCTTACTACTAATGTTTAGTTTTTCTAAATATTCGTAATTTTTATTTGACGGGAGCTTAAAGTTTATGAGTAAAAGGCATAACTAATAGATATTTCGTTCGTTTTAGACATTCCACAACTTTGGAGAACAGGCTTCAGTCCGAAAGACCGATCCTCTAACCTTCGCAAAACCGTCACTGCTGGTAATTAGTAATAATAACGATTTAAAAACAATAAGAAAGGAAGTCGGCCAACTTCTACACTCCTAGTCGGCCAGTACACGCACTATTTCTAGATTCTCAGATGGAATGAAGGAAGGCTTTGTCAGAATGGTCGAATGCTGGGTTGAATCCCGGACTTCCCGATAGAAGCGCAAAAGCCAACCACTCAGTCACGTTTGTTGTGCAGTTGTATTTAGCTTAACTTAAATATATTCCCTAGTCTTTTTTTTTTTTTTTTTTTGTTGTTCCGTAATGATATGTTGAATCCCTCTTGTTAAAAATTCAGAAAACTTGAAGACTGGGTAAACCGTGATGGTGGTCAAGGGCGCCCATGTTGTGGTTTCCAAGGAGGGGAAGTATAAGCGACGTTTCAAAAATAGTTTCAAATTTTGCTGTAACTAATGTAAAAATCCTATTGGATTTTCAATATTCTGAAGTACATTTTCCTCTAGGGGGGGCAAGCGCCTCCTTAACCCCCCTGATGGGCGCCCTTGATGGTGGTTATAAAAAACTTGACTGTAGAATTTCAAGAATATACAGAACCATGTGCAGCCTTTAATTGTATCATACAAATCTAAGTATTTCTCTTATGTTTTATTTTAATTTTATTTTGTTTCAAAAAGAGGGTATGGAATATTTTGAAGTAAAAATACTACATACAATTTTGGTAGTTATTTGTGTATTTTTTGAAAGAAGTTTTTACTCTTAGGGTTGGCTCGTTTACACCAGCTGTTTTTTTTTTTAAATAACTGGTTTAAACTAAAAAAATTAAAAGAACAAAAATGCGAATCGTGTGAACTTCATAGTGACGTTTCACATGTCAAACCATCTGCATTAGTCTTATTTCCTTTTCACCTTTTAATCAAGGTGTCCCATGTTCAATTCTCGGTCGAACCACAACCCTTCTTTCATGTGTAAACCAAGTACTCTTTCGGATGTCACTTTAAGCGAAAGTCTTCTCCTTGATAACCTCGGTATTACGTAAGGATGTTAAGCCTAAACATACAAAACGAAACCAAATTATATATTTCTGCATGCCTGTTGTTTTATAAAGAAGCGAAGGTTGCTTAAATATATTGATTAAAATTGGTAAAATTTATCGATTGCCTACTTAGCTTCCAACATTAGCTTGGATTGAACTTTCAATGATACCTACATACTAAATTTGTAATTTAATACCTGTTTTAGAAAAATAAACATACTGCTGAACAAAACTGCACTTATTTAATATAAAAACATATTTACACGTGACGTTTCCATCTTCTATCCAAGATCCTCATCAGACGTACACTCACGTCTGATGAGGATCTTGGATAGAAGATCGAAACGTCAGGTGTAAATGTGTTTTTATATTAAATAAGTGCAGTCTTGTTCAGCAGTGTGTTTATTTTTCTGACTTTATTCGCAAGACGTTGGCTATGATTGTGTGTCACTCAGTTTTAGCGTACTGATTATAATACGTTGACCATTAAATTTTACATGCAAATTAAATTTTACAGGATTTTCCCGTTATTGTTTTACATTTAAAAGAATGACGGGATTTTCCCGATGGCTAGGGCGGGAGTTTGTCAATTTAAGAAATTTACTGACCGGACTTCTTTAAGCTTATGTGACCTCTTCCAGCATAACCCCGTTGTTGAATAATAACACCAAGGCGAAACAAACTTATTTCTGTGAATATGTAATACAAATACATAAAGCAAAATATCTAAATCAAAAAACCTGGTTTAAACCCCAAAAAAGCCTGGTTTAAACTGCCCCCCCAAAACGGGTTTTTGGCATTCTCAGAAACAACCATGGTTCTTGCCAACTCTGCTTACTTTAGTATATAGGAGGTTAAAATGTGTTTATTATATACATTGGTTAATCCTTTGGAATTCATAATGTAAAAATGTTGAAGTAAAATTGTTTAAAATATCTTTTCGAAATTCATGGTTTACTTTCGAGGTTTTATATTATTATCGGCATCAACCACTAATTAAATGACTTTCTGTGTTATAGAGAAGCGAAACAAAGTCTGCTTTATCGATTTAAAGCAGAATTTTGAAAAAAGCCCAAAATTTCCCAAGCAAAAAAGCAAAGCAGAAAAAACCGAGTTTTTTTTCCAAAAAAGCCGGTTTTTTTCCGAGCCCTTGCATCTCTAGTTTATAATGAATAAAACAATAGAAATTTTCTATCACTTGTAAATTCTTTTGATGTTCCATGTTAACTAGGAACAAAATTTAATCTCTTCCGTAAATATTATTGTTACTGCAGTCGTTGTGTACAAAATGTTCTTGAAGCTTAATGTCTACATCTGTTGACAGTGTGAGAATTACAAGGGTAATGAGAGGGAAATCTGCTTTGGTTATAGCAACATCCAGTATTAGCAAAGGAGATTTCCCACTCAACTCCTTTGTAAATCGCACAATCAACAGATGTAGACACGAAGCGTCAAGAACATTTATTACACAACGACTGTCGTCAAGCGCTCCGATTATGGGGGGCCGGGGGCCCGTTTCCCAAGCTCATTTGGGCACATGTATTTTTAAGAATATGTATTTTTTTTGTTATATGTATTTTTTTATTGTTACATATATTTTTATGAATGCCCCCCCTTCCAAATTTCCAGAGAAATTGGCGCCGTTGACTGTCGTAACCATAATACAACTCGTGATATTAGTATATTTAAGGAATAGATTCAATTTTCTTGCTAGTTAACATGGAATATTGAAAGATTTTACAAGTGATTTTAAAATTTCTATTGTTTTATTCACTATAAACATATGGTGAATTAATATTTTATTTATAGTTACAAATGGTTACTTTATTAGTTGAAGCAAACAACAAAACAAAGATTGATTGCAACGAGAATCGAACGCGGGAGTCTTTGCTTATGAGTTGCACACGTTACTCACTCTTCCACGCCATCATTTGATAATTTTGCGCGTCGAAGAGTATTTCTGGCGAGTAGCAAAATTTTGAAGAAGGTTTTTCTCCTTTATTTTTGCCCATTGCGTTCTCCCAGTTTGCTATATTAACTCTTTAAATGTGCACTACCTCCCCGCAAAAAATGGCCCCGAAGTCCACTTACCAAAGTCTGCCTTCTCCTTGTTAGTTGCGTCACTGTTTGTGAAAAGAAATACAAACCAGGCAACAGGCAGCAGATACCGAGGCCTCTTGTCCTTTTCTGTTTTTCTCTCCCTTTTATTCCCCAATTTATGAATGGTGTTGCCAGGACACATAGAAATACACGGAACATGCAGAAACACACATACAGCCATTCATGGTTCGAGATTGCAGTGTCCATTCGGCGACTGCTAAGTTCATATGGTTCGTAGAATAATTTCTACCGTCTGAATTTATTCCAGTTTGTGAAATGGCTGTTAATAGTAAGCAAGCGCTTCGTTTTCATTTGCTGCTCAAAAAGAGGAAAGGTAGAGGGGGGAAAAGAATGTATGTGCATCCTATGCTATTAATGAGATTGCAAACTGGCCGTATCATACGTTATACCGTGGTCTGTGTGCAGACAAAATGAAGTTCTTAAACTACTTCCGTATGTCGAAACCTTCATTTGATGAGCCTCTGGAGTTAATACGGACAGATATTATAGAGATTGATACAGTGATGAGAACAAGTATTACGCCGGAAGAAAAGCTAGCTGTAACTTTAAGATAAGTACGACGAACTCGGAAGAGATACCATAATCGCACCACATATCTATTGCAAAAACAGAATATAAAAGATTGTCATTTGTCCAAGAGTTATCGTGGGAGTAACGGACGGACGTACTAACAGTACAATATTATTAGTCCCGCTATGTGATAATAATAATAGTAATAAACGTAGACCCAGAAATGATTCATTTGGCATTAGGGGTGGCTGAAAATCTTATGATTAATATAAATGACTAATACCCAAAGAACAAAACATAATGGACGACTAGGAAGGGTTGGATTCACCATTAGGCCCGGGTCTAGTTGCGCAACATTTTGAGGGAAGCAGATTGAACAACAATTTAATAAGCAAGATGAAGAAAAGTGCAAAATAATAATAATAATAATAATAATAATAATAATAATAATAATAATAATAATAATAATAATAGAAATCAAATTAAACTCTCTTCAAATAATTATTGAATTAGCAAGTGTATTGGCTTTAATCATTGGTCGTCGAAGCCAGTGCCGTGCCGTGGAAAATCAGCGCCCGGGGCGAGACTACACGATGGCGCCCGCAAGTAATTTTTCATCTTTTTTCCTTTTCTATCCCGATTTTTTCGCCCCCTTACTTCGGCGCCCGGGGCCGTTACCCCGCTCGCCCCCCACGGCACGGCCCTGGTCGAAGCTAAATGGAATTTTAACGTTACGAAGAGACCGGTGAGTATGCTGTGCGTCATTTCCCCTTCATCCCTCCTGTGCATGTTCTTTCATCAACACTTTGTCACAATATCAATCTCGATAAATTTCTAAAATCCAATTATTTTAATTATTTTAATGAAATTCTTAGTGTTTGAATATTCAAACTATTACAGCCGAAAATTCAAATCGAATTTCTTTCATTATTGCATCAATGCATATTGTCAAACTCAAACTCATTCTCTGTAACTTTATTTAAAACAACAAAAAGAGATTGTGAATTTGCAGCAATTCGCCTTTCTTCACAGCATATGCAAAATGAAAATTTATTAAAATTTAAAGAAAAAACTAAACAGAGGTATGCATAAAATAAGTGTTTTCATTATTATTATTATTATTTTCTATTGTGTTAAAAATTTCTCCCATCAGGGAGGAGTGGAAAACCCGCGACTAGTGCAGGACGGAAAGGTCTACTGTGCATGTTTCGTCTGATCATTTTTTTTAAACATACATTGGCATCAACATAACACTGGCAACCTTATGCGGTGACGGTCACTGCAGTGTCCCCGCTTTTCCTCGAGTGACGGACACTGAGAGTTGCTCGAGACAGTTGTGCGAGAGAGGTCGGTGACGGCAACCGTTTTAGTGACGGCAATTGCAGTTGCCTCGTACGAATACTACAATTTAAAGCAATGATTCACAAGCAGTTGTGTCACCGAGTTGCGTCACTCAGTGACTGCGTATGAATAAGCAGTTATGATTTATTTGGGGTTCTCCTGTTTCCTCCCACATTTCGTCACTTCTATAATATTCAAATAGTTAACCATGCATCTCCGTCAACCCACAGAGCATAATCGAGGAACGTTAAGTCAAAGATTTGATGTCACTAGTCTTCTACTATCTGATATTCTAGTTCATGAAGAACTTCATCCTTAATGCGTCTTTAAGTTGAGTATCGTCAACATACGTTTTGGTATTTCTAGTTTCTCAAACTAGAATTTGCCACCTCACAATTCAAGTATTTTCTCAATTGTCTCACGATATTGGATGAGTGCCGAAAATTCTGCGCCCCTACCAAAATCAAAACCAAAGGCAGTTTACCAAAAGTATATGCGCTAATAATTCGGTTATAATACTTCTACTCCACATTAAATACGTTTGTGTTTTAGCTCAATGAAAGGACGCTTTCAAACAAGGAAAATTCGCTACAATTGTTGTACTTCGATTTTCATGAAATTTTGTAAGTAGAAGGTAGATCTACAATGACCGAACATGCTTCTTTTCTTTTCTACAGAAAAACTGTTTAAGGGCACAAGAGTACTCCTAAAATTGTTTCTTAGGATTAAGGATTAGGAAATAAATTTCTGAGTTATCGGCATCTATGGCCATGTTAACTCATCACACATATAAGGGATGACGTCCCTCGGTGACCACGCTCCTGTGGTATTGGAGAGGACGAAAGAAATGGGAAAGGAAGGAAGCGGCCTGGGACCATTATATTGGTACCATCCCGGTATTTACCTGTGTGAATGAGAAAAACCCAACAAAAACCTCATTCAAAAGGACTATTCTTAAAAAGCTGTTACACATTTCCGAACGAGTGTACCCAGCGGGAATCGAGCCCGGGACCGCTCACACCAAAAGCGAAAGCGTTAGCAACTTCGCGACGCGGGGCCACTGAAATTGTTTCTAACCAGTGCCAAAATCCACAGAGAATAATTGAAATGAACTTCATACACAAATAGTAGACATAAAATGAGTAAACAGATGTTTTTATTATTATTATTATTTTCCTGCAAGAAAACATGTTGTCAGGCAAAAGTGATAATTTTAATCAATCTTCAGCATAACCTACAAAAGTGTATTCATGAATTCAAGAAAATTTCACACACATGTAGTAGACATAAAATAAGCGAAAGTTTGATTGTTCTTTCCTACGGTTTAAGGGGGCAAAAGCAACATCTCAAATAGTTTCTAACCAGTGGAGAAATCCACAAAAAGACATGAACAATCGAAATTAAATTCATACACAAATAGTAGACCTAAAATAAGTAAACTCGAAAGTTTTTTAGTACGGAAAAACGGTTTAAGAGAGCAAAAATCTCTTGCAAAACATTTCAAAGTTAAAAGCCTGTTCATATGTTTAAGGTGAATAAGTCCATCGGAACTTCCATATATAAGGTGAATAAGACCATCAGATCACTTTGCGCGAGCTGGGGTCGACCCGGGCACCCCATGCAGCAAAAGTTAACGCTCTGCCACTGAGCCACCGCGGCCCCTATATATATATATATATATATATATATATATATATATATATATATATATATCTTCCACAATGTTTATTTTTTTCCATCGAGTCATAAGTACTTTCCTCCAAAATTTCAACCCTATTGCTCAATATTTACAGGTCTCTCCATTTTAAACCTTTTTGTTTTAGTAGTATTACCAATGATTTAATGCTAGAATTTTAGGGAGGTATACGGTGGACAGTTTTGAAAATATAGCGTATGCTACCTTCGTATAAACTCGTTCATTCGTAAGTTAGGTGGGTAATAGGTATACGCACCAATTTACTCCTGTATACTAATACATTATAGGTGCCAAAACTACAATGTAATTTAACACAGTAGCTGTGCTAATAACCGGATATATATAACTTCGTAGCGTTCATTATGGTCATTCGATGGCGAGTTAATCCTTTTTTCCAAGAAGTTTGTGTATTATTAAAACAAATGACTGTGCTGATGATGTAGCTGAAAGAGATATAAGTCTCATCCAAAAACGTAATGAAGCCTTGACAAAAGACGAGGAACAAAAGCGGATTAGTCTCCGATTGGTTGAAATCCATAGTAAAACTGTTCCCGGTACACTGGAGAAAGTGTTTTTGTAACTTGAGAATACAAATACTGACATTTTGGTCTGAAATGTGTGACAACAACTAACAAAAAAAGGCACAAATAAAGCCACTTGTAAATATGACTTAATTGTACTGAAATTTCGTTAGTTATTTGTATACATCAGAAGGAATAAAATAAGCCTTGTTTCGTGGACCACCCTAATATATATATATATATATATATATATATATATATATATATATATATATATATATATATATATATATACTACTAACGGTGGTACTACTAAAAACAAAACTAACGGTGGTCGGGGGTCCACAAGGCTTATTTTATTCCTTCTGATGTATATATATATATATATATATATATATATATATATAAAATTTTAGGTTGAAATAAGTCTAGAGTAAGCTGACTTTATCTCATTTTAAATGTTACGTTGTATGATAAATGTGAGAAATGTATTCCTATTTTCATTAAGCATGATTTTCTTTGATACAAGACCTATCCCAAATGTATGCAGTTGTAATTAGCAACATGCAAGAGGGTCATTTTATTTAAGCGTGAAAGACGTGTTCGAAAATAAAACTCATACAAACCATGATTTTCATGAAACACAGCGTCAGTTGTGTTTGAAAGTCTAAAGTTCTCTCTATTATTTGAAGTTGATATTAAACAGAGGAAATTTCAGAGCCATAAGGAAAGAGTGGATTCAGTGAATTTACACCATTTTAAATAATCATATCTAACAGTATCTTCCCTAAAAATTATCAGATTTGCACGAAAAATGGCTCGTGTGTTTCATCAGGTTTCTCAGTGAGGTATACTGTTTGGATCGAAGTTAGCGAAGGGTAGGGGCGGATCCAGGACGAACCTCTAAGGGGGGTGGGGGGTCGGTAGGTTGTAATACTGCTACTTAGAGCTACTTTTAAGAACTCTAAACTCTGGGATGGGTTTTATTTATATATAAAATAAGAAAGTTTCCTCTTCTGGGGTGGCGATCGCCCTCCTGGATCCACCCCTGGTGAAGGGTAAAAATGTAAATTCAGTTGGAACTTCGAGAAAAGATTTCAAGGTAATTTTTGTAACAAATTAATAAATAAGTCATTTTATTTGAGGAATAAGAATTACTCTATTTGGTTGGGGTTGAAATAAGTCAAGAGGATGATGGTGAAATCCTTTACATTAGCGGAAACATTTTTAGGTCACTTCTACAGTACGCGGTACCACTAGCCTTTTCTGTATTATTCCTAACTCCAGAGACAGACTTTCAATGACATTTTTGGAAAGGAAATGGATCTTTTTTAAATTGTTTGTTTCGTTTAAAGTTCAGTTTCCTCTAAACGTAAGATTAATATATCATAATATGTTCAATTACAATTTGTTTTGTGGTATTATCAGAGTGTTGTTTCAATTTGCGGAATATCTACCTGAGTTATTGTGATTTGACTTACAACTTCAGATACAATGCATGCCAGATCTTTGACAACATTGATATATGATCTAACAGTGCGTCAAGAATTTCCTGTTTACAAATTCTGTCTATTCGTCAATACATTTTCAAAATTTTTCAAATGTGCTAGTCACTCAAGGTTTATTGGCGAAGAATATACTTGCCTGTCTTTTATTGCTGCTGATTAACAAGCAGCTTTCACTTTGTGACTTTGTTTGTGGTATCCAACATCTTATTGAATAACTCACAAAGGCATTTCCGTATGCTTCTTTAAAGAAAAAAAAATGTAATCTGAGGTTTCCTGTAGGTGGGTTCACGAAACATCTTTCTGAAAGCTCTTTCGGCAAAGGTAACATGACAGTGCATTGTAAGATACATTTAGATAAGTTTTTAGAGGAATGATGTGTGATCAAGGTCGACTCAATCAACCATGCCCTTTGCAATTCATCGTTTCTTAATTCAAAGAATTACACATCTATTTCGAGATTATGGCACCAAACTGAAAATTGTTTGACCATCGAAGATCAAATTTATACATCAAGTGTGAGTGTGTACCATGGGGAAGGAAACACATAATTAGCTATTTAGTGTTTCAATATGCTTAATTGAGCCACTTATCTAACAGTAAGTCTCAGTTTAAATGTCATCCTGAGTTCGATAATATTTCCGATTTATCGCCATGAAGCTTGTCTAAAACCTTAAGAATTAAAGGTACATTCTTCCGTTGAGAATTAACACTGCAAATAAAATACGATCAAATAATATATCCATCCACTGCTAGTAAATTTCAACAATACTTTCACAAAGACAGGGGATAGTCCTGAAATGGCGACAACTTAAGAGAAATTGAAAAAAAAAATCTTTACAAAACTGTAAAGAGTGATACGAAAATGAAAAAAAAAAAGAGTGCATGAGATAGAGCAATATTTCTAGTATACAATTATGTACTACGTTTTTTTTTTCTGGCGCTGTCCTACAAACGTGAAAGAGTAGCAATATATATTTGAACTCGATTGCCCTACCGGCAGTGTTGCCACACTTGGTACAATTGTACCAAATTCAGCCCTTTTGTCATTCATCAGCCCTTTGGTACCACGCTGGCACTTTCAGCCCCTTTTGTGAAAAAGTTGGTGCTATTCTACCCAATTCAACACCATTTAACAAATATTTCTCACATTTTCAAAAGTGTCATTAAGTCTTTCCTTACATCTCACGTTACTCATACTTTATGTTGAACTCTTAAAAAATGCTGTTGAACATGAGGTGTGATGTCATGTATTAGGAATTAATAGGTCTAGGAATTAATTCGTGCGGTTGGTACGCACACATTGAAGCTGTAGTACAAACACAAAATACATAAATACCTTAAGAAAAATATTGTCCATCGCTAGCCACCACTTTCGCCCATCTGTCAGGCAATGTACGGATTCCGTGGCGAAAGAAGTCCTCATCCTTGGAAGCGATCCAGTCAGAGACCCATGTTTCGATATCTTCTGAAGAAGTAAACCGCTGTCCAATCAAATCGTTGTTCATGCAATCGAACAAGTAGTAGTCCGAAGGAGCAACGTCTGGTGAATACGGCGGGTGGGGTAAAACTTCCCATCCGACATTTTCTAAATAGGTTTTGACCGGTTTTGCGACATGTGGGCGAGCGTTATCATGTTGAACAATAAGTTTATCATGTCTGTTCTCCCATTCTGGTCGTGTTCTGGCCAGAGCTTGCTTCAAACGCATTAATTGTCGTCAATAACGTTCTCCATTCATAGTTTCACCGGTTGCAGCAGCTCATAGTACACCACACCTTTCATATCCCACCATATGCACAGCATAACCTTTGCACAGTGAATATCTCGTTTTGGTTGTGATGGACCTGGTTCACCTGGTTTCACCCAGGCCTTTTTTCGTTTAGGGTTCTTGTAATGGATCCACTTCTCATCACCCGTAATAATTCGATGCAGAAACCCCTTTCTGCTCTGTCGTTGAAGCAGCAATTCGCAAATGGTTTTTCGTCTTTCAACGTCTCTGTCTTTCAATTCATGTGGAACCCAATGTGACATCTTTTGAATCATTCCCATGGCTTTCAAGCGTTTGGAGACTGTTGTTTGATCAACGCCTAATGCTGCTGCAAGTTGTTCCTGCGTTTGACACGAATCCTGCTCGAGCAATGCTGTCAATTCTTCGTCTTGAAATTTTTTTGGCTGTCCAGCTCGCTCTTGGTCTGCCAAGCCGAAATCACCACTTCTAAACCGTGCAAACCACTTCTGACACGTTCGCTCAGCTAGAGCATGGTCACCATACACTTCCACCAAAATACGATGACTTTCAGTCGCACTTTTCTGCATGTTAAAGTAATGCAGCAGGACACCCCGCAAAAACACTTTATCAGGCACAAATTGCGCCATGTTCACTTAACTACAAACTGGTGTTGTTGACGCTTTAATCCACTGCCCTATACTACGAACGATACGCGATGACAGGGGTTTGCAACACATGTGTGGATACACGGAACTGTGGGACGCTCCGTTCGTTGCGCCATCTCTTGTCCACCCGCACGAATTAATTCCTAGACCAAATATATATTTTGCAAACCAGTCCTTTGATAATTAGAATGTTTTTATTCAAGTTTCGTTATAACTAATTAAATGTAGGCATAATTAGCACCCGTTGGTAATGCAAGTGCCCTTATTATTATTTAAGAAAAGAAATAGTACTATTACTATTTTTTTAGTGTTAGTAAAAAAAATAGTTTCGAACTAGTACTGGTAAAACAGTCAATTGAACTAACCTAAAGATCTTATTCGATTACTTGTACTTCTATGAGAATGAGAACTTTTTCATTTATGAAAGCTTCCATGTGAATCACAGACGACGGCATAAATATGCACTATATACAGGCTACAAATGAAGTACAGGGAGATGTGCTACGAATTACTAGCGAAGATATAGATAAGAAAAGTAATAAGTTGCGGATATTAATGCAAATAAAGGCATTAAAGTGTCTCTAGACAGAACATGTTTCAAGCAGAATGCCAGTTCCCGCATTTCAGTCAGCACGTGTACAACTACAGCCGAATCATGGATGAGTTCCTTGCGTACAGTTGGGGGCATAGGCTACCGAGGTATTTCTCCACAATGCGATTTGTTGTGTCCAGAGCATGAGTGCGAAACTTTTCTTCATCTGTTCTGTGACCATTATAAATAGCTTGTAGTACAATTTTAAATCTTCTGATTATCGTATCGACATTAATTTCGTAAATGTTTCTTGAACATTTGCGGCGTTCATAGCACAATATAATTAAGTCTAAAAATTACCAAAGTTGAGAAATAGAATCAAAGTTTATACAGTACGTGGAAAAGTTAACACGTACTGTATACAGTTTTTTACAATATACCGCAAAATGGGGGAACATTGGCCCAGGGGTAACATTGCTATAGAGCGGGGTAAATTTGGCAACGTTGTTCTAAGCAAAATTTTTTCTCTCCTTTTAGCTCTTTTTTGTTTAATCGGGTTTCCAACAATTACTTCAACATTGACCGACAATTAGACAAACACAGTACCGTACATTATTATTATTTTTACTTTTGCCAATACGAACGATACCGCCAATTTACAAACTCTAGCCTCTTTCGAGGTTCATTACAGAGTAGACTGGAGTCACAATCAGTTGCGTGCTGTATATCTTCCTTTTTTTCAAGATGGTCAGAACTTACGAGAAAGGAAATGGAAAGAGAATATATAAACCTTATACAGATGAAGATCTACAAAGGGCAATTCAGGATGTTAGAAACGGCATGTCACAAAATGAAGCCAGCAAAAAGTATAATATAAGTAGGGGAACAATCCAAAATCACTTAAAAGGCCAATGTACTAAAACTGTAGAAAGGCCCCCACTTTGACAAAAGAGGAAGAAACAGAACTTGTTAATACTATAGTGGAGATTGCTAAATGGGGTTATCCCTTGACTCCATTTGATATGAAAATAATGGTTAAAAACTATTTGGATAAGAAAGGGGTAAACATGCCCTATTTTTCTAAAACTCTGCCTGGAGACGATTTCATATATTCATTTCTCAAAAGGAACGATATTGTATTGAGAACTGTAAGTAATACTAAGAAATCTGGATCATCCATTACACGTACAGCTGTGGCAGATTATTTTACCAGGATAAAGGATACGCTAATTCAGTAGAGCCTTCCCTAGTGTACAATTTTGATGAAACAAACTTATCGGACGACCCTGGTTCGAAGAAAGTGTTGGTACCGCGGGGTATGAAAAGAATTGAGAGAGTGCAGGATCATTCTAAAATGAATTTATCTCTTATGGTGAGCATCACTGCCGGCGGAGAATTGCTAGCGCCATTTGTTGTGTACAAAGCTAATCTTCAGAAAGGCTGGACAGAGGGTGGCCCTGTAGGAACTTTCTACGATTGTACGAACACTGGTTGGTTTGAATCCAGAACATTTGAGTGCTGGTTTTTCACGATCCTTTTACCACACGCCCAGAAGACGGATGGAAAGAAATTGGTAGTTAGAGACAACTTGGGGTCACATTTTTCACCTACTGTAATAAAAGCCTGCAAGGAGAATCAAATCTACTTCACGACGTTACCTCCGAATTCTACAGATATTACACAGCCTCTAGACGTGACTGTGTTCCGTCCCATGAAGATCATCTGGAGGAAGATCCTAGGTAAATGGGGGAAGGAGAGCAGGGTATCAGGATGTTTACCCAAGGAGCATTTTCAGCTGCTGTTAAGAAGACTTTCGGATGAAATGAGACCTAAGGAGAACATTGTGCTATCTGGATTTCGAGCTACTAGACTTGTTCCGTTTAATCCGTCAGTTGTTCTGGAAAAAATACCGGATGCAGAAGAGGGACAATCAATTAGAAGTTCTCTGGACAAATGTCTTCAAGAGATGCTACAGGAGTTAAGAGGCCAAGTGAAGGAACCGCGAAAGAAACGAGGAAAGAAGATAATTCCGGGTACAAATTTAGGTGAAGAGTTTGCTTCGTCAGGAAGCCAAGATGATTCTGGACAATCTTCGACTTCGGCTGCGAAGATCTCCTCAAACGAAAACAAATGTCACGTGTGTTTCTGTCTCTGGGGTAATTTTTTAGGCCCGAATTGGTTTCAGTGTGTGAACTGTTTAAATTGGGTGTGTGGCAATTGCAATGAGAACACTACAGATCCCTATTATGAATGTTCAATGTGCCTCTCTGATTGAGCACTCCAAATTCTGTTCAACACTATTTTTGTAATTTTCTTCACTCCTTTTTTGTAATCTATGGATGTCAGTTTTCCTATGCACAATTAATGGTTTTAATAAACCCAAAAATATTGTAAAATATTTTTAAAAATACTTTTAGGTGCCAATGTTGCCTCTATTTAGTACAAAATTTGTAAAAACGAGGCTTATAAATTACTTGCCAAAGTTACCCTAAACGGGGTAAAATTGGCACCAAAAAGTATATTTTTTATACAGGTACAAATTAGAATTTTCAAAAGACGTTCCAGATATTTCAAGGGGAAGGTTCAAATGTTATGTTGACTTTTTTAAAAAAATGAATCTTCAATAGTTTGTGAAAAATCTTGAAATAAAACTTTTAAAAAACCTGTCAATGTTCCCCATTTTACGGTAAGTATTATTTGAGAATTATATACAGTAGCTGTAAATGACTAAGTTCAGTTGGTAGCTAAGTTTACAGTTTTAAGTAGTTGGCAGCTAAGATGTAGGAGACATTCTAAGAATCGGATATGTGCTTGAATTACTGACGATACAAGTTCGATTGTTAAGGAATTCAGTGTTTCTTTACTTAAAATCTTTTCAATGTCATTTGTGTGTTTGTGTATGTGCCAACCAGTGCCGGATTTATGTATAAGCTAAACAAGCTATAGCTTAGGGTCCCACTCTCTTGGCGGTCCCAAAAATTTAAAGAAAAAACTGGCTGTAATGCCATTTCCAAATAATAAGAAAAAGCAAATAAGTTAAAACGCGCATATAACAACGGTGTTCTTTGTATTGTTATGTACTAGGCTCTTATGAAGCAAGTAATGGGGACCTGCTTCCCAACCCGTTTGCAATGGAACCTCTTTTGCACAGCTCCGCTTATATTGGGGCCCTCGTTTCCCAGTCCTTCTTGTAATGTGGCCCATGTTTCTTAGCTCTGCTTGTAATGGATACCGTGTTTCAGAGCCCCGCTTTTAGTGGAGACACCGTTTCCCAGCCAATACATTTAGCTACTTTAATAAAACTTTACAGTATAAGCGATACGGTATCTTGTGCTTGAATGTGGATAGAACTCTAGTGCTACCCTTTTGCGTACTCTTTGGAATTCGAAAAGAAATTGAGTCTGGTAACAGTGGATATCATACATAAGAAGAAGACATGAGACGACAAACTGGCAAAATAATAGTAAAATATAAAGGAATTACAGCCCTAAGTGGCAATACTTTTTATTTCGCGAAATTATAGATATTTCACTGTACGTAAGTGTGAGTGCAGAAGTAGGCCTACGTAGTGCGCAGACGCATTTTATAACATTCAGAATTGCTAGCCTTGGCACTGATTTTCATAGTGATCTGTAGAGTGTCAATAACGGATCACTAAAGGAAAGAATAGGAGCAAGTGAATCATAGTGATTTGAGCCATCCGTTCTAGGCATATAAGCCGTTCGTTCATATATATATATATATATATATATATATATATATATATATATATATATATATATATATATATATATATATATATATATATATATATATATTAACTGTATTTTATGCATTATTACGTTCAGAATTGCCCAAGTGAATTTGCCTTGTGTAAGTTAGTATGCACGAGTTTAAATGCATTAGGCTATTGGTACTAGTTACTACATAACAAGGCAAGGCACTAACATCTTTTCACGTCACAGTAAAAAAGAAGCTACGTACATTTATAGATCTTATAATAATTCTATTGCAACAGTTACGTTTTTCAACGATATTTTTATGATTTCCAGCCAGAGGCGGATCTAGCCCAGAGTCGCAGGGCCCTAAGCCCCCAGTTTTTTGAGAGACAAAAATAATTGAAGCTATTACTTATATATTTTTGAAAGTTTGTAGTAAACTCACGATAAACGTATCAGAGTCTGGGTTCTGGTTTGTCCCTCCCCAGTTTTTACCTTCTAGATTCGCCTCTGCTCCCAGCGAATTTGCATGGTATTACACCTTGTATAGGCCTAATCTTCGAGACCTGCATTCCATTTACAGTTACTATAACCTAACCTGAAAAAAAGCTCACACGATTGGTTGAGGGAGGAGTTGAGCTTGAGGCAATACATAGGCCTACTAACCCTGGATGATATTGAGACTGTATTTACCTGCTTTGGATCCCTGGAAACGTTTCAAACTTTTCCAAACTGAATAGAAACAACTTGGAATTAGAAATGATGAGTCCTCCACATACAGAAGCATAGAGTGAAGCGTTGATCATAGTTGGAGTAAAAGAAGACAAAGAAGATTGGCAAGGGGCTTCATTGGGATGCAATTAAACTACTGCTAATTTTACAGTATTTCTGTAATATCTTCAAAACAGTAAGTTAAGTTAATGAAATACTTTTTTTTTTTTTTTTGTAAACGTACTTAGATATCTATTCGGTCCATAAATTGCAATATAGCTAGCATATATTCAACCCCCACCAGAAAAAAAAAAAAAAAGAATGGAGACATTTTGTCACTGAAAAAAGCTAGAAATATAAAGGTCCCCATTACCTTCAATAGCTTAGGGCTCCATCAAACCTAAATCCGCCACGGGTGCCAACCTATAGAATCAGATGCAATGTATTGATAACAATTAAGCCCACTACATCACTTCCCATTTAATCTCTTTTCGAATAGGGTACGAATTTCGAGTAACTTCATCGCTCGTGATGACGAATATGTCTTTTCCTGGTAATGAGGTCCCATTTCGTCTCTTGTAAAATTTATTGGCTTTACTGTTTCAGTATTTAGTTAGTTATATTAATTATTTTCTCTATTAAATAATCTATTATTGTAATGTGTAACAGAAACTTGTAATATTATTTGCAAAATATTATAAAATAATTTTCCGTCGATTATTAATAAAAAGCCACATCTTGGGTTCCTGCTGTTGCTGCAATTGAAGTTGAGATGTGTAAAAGCAGTTGCATGAAAAGGGCTAGGGAAGAAATATTTCAAGAGGAATTTCGTAAAGCAAGAGATTTTGGTACCAAAATGCTGTTTCTATCAAAGTACAAATCCAGCATGTGTAGAACTCGTGCAACATCCCTAGGAGTACCGTTGTCAGCTAAATCAGAATGTGACAAGATTTTTGGAAAACATATTGAAGACATCAATTTGATGAGTAGGCTATTCTGACACAGATGTCAGTTTTGTTGCATTTGATAGCAATGGGACATGTTAGGATTTTGTGAAAGTAGTCTTGTAATCGGTGACAGAATGTTCAAAACAAGTCCAAACTACTTTGATCAATTGTACACATTAACATTCTGAGGTTGAGGGCTTGGTCAGAATTACATTTGATTGCCTAATACTCAACAGAGAAAAAGAAAGTTACGTGACACATCTATCCTTTTTTCACCTTCAAAATCGATTCTGTTTGCATAGGGTACCTAAGATTATGGTGATAGATTTTGAAACACCTATGATAACGGCTATTCGGGAAACATTTCCCGCGTACAAGTTGCGAGGGTGTAACTTCCACTTTAGTCAGTGTTTGTGGAAAGAAATGAACGATCTCGGAATGGTAAAATTATATAAAGATAATCAGAAGGAAAAGCATCATGTATGAGGGCAACTTTATCTTTTTTTTTTTTTTTTTTTTTTTTGCCTACTACGGATGTCAATGATTGGTGGTTAAGAATAATTGAATTTCCACAGGCTATAGAATTAGTGTAAAACTTTAATGGCTACTTTAAAAAAAAACGAGTATGTAGATCTCCATAGCAGAGTAAATGACGTCGTAAGTATATTTAAACAACTTAGAGACATAGGTCGAGCTCTTCCATACTGTGGGTATATGGTTAACCTTGAACAACAGCTCATTTGTAGCAATATGCTTCATGACAACGATAAAAGCGTAACAAGGCTCCTGTTGGAGCCACTTATGGGTTTATCTTGGGAGGGGATTATAAGTAGATCAATTTCGTCCATTACAAATTTCCAGGTGTATTGCCCGTCGTTGGCACATAGGATCAGGGTAGTTTCCAGAGAAAACTGTTAATTTCTTCACTTTTTAATTATTTCGTTATACATTTCAGATTAGCAACTGCTGATTTGTTTATTTTTTTTCATTTTGTTATATACTTTATATACGCTACTGCTATTTGTTTTGAGTTGTTTCTTTCATCTGAACGTTACCATGGAATTTCATAACCAGGAAAATCCATATTCGTCATCACTAGCGATGAGGTGGGCCAAAATCGCTCTCTTTCCGAGAAGCGATGAGATGGGGAGAGATATAATGGAGGACATAATCGAAAATATGTAAATATGCGCCTCTTCTATTGGCACTTTTGACAGAAACATGCATCATACAAAAGGGTAGTACTTTTCTGTCAGACATGATATGTCCTGATCAGGCCGGTAGCTAGCCCAAAAATGTAAGGGGAAGGGGGGTAGAAGTTAGGGGTCCCGATCCAACCCTGTTATAGTTCATCACCATATTATAGTTCATTTGTAAGCCTACCGTGAAAATTTTAGGGGGTCCAATAAAAATTTAGGGGGGCCTAGACCCCTAGATACGGGCCTGGTCTTGATTAAGGTGAAATTTAATTTACAGGCGCAGACTGCAGCTCAAGAATTCTTTATATTTTTAAAATGTTAAAAAGGTTTAAAATTTTGATAAACTAATCTCGATACCATTTAGTACCGTCTCCTGTAATAAAAGAAATATCAACAAATCGGAAATGTACACGAAAACAATGTTCTTTCTTTCATGATCTGTCTTAAATTACTAGATTAAGATACATGGAATGACATTACATGATAATGAAAGGTGAACAAATGATATTTAAAGATTATATTAACAGCATCTTTAAGGTGAAACTAATCACTAAAAGCACTAATGAAATATGTGTGCTCGAGGTCCGTCCGGGAGTACGCGTTTAAACGTACTGATGAGTGATAAATGTAAAAATTGGAATACGCAAGCATGTAGCTACATCAAGAAAAATGTATTATGCGAATGTTTTCTTTCTCCTGACGACTGTTCACGCAACGGACCTGACTAGAATAGTAATTTATCTTCCAACTCCATTGAAACAGTCGTATTTAGAAGATTTCAAGGAGCACAGGAAATAAAAATTCTCTATGTAAGCATTTTCTAGTGAATTCAACGGACACATCAACACACAGTTTCCACAATAACTGCATGTTTACATTTGCATTATGCAGTCTGTAAAAATAGGACATCACCATTACAGAGACATAAACTGGATATTGCAAATTAGAAGTAAAAGAAAGAAAGAAATAAGCTCCACATGGCTCTGTCATTTCTTGACAATAGCCAATCTCATTGGCCTTGAACTATAAAATTAACGGCGCATAAGAAGTACCGTAACAACTATAACAAATCCAACAACGTAAAAAGATTTTTTTAAAGTTTTAATGCTTCGCGCAGCTTGTAAAGCTTCTTTAACTTTTAGAGCTCAATCGTGGCTAATGGTTAGTATGCACGTATTTGGCGCTGGGAGCCGAGTTCGATCCCCGATTGGAACTCATGTGGTATGGATCCTACGTTAAGCTGCAGGTCAATGTCTCATTTAGCCACGGTGCTGAAAGGAATGCTAAACTCTAATTCAACCAATCTATTCTCTGACTTTCAGTTGTCGGAATAACTAAAAATTACCTTCTATGATAACGTGTGTATATTCTTACTCGACATAGTGTTATATCGCATTTTGTAGGTAATATCTTTTATTCAATTGCCTGATTTCCCCTCAAATGGCAATCAAAATGTTACGGAAAAATTGCCGCAATATACAGAATACCTCTTTTAAAATTGGAAGACGTGTTTTCTTTTTCCTTTCCTTTTCTTTCTTTCTTTTTCTTTTTCTTTTCTTTTATTTTTTTTTTTTTCAAAACTATGACAAACATATTTTTAACGCTCAGTTAAATGCCCTTATTTTTAACTTTCCGTGCAGTTTGAAAAGGTATTTCAGACCTTTAAACACAAAAACTGCGTCGTAATTTTTGCGATATTATTTTGTGTTGGTAAAAAGTATAATAGTGTAGATTGTTAAAATCAACGGCTGGTGATTGCTCTGATGTGAGACTAAGAAAGAGTTTACAATGCTGCTTCCGTGGATTAATGAAGCCAACTGTAATTTTCTAGGACACTGTCATATTGAACTAAGCCTACATCGATTATTCTAAATGGCCAGATGCTGTCCAAAACATAAGTTCAGTAATATAATTCATTTTTAAGTTAAATAAACAGGTAACAATCTTAAGTATTTCGTTAATGTTCCTGAGATATACAATTTTAAAAAAAGAGAGAGAGAGAGAGAAAAAAACAGAACTTTGCAGTCAGTACTATAACTTGGAAATTTTCTGGGAGGAGAAGCATTGATATTTGGGCACTCATAGAAAACCAGTTGAGAATGCTCCAAGAGCATTGCCAGAACGAACTTAAAAGGACTGGAGAGATGGAGCGGGAGGACAACTGTAATTGTTCCTAGATGTAAAAGTAAATTTTTTTATCCGCACCTTCTTCTCTTCCTCACAAAAAATAGCAAGTATTACTTACAGTTCTCGAGATATGGCTCCTTAAATATCTAGAAATTTGGACTTTTTTGGCCAATATCTGGGGAACGGTGGCCAGTCGGCCAGTGGCCACCGCTTACTATTTGGAACCAAAATGTTCACCATTCTCTTAGGTATTGATCAACACCAATATGATCTCTGTATGACTTACGGTTCCCGATATTTGGCTCCTTAAATCTCCCGAAATCGGAACTATCTTTTGGCCAATATCACGGGAACGGTAAGTCACAGAGAGATGACATTGGTGTTAATCAACCCCTAATAGAATGTTAAACATTTTCGTACCGATATTAATTGATGACCACTATCCAACTGGCCACTGGGCAAACCAGTGTCAAGTTAGACAGTGGCCACTGATTACTATTTGGTACAAAAATATTTACCATTCTCTTAGGTATTGACCAACATCAGTATCATCACTCTACAACTTATGGTTTCCGAGCTATGGCTCCTTAAATCTCTGGAAGTCGACTATTTTTTGGCCAACGGTAAAAGTGACGCGAAAAATTTCTTCACGCGATCACTTTCTCTTATAGTTGTTGATGCTCTATCGAATTCAGGGTTCAAAATTGGAAAAATCGCAAATAACAGACAGACAGACAGACAGACAGCGAATTCAGTAATGAACTTTCTAAGTTCGTTGAATATAAAGTTGAACCCCCTATTAAAATATGAAGTAAGTTATTTATCTCACTCAACAAACTGGGGGCCTAGGCCCCCGGCCCCGGGCTAAAACCGCCACTGGATGATGGGTCAACAGAAGCATTTTAAATTATCTTGAGTCCTTTTGAAACGGCATTGTGGATTCATTCCATTTTTTACAAAGTTATTTGAAAAAACAATACTTGATACAACTTCAAGCCGTAAGAAAGTATTTCTGGAGGTCCTAATAGTGAACATTTTACTGAAATGGGCCAGTATCACATTTTTAAAATTATTATTTAACAGATTTGTATTCTTTTTGGAACTTATTCCATGGTTCATTCCTACATTCATGTTCGTATAATATCTCATGAAGTAAGAAATTTTATGCTGAAGTGGATTTCCTCGGACGGCAGGGAGCTTAAATGGAAGGGCAGTTGCTCCTCATGTCAGTCAACAAGTTACGACTCCGCTTGCACTACATCGTAGTTTGTCGATACAGAATAATTGATTTCTTCATTTGAAATATAATATAATACACATAATTGGAAAATTAATCATTTGATAACATCTGACTTGTCAACATAAAATACTTCTAGAAAGCTCGTGATTTAAAGATTTCAGTGCTTCACAGCAATTTCAGTTGAACAAATTAAATATGCTTTCACAAGGGAGGGTCAAGCAGTGGCTCTGCTGAGTTCCGAACGAAACAATTGTGTTTGCATTTGATATGTTATAACTACACGAATCCCAAAGTTATGCGTGCCACTGGGCGGAATATCGTGAGTTACAACATATTTTGTAATGTAAAAGCTATTAGCTGGCAGAATAGTTTAAACCAAGTCATTTGTTCGGAAACGGTTGGGTAAATGGAAAACTCAGCCAACACGTATCTCATCATTTTCAAGGACGAACTTTTACGGATAAAAAAGTTTTCCCCAGGGTCCCCCGCAGGATCCCAGACGGGGTCCTACTCAAAATTTTCAAATAACGAGGGGAGTTAAGTAGTACATCGTTTGAAAACTTGTAAAATGAAAGAAAATGGAGAAAGTCTCGACTCTCTGCGACAACCCTGTGCAAAATGTCGGCGGGTCATATTGTAAACAAAAACTTAATTGAAAAGTACATGGCCATCTCTAGAAATCGGAAACGGTGAGACAAATGTGAAAATAGGGAAGGAAGTTGGCATTATTTTCAAAGTGCAACAATTTAACTTAAAACGTGTTTTCCCAGGGCCCCCACAGGGTTTCAGGTGGGGTCCAACTAAAAAGTTTCAAATGGCAAGAGGTGTTAAATAGCACATCGTTTGAAAGCTCTTGTTAAATGAAAGTAGATGGAGCAAGTCTTGACTTTCTACGACAACCTTGTGCAAAATGGCGGCTGATCAAAATGTAAACAAAAGTTTAATTGAAAATCTATGGTCACTTGAATCCAAGATGGCCGCTTAAAACATATGTCATTCATAACAGTACAAATCTAAATCTCTATTTGTCTGTATTATATATTTAGAAACAATAGGAAGACTAAAGAACAGTTGAATTTCGATTCACTTTAACTATTATTTTATTCGATAACAACAGATACATATGTTTTGTTCCTAGTGCACGTTCGTCACGGTTCTCTCGATATCATTTACGTGAATATAACGAATATGCGATTAACACACAACTCTGACTTCCTATTCATACTGCTAAAGAAAAGTTGAACACCTTCGGGTATTTTTCTAATTTTGTCATACGTAGTTCATACATAAAGGACTTGCTGCACCAGTTAGGTTGGGGGCTCTATTGTAACGTATCTGTGATGATTAAATTTTTATGCCATTCCTTGTTTTGATCGCAATATTTCTAGCAATATCAAATATACCAAAAAAAAAAAAAAATCATTTACAAGATTGGCGAGCAGTACTAAACCTCGTAAGTCATTTCAGTACATCGAGCTGCGTCAAACTTTGTTGGTTTGGTCACAGTATTCCAAGAAATAGCATATTTATATAAAACTCATTTTTCAATCTGGCAGCCATATTGGATTACAGATGACACTCTTTGATAGTTTGTGGATATCTACTGTTAACCATAAACGTAAATACCACATTTCGCTTTTCCAACACCAGTGGTTTGAGCTGGTCATGCGTTCGATACATAGTGCGGCATTTTGAATTCAAGATCTCGCGTTTTTGAACATTTCGCACATTTTCGTCACCTATTAATCAACATTAATGCTAAATTTGGTTTTCCTAGATTCAGAAGTTTGGTATGCCTATCCTTCCAATATAGGTTTTAAGTAGGGATGGTATCGAGACGAGACGAGACGAGACTTTGTACAGTCTCGGTCTCGTCTCGGTTCATAAATAACGGTCTCGGTCTCGTCTCGAGTAAAAAATCACGGTCAACAGATGCTTGTCTCGATCTCGGTCTCGGTCTCGAGTACCAAGTCTCGAAAGTCTCGAAAGTCTCGAAATAAATAGTGTGAAATTAAAATAGTGAAAGTATTATTCTCGTACAGTCTGTCGTTTCAGCTTATTTTTTCCTTCCATTTTGACTTAGAATTATGGTATGGTGTACTTCTTCATAGCTAATTTGCTGGTGCTAATGCTTTCCATGCGCGTATTCCAGGTTCAATGATCAGTGGGTATATCACCCTAAAACCCTAATAGAACCCATATTTCACTTTCAGCAATGGACTTTGTCTCATATAGCCTCAGAACTGCCTATACAATTAAACTCTATTAAATTAACTCCAGTACTATACAGTAGTTTATTTCCTTCCTTTGAATCAGAATTGTTCAATTGTTCAATACCTCCTAACGGATAACGCAACACAAAGAAGCACGAATTTATTTAATCGTACCGAAATTGAATCTTTACAATTTCTCATTATTCAATACATTCTGCTTTGACTGTAATTTTAAAAACAGAATATAACGTTCATTATCTTAGCAAATAGGGTAAATCATTACTACAATATACGTATTTTGTTTGAAATTGGTGAAATGCTTTATTAGTTTAATTGATTTATTGAACTTTATACTTTATGTAAGTGTCCGTGTTTAATTGACACTTTATAACACGAACGTCCTGAACCTTGTGGTGGGAGCTACTACACTCATCTTTGCTATGTGAGGTCTCGAGTTGGATCACAAAAAAAGTTAGATTCAAAGTCCGATGTTTCGCATAGTTCGCGTCTCATTTTAAGTGAATTCTGTTCTTATACAAGTTCATAAGATCGTAATGCATTACGTAAGCACATATCCAGTGCCGTAACATAGATTAATCTTATTCTTGAGCTCTCAACGGCGCATGCAAACTTTATTCGAGAAAACTAATCTTGCGTTTATTACGTTGAAATTTTATATTGATTGAAAATAAGTTGCGAAACATGGACATGCATATTATATAAGTATAGGGTACAGCGGGGTAATTTGAATATTTTCAGACATTTTCTCATATATCTCGGAAACTAATTGTTATTCAAATATAAAATTGTGAACAAAAACTTTGAATCTTACTGTTACTTAACAATTTTTCTTAACATAGTATCTGAGATACATCATTGTGAAATTTGGGTATTCAATTTCCCCGCCGAAATTTCGAAAAACGTAAATGTTAGGGGCAATTTGAATAACGAGTGGGGTAATATGAATAACCAACAAAATAAACAAGTCTTATAGAAATAATGTATAAACTATTGAATAGTTAGATTGCAATTTCTACGGTAGTTGAAATAGGCTATGCTAGTTTTGAATGAAAAGAAGTAGGCCTACATAAATTGTAAATATGCGTCACCTATAGCTAGCTATCTTTTTGAATGTAGGCCTACACTAAAATAAATTGTTCAGAACACTGTCTAAGGCAAAGAGCCGTAATTGGTTAATTCATCTTCCATCGTTCGTATTTAACGACAACGACAACAGATAAACTGTTTTCGACCTTCTGCACCGACACAGACTTCGTAGAACTATGTCTTTCAATGCTGGCAACGAATCCAGTCTCCCTTTCTAGCAGAACGTTCTGAATACTAATTAAGAAGGCAAAAATAGCAATACCTTGTTTGACTTTCATTGCCTGCAGCCATCTTTACCCTTAGGCCTACATTTTCGTCACTGGAAGGGGTAGAGGATATCAGTTTCTTTCGAGCATTCATTTGTTTTTTTCTTGGCAGGTTCTGTATTAGCACTCTTCTTTCTTGTAGTGTCTTTGGATTTTGTTGCACCCGATGCTTGCGTCTTTCCTCGGAGGTGTTTTATTCTCATTGCCCGAATATTTTCAGAAGTTGAGTGGCATGATTTTCCTGCGACACGACGTCTCTTCTGCACACACACTTTTTCTGGGCTGGGAAGCACTTGTTGTATGGGTTCATCTATAGGCTTTGTTGGGACAAAGTTTTGAGAGCCATGACCGGAAGAAGAAGGCGCGCTGTTAAGATCTTCTTCCCGAGAAGACTGCTCCTCAAAATATATAATAAGGCCATACGTTTCCGAAGGGGCGAATCGAAATTCTTCAATGGCTTATGAACTAAACGGGTAGATACCATTACATGAAAACCCATTAACTGCCAGTTCAACAGAAGCTGTCCACTTCTAGGCTTCAGTGTACAAAATGCAGAACTGAGATTTACTAATCACTGACCTCGGGTTTAAGTGAATCCAGATATTTGCCTCTTGGTGGTAATTGGCTTTAAGGGCCTTAAAAACAGAGCGATCGAGTGGTTATAATACGTGTGTTGTGTCTGGAGGTAGGTAAAGCATTTCGATGTCATGACTTTGGTAGAACTCTAAGGACAAAAGTTGTGAGTGAGATTTTGGGTTTTACAGTCCGGATTTAGGCGTACGCCTTTGAATATTACTACATGAGGTATAAAAGACCTTCTGGTATTGCAGCATGCTATCACCGTTACATTTTCCCCTCGCTCAACAAATGTTAAACTTACCACATCTTTTCTACCCTTTTCTGCAAAAAATTTAGGGGTCTGTTATTTAGAGGAAAATTACTTTTGTCCATATTATAAATACGGTTAAGATGGTTTATGGAGATCATACTCGTTCATTAATTTTCCCATTAAGTCAAAATAAGAATTCGCAGTTTCCTTGTTAACACTAGAAGCTTTCGCTTTTGACAAACAAATATAAAATAGTAAGCCTATAGTTCTAATTTCACTGCTATTCAAATTGCCCCGTTTTGAATTATCCAAATTGCCCCGCAGTCGACGAATATTCCATTCAGAACGTGGTATGAAAACTGCTGATTAGTTGACGCCAGTGTACAGTATATCAATACTCCACATGCTACTGATACGATTATAATCCAGAGCGGTTTCATTTTATCCAGTTAATAATAAGGAAAGCTTAAGGAAACAACGTTGAAAATTATAACGACCTAAAAATACACACATTCGTACTTACCTTGCAGCAAACAAAAAATCGTATAAACCTTCAGAACCGAAGGAATATTTTGTATTTCTGAGAGCGACTTCTGCAAACCACCACCTACAAATCCACCACAGGTTCACTAACATGGCGAGCCGCGTTTCCACTCCAGCTGGCAAAATGCTTAACATTATTCAAATTCTCCGCCTATTCGAATTACCCCGCTGTACCCTACAGGTAATTCGAGTTATCTGTATCTATTTTTTCTCACTCGCCAAAACAAGTGATTCTTAACTTTCTAGTTTTCTTTTGTATTACTCTTCGTAGTTTTGCTGCAACATGATGGATTGAATAGTCAAAAATACTTTTTTCGCTCTATGATTTTCATTAAATTTTGGATCCATTTTTACCCTACCTTACCTAGTAAAAAGTTATATATTTAGTCTTAGTTGAGGAACCGGTTTTTCGCTTCTGTAAAATTACGAAATTATGACTTGGTTTAGTTTACCTCCGAGGTCCAGATATAATGAAATCATCACCATCATCATAATAAACCATTATCAATCCATTGATGGATGAAGGTCTTTCCAATTCTTCTCCACAACTATCTAACTTGGGCAAATCTTTCCCAGGTTACTCCTCAGTGGCTCTTGATTTCGTCACACCTTCTTGTATGCGGAGGTTTCCTAGGCTGTTTTTGTCTCGTGGCATCCAGTCTAGAATTGTTTTCGTACGTCGATCATAATTTCTTCTTGCAATACGTCCAGCACACTTTCCAGCTCATATTAAATTATTTCATTAGCACCATCAGTATTCATTTCTATATATTTGGGCTACAAATAGTTCGAATTCGCTACTTTCGGAGTACAGACACGCTACTTTTTAATCGTCGGATCTGACAACACTGACTGAATGATTTTAATCAACACAATGTGAGAACCCACATTTGGTCTAGCGGCTAGAACTCTTGATTTCGGTTCGCGTGGTCCCGAGTTCGATTTCCAGTAGGGATAAAGTTGAACGACAAAAGTGGTTCGGATTCCACTATAATCATTAGCTGCACGTCTGCTGTAGCCGCCCTAGCATAACTGTGGGACGTTAAACTAAAACAAAACAAAACAAAAGTGAACACTGTGTATTACTAACTGTAAGTTCTTGAATAATTGCATATAGCTATATGGTATGGATCGAGTTTGAGGTGGTCGGTGGTCAAACTAAAGCAAGTGAAATATAATTAGGGTGCAATTGGAACTTTTAATTAAGCACGGTCTTAATCTAAAGTGTACACCAGGCCTAAAGCTTAGGGGAAACAACTAGTGTTACTGAAAATGTATCAGTTACATTTAATTTAAGTTACAATTAGCATTTACATGTATTGCTGGAACGAAGATTTAAACATTAACATTATAAGTAGTCCAAAGACTATGAAAAACATCGTCTCGTGAAAGCATTCTTGCACCATAAAACAAATTAGGAGTAATTTTGAAATATTTTGTAGTTTATCTACGTTATTTGCATATTTAGAATAATATTTAGCTATCTATTTAAGTGGGCAATACTGCTTAAAATAATGTAACTGCAACTTCTTGTAATTAAAACCACTAAAAACTATTGTTGTAATGTTATAGAAGCAAACTAAAGCAACAATCATTATAAAAATTTAATAAAAATGCGTCATTTTAAGCAGTACAACAATCACTACCAATGTGTTTGGTATCTCTGATGGCGTTATAAGCATTTAAGTCTTTTGGAATCATCTGCATGATGAGACGTGATATGTCAGCGCGTTTTCGAAGTAAAGTATTTAGAAACATTTAAATTTTCCGTTTCTTGTAACTTTGTTTCTTCATTCATTCGAAATATATTATACCATGATCACAGTATTTGACGCTAAGGTACAGTTGATGCGCATTGCACCGTCCATGCCATTTAAGTTATTAGAGACTTCCAAGCTACATAAATAATGTATGGGCTATTGGGGTTTTGTTAAATAACTAAATTAGAAATATGTAATACTTTACGTAGCGCAATTTGAGAAAATACAACTTTATTTTGCTTTAGCAACATTGCTTGTTTATCTAGTGATATTGCAGAGTATCAAGTAGAATTTCCCAACTTGGTACAAAATATCATCATTTTTAATATATATATATAAAATGCGCTCAGGTATGCACTGGATAAAATGGGCTTCAATCCTACTTTCTTTACACTGGATAGGGATGCGCTCGAGTCGAGACATGTCTCGAATCTCGACTCGACTCGACTCGAATTCGAGTCGAGATTCGAGCCGAGACACACTTTGTAAAATTCGAGACGAGTCGAGACAAACGTGTTTCTCGACTCGAATTTTCGAGTCGAGACGGCTCTTAAAAATCTCGACTCGACTCGAATGTCTCGAAAATCTTTCTATAATTTTTAATATTATTTTGAAGAAAGTATTCACTCAGAAACAGCCTTGAAACCAATTCCAGCTTTTATTCCTTCAGAAAGGTACAGAACGCATAAAATTAATAGTTAATCTTTAAAGATCAAGATTTAATTTTCAGCTCAATTCAGTTAATTAGAACTAATAGTTAATGTTGTTGTATTTGGTTGTACTGCAAATATAATGATAATAATAATAATAATTTATTATCTAGTTAGTATAAAACTATTATCCGTAGTCTAAATCTAGTTTGTATAAAACTATTGCGATAAAGTGAACTTCATAAATTCTCTGAATGAGTAGTTGGTAGTCTATAGTAATTTAGCATAGTTATAATTATTGTGTTTTCGTTCCCATGAACGCAATAGGGTTACGTAACTTCTGGATTATTCGCTTGCCCAAATATTCTGAGGCTTTAATATGTTGCAGCATATCACGAGCTACGGATAATATATAATGTAACATTTGTTGTAAATCACATATTATGATACGAGACTATTTTACATAGTATATCTTATCTAATATAAATAAAATAAAGAGTTTGTTTGTGTGTTTGTCTGTCTGTCTGTGTGCGACCTGGGGACCAGACGAGTGGACCGAGAGTTCCCAAAATTTGGTCACGGGTACCTTAGTCCAGGCCCCAGATCAAGACGAAGCGTTTTCTTAAATTTCGAACCAGGGGGGTCTCGGGGGGGACGTTTACTGGGACCGACCTGGGGACCAGTCAAGTTGACCGAGAGTTACCAAATTTTGGTCACGGATACCTTGGTCCAGGTCCCAGTCTAAGGCGAAGCGTTTTTGTCAAAATTGGAACCAGGGGGCCTCAGGGGGGCGTTTAGCGAGACATGTAGTAAAAGTAATCCAAATTGATCGACATTAGTGTGAAATCCATAGTTTTCACGGTCGCTGAGATCAATGGTGACACTTCCATCAGCGATGACTTGCAAATTCAGCTACTACTGTATGCGGGCCGGGTGTCAGTGGGTGAGGAATACCGAGACATGTATAAATAGCCCATATTGATTGATACTAGTGTCAAATCCATAGTTTTCGCGGTCACTGAAATGAATGGTGATACTTCCACAGGTGTTGACTTTCAAATACAGCCCCCATGCGAGGAATGGGTATATTAAGCTAGTATTACAATAAATGGACTGCTTGGATGCCAAGAATTAGTACAGATAAGTACCATTCACTTCTATGAATAGGTATTTTTTAAAAGGATTTTTGTAAACACTAAGTTATAAAACAATGAACTACATACAGTAGTTATGGTTTTGGTTCCCAACATAAAAGAAATATGGATTGTGCATGAGATATTGAACTTCAACTTTCACTCCTGGAAAATTTCAATTTTGGAGTTAGGCCACTTGGCATCAAAACAGTTCACTGTAAGATAAATACATTCCTCACATTAATAACATAGTTGTTCAGGGGCCTTCGATTTCCATCCTCTCAAATGAAAGCTGAACGATTGCTTGATACATGCTGACTATATAGGAGAAATAGTGTATTAAGTTTTCGAGCTTTGGTGCGTATCCGTATTTACACTCTGATATAACTCAAATCGAGCTAATTGTTTAATGCATTTCGAAAGCTTTTGTTTTTATGCAGCTCATTAAGGAAAATCTATTTCATAATCGTAACATTTATGTACTAAGAAACTATGAACGTAAAGTGGACTCGACCTAGCCCGGTGGCCGCTGTGACTCAATGGCACAGCTCTCACCCTTGATGTGTGAGGACTCTGATTCTGTGTGTGTGTGTGTGAACTCCGCGGCTAGTGTACGCGTCTTTTCCGTGGAAGACTCGGGTTCAATTCCCGGCGCGAGCTCATGTAATTCGGATTCCACGTTAATCAGTAGGTCTACATTTCATATATCCTCGCTGCTGAAAGAGACGGTAAAGTCAAAATCAACTCAACAATATATATGTGTGTGTGCTTATGTGAATTTCCTCGTGGTTGTATGGTTAACACATACGCCTTGATCGCGGGAGACTCTGGTTCGATTTACGGTGGAAGCTCATGAAGTTGTTACCGGTATCCCACTTTAAACTGTAGATCCATGCCTCATATAACCATAGATATAATAAAATATATATGCCTTTGATACACTTATTTTCCGACTTGGAAGCCATCGAAAATTTCCGGACACAGAGTCCCGTAGACCGAAAATGAGAAACATGGGTACAGAGTAAAACAGCCATAGAAATTTAAGCTTTTTAGGCTAACTTAATCCTTACATATAATGCAACTAGCTTGGCCAAGTTATAATGGAGGAAATGCTATCATTGCAACACTCTAAGAATAGAAAATGTTCGCCAGGTATTACTATCCCCCCTCTCCTGCAGAATGAAAACCCTGACTAAAACTCAATATATATATATATATATATATATATATATATATATATATATATATATATATATATATATATAAAATTATTTTGTGTAATGTAACAAACAGTGGCGGATAGTATTCATGTTTCCTTGCAGAGGTCCTTACGAGGGTTCGCTTCCATCTTCCTCTCCCCAAGAACTAAAATAAATTAAAAAATTGTTATTACTTGTTAATCTTGTCCTGTGTGCCTGACAAAACGTAAATGTACTGGATAATTATTTCTTCACTTGCTTCCAGAAAAAAAAGTAACCCATCTCATGTCAGCTAACAAAAGGAGGTAGCGGACCAAAGATAGCCGTTGTTGACCTAAGGTCGTTACACAGCAGGGGTTTCATTCAGTCAGAGGGAAAAGAAAAAATAATTTAAGGTTTCTACATTTGTTTTGAACTGCAATATACTTCTTCCTTTTATTTTAAGAACCATTTCCTTCTCATTTGTCTGCATCAGAAAAAAATGCAAAAAATCACTAGAATGCGCCTATTTACCCAAAGTACGTATTAGATCACTAGTTCAATAGTAAAATCACTAAATCTAGTACGAAATCATAAATGTGGCATCCCTGGGTTGGAGCGAAAGTAATGGTTGGAGTAAAAACTAGTCCGTATTTCTACTGCATTCTGTTGTTGAATTCACAGAAATGTTCAAAAATAAATTCAAGAAGCAAAACACGATCCTACAAAAGACTGTTTACTTGCTCACTGGTTTTCGTATTGTGAACTGAATCTCAAGTGCGCAGTCATGTTGAATACTTCCGTCCCTTTCTACTTTACAACTTGAGGTGGGATGAGGGTCAGGATAGATCTAGTGATATACCGCTAAAGGAAGTGCTTCAGTACAGAGTCGGAAGCGGTATGTATTGTTTATACTACTTACAACGTTACCCCCACATAAAATATAAATTCACCCTTTCTCCCTTCCCTTTTTCGAATACAATGAACCGACTCTTTTGCTGAAGAAAGATGCTAAAAGAAAATTGAAACATCTGTGTCTAAACTTTCTTTAAAGCGCAGTCTTTTGTATTTGTAAGGTTTTGCGAGTGTTTTCGAGATAGCCAAATCTTTTACCAAGGACTTCTGCTGCGAACTGACCTTGAGTAAACACCCGATCTCGCTGTGCTCAATTTCTCTCGCACACGTGAAATGGGTTTGTTGTTTCCAAAACAAATAGGAAGTTACCTTGTGCTTTTGCATTTCTGCACGCACACAGGTACCATTGTTGTTTTAATGATCAGAAGAAATATCAAAACCATCTGATATATATGATACGAAACAGCTAACAGAGGGAGGCAAAGATAAAAGTAGGCCTATAACAAGTTTTCCGCGTGGTACCATTACGGAGAATAAATATTTGATAAAGTCACGTAGATGCGCTTAAACCTATTCCATCTGTCCTTATAACTTTTCTGGTCTCATCAATTTCTCAGGAGAATACGTGCAACATATGTCCAAATTTCATATATACTCTTTCTAAACTAATGAGTAAACTCATTAAGAACACCAACTGATATCAATAAACAGGAAAGAAAACAATACTTTATACTTCTATCATTTGGTACACATCTCTATGAAGCACAGCTTGTTTCTTTTCGAAATAGCTCCTTCGTGTCACAGCTGTGGTTAGTTTTGTTTTGTGTTAGGATGAAAGAGAGAAATGTAACATTTGCTTTGCGGTGAAGTTATATATATTATTAAGATGAGCGGTGATAAGCGAGGTTTAACAAAGAGTGCCTTTCGGATGCACAATTTAACGGGTAGTTGCAGTCCGTGTTGAGAATCGAACCGAAGCTATGTAAGACATGTTATGACAAATCCAAAAGGTGTGTTGTATCGGTGCAGTGCCAGTTTTTCACGTTTTTTAAAATGTTCCAAAACCCAAAGAATAATCTTTAATTTCTGATATTTTAGTCGTCACAAATTACAATTTTATAATGTAGTCAATGTTTATAATTACTGGGCAGTTGGGCGTTTAAACTAATGACATCATAATAAAGTCAAAACCATAATTTTGAATTGAATTGATTCTGAGTTTAACGTCCCGTTCAGCAGCGAGGCTATGTGAGACGTGGACCAACTGATTAACGTGGAATCCGAACCACATGGACTCCCACCGGGAATCAAGCCCAGGTTTCCCACGCCAAAGGCAAGTATGCTAACCGTTATCCACGAAGGAGCTCCACCATAATTTTAGTGGGCGTTAAGAAATATCTCGCCAGTGCTTTTACAATAAATAAAATTTTATAAGTATTAAAGAATAGTGGTAAGAGATTTTATAATAGCTCTTTTATTTATGAGATATGAGTATTTTGAAAAAAACAACTAAAGAATAGGTTGGCGGAACCACAAAAGACTTTCTTATAAATACATACGCACCTTACTCACCTTTTATAATTGCCATGCTTACGTTCTCCATAAAAACAGAAATTCTCTTTTAGTGATACTTTACACAAGATCATGAAGTGGGTTCAAATTTAATTAAAGGCAAAATACAATACAATAATCCACAAATATTGCCTCAAGTGAGTTTAAAGATTTCTAAACACTAGTGCGAAACCGGGCTCTGCCGTTGCGATCGATTTACAGGTCTTGAGACGAAAGTAAGAAGGGACTTACGCACACAGTAAGTAAAAACAATTAATATGCCTGTAACTTTCCCCCAAATGGGTGTATCTTAAAACTAACCTCACCATTATTTTTCTAATTAAATTCTAGCCCGAAATTATGTATCATATTACCCTATTCCCATTTTGAAAACTTGACCTTAATTCAAAATGGTGGATTTCAAGATGGCTGCCATCAAGGTCATATCTACCATACGACTTCCCCCCAGGACTTATATGTATCCACATGGTTTTTCTTCACTTTTCTTCGTTAAAGCTCCGTTTACAAAGGGCAGTAAGGGACTTCTGTAGTAATCTCTAATAACCACATCACAATTCTTAAAAGTTATTAAAAAAAATAGAAAACATGCACCATGGCAAAAATTTGTCATCACAACTAATGATGCATACATGCCTTCTATCAGCAAAAAAAGTTTCATTGAAATTGGAGCCGGACATTTGAGTGATGTCCCTTGTGGGATGTGATTGAACGTCACGTCAGAGCACATCGCCCCCCTTCCCGGAATTTACGGGAATTAGGTGACCTGAGTGAGCACATGTGGTGCCAGCTCTCTCCAGCGAGCTATCAAGGATCATTGCGTGTATGCCAAGACGTGTCGCCGTTTTTATCTATGCCAAAAGTCGACATACTGACAATTAGGTAGGTAGTCATGATGGTCTGGCTGATGTGTGCGTATATTTTAACTCGTACATTTTGTCTCGACTCGAATTTCGAGACGTCTCGACTCGAATTCGAGTCGAGTCGAGACAGAGACTGTCGAGTCGAGACACGAGTCGAGACAGAAACATATTTTCGAGTCGAGACACGAGTCGAGACAACATTTTCTCGAGACGAGTCGAGACAGGCTTAAATCTCGACTCGACTCGACTCGAATGCATCCCTAACACTGGATAAAGCGGCAAAAAATGGTTTAGCCCCTCCCTTGATCATATGCTGTGTCCGCGTATATATATATATATATATATATATATATATATATATATATATATATATATATATATATACAGGATGGTCCATTACCTCGTTCCATAGATCTTTAAAAAGTAAAAAGTGTTGTGGCAAAAGATTTTTCACATCGGTCACCATTTTCAAAATGGCCGCCAAGACATGGTGCCTGTATCAGATAAAACGTACAGTACCACTAGACCCCTCATATGAAAATAGTTGGAGATAAATGAACAGAATAAAACTCGTATAGGAAAGCACAGAGGGTATTTATCATTCCACGGCTCGAATATAATGCAACGGAAAAAAATATTATTAAAGTATAATTGACATGATGCAAAAGAGGAAATGATAGAAAATGATCTTTCCGATCTTTGTCCGTAAGTAGGTGAAGCGGGAATGAATGGAAAAATTTTAAATGAGAACCTCACTTTTTATTTGCAATAGATATGGTTTGTCTGAAATACTTGTGTGTACAAGTGACTGGTACTATAATGAATAAAAATAAAGAGAAATAAGGTAAAAAAAAAAATAAGGTGAAATTCAAGTTTAACAACATTTTACCCGCCCCTTCGCCTCTGATAATTTAACGCATTGCGTGCAAGATTTTTGGGACATATCTGCATCAGTATGTACCGTTTCGTTATTAAGGATCACAACTGAAATTACCGTTGAAAGTTATTCGGAATGTAACTGTATACACCTCAGTGAAACATATTCTATCGCATGCAAGAAGACATAGAAGGAAAAGAAGCGAACCAATATCATGCAGACGACTGTTGAACAAAACCAACGTTTGTAAACATTATTCTAAAATTCCATTGTTTGATAAATTTGTTTCGCATTTCAGTTGATTCATTTTTGCGTCAAACCATTGCCTGCAATCAAAATGGAAGATAACATTTAACAAGAATTTTACATACTTTATCCCATTACAGAGACATTTATCTCTTATGAAAACACATTTCAAATAACTTTGTTTCGTAGATACAATTTGCAAAAACTAAGACTCTCATTTGCAATTTCACCGATCCTTCGCGCTTCACTCACTTACGGAGTGAGGTTGGAGCGATAATTTTCTAGGAGTTAGATTTCTTTCTTTCCATTATGGCACTTTCACTCTAATCATCTTTTCGACTGTTGCAACATTCCCGAGTTATAGAATGATAAATACCCCCTGTGGTTTCCAATTCGAATATTTGTTCTGGTGTTTCCATATTAGTGATACTGGACGTTTTACCTGATGCAGGAACCATGTCTTGGTGCTCATTTTGAAAACGGTGTATTTACTGTAAGAAAGAGGACTGTCTGAACCCTCCAAATACCAAATGTATCTTGGTTTCAAATGGAGTAAATAAATACAAATACAAATATGAACAATCTTTTGCAACAGCACTCTTTAGTTTTTAAAGATATGTCGAACGAGGTATCATTCACTCCATGTTTCCATTTACAATTTTGAAGTTGCGCCCTGGGCTCCCATGAAGAGTGGCCCTGGGAGTCTCCGCGACAATATCAATCGATGTGCCACATGACATTTTCTATTTGAGTTTTTGTTCGGTTCATTTATGTTCAACCGTTTTCATATTAGTGGTACTGCACGTTTTACTGTATCTGATAGAGGCAACATGTCTTGGCGGCCATTTTGAATACAGTGCCCGATATGAAAGATCTTTTGCCACAACGCTTTTTAGTTTTTCAAGATCTATCGAACGAGGTACCACTCACCCCTTGCTTCCATTTAAAATTAAAGTTGGGCTCCGGGAACCCATGCAGGGCGGACCTGGGTGGCACCGCGACCATATATATATAAGAACGAGTAAGAAACATTTGCGTTGTACGTGCAATGCAAAAAAATATCACAAATTTATTTCGAGAGAGGTTTGAGCCCGATAAACACCCCCTAAATACGCCACTGTACATCAGTCAACCGTTCTCATATTATCTAACACAGCAACGAAACAAATTTTGAGTGAAGGCAATTTTAGTATTTATGAATATCAATATTCGAGATGAGACCGAGACTTTCGAGACTGACCTAAGTCTCGTCTCGGTCTCGTCTCGATTTATAGAGGTCTGTCTCGGTCTCGGTCTCGTCTCGGTATTTAAAAGTCCGTCTCGGTCTCGTCTCGGCATATAAAAGTCCGTCTCAGTCTCGGTCTCGGTACCATCCCTAGTTTTAAGCGGCTATCTTGGATTCAAGGTGGACATTTATTTTCAATTTAGCTTTTGTTTACATTTTGACCCACCACCATGTTGCACAGGGTTGTGGTTGAAAGTGGAGACGTGCTGCATCTGCTTTCATTTAACAAGAGCTTTCAAACGATGTGCTACTTAACACCTCTTGCCATTTGAAACTTTTTAATTGGACCCTACCTGGGACACTGTGGGGGCCCTGAGACAAGACATTTTAACTTAAATCGTTCTACTTTGAAAATAATGCCACACTTCCTTTCCTGTTTTCACATTTGTCTCACCGTTTCCGATTTACAGGGGTAACCATGGACTTTTCAATTAAGTTTTTGTTTACAATTTGACCCGCAACCATTTTGCACAGGGTTGTCGTAGAGTCGAGAATCGACATTTTCTTTCATTTTACAACAGCTTTCAAACGGTATGCCACTTAACCGAACTTGTCATTTCAAAAATGTTGAGTTGGACCCCGTCTGGGACCTTGCGGGGGACCCTGGGGCAAAGTTCTTTAGCCCAAAAAATGTGTCCTTGAAAATGATGGGATACGTGTTGGCCGAGTTTTCCATTTAACCAACAGTTTCCGAACAAATGACTTGGTTCAAACTATTCTACCAGGTAATTTTTTGTAGCTTTTACATTACAAAATATGTTGTAACTCACGATATTCCCCCCAGTGGCACGTGTAACTTTGGGATTAGTCTAGTTATAACATATCAAATACAAACACAATTGTCTCGTTCGGATCTTAGCGGAGCCACTACTTGACCCTCCCTTGTCAGTTTATTTTCGAGGATCCAAAGCTCTGTGGAGTTTCTTTTGTAGCTGGTATTTCTTCACTTATACCATGCCGATCTTTAGCCACCGATAAACGAGGTCTGTGAACGAAGTAGTGACGTCATTATCGGTAGGATTTTCGTATTACCATTGAATGCCCTTTATTTTCAAATGACTCCAATGATTTTCATGAAATTTGGTGAGAACATTTTTTCCAATATGAGAAATCAATTCAGCTGTGTCTCAATTTTCGAAAAGATCGATTAGTGATGTTTGGGCGCTTCATTTTCGGGACGTCTTAATTATATTTTAAAAATGATAAAGGGTTTTCACGAAATTTTGTGCAAATGTGTTTTTGTGTACAAGAAAGCGATTTAACCATAGCTAAACTTCAGAAAGTTAGTTTAGCGGGGATTTTAAGGTGACTCATTTAGGGGAAGCCAAACTTAATTTAAAAGCTGTTCTTACAATCATCATGAAATTGTGTAAAAGTACCTTTTTCGAGTACAACAAAGCGATTGAGTTTGGTCTCAACTTTCGAAAAAATAACCTGGTGGTATTTTAAACTTTTCAAAAGGCACAATAATTAATAATAACCATTTTTGAAAAACAGCATGTTAAATCTTAAACTTGAGTGTATCTAGCGTTGTTCACGGGACGATTAATGTCTTGTATTGCCTCGAATCTTTAGTTCCCTCGTGATTAAGCTGTTAGCGCTTGCACCTTTGGCATGGGAGACCCGGATTCGATTCCTGCCGGAAGCTCACGTGGGTTTTGCACCCGAAGAAAATTTTTAGGGAAAATTCAAAAATTTCATCTTGGAAATAGGTCAATCGATCTTAATGAAATCGAAAAGATCCGTTTCTTACCTGCAAGCTAGTATTCGAAGTCTTAAAGAAATATTTCGGCATACAATAAGACCACATATTATAGATTATATCCTAGCTTTGAAAAGACTTCCAAAGTAATTGCAAGTGAGGCGCGGTGGTTCACTGGTAGAGCGTTCATCTCCGGTGCTTGGGGTCCCTAGTTCGATCCCAGCTCGCGCCGTGTGGACTTTGTGATGGACAAAGACTGTGCTCGTGGATTTTCTCGGGGTTCTCCCGTTTCCTCCCACTTTCTTCATTTCACAATTTCACTCATCTCTCATCACCACTGTCTCCTTTAGCCTAACCGGCATAACCATGGGACGTAAAACTTAAAGATTTCATTTTTCAAAGTAATCGCACATAGCTTTAAAGAATTTTGCTTAACAGTATCCGCAACATTAGATTGATCCTGCTTATAGAATGCTTCAAACGAAAGTGATGACTGAGAAAATCGTTATCAAAGGAATTAAATCAACATCATTCAAAATTTTCCTATTGGCTGAAAAAATGTTGACTGTTAACAATTGAATTTGAACATGAAGTTGTAATAGAATGACAATAAATCTACGCAATGATATTTTCCTAACATGATCTATGATCTTAACACATACAACAACCAGTTTCGTCAATTGGGAAGGCAGAGGGAAAATCATTCAAGTTAATTACAGTTCTTCTTCGTCCTCTCCGTCTTTTCCCACTTATGTGGGATCGACGTTTCTGATAAATCTGCTATAATAAGTCATGTATCGGAATTCTGCCCTTGTTAGATTTTCCTCTCTGTAGTCGTACTTAATCGTGGTCCTTCTTGGTCTTCCCCTACCTCTCTTCCCATCCACTTCCATTGCCATCACTCTTCTGACCACACAGTCGTTTGTTCTTTTCATTAGATGGTCATGTCACTGAAATACTCTTTTCTGTGACCATCTTTAGTATCTGTACAACCTTGGTGGTTCCCTTTACTCTTATTCTTCACTCTTACTCCTCTTGTTATATCATACATGCAATATAGCATTCTTTTTCGGTAACATTCAATCTTTTTTTTCATGTGTTGTACTTTATTCATTGGCTATTTGTCTTCTCCGCAAATCATAACTGGCCTAATCACTGTTCTGTAAATCATCCTTTTATTCTTTACCGTGATTCTGCGGTCACACAGCACACCACATACATTCTTCCAAAGTCGCCATCCCTCTTACATTATGTGCATTATTTCTACATCCAAATCATTGTTCTTGACAACAGACGAGTCTAAATATTTAAAGGACAGTGGCTACGTACACGGTAACCATGTGTCCATTCCATATTCGGTAAGTGTATTAATGACTAAATTTACTTTTAGTTCCTTCAATAATCTCTTGTAGTGACCTAAATTCATAGATTGTATGCTTTCCATACTTGTCGCTCTTTTTTCATTTGTTTGCACGCATATTATAAATCTACACACAGTTGGTGTATTATGTACTTGTGAAAGTGAACAGTGTTTTTCTTAGGGTGTTTGGGTTCATTTTACCGGAAAAAAAAATCATTGTTTATACCGATAACCATTAAGCTCTAGTAGAGTGAATCTGTACCGAGGAAGTAACGTTACCCACAGGAGAAAATTATTGAAGGAAGTAAGAGTAGAGTAATGAAAAAAAAAACAGTATATATCCAATCAATTCATACATGAACCTCTGTTAAAAATCTCAACCATATTTTCTTCATAATTAATTCCCTTTCATTAATGATCCGTCTCTTTAGCCTACAGGACACAAACATGATATATAAAACTGTATATTTTATTTCATTTTTCATGACTAGAACTAAAGATACTTAAACTAGCACAACAGTGCATATCAGTGCACAGTGCACTTCGGTAACATCTGTAGTTTTAAATGTGAATTAAATAAGTTTAGTTTGCGAAAGTTTGTTTTTCCTTTTCAGGTATAAAATCACGTGAAGTATAAAAACTTTAGCTTATACGGCTTCTCCATTTTGATTTTCGCATCAAAATAACAAAAAACTTTCTGTTTCCTGAAAGTTCAAGTAGAGCGCGCTGTCATCGCTTGTTGCGTTATTCACATTGACGTCATTAATATTTATCATGTTTGGAATGCGGAATAGAATTTGAAATTTTCAACTTCATTCAATCTTTCTTCTTGTAGTCTTGGTTACTTTCCCATTTCAATCTAGATTCAACTCGAGATACTCAGTTTTCTTTCTACTAATTTTTAAGCCTCTGTCTTCCAAATACTTCCTTCAAATCTCTGTTTCTCTTTCAATCCCATCCCTGTGCATAGTGCATAGTACAATATCATCTACAAACATACACCAGGAAGCTGGTGGAATTAACACACCAAAATCCCTCACATTCATTACAATGTTGAAGGAGAACAGGCTTAAGGCTCAGCCCCGAACAGGGATTTAGTTTGTTAATTCTACACTACTCTGCTACACTACACTTGGGTCGTAGCTCCTGTATACAAATCTTCTATTGTCCTTACGTATTCCTCTGACACTCTTTTCTTCCTCAGACATATTTATACTTTCCGACGTGGTACTCTATCGTAGATCTTTTTCAAATCAATAAAAATTTTATGTAAGTAATCCTTTTTGTTTTTCTGATGCTTTCTTTCAATTTATTGTAGTATAAAAATTGCGTCCGTTGTATTCTTTCCTGGCATAAATCCAAATTGTCCAATTGATGTTTGTCCATAACCATCCATCTGCAATTTCCTCCTTAATCTTCATATGGGACATCAGTTTCATTCTTCTGTAGTTTTCACAATCCTGTATATCTCTCTTTCCCTTAAGAATGAGTATAATAACACTATCCCTACATTGACTGTGTATTTTTTTTTACCTGTTCATAAATTTTATGCATCAAATCCCGTACCATATCTATATCTTCTGGCCCGAAATTTTTCCAGGTTTTACTGGTATGCAATTTCGGCCTATAGCTTTTCCCTTATTCATTTTGTTGGACGCTTTCTCTACTTCTTTTCGGTTAATTATTCGTGTTTCTCCAAAATTTGGAGTCCCATCACTGAAAACTTTCCTCGAATTTTCTTTCTTTAAACGCTTTGGAAATGACTTCATCGGTAAGTAACAATCTTTGGTCATCTTTTACTTGCCTAATATGCGTAATGTTCTTTGTTCTTCTGTTTGTAGTATTCGCTAGCCTGTACAACTTCTGCAAGGTATCTGAAGTTTGTCATACATTTCATCCCAGGATTGCGCTATTGCTCTAGCCACTGATTCATTTGGTGCCTCTTCTGTCCCAGAAGCCATATGTATCCTCTTCTGTCCCAGAAGCATCCCACTTTTTTGCTTCCTCTTTCGCATTAATGGCTTGTTACATTTCCATGTTCCACCACCACTTCTCTTTTCCTGGAGAGAGACTCTCTCCTGAAGTTCTATCCAAACCCTTCTCTTCGACCATTAGCATGATCCTACTGCTTACGCGCCACCATTTGCATATTCTCCTTGTGCAAGTTTATTCCTTCCATAACAGTTTCTTTGAAAGAAATCCTTAATTTCTCTTCTTCCAATCTCCACTATCCAATTTCCGGCTCTCTATTTAGAGCCTCTTATTGTACCTATTCGCGAACTTGCAGGCTACGTTCACCAAGCTATATTATGGGCCCTGATCTCACCATTTTACACTTTTTAATTTCCTTGAGATATCATCCTCGGTATAAAATGTAATTGATTCGACTTTCTTTTCCACTACTCTTGTAAGTAAAAGATGCTCCTTCCTCTTGTAAAATAATGTATAGCAAATCCCCAAATGGAATGCCGTCGCAAAGTCTATCATTATTTCTCCTTCCTTTCTCTCATACTCCAGTCATCGACATGCCCATTCAAGTCACTACCCATGACTACTTTTTCCTTTATCTGGATTATCCGAGATTTGTGCTTCAAATAGTCCTAGAATTATGTCTTTCCTTCCTTTTCGCAAACAACTTGTGGAGCATTTGCGCACACTATATTGATCATTTCGTCCTGCTTGTCTTGATACTCATCACTCTGTCGCTCTTTCTATTCACACTTATAACACTATCTTTCAGATGATTGGAGAGAACAATCTATATGCTGTTTCTTCTTTGTCTACTTGTTCCATTATACAGCAATTTGTAACCACCACCTAGATCTCTTCCTTATTATCTTTTCATTATATTTTTTACACTCACAGAATACATTGTTCTTTTCATCAGATCTACAATCTCTCTTCCTCGTCATTTACCGTCCCAACATAAAATGTTTCCTCTTTTACCCTCATATAGACTAATTTCTTTAACTGACTCCTTCTTCGACTCTGTAACTCTTACCCATTTCTCACAAAAGTCGGGCGTACTCTCTGTGTCTTTCCTACAGAGTACACCCTAGCATTTTTCGAGGCTTTATTTGGAGGGCCCATCATAATGGTTTGGTGTAGCTTTTAGGACCTGGTGTCCTTCCTGACATCAACCCTTCTCATTTTACTGGACTTGGGATCGTAACCAAATTTGGCTGAACCGTTCCCTCAGTGCATTACAGTAGTTTAAGGTTAATTACAATAGCCATATTAATGTAAAGATTTTGTAGCAGTATAATACCAACTTACACTATTATACCGTTGTCATTAGCTGTCATTAAATCGGTTAAGGATAAGGCAGTAGAAGGGGATAAGTTGTCCCAAAATTCGAAGTTTCCTTATTTAAAAAATATGAAAAAATCTGTAATTGCCAACAAATTATTTATTTTGATGCAATATGGCGTACGTTTTCCCTGAGACTTATGAGGGATGGGTCATTTTTGATCCAATTCGTGTTCACATGTGATTAATAGTGGGATGGAATATTATCCACTTGGATAGAAGTATATCATTAACTAAAACCAGTTTGTTCTGACGGTTAGTCTGCTAGATAATTGATGATTATATATTAGAACTGCAGCCAGACCATTTTTGAGCCCAGATACAATGTGAGTTGAAAACAATTTTATTGGACAGTGCAGATTCTCAGTTGTTATAATCCTTCCACTTAGTTCGTTAGTTACTAGTGAACTCGTCCAATCTCCACCATACATTATCTAGATTATTTTCTTGTTCAAGGCCAATGTTTAGAATATTTTGATCCTTGTTTATGATAATACATTTGTACTAGCTATCAGTTTTCCTTTGTCAGTTTCTATATTTGTTGTCTTTATTTGCATGAATCATGGCTACAGAAATGAAACACTTGGTAACGCTAGAAATGTTTGAATCTTTCAAAGACACCTGTGAGTTACATTGAAGAAAAATTTGAGTTTGAACTTGATAGTTTGTGGTCAGACAAGCGGGAAATATCGCTTTGCTAAAACGCATTGTCACTAGATAGGCTCTATCTAAGACATTATGAGATTTCTAAGATTTGATTTGAAGTTTTGATAAATCAAAATCAGAATAATATATCGGAAAATAATATATCAGAAGTGTGGAATAATTTTATTCCAAACAATGAAATTCGTTACATAGTGGTGCGTATATATTGAAGAACGAGCAACTATTATATTTTCTTCAAAATGTAAGCGCAAATTTATGCAATTTACGGCACAGAAGCAGAACAAGTATTGAGAAAAATATTGGATAAAAATACAGGGAATGTCCTCAACATATTTCCATAATTAACGAAAGATAAGCGAGTACAGACAATAAACATGTGGTAATGAAGTTTGTCTATCTATTCGTAAAGAAAAAAATGCACTTGCTAGAATTCTATTTCTTTGTCTCTAGCCAAAAGCCCACAGAAAAAATGTACTAATCCCCTTGCTAGTGTTAGTAAAGTCAGGAGAGAAGTACTGATCCGTATATAGGGAGCAGAAGAAAAGGTATATAGTACAGTTATAATAGAAACTAATCAGACAACGCTAATAGTATATTAGGGAGAACATAAAAATGTCTTAATTTTGAGTAGTAGAGATCAGAACAGATCACGATACAACAGTACGTTGTATATTTGTATATTTTTACTACTTGTAAATCCTTATTTTATTAGGGCGTAAGAGATTTTAAAATATGTACTAGGCTGATTATGTAATTCGAAGAAGAAAAAGAAAAAGAAATATGTTAATTATAATATCGATATAAAAAGATATTTATATGTTTTATATGTTTTAAATATTAGTATTTTGGAATGTCGTTGTCAGAACAACAAGAGATAAAAAAAATGGATTTTTATTCGACGAAGTTGACATTTTAATGGCTCAATAATTAAAAAGAACCGTTGTAAAATTGGTGCCGGAAACCCAAGAATAGGTTGTATCGTTTAGAAGTAAAGTACAAACGAGCAACATTTAGCCTGATATTAATTGTACCATCTTAAGAAGTGGCAAGATAATATCTCGAAATATCATGAGTGCTACGGATAGCCAAAATACTGATATGAATTTTCCAGAAAAACATTATGGATATTTTAAGGAGAATATCACAACAAATTAAGGATCAATCCCAACAAATTAGGGATCAAGCTTATCAAGCTCGGGATCAAGCTCGACGAAATGATGAACAGTTTGAAAAATTAGACCAAAATGAATCAACAATTTGAAAAGTTAGACCAAAAGATGAATCAACAAATCAGAGAGCAAGCACAACATTTTGACGTTAAGTTCGAGCAATTGCAGCAATGTAACGATGGTAAATAAGACCAAATACAACGACAGTTAAATCAAATGAATCAGCAAATTACAGTTAGGTTCGAGCGTCATGATGAAGAAATGGGCAAGATAGTACAGAGATTGAACGAAGTTCAAGACTCTGTAGACATTGTAGAAACAACGGAGAAAGCAAATTTTGAATTTACAGTAGTGGAATTTACGGAGTTTTCACAAAAGCATACTGCCGTATTGGTTGGAACAGACTATCCTAACTTTTCTTTTCAGTCGAATATTTTTGATTGTCTTATGGATGCTGCGTATGATTTTGGTATGTATCAATGTACCAAAAGTTACGATCGTTTTCGTCTAGTGAATGCTATTGATTACTAGAACTCACAGTATCATGTTGAGTATATGTCATGTCATGATACTAATCCTGAAGATGAAGTAATGTTAATATAATCATTTAATGATATGTACACGACTTTGGTTCATGTAGCAGGAAGAAAGTTGATTTCAGTATTCGTGAAATTTAGAAAGAAAACGTGTGTTCCCACCAATGTTTGTAGTGATTGGGCGATTGAGTTGAATCTGTCATATTGTACATTCAACGAAAAGGCCAAAATACTGTTTGTAGACAATCCGATGATGCTTTCACAGAACGTAATGCAGTGCGTTGGTTCCATCATCCAAGTGTGATATTGCAAAATTTTGAAAATCTATCGATCGATACAGTAATAACCTGAACCAAACGAACCTTAATCGAAATCAAATTCGATACATTCATGTGAGATTAAAGTGTGATCCCAATGAACAAGATGATGTTAAATTAACGAGTAACGATAATGTAACCGAACCTAATTACAATAGGAATAGAAACTGTGGTAGGACAGATTACCGTGAATATTGTAGGAAGAATAGGTACAGACACTACATCTCGCCATCAGCAAAACGAATGAGAACCGAACCTAATTTTACCGGTAAGATAACCGAACCTAACCTTAGTAGTAACAGTAATAGTGATTGTGTAAATCAACCTAATCCTAGTGTAGTACGATTACGTACACCTAAGAAGCATGTAAGCGTTAGATCCAATTTCGTTCGATGGGGACTTCGTAGAAATCTCATAGATGGCGAAAATTCTCAAAGTAAGAAACGAAGAATTGTAGAAGTAAATAATGGACAATACCCTATTTCTGTTTATAACTTTCAATGCAACTTAAATGAATTCGTAGGTCATGTAACTTAAATTAAAGTTACAGCGTCTGAGAAAACCGTACTCACTTGATTTTTGCTTTTTTTCACTTGAAATATCATTATGATTTCGTTTGTTATTCGTATTTTGTTATGATGTTAAGAAGACGTTAATTATTATGTTATGTTCTGATTATTATCATACTTCAACCTTAATCTATATTTTGTTTAAATATATCTTATATCCGATCATTTTATGTTCAAAGAACAACTATATGAATATCACATACATCTTTTTCAAAACCTTCTTCATGATGCCTAAGTAAATAATTATTAAATTGTAACAATCATTTAATGGACCCGAGAAACAAAATAATAAAGGGACTTATAATCAAATAACTTTCAAATCAAATTTCGAATGTGCCTTATCGTCTTTGAAACGTATAAATAAATGAAGACGATGATAAAATTTAAAATAAATATGATAATAATATTGTTATAAAATTAAATATGATATATATGTATATTTATATGAATTGTAATTTTCAAGTATACGAGGTGCATTCGAAAACTCGAATGGTTAACATGTAAAGGTAAACGGTCCAGAATTTTTTTCTTTTTATTGAATAAATAAATAAAAAGGAAAGTCCGTCGAACGCCATAATATACAACAGTACGTTGTATATTTGTATATTTTTACTACTTGTAAATCCTTATTTTATTAGGGCATAAGAGATTTTAAAATATGTACTAGGCTGATTATGTAATTCGAAGAAGAAAAAGAAAAAGAAATATATTAATTATAATATCGATATAAAAAGATATTCATATGTTTTATATGTTTTAAATAATAGGATTTTGGAATGTCGTTGTCAGGACAACAAGAGATAAAAAAATGGATTTTTATTCGACGGAGTTGACATTTTAATGGCTCAATAATTAAAAAGAACCGTTCTAACGAAACTGATACCAAAACAGTGACTATTCATAACACAACAAAATATGGCTAAAACACTGTAGATCAAATGGTCAGCGAACATACCGTGAAAGCACAATCCAGCTGGTTTGTACATCATTTTGAAATGTACTCGATATTACCAGCATAAATTCTTGAGTTTTGTATAAACTGTGACCAATAGCGACAATGCACGCTGGATTTTCTACTATAACTTGGAGAACAAAATGCATGGAAATACATTAAAGTCAGGTCTGCCGTAATTATTACTCTACCGGAAGAAGACTATGTCAGTTGAAAGAAGAATGCACCAGGAACAAAACAAATAATAAATGCTAAGAATGCAAAAGATCCATATGTAAGTAGAAAACAGGCAAGATCTGTTGTATATGTTCTGATTGTGAGACCAAAACGTAACTATTGCAATTATCGCTCTTTAAAAGATGACTATGGAAATAAATTTGTGGATCGCAATTTCTTTTCTGATTTGGATCACAGTTCTAGTGTTCGTATTCTTGTACTTCTCGCATTTTTTTCTTATTAGGGATGGAACAATTTTCGTTATGATCCATTTTATAAACGTAAAAAAAAGTAAATGGTATTTGAAAAAAAATATTTGTTTATTTAAATCTACTGTTTGATATTAGACAAATAATAAATCCTATTATTTTATCATAACAAAATATGTATTCAATTATCTGAAAATAAATTACTACATGCATCAAATTCACTTGTATTTAAGCAAATGTTACCTGAGTCATATCCATAACCGCGCTTTAAGAGGGTACAAAATTTTAAGTGGTTCTAAATCCTAAAATTAGTCTAAAGTAAGAGAGTAAATTTACCCCTTCCTCTTGCGATCTAGGAAATAAATTCCTCGATACCTTTCGTAAAAATATATTCGACTTTGAGAGAATATATGTCTTATGACGTTTTCCCGCTGTTACTACTGTCTAGAATCTAGAGCCAATTAGTCAATAACTAGGGAGTGAATTTATCTCCACATTCATACTAATATCTATGTACTGCGAAATCTTCGTAAAAATTCACCGTTATTATTCTCCATACTTAAGTTGGAAGAAAATAACTTCCATTCACCCCTACATTGCACTACATCACTAGTAGTGAAAGAAACATCAACATTTCAAAAGTATTCAAAAATGACTACAGAGTTGGTCAGTCCTAAAATTCATAAAAACACTGTCTTGAACGGTTTGTCCGTCGTCTCCGTTAAAATTTGCAAGACTATAAGTTAGACCTCAATCAACATATTACAAATTTCCCTCTCTTTTCTTCTGAACCAGAATATGAGAGATGATAATGATAAAAATCGAATTTGGTATTTCAACTGATTTACATATCATCGGTAAAGACACGTAGAGGGGTAACTCGCAAAATTGTGATTTTGAGTTATGAGCATCATGCATGTTTATTTAACTTGCTCTATCAACCATGGAGATATGTGTCTGCAAATGGCATATCTTGAAATTAAGTGTCTAAAAACATCTGCGAAGGGGCGTAACTAACATTATCCCTATTCGCCCTATTGATTAGTTCTTTTGTGCTTTCTATTTGTCAATGACTAAACTGGCATAACTTCTTTCTAGAAAGAAAAGAAAAAACAGAAAGAAAACAAAGCCAAACGCACCACATATTATTTTAAGAGAATTTGTTCGTGGCCTTTTTCAGTCGTGCTTTGCAATGTGTTGCCCAAGTCCAAGAAATAAGTGAGGTGCTCAGAATAATAATAGCAGATCATAACCAAAGTTCATCTTGAGAAAAAGATGTCATTATCTCTTACATTCAAATGCTCATTTGCACTACATGCAAATTTTAAAGTGGAATATGAGAGTGTTAGGGATTCCACTTTTCCATTCTTAAGAACCTATGTCAAGCACCGACGTGAAGTTAGTTCATGCTATGATCATTATTTTCTGTAACACTTAGTTTGGTGAATAATAGTATGCTGAATATAAAACAGTTCCTACTTTTGATGGGTTTATAATAAAAATATAATTTAAAACTTCCAAAAAAAATAATGGGTACCGTATTACGCATGGTACTGTTAGCAATTGCAATGTGCAAGATTAATTTAAGTTGCGTTAAAAGCAATATTTTCCTTTAGGTATATCCATCTATCTAGTATTTTTCTTCAGGTATTCTTATTTTCTTATACAGTATTCTGATTTTGTAACACCAATTAGTAACTAATTCATATTATTTTATATATTCTCACTAAGTTCAAGATAATACTACACAACTCTTTATTTAAAATATAACGTGCGTAAAGAAAACATTCTTACTGATAATATAATTTGTTTCTTTCAAAAGAAACAGCACATATAAGGGGTCTTCGTATACCAGGGACATTACTACTTCCTGGCCACAATTACACATTGTCATCAGCAGTGATGTAAGGCAGTGGTGATTAGGAGAGTACCGGGGCGCCCAACCCCGCGTATTATTATTATTATTATTATTATTATTATTATTATTATTATTATCCAATAATAATAATAATAATAATAATAATAATAATAATAATAATAATAATAATAATAATAATAATAGTGGTCACACATACTGTAGCACTTCCATACTTCCTGAGTTCAAATTGCGGAGCATGAAAACACAAATTTTCTCGCAAAGGAATGTTCTGAACGGTACACTAGTATCTGAAAACGTGTCAGGGTGCTGCCCTGGCAATAAGAAAAGTACTAGTTCATCGCCTAGGTGCGCCCCGGCTGGACTTCATTCCTGGTCATCAGAGTATTCTTGAACGTTTAACACTATTACTGTATCTTATTTTTCATTTTTCAAGGACGTAACTTAAACTTTTCCTTTAGAAAAAAGTGGCGGAAGGGCGTAACTGATTGAGGCACATTTTTCCCGCAAAAAGTATAAAGTGGACAACCTTTAATACTATCTTCAGAAACACTAAAGTTAAAGCTTTCTTGATACGAACTTTCGCAACACTGTATTAAAAATGAAATGAGTAGTAAGGTATAACGTTATACGAACAATTTCAAATCGATTTCCTGTAATATTAAAAACATTCAGATACGCCTGTACGTGCCTTTACCAACGATATTTCATGGCCAATATACGATGAAAAAAGTTATTTTTGATCTGTTTGTACGTCAGTCGTCTATTGGTATGCAAACATGTCTGTTGTAAAATTTTAAGGTGTATACTAAAGTAATGATAATATACTGTAATGGTAATACACTGCAAAGTGATCATCAAAATTCGATATACTCGAAAACAAATCTAATACTTTTATTTATGTTTTAGAAATGAATCTTTTATATTGATAATGTAGCTGACAGAAACAAAATATTACGTTATTGATTTTCATGTGTATGATCGCTAATAGAAATGTTTTGGTTTCCTCCCTAATAGATAGTGAGATAGTGGTTTTGTGATCTCTAATAGATAGTGTTTTTTTTTTAATTCAAATGTGTCGGTGGTTGCACATTTGAATGATAAGGATGGATATTCATGTACAAAAATTCCCCAATGAGTGCAGAAATTTCCTTGTCACCATTTTAGTTGAGATGGAATTAGACAATATGGAAGTAAATATGTCATCTTGCCTAAAATATAGCGGGAATTCTTATCTTGGAAAAATCAGTGACTGAGATAAGTCGTTAGGCGAGATGGTATTAGCCATGATCGGATTGAGGCATTTCTGGAAATGTAATCATGAAGGGAAAAAGGGGGGGGGGCATATTACGGAATGCGAGTGAAATCGAACTTCAATCAACAAATATTTTGAAAGTAGAAAAGCTATAGAAACCAAACTGCATGTAAAAGTAAGTTATATGTTCAGTCAGTGACAAAAGTTCTTTTCGTTTCGTGAAATTAATTTCGTAAATAATTTAGAATGGAAGGACAATTTGAGTACAATTTTCAGTAAATTAAAAAGGAATGTAATTTTCTGTACGGTCCAGCCATACCACCGTTATTCCTAAAATAAATTTCACCAACTTTTGTTGCTGACTGTACAAAGTACTACGTTTAAGAATTAAGATGAAGGATTACGTAACATATTTGATATTAAAACATATTCTTGTTAAAGCAGAAAACAATTGTATGGATCCCTCAAAAATATACTCTTAATAGTAATGGTGAAGTTTTATTCCAGTTTTTAGACGACGTACTGTTGAATCTTTCTTGAAACAAGAACGGAATTCCCTAAGATAGTGGAAGTAACTGAGAGTTTAATATTAGAAACGACTTAGAGTTAATTCATTTTCAACTTAAATTACTATCTCTGGTTCCTTCGGTTTTACATTGAATAAAACATGTAAATTTTGCATATATTATTTATAATATACAAGCAGTAAATATTTACTCTTTCCTGTCTTCTTATATATTGAGTAAATTCAAATAATTCTGTGGTTAATAACCTTTCTAGTATTAAGATTTTCCTTCTTTCTCATCGCCTGTCCACATCCTTCGCCCAAAACACATTTACAATTTTTACTGCAGCGATCAAATAGCGGAAACTACTCTAATAAACAGAAAAGAATAAGCCTCGTAATAGAAATATCCTACCCATGACCTTCCATGGAATATTTGAAAGAAACAAACACGCGGAAATATGAGTGTCATCAGAAGCAGAAAAATGTGGTTAGCTACTATTATTAATACTAATGTGATTCAAGAAACTGAAATTACAGAAAGAGGGAATGAATGATGTAACATAATTCACAAGTTTTCACATATGGTATTATTACTACTGCGTTTCCGTTCTTTAATTTCTACTGATCCCGGAAAAGAATTGAAAATATATCTGAACGAAATTATCATAAATTCTCACTAATTGAAATAGTATCCGCTTCTATGATTAAAAAAACTTCACTATATTTCCCTTCTCATTTATAAAGGAAGGTTCTTCCTTTCCTTCCTGCATTTGCATCATTCTCTCATCACTGGTCATGCTGCACCGTCACACATCTTTGCCTCGGCATATATACACATCATTGCACATCTCAGCAGCATTTCATGCATGCATGAGAGAAAAGTAATTATGTACAGTGGAATACAGAACATACGAAATTTCATGGAAGAAAACTATATATTTTTTACATTCCTTGAAAGAAAACAAATACGTAAGATTTATTACGCAGATTAGGTGAAGTTAAAAATAGTTCATCGTGGCAGTGCAGATGAATAAGTTAACAGAAATGAAACTTCATTTAAAATAATGTTGCATTCCAAGAAAACTAAAGATAGTAAAAGTATGGATTAAGTATATTATATTGTAAAAATAAACAAAATTATAAAAATAAATAAAATAAAATATGAACAAGGTACTGCATCCTTAAAACTATAGCGTTTAAGTTATATCAGAAAGTTATATCATCCTTATATCAGAAAGTCATATGATAATAGTAAAATTGGGAATATTTGATCCACCTTATGGTTGAGCTCTAAAAGATTGATTATATCTATAACCCATCTCAGGAGATGACCAGTCATCATACCACAAATTATGCTGATTTATAAAATACTGATTTAATCATAGGCCTTACTAATGGACGTTCTTTATTACGCTCGGAAACAACAAGGCTTGTTTACCCATCGAAATAAATGCAAATAGTACATCATATACAACTTCACAAAGCTCTCTGTTTGTTAAAATCAACAACAGTAGATTTAGGTGCATTTCATTGCAAGTGAAATCTGCTCCCAAGCATGCACTTTCGTGCCTGTAGATAATCTCACACTCTACAACACAACAACTAGCACAATGCACATAAATAGGAAATAAAAATTATGCCATAAGAGTTAAAGAAAAGCTATGAAAGATCAAGACAACAAGAAATTCTCCCGCGAGTGTTTTCGTGAGTTCAGTGAGCCTCTTTTCTTGAAAGGTCATAGAGAGTGTTACCACCATCAACGGCATGACGTTCTTTATGAAAATGTCAAAGAGCTCTAAACTAAGTAAAAAGATTTTAAGATCTTTCTTTCTATCGTGTATGAGCAAGCAGAGTTGATCCGGAAGAATGTGAAGTTTCTCATGTTATGAAATCGAAAGATCCCACAGAACGCGGAAAATACGGAGAAATTCATATCTTAGAAATCCAATTGTGACAGTGTTACAATATAAATTTCAGGCTGTATAGTATAATTGATTCTTGAAATACGGAACTGCATTCCTTAAGAAGCACTGATTCAAACTGTCGAAAAAAATACCAAATGTTTTATATCTTCTGCTACACTCGTTATTTAAAGCCACGCTGGAGTAGTCGATAAGGCAATTTACCAAGCAGACGGCCCGCGTTCGATCCTTGATGAGAGTAGATTTTTATTTCTTGTTCTACCCTACTTACAAAATAGATCAGTAGTCTACCCAACTTCTGTAAAATAGATACCTGGGAAGTAAAGCTTCTCCAAGATTTCAAGAACAAGTCAAGAAAGCGTGGAACCTTTTTTTTTATCCCTATATCGGCCATGGACCGAGGGCCAGTTTGATCTTTACCCTTACACGTGCTATTTGCTAAAATAATAATAATAATAATAATAATAATAATAATAATAATAATAATAATAATAATAATAACATAAAAAAGTCTTAATGTTAGATTTACTTTTTAAATGAGCCACGATCTATTGTGATTGAGTAATTAAAACTTGAGTCTGCTCGTACAATACAAGAAACATCAGCTCATCGGGAGAGCAATAATCTTTGTTGTAAAACATCCCGATTTTGATCATGAACCATGTATACAAGTGGCATAGAGCAGTGGTTGAATTGAGACGGTATGTGGTGATATGCCACACCGCCTCTGGTTTTTCAGTGATCAAGACATACCGTCATTGGACAGTAGATGCTAAATACCTTTAATAAATCAATTTTATATACAGTAATTGACGAATAACTTATCACGTAAAAAGATTTTATTTCGTATGTAGAAATAATTTCTAAGTTGAAAACACCGACATTTTTGTTATGTTTTTCTTATCTTTTGTTTTTAAAATGAGGTGTCGACAAAGAAGTTCATCTAGTTTATATTTTGATGTGCCATATTGAATTGTTTCTTTCGTATGTGTGTGTGTCTTCTCTTTACATCATGTAAATGTGTTTTGAGCATGAGCGGATTTAGAGGTTGTTGCTGTGGGGACTATTCTTCCAGAGGTTTGGAATACCCCTCAGTCGAGTGGGGGTTCGGGAGTTTTCTCACAGGAAATTGTTAATATATAAACTCGGCTTTTGAACGTTTTCGTGTATAACTTTCTATAATATAATATAAGGTGTTTTTTTTAAAGTTATTTGGATAGGATAAGATAGGATTTTAGATTTCTGGGTTTTCGGCATCTCAGGCCATTTAGCTCTTCACGTTTTTGAGGGATGACGGCCCTTGGCGAGCACATAATCCGGGGAAAGGGAAGGAAGGAAGCGGCCTGGGACCTATAAGTTAGGTACCACCCCGGCATTTGCCTGGTGTGAATGAGGAAAACTCAGGTAAAAACTCATTCAGGGTGGCTGGCCTGAAAAAGCGTTTTACACTTTTTCGACTGAGTGGCCCCACCGAGAATCGAACCCGGGACCGCTCGCACCGAAGGCGAGAGCGTTAGCGATTACGCTACGCGGGGCCACAAAAAAAAGTCATTTGGATTTAGGTCCTTCTATAACTAAAGAATGCTCTCGAGTGGTTTTCAGTCATTATGTAAATATAAATGCAATCTTTAAGGCAACATACCCTCACTGTACTTCAACATTTAGGTAGCCGGTATGTCAAGTCAAAATCGTAATAAAACATACCGCCTCTGCTTTTTTTCCACTCCGAACACTGGCATACAGCATCGTATCCTCCAGTTTTGTTGAAATTCTTTCTTCTTCATAGCAGTTAATTTTTCATAACCGTTAGTCATTTGTATTTTCTTTATCTGTCTCTTTCAATATACATAGGTTATATTTAATGGGTATTAAGCTAAATAATTCATTTAATTCTGTAAGTAATAATAATAACTATGATAATAAAATACGTCTACAAAATTAATGGTTAGCACTCTCACTTCTGGTATGCGAGGTCTGACTTTGATCCTCGGTGGAAATAAATGTTGTTCCACATTAAAATGTAAGTTCACACCTCAAAACACTGGAACTTCCTGTAACGAGTACTCGGTTAATTAAAAGTAAATTTGCAGACGAAAATTATATCCATTTTCAGAAACATTATAAGTAACTAAGTAAGAGAAATGAAGAACTACATTTTAAATGTATTAAAAAGTTGCCTTCGTACTCTAATTAACTACAAAAACTTACATATTAATTGAATGTTTACTAATTTGTTTACACTTCAGAAAATGATGGAGTACGAAAAATTCTTTCTCCAAAATTTTTCTTTCCTTTTAGTAATAAGTAATTGGATGCTTTGATCCTACTTCAAACTACCGTACACAAGAGCTTAAGTTGTAACGAAGTCGCAGGTTTCAAACAAATATATACTAGTATTTAATATAGTCACTCTCTAAAGAGATATAATATCCCAAAATTCAGTTTAATTAAAGCTTGGAAAACGTATAAAGCGAAAATATACTTAACATTAGCAAGAGGCAAAGTATGAAGAAAAAAATGAAAAAAATTGAATGTTAAAAAAAATATATGAAGAAATATGAAGTTTTAATAATATAGGCCTACTTTCGAAATGTGAACTTTATATGTATATATATCACCTTACATTAATTTCACGTACTATTAATCAACTTTTCTAAAACATATCAGGTGTAGGTTAACACCACAATCTTGTATAAAAAGAGTCGACCATGTGAGTTAGTTTTCTCGGGTTCTACCGTTTCCTCCCACTTATTCCATTCCACCATTTTATTAATTCTGATCATCACTGTCCCTTTTAGCCTACACGTAGAATGTGAAACTAAAAGCTTTCACTTTCATTTAATTTCATATGGAAAGAATAAAATGTATCATCGAATATTCCATACTATTATAGGTAACAACATTCAATTGGGACACAGTTCATGTTGTCACGAATCGAAAGCAAGTGATAAGGAAGGATTTTTGGAAACACTCATCCTAATAGAGGGAAGCCTGTAATATTTCGCTAAGAATAAAATATATCATGAATTCTTGATTATTATTATTATTATTATTATTATTATTATTATTATTATTATTATTATTATTATTATTATTATTATTATTATTATATTTTTTGCAACGAATAACAGCATTACAGTAGAGAATGTATTTGGAAAACAGCCGACTTTTCCATTTTACTATGATTAAAATATTCATCGTAAGGAGGGGAAAGGATCCAGATATAATTTTAAAATATTTTCCATAAACCTATGCTTCCCGTGCGGAAAACGGATGTTTCAGCTAGTTTCAGTAATGATAGGTCGTTGTACTCATATAGTTTCGCTGCTGAAGTGATGCTAAACCATAATTGACATTATTCATATGAACTATACTTTAAAGGATAAAGTAATATATAATAGAGAATGGTTTGTTAATAGACCACTCATAGCAGGACATGCGAATTTGTAATGGATAACATCATTTCCATGTGCTTTCTCGTGTTCTTGTTTCATTCCATATTCTCATTTCACCAACTATTTCATAATCATTCACTTTCCGTAATCGCATGTCACCTTGATCCTACAAGGAATAAATGTAGGACTTCAAACGAGATATTTAGTTTCATTTCATTTCAGTAACATATAAAGTAGGGATGATCAAAATCTTCTTGAATCCGGATGCCGGAAAATTTATTTTCAGTAATCGGAAATTTCACTTTCCGGATTCCTGAATTTTTCCGACATCGGAATTTTACCGAATTCCGGAATTTTCACGAAATCGGAATTTTTCCGATTTTACTTTCCGGATTCCGGAAAGTGAAAATTTCGGAATTGGCCATCCCTAATACAAAGGAATACAGGCCTGGAATACAGAACAAGGAATTACATCTCAGGTTCCTCAAATTTGCGTTAGCGCCACACAGATTCGTCCTACGTGGGACATAGTGAAGCAGATTTTTAAAGCTTAATGTATTAGGAGTACAAATAAGTCGTACGTTGTTTTTCTTTCTCATAAAGTTAGTTAATTCATATGCAAAGAAAAATATATCAAAGGAGGAGAGGTTCATCCCACATCGAAATAGGTGGGTTGGTAGAATCGTTGGTTCCGAGAGTAAATAATATCTCAGCCTTAGTCTGAAGTAGATAGGGCTGGGATTGTAACCTAGTTTCAAGGGTTTCCCTAGTTTCACAGATCATGGGTTGCGCTCTGTCAGATTGTAATCATACCGTGGAAATCGGTACCTTGCGACGCCAGAACGCCTCCGGGGATCAAAAGGGGAATGTTAGCTCCGGCGCCAACACTGCAGGTGCTGATTAACTTCCACTCGCTAGGGGAATTTCGTCCATTAGTAGATTTAACTAAGGTAGATTGAACTTTCTCTTCTGTGTGGGGGAGGCGAAATGCGCTTATCCTTCAAAGTAATGCAATGTCACTGGTGCAACGAAGTCAGAGATCAGAGATACGACTTACACAAAATGTGAAGAAGTATGAAGATCTTTGTTAAATATGGAAATTATGTTACAATATTATGAAATATGAAAGTTTAAAACGTTATTTCTACTCAACATACAATGAAATATTAAAATCCTTGTTCCCATTCCCATACGAAGCATGATTTAACTCACTAACTTATGCGTCATTTTGTTAAAACGATAAACAATTATTTTTATCCTTCTTTATCATTAATATAGTTATATTCTATCTACAATGCTCTAGTAAGACAATAAAATGTCAGCTACATAAAAGTTGTAATTTCGTGTTAAATAATCGTTTTTTATCCTATCTGTCTTTCAGGTGTGAACTGAGTTGAGTTTTGGAAAATTATCTCTCTTTACAAGGTAACTATATTAAACAAAGGTATATATTTGTTTGAATCACGTGAGCAATTATCTGCTTTCTTCCTTACTATCTAAAATTCTATATACGGTAAACCAAGACCATCATTACATTTAATATTACAATGAATGATAAAATTTAATATTCAACAATACTTTTTCTAATTGCTTTCCGACTTAAAAATTACAAAATTGTTTAATACATCTCTACTTCATATTAAGAATTCAATAAAGCATTATCTGTGTACCTTTAAAGGATAAATCTTTAACATATTTGAGGAACATTATAGAAATTTATTTACGGTTGTACAAATACAAAGCCGTGCCGTGGAAAATCAGCGCCCGGGGCGAGAGTATACGACGGCGCCCCCATACATATATTCCAAGTAATTTTTCCTTTCTTTTGCCCCTTTTTCTCCCGATTTTTTTGCCCCCTTACTTCGGCGCCCGGGGCCGTCGCCCCGCTCGCCCTTCTTCCCGACGGCACGGCTCTGTACAAATATGAAGAATATGTAACTTAAAAATGACTGTTAGCTTTCACCTAATGATTTATTAAGTGTTTGTTAAATTACGGTCATACACGCAAATTAAGTGAAAGAAGATCTCTTGTTGGATGAACATTTTCATCTATCTGCCTTCAAACACGCAATATATCTACAACATACGCAAAAGCATATTTAAGACATAATGTGCGTGTATTCACGTCAGTAAATTGCTTCCTGCACAACATCTAATCACCAGGTTGGTTGGAAAGAGTGCGACATAAGTAACATTGGTCAATAAAAGTAGGTTAAAAATCTTATATCGCAAATAAATTCACAGAAAAAAGCATTTAGACACTTTTGCCAACTGGAAATGTATATATTTACCATATAACATGTAATAAATTGAAAATGATCTCTTCAGTAGATTATGTGGTAATTACATGTAGTTTGTAGTCTCTTTTCGTCAAAATTGTAAGGAAAGTAACATGATTCTAAAAGATATTCATTATAGCGGAAAATAATTGTAAACTCTTGATAATGGACATGATTAATGTTTGAATATCTGTACTCCTTCGTTTTAGACGTACATTAGTAAAGAGTCTGGTCGTTTTCGTATGTAGAGATTAGAGCACATTTATTTCATCTAATATAACATCTTTTGTGTATTGATCATATTGAGGTCGTACTTGTATGCATTGAGTTGAGAGATACTTCAATAATCAGATCATACGTTTAACTTATAGTACACGCGCTACATGCAGCTCTTTCTTAATTTAACTAACTAATACATAGGGAAGTAATTAAAAAGTGTAGATTTAAGTGTAGATTTAATTATAAAGTGTAGGTAGAAAGTTGGAAAGACTGAATTTCTGTGCTTTTCTTTATTAGCAGATATGGAACTAGGAAACCTATTTGAATTAGTTCATGAAATTCGGTGCAATTGACTAAAAGGAAGTCCAGAAATTTGCCACTGAACATGAATTGTAACAATTTATTTTAATAATAAGATGGACTAAATCATAATTGCATATTTTTTCCCTAACTCAAATTATGCTGGTAGTGTGAAATACAGTTATTACGTTCTAACGCTTGGTATCTAACAAGATATTTTAATTATCATATTTTAAATTCAGATCATTTATAAACTTAATGGTATTGCATTACCTATGCTATTTTTTCTTTTCAACCCATTGATTTATATGAAATTATCTGTCTTCTTTGAAATGAAGAGGAATAATAATTATGAAGAGGAATGTTATTTTACTGATTTTATAAATGTCCTTAATTTTTCAAAAAATGAATGTGTATTATATGTAAATTTAATATTTCTCTAATGAAATTTAATGATAAATATAAACACACATAACAAAATACCCTGCATAGTGTCTATTTCTCACCTATTAGCAGAAAAAAATTAAAATGTGTTGTAATAATCTAAAATACCCCAACAATATACAACAATAACACCCTGCAATCTCAATCCATTCTGGAGATTTTCATAAAATCCATTCATTCATACAATTTAGAACAAGATAATTCACATTTTGCAAAAAGTCTCACCATCAAAGTTGCATTCAAATTGTTAATTGTGGTGCATACAGTTAATAGCTAACGACGTGAAGAATGATTAGGAAAACACCAACGCTTAATAAAATTACTCGTTTACTGAATTGGATGTAAATTCTTGCATAATGTAAAACCCTGCACTGGATCGAAGAGATAGATTAACATTTCTTAATGTCCCAAGCGTCCCGAATTTGCATGATTTGTTCCACCAGGAATTGTTAGGGATTCCAGGTATTCCATTTTTCCTCCAAACCATGAGTTAATATTATTGGAGTGCGATATTTCTTTAAGAGAATCCCACTTTTGTTAGTCATTGATATTCAACTGTTACTCTTCACTCACTTTTATGAGTGTTGACCTATTATTTAATAAATTCTGATATTTCAGCAAGAAGCAAATGCATAACCATGAACATACTGTATATTTTCTGAGGATGCATCACCTTTCTAGTCTAGAAATATGCGAGCCCTAATCATATTACATATTGTAGATTACATTGATTCTACTTCTATCTTTCAGAAAGTAAATTTGAAAGAAATATTTCAAATACATTTTATGATATTTTAAAACTCAATATAAGCGTGTTATGAACTATCAAATGTTTTAAAATATGCCTGATATGTATACATTACTCTTTCAGGCAAGAGAGAATAACTACTCTGTACCAACCTAAAGTGATTCAATTTGAATTGATGTTAATATTTTAATCCACTGATCAAGTTCTAAAAACGAAATTAACAACTTTAGTTAAATTTCGAAATAGAAATGTTAGGTAATACTGAAACTGGATTTACAGGAAACATGAAACAAGTGCGCTAGGTAGTTGAAACAGCCGAAATAAATCGGTTGTTCCTGTTGAAAAACAAAAGTTAAGAGATCTCTGGCTCGATTTTCAATTAGGTATATTACTGTTGCACATTCAAACATTAGTTAATATTTAGATTATTTTTATAGTATTTGGAATTAAGAATGTGGTAATGAATTGCTTTTTAATCTTAATCCTTTTACTATATGTTGTCTTGAAATCAGTTATTTGCATTACTTTGAATAATCTACGTTAAAATAAATGACTACGCGTATTATGGATCAACTTAAATAAAGAGGAAGCGAGCTGTAAGTTTTAAAATTATACCAATCATCATGGGCGGCGATTAGGGGGGGCAAAGGGGGTCAGTTGCCCCTCCACTTTTTTAAATGACCCATTAATGTATATAGTTTCATTTGGAAATATAAAGTTTTGTAAGTATTATTGGTTCATAGAATACAAATGGTGCCATAAAATATTTGCCGTTCCATGAGTACATATTGGTTGTCTTTCCGTGGAGTTAAGAAAGCTACAGAAATTGCGTTTTAACTGCCATTAAAAATGGCCCAAAAATTAACCTATTGGAGCGCCACAATTCGAGCGTACTTTCATTTCATCTTACAAGGGCTCGATATGTTAGTCAGCTGCTCTGGAACTAATTGAGATATCATTTCGCAAGAAAAGAAGTCCTTCACAAGTTATTCTTTAATTGCACAAAAGTCGACAGTTACTAAAATGTCTTTTCTTCTTTTTTATAGTAAGGAATATTTTGATTTGATATTTTTCAGTTTAACATCCTGTTCAGCAGAGAAACTATATGAGACGTGGACTTAATGATTAATGTAGAGTCCGAACCACGCGAGCTCCCTCCGGGAATTGAACCCACGTCAAAGGTGCGTATCCTAACCACATAGCCACGAAGGAGCTCAGTAAGGAATATATAATTTTGCAGGGTAATATTCGAGTTTAGGGGTGTACATATACAGTTTTGTATATACAATTAAATTTAGTAAATTCAACATAATTCTAGGTTTTAGGATTATTTTGTATAACTGAATGTGGAGTGATTCTAAGTATTGTTGAGTTTTGATGTATTCCAAGAAAATGAAAACTGTACCTAATGGCAACGAACACGTCTCGGGAAGCTGCAAAAGTATTCTTTAAATGTCGTAGCATATGCTTGTAGTATTCACTGTCTTTCTAACAGTAATAATACATATAATGGCATGCGTGGAATTAAAAATGTAAGTTGTTCATTAATTTCCAGTTTCAATATAACTTTTGCAAAACAAGCCATGTTATTCCTTACTATGATTATTTGATTAATATTATCCTTTCTATTTATTTGTTTTGCAAATTTGTTATTAAATAGGCCCTTAATCTGATCACACAATTTTCCAGACAGAATTTTAAGATGTTCATGAGCAAGGAATCAAATCTCTTGTTACACCTTCGTTGTTTGAGTACAAAGGGCTAGTACCTACTTGCGTTGCTCTTGTCAATTTACGTAACAAAATATGAAACAAGATATACGATATTTTAACTGAAAAAGACAGTATCCTATTAGTTATACGGCCTTTCGTCAAACAAAATGTTACAAGCAACCAGGAAAACTAACGTTAACATACAAATATTCAGATCATGTCTTGCCCCCCCCCCCACTTTTAACGTCCAACCGCCGCCACTGCCAATCATCGCACTACAGTCGATATCGAGAAGCCAAAATCCTACATGAGATAAATTTTTATATTTTATTATTACGTACTATTAAACACCACCATCGTAAGCAAAGCCATGTTGTTCTAAAATGTATCTGGTTATCTTGAACAATTATCTCAAATATTTGATTCCAGGAACAATAATCGCTAATTTACAATATATTCATGTATTTTATATACTGGTCACAGCATATACTGGTCAGAAGATACATATTCTCTTACTCAATTAAAAACATTAACTATTCCTTAAAAACACTTTGAAAGCTTTGGTTTTATTCTGTTCTTGTATTTCTTCTTTTATGAAAGTATTTTAAGAATAATAGTGATGAGATATTGAATACGCCATAATGATCCTTCTAGCCATCTTTTTTCCACAAACAAATTTTCAAATATAAGACGTACGTACAAAGTAGAAACTTATTACCTCACGCACAAATATTAAAGAGTAGCATTTTTCTTCTATATTTCTATTCTTTGTTTTGAAATGAGAGTTATTTATGGACAGATTTTCATGTCCTACTACCGAAGAGAAAAAGCATGGAATTTTATATATATATATATATATATATATATATATATATATATATATATATATATATATATATATATATATATATATATATATATATATACATATACTGGTATATACATGTTTCTTTAACGAGATAGTTACATAACTACATTCACTTTACCCATCCACTCATCCTTGGTTGCAAAACGGGTTAGGCATTCGGACGCTCCACTTAAATTACGTATTGCATGCTAAGATACAAGAAGAATGAAGTTCACGATTTCATCTCACTTCGTTCCTCTGTTCTCGTAGGAGACTTCGGTTTTCTTCTCTTTCTGAGGAACGATTTTGATATAACTAAAGAGATGTCGCAGTCTGTTTCTCCGTTACTTTTACAATATATTGTAAAAAGTAACATAGAATAATATATATTAAACATAAATGAAATTTGATTGTTGTATGAGAAATAAAATATTGCCACAAAATTAGTTAGTTTGTTAGTATGTTGTATGACAGATGAACTTACAGTTTAAGATAGAAATAGAAGCATAATATGTGCTCAATGCTCTCCCACCGGGATCGAACCTGGCATCACTTGTTCTCGGTTAGTATATAATTTAAAAGATTCTAATCATAATTTTTGATTCTAACTTTGTTTTAAGTGATCCTATTCGTAACTAAATTTGTGGTTTAAGAAACTCTAATCAAACTAGTTTTATGGTTTAAGAAATACTAATTACAAGTATTTCTTTTTCTTGTTTTTATGATTTTAGAGATACTAACCATAATTAGTAATTTTATGTTTAAGATATTCTAACCGTAAGTAAAGATCTTATCCATAACTCTACTTATAGTAGAGTTAATGCCCATCTTTTATTATTTAATCCATTACTTCTCACCGCCCAACTTTTTCTCGATTTTTTTTTTTTTTTTTTTTGCCAAGGACATATGTGTTTACCAGCAACGCTGTTGAAACTGTTTTACGCTTTTTTTTTTTTTTTTTGTAGAAACTGTTTTTGCTTCGGTGCAATTAGCGAGTGAACTTAGCGCTTTTGTGACACACTATCAGGAAAATAATTAAAAATGTAGTTTTAAGTTATCACTGATCTGCAAATTTTCAACTTTTTTCTGTTGTTTTGAAATAAAATAGTATATCCGAATCGATTTTTTCTTCAGATTACGAAAATGGCCTTCAAAGTTGTGTATCACGTAAGGTTTTTTCACAATCACGAAAATGTCAAAATTGTAAAAAACGAATTTTTTAACCTGTAGACGCCTGCCAGGGAATTCAGATCTTGACGTTGTCATCCCTGGCGCCTCTTCCAATCGTTGGAGAGACATGACCGACCCCTTGCTGGAAAGCTAATAGAACAAGTAATACAACGAGCTATGTTTGGTGCATCTGAGCTCCCATTTGTAGAAGAAGAAGAAGAAGAAATTCGAAATATTTGTAAAAAAAATGTCATTTTTTGAATTTCCGGCCACGCTGGCAACACTGTTAGTTATTCTACGTCGGTCAAAAAATGAATATGAGTTCCTTACATAGTCATACCAACTATATAGAAAAATGAAAGCCGTAGCTAGAATAGGAAGCAAGGAAAAAATCAAAGTGACACCACCTTTATAAAATTTTGTGGTTCGTAAACATTCACGTTGTTACCCCTGGCGCCTCCGAATTGTCACAGAGACATGATCGACACCTTGTTGGAAAGGTAATAGAACAGGGAATCCAACGAAATATGTTTGGTGACCCTGGCTCCCGTTCGTAGAAGAAAAGGAAGGAAAAAGTCGAAAAAGTTGTAAAATATGTTAATTTTTAAAAAAATTCCGGCCACGATGGCAACACTGGTGGTAATCATAGGCTGGTAAAAAAAAAAAAAAAAAACATATGAGTGCCTCACATAGTCATACCAACCACATAAAAAATGATGTGATCGACTTGTTGGAAAGTTTAAATGGAATTAATGTGTAAAGAGAAACGAATATCAGAGTGCCCTTGCCCTTTACCCAGCATGAACTTAATGACTTGGTTCGTGACCTAAGTTACCTAAAGACGCAGCAGAATTGTTAGTATTGCGACTTCATGAAAACAATTTATTGGGTCCGAATACGAGATTCTCCTGGTACAGAAACCGAGAGGCAGAATTAGTTCCGCTTTCTGCAGAGGAAAATGGTTTGGTATTAGTGATGAGCGCAAGAGTCTTGGTCTTGCAGTTTTTGCAAGAGTCTTGCATGCAAGACCAAGACCAACACCATACCTGCAAGACCAAGACCAACACCAAGAACATACCTGCAAGACCAAGACCAAGACCATACCTGCAAGACCAAGACCAAGACCAAGACCAAGACTCTTGCGCATGAGTCTTGCACAAGTATCGGCTCAGTGGTAGAGCGTTCACCTTTGATGCTGAGGTCCCTGGTTCGATCCCAGCTTGCACCACGTGGACTTTCTTGCTCGATAGAGACCGTGTGCGTAGGTTCTCTCGGGATTTTCCCGTTTCCTACTTTCTTCATTCCACCATTTCAGTCATTTCTCATCATTATCATCTCTCTTAGCCTCAGTGCATAAACGTGGCACGTAAATGGCACTAGATATTACATCATTTCAAAACACATTAGTGGTGTTCTTCTTCTAAAACCAAAAAGAAATGTAGTATTGAACATCGGTAATTCCGTACACCATAGATGCCGACTACATGGGTATGGCCTTGGCTCCAAGGATCAAGCATCCGTTAGGAATTTTTAATGTGTGCTCAAAAACTTAATATCGAAATAACATTTTCATGACATTGACAAAAACTTGTGTATGTGACCACAAGTTTGATTTCATGAGCGTGTGCTTATACGTTGAATAATTGTTTATCAATATAACTTTTAGCCTCCTCAAGTATATTGCACACAAGAATTGAGAAATGTAACATTATACAACAACAAATAATCCATATTCACAAGTGAGAGTGATTTTGTACAGTTATTTCAAATAACTTGGAGTTTGATGCTGTGTTTTAGTATGTCTAATATAAGTGAAAAGTATTTGTATAAGTTGAGTTTACACAAAAGACATGGACAGTTGAGTCGCTTTTAGTTTTTACTCAAGTTATACTAAAATATCAAGAGGTTTGATTATAATCGTTATTATTTCATTTTCTCTCTCTCTTTTTAGGCCAATTTTGCTAACATGTCATCATAGCTAGTCTGCCATTATTGGCAGATTACTTGTTGCAACTCAGAAGCTTCAATGTAGGGTGTCCTCAGCTAGTCTCTTCTTTTTGAAGTAGCAATTTTCTGTTTTAATACCTTCCTTCAACTACAGCCTCCTTTTCCCTCCCTCTCTTTCCTTCCACCATATTCTCAAGCACGTCCCTCATAATACATTTGCTCCTCAGCCAACGTCCCAACCAGTTCCTTTTCCTCCTCTTAAATACATCTAAAATTCTTCTTTTCTCCCCTACTGCTACTATTTCTAACACTTTCTCATTCGTTTTCCGTTCAATCCAGCTATTTCTCTCCTTTTATCGAAAGCCTCCAATATTTTTTCATCGCTTTTGCGTAATGTCCATGTTTCTGTTCCATAGAGTATATATTGGAATCAGTAAAATAAAATCTCAATATTTAATTGAAAGTTTGTTCAATGCAAAGATTAGCTAATCTTAGTTGAAAATTAAAAAAAAAAATCTGATGCCTTTAGAGTGTAAAAATAATTTAGCAATTTATGGTATTTCAGTAATCTGGGCCATCTTGATTTTCTTTGAAGCGTCTCCCCAATTTCGGAACCAGTAGAGTATTGAATCTGTTAAAAGAATATAAAAAGATTACGAAACGTTGTAATTTATCTTATAAGTAGTGAAGCGTGGAGACCCATTGAAAAAAATAATAATAAATGTTATTACCTATGTTGTGTACTATCATCATACTTACGCGAAGGTAAACTATATTTCATTTAGAAACAAACATTGTATTTCCGTTACTATTGGCGTAATGTAGAATTTATCCAGAGTAAAATTTGCGTATGAAATGCATAAGATTTCTTAAAAGGAAGACTTGCAAGACTTCCAAGACTCCTGAAGCAAGACCAAGACCAAGACCAAGACTGGGTGTGGAAGACCAAGACCAAGACCAAGACCAAAAATTCCAATGCAAGACCAAGACCAAGACCAAGACCACCCGGGTCTTGGTCTTGGTCTTGCATTTGCTCATCACTATTTGGTATATTATCTAGACATTCCGGCAGTCATGAAATTCTACAACCTCAATTGCAATTCAGGAGAATGGAGGCTGTTCATAGATTCCAGTAAATCAAGCTTAGAAGGTGTTTTATTACACAACACTAACGTCCATCCGTCCATTGCAATAGCACATTCAGTGAGTATGAAAGAGACATGCTTTCAATTTCTGCTGGAAAAGGTACAGTACAAGCGTTATGCGTGGCGTGTGTGTGGGGATTTCTTTGGAATATTGCTAGGCCAACAAGCAGTTTACACAAAATATCCTTGCTTTTAGTGTGAGTGCGACTCCAGAGCAAGAACTGAACATTGGGTTCGAAAGCAGTGGCCATTCCGAAGTACTTTCATACCTAACAAAAAGAACATTGTTTTACTTCCATTGATTGATCCCTCTAAAATACTGTTGTCACCGTTATATAGAACTAAGTTTAATGAAACAATTCGTGACAGCTTTAACCCATTAAGGCCAAAATTTTGTTTTTAAATAAAACTCATATGGTTGACGTGTTTCAGTGCTTTTAGTGAGAAAAAAAGAGGAATAATTTTCTTTCAAAACTTTTTATTGATTAAAATTTCCAATTTATGTACGATCCCCAAATGGGGACCATGGGACATGCCGTGAATATATTTTGTTAGTATAGATATTTTTGTTGATAACAATATAGGTAAATGTTTCTGTTACTAAAGATATTTTTGTTGAAAACAATACACATACATTTTTCTCAGTTAGCTCTGCAATTGTAAACAATCCTGTATATAAAAATAAGTTTATGTAAACGTACCTAAACAATAAAATATGCAGCTACCGGAAAAATTCAAGATAGGTAAAATGATGACATATAGTTTTAATTTGAATGTCTTTACCTTCCTTAGACTTCAAACTGCAGATGGATTTACTCTACTTTGTGATACACATCAAAGCACTCCATGTGCAAACCAACATTCCACTTGCAGCATTGTTTCCTCACATTGATTTTACATACCGCACACTTTCGTTGCTTGCCTTCGTTTGTCCTTTCCAAAGAATGTCCAAATGGATCTCTCCTCATTGCATGCGCTGTATCTCTATCAAATTTTCTCTTTGTTGCAGTTGGCCGTCCTAGGTTTCTAGGGTCTGAACAGGATATCAGAGATAAATATCTTACAGCTATCTCCCTACGAAACTGAAGAAGAGAAATTTTATTTGATATGCAGTAAATTTTATGAGCGTTCACAATAGCGACGTCAATAGCATTTGTGGAAAGAGGAAAGTACCATTTTTACCTCTGATTCTAATTCTATATTTCTGTACTTCCTAGTACAGTTTGTCAACTCCCCCCATGTGCTTAATGTAATTATGAATCATCAAGGGTTGGGCTACTGCAACGTCTTGTTTTTCGGAACGAGAATATCTTCGTACGTTGACTGTCGGAAGCACAGTTTCGTGGTTATTAGCACTCTCACGCACCGATTATCATTCCAAACAACAGCCCAAGAACCCCATTCTCCTCATCAAATCTGTAATCATAGGATCCTCTCTTTACTTTGGAAAACTCTTTATCTTGCTTGAGTGGACAGTTATTCATTCTGTTTGATCGCACAGTTCCTGTTGCGCGTACTCCACAATCTTTGAGCTGTATCAGGAGCTTATGGCTAGTAAAAAAAATGTCAAAATACAAGTAATGAGCCATAGGATCTTCTATTACCGATAGCATCTGATGAACAACTGCTTCTCCAAGTTCCATGTTTTGAGAGTAATCTACGCCTTTGCCTTCATAAACACTCATCTGGAAACAATATCCGGTCTCGGAACACGAAAGAACCCACTGCTTGAAACCGAACCTAACTGCTTACCTCTGATAAATTGCTTTAGAAAGTGATGGTCATAATACCGAACCATCTGTTCGTCAATGCTTAACTTCTCAGAGAAAATACCAAATTTCATAAAAGCCCTGTTCAACATATCAATAAGTGGTCGGATCTTGAAAAGTTTGTCCCTCTCACTAGGTGGAATAGCAGCGAGATCGTTGTCATTAAAATGAATGAACTTTTTAATATCCATAAACCGGTTTCTGCTCATGCACTTTCTAACAATACCTATATTCATATTATCTTCGCATCAATATGACCGTTGTTGGGGGAGAACGTGATATCCACTAAAAATAAGAATACCAAAAAATTTACGAACACAGTCAGATGACAAAGAAAAATAGTGGTCATTACTCTGAAGTGCGTACTTTACACTTTCTTGAACAATATACCCCAAGACTTCATCGCTAAAAAACGTTCAAACACTTCCACGGGAGTTTTCCCTTGTACACGAGATATGAGCTTCTCACGATTAGTATTCCAAGTATTGGTCTGTTTAGGCAAAGAAGAATATTCACCATCCTTCTTCAATCAGCGACTTTTATACGAACTTGTTTTTTGCTTCTTGCGAGAAATTTCTGGGCCGTTTGAAACACTTTCAGTTTCGTCACTGTTAAACTGAATGCCGCCCGAGGTATGAATCCCAACAAAACCAGGTACATCGCGCGGAGCTGTATCAACTAATTCTTCATCGTCACCCTCCTCAATATCAGAAAATGAGTCTACATTATCAGGAGGTAATTCGCAAATGTCAATTGGAGAATCGTCCTCTAAATTTTCACTTTCGAAGGAACCAGGATCAAGAAGCAAGTTTTCTACTTCTTTGACTGCCAAATACTTTCGACTAATTTTCTAAAAATGTTCACAAGGAAATTGATCAAAACTAAAACACACTAGTCTATTCTGATAACTGATTTGGCGTACACTAGACGAAAACACAAACAAAAGCACGAAAATAACGTCCATACTTCAAACATTAGCTTACAATCACTGTCTAGCCCTCAAAATGAAACAAATCTGGGAAGTGTTACCACCTACAACACAACTTATCATCTGGTGCTGCCATCTGTGATGCAATTGTCTGTCAATCTACCGTATCTTCTAAACAGTGGTGGAAGCTCACAGTAAAATTCAAGGAAATACTGCTCTTTCCTAAACTTTACAAATAGGACAAAATACAACACGCTATGGCCCAAGATCCCCAAATGGGGATCAATGTAATTGCATATATATTTCAAATTGTAAGTATTGTCGAGCAATTATATTCAATTTAGTACAATGTAGAAGCATTGTATGTATCGTAGTGTGAAACTAAAACCCAAATCTACATTCATTGTAAACTTATTGATAAAAGAAATTTATTGTGTATTTTCAAAAACGAAAATTTGAACTTGTTTTAATTTATTAGAACGTAAGTTATTATTTTGTGTATTATGATGCCAAATATTGGTCGCATACGTTAACTGTAATATTTAACTACAGACTGGAACAAACAAAACACGATATAAAGTTAAGAGGATTACAGAAAACAATATTTAATCACCGATCCCCAAATGAGGATCATGGGCCTTAATGAGTTAAGCAGAGATAGTAAATGCTTTCAGTACCTTACCAGTAAATTTCCATCTAAAACGTCAGAAAAAATCAAAGCTGGAATTTTCACAAGCACACAAATCCGAAAATTGATGGCGGACAAAACATTTGAGGAAAGTATGAGTGAGATAGAATTACAAGCATGCGCTGAGTTGAAAAATGTGGTATAAAGCTTTTTAGTGAACAAGAAGGCTGCAAAATACAGCGTTTTAATCGACGAGATGTTGGAGTCTTTTAAACTGCTTTGCTGCAACATGAGCGTCAAAGTTCACTTTCTTCATGCTCATCTCAATTACTTTCCTGACAATCTTGGTGATTTTACGGAAGAACATGGGGAGCGTTTCCATCAGGACATTAAAGTGATGGAAAAGAGATACCAAGGAAGGTGGACTGTCCATATGATGGCTGACTATTGCTGGATGTTAAAAAGAGACTATACGGAAGAACACCAACGAAAATCCAAAAAAAGGAAGTTTCAAGAGAAGCCCAGTGACGAATGTTAGGTATGTATGTTTTAACCTATGCATTTTAACCCCTGTTTCATGAGCTTTCCAACCAAGATGTAATTCATATCTCTGTGACAATTAGGAGTGGGGGAGACGCCAGGGTTGCCAATGTGAATGCATACAAACCAAATTATAAATTTTATACAGGTGATTGCACTTTGTTTTGTTTCTCCCTTCCTATTGTAGCTACTGCTTTCATTGTCTATATGGTTGGTTTTACTATGTAAGGCACTTGCATTTTTTTTTTTTTTTTTTTGATCAGCGCGGGATTACTAATAGTGTTGTCAGCGGACCGAAATTCATTTTCTCCCCCAAATATTTCGAATTTCTTCTTCTTCAACAAATGGGAGCTCAGGGGTACCAAACATAACTCGTTGGATTTCCTGCTCTATTACCTTTCCAACAAGGTGTCTATCATGTCTCTGTGACAATTAGGAAGTGCCAGGGGTAACAACGTGAATATTTACGAACCACAAAATTTTATAAAGGGTTGTTGCACTTTGATTTTTTCTTCGCTTCCTATTCTAGCTATGACTTTCATTTTTCTATATGGTTGATATGACTGACCAACATAGAATAACTAACAGTGTTGCCAGCGTGGCCGAAAATTCAAAAAATGACATTCTTTTAGAAATATTTCAAATTTCTTCTTCTTCTTCTTCTACGAATGGGAGCTCAGGCGCACCAAACATAGCTCGTTGCATTACTTGTTCTATTAGCTTCCCAACAAGGGGTCGTTCATGTCTCTGCAACGATTAGGAGAGACACCAGGGATGACAACGTCAAGATCTGAATTCCCTGGCAGGCGTCTACAGGTTAAAAAGTACTTTTTTTCTTTCAAATTTTGACATTTTCGTGATTTATGTAAAAAAAATTATGTGACAATTTTGAAGGTCATTTTCGTAATTTGCAGAAAAATCGATTCTGATAGATCTCTTCACTTGAAAACAACAAAACCTTGCATATCAGTGTTATCAAAAGAAAATATATTAGTATTTATGTATGGTAGATTTTATATCGTTAAATGTCTTTCTATCATTGGATTATTCTTTCAGTTTAGTATCGTTCTTCATGTTTGAAAATTTGTTATTTATTAGTAAGTGTCTCAATAATGGGGCGGTGGGAACAAGTGGGTAGGAGTGTTTTATAATGATAACGTACAGTTTTGAAGTATAAAATTCTTGATCAACTGTTTCTGGTACAGTGAGACTGGTCATGCAAATGTCGGCGTTTTCTCTGAAATAAGGTAAGTCAAATTAATATCAGAAGTAGTAGAAAAACATTAATTTTATACACATCTTCACGCACTCAAGTATGAATATTAACATGTAATTATTTCTCAATCTCGCAGTATCTTTACCTTATTAATACCTACTAGAGTCACAACGCCCCTCTTGTATATTAGTTACAACAATACAGGCATCGTTCCAACCGAATGTAAAATATGCCAAATATGTGCGAAAATTTACTCTTATAAAAGTAAGTATAAACATAAACAAATGCATAATGTACTGATAACAATTAAGTGATGATTGACATATCGACGGCGAAAGTGCAAAACCTCGTAACTGATCAAACCCATTTTTTTCAGGAGAGCAATAAAACCGTTCTGCTTTTACCATATCTTAAATGCGATACGAGGTTTTAAAACTTTAGTTTTTCACGTTTTTAGTGAGCTTTCGTTTCCGAGCTTTTGCACACGTGTAGATTCAGATGTGGGAAATTGAATGCAACCAAAATCTAAAATTCCATAAAAAGTGGAGATAAGACGTTTTTAACTTTCGCGGTCGAAAATGACAATAGACACGGAGAAACAAAACTACAGCGTGAGTCAAAATTATGTGAACACTATTTGAGAAAAAGCATTTAGTCAGAGTTTTCGTTATACAGAGTCTCAACCTGCCCACCAGCACGATTAATGCACAAAAAACAACGTTCAACAGTACCCAAACACACATTTCGGGATGGATGTTGCATATCATACCTTTTATTCTGTCTTTGAATTCTTCGATGTCTCTCACTTTTGTACCATACACGTGCTCCTTTATCATACCCCATAACCAGAAATCACAGGGCGTGAGATCCGGAGATTGGGGAGGCCATGCCAACGGCCCGCACCGACCAATACAACGATTTGGGAACGTTTATCAAGTTAAGCGCAAACAGCACGAGTAAAATGAGGTGGTGCAACATCATGTTGAAAATAACCTTCTCATATAAGTTATCAATGGCAAACTCTTGCAGCATTCGCAAGTAGTCATCTGCAGTCACCGTTGGGGTTGTAAAAAAATGGCCCAATTACGGTACACCATACATTTACCTTTAGGGATGCATGTTCATGCTCACGAACGATGCGTGGATTTAAATTTTGAGTACCCCAGAAAATTGTGTTATGACAATTAACATGATCACTGGTATGAAAGGAGCTTCATCACTGAAAATCATTTGAACAACAATGCCCGACTGCATCCGTGACATTTCAGCTAGAATCTAGCAGCATTCTACTCATACCTGCTTCTTGCGAGCAGTCAAAGCTTAAACAATTTGTAAGTGATATGGTCGCATGCCAAGGTTCTTGGATAGAATTCGGTTCATTCTCTTCTCTGAAATTCTGTTTCCACATTGCAACGTCTGCACTGTACAAATGTTTAATTCACTTCTACCAGTTCTAGGTCGCCAAACGTTTCCGCGATAATTGTCTGCTACTGATCCAGTTGCTACTAACTTCTGTTAAATGCGATAAATTGTTAAACTAGTTGGTGACTGTCGATCTGGAAATGGTTCTGCAAACCTCGACGCACTTTTGTTGCCGACTGCACAATTTCCGTTAAGCTTGCACCACTCTTCTGTGCTCCAATTTGAGTCTGTCAGTCATGGGTCAGCCTGAAATAGGAAACAAAATTAACTTCAGATTGTTCACATAGTTTTGACTCACTCTGTATATACACATACACTAATGAGGAAAAATATTGCATATTGCTAAAATTAAGAAGATTGTATTTCTTTATTCGACATTTCTTCTTCTTTTTTTCCAACTCCTCTTGGATTTTCTCAGTGAAATATTTGCGTTTTCTTTTACTCTCCATGCATGATATATTGACACTTCTGGTAATTGAGAAAGACCTTCTATTGGATGCAAATATCCATGTTCAACTATCAGATAATCACCTTATATCCAACGAAGACAATCCAGATGTGAATAATCCTAATGTCAGTCAGTTACGATGTTAGTATTACAGATCTGTTAACACGTAGCGGGAGAAGACAAAGAAATTTAACGATTTTGGTTTTGGTTTTACAAGACACTTTCTTAACACTTATCTCACAACAGCAGGGCGAAGACCCCAAAACTATTGCAAAATCCCCAGAAGAAACAAATTCCGGATAATGTTATAGTCGATTGACTTAATCACACATGCGTCAAAGAATGTCATAAGAATATTTACTAAAAAGTGTAAGAAACGTAATGTTTGATCCCTGTAAATTATTTCGAGAAATTACATATATGAGTGGAAAAATGGAAGTACTACCAGTAACCAAGAATGTACATATAAAGATTGAATGTTATTACTGTTTGAAACTACTGTGCGCTGTGAAAATAATTGCAAAACATATAAAGACAATTTCGGACATGTAACGTTTCAGAACGATAATGAAGCTGTATCCTCGTATTGTATTATCAAAATAAACATATAACTACTCAATAGTTCCCTCCTCTTATTACTGACACTACTACTTTATCTTAGTCATTTACACATTCCGTGAAATGCGTTCTCAAAAATCCCTACCTATTTGTTCCCACTACCTCAACAATGGGCCATTACTTGAAATAATATCCCCTATCAGTTTATTCCCACCACACCATTTTTGGGGTGAACCCCAATATTGTTTCAAATTACCAGGAAAATATTTAGCCACTAAATTTGTTCATGTGAAGAATATCTGATGGTATGACATCAATATAATCAAACTTCAAACTAAGTTTGAGTCGGGGGAGTAAGATTTGCTAGTCATAACTGGTATTATAGTTTAAGAAATCCTAAAACACCTAACTTTATGGACAGATTTTGTCTGTCCGTCAACTAGTTCTATGGTTTAAGAAATCTTATGTGAACTTATTTTATGATTTAAGAGATCTTAACAATAATTACTAATTTTATGGTTTAAGAGATTCTAACCATAATTAATTTCATATTTAAGAAATCTTATCGTTAACTTAATAGTTTTATGGTTTAAGATATCCTAGCCACAACTACTTTTATGGTTCATGAGATGCTAACAACAACTAACTTTATGGTTTAAGAGATTCTCATGCCAACTAATGTTATGATTTAAGAGATCTGTAAATTCATCTCCTCAGATGCAAAAACTCACCAGCTGTGCAGATCTAATTCAGAAAAGATTGTTAGTATCTATCTATTTTTTGATATAGTTTTGCATTATTTTCCCACTTTCTTTTCAGGTGTACGGAAGGTGTACTTTCTCTTCAGATGAATCTCCAGGTCTCTTAAACCATAAGGTTAGTTGTACAAACTCCTACTTACACTTTATATAACCAGGCCCTTTTTACACTCTACCTAGATGTTTTGTCCACCTTAAATCTATTTATCACGATATGTTCGGTGACAAGTACTATTATTCTGCAATAACACCAGGTTCAATATTTAAATCTGGTGTCATTTAAAGTCATGTAAAGGTACAATGACTTGGAAAAGACTGGCTTTTGTATAAAAAATAAGCTTTTTCCATGACATTATGTTTGGAAATTTCGGCATTTTTTAGTGAAATAACACTGTTTCGTCTTTCCTTTACATTATAACGTGCGAAACATTAAGTATTTCACTGTATTCTAAAGAACAAAAAAGCAGAAAATTTCAAAAATGAAATCAAATTGGTCATTCAATTGGAAATGAAAGCAATAATCGATGAATGTATTGGGTTTTCTAGTTTCAACGATTTGTTAGTATAAGGTCACTGCAATAATGTTCAATGACAAAATCTTACGTTAGAAAGATTATTATTGAAAATATAATGGTTAAATATTTTGTATCACAAAATTATTATTTGTAACTTATGCATAAACTAAAATTTCAGTTAGTAACATGTTTTAGAAGATAAACATACATTCAAGTCGGAGTATATATATTGCATTTATAGACATCGTTAAATTTCGTAAAACTGAAAACGCTATTTCCAATTTTTATGTTTCAGACGTATTGGGACGATACAAGACAACAGTAAATGAAGAAGTTCTATAATTAATGACCTTTTAGTATATTATTACATCAAAAAATGAGCGTTTATGGCCCTACGTTTGTAAACTGCAATCATATTAGTTTTGAATATTTGATGCTCGTGATAAACTACTTCTCGAGCAGAAAAATATATATCAATATAAACATTATTTTTTGTTTGTATCATGGTTTCTGGTACTTTGTTTTCTGTCTGCCGATTTCAATATAGGTAACTCATTAAACACATTACACCACATATAGTGGTGGCGCTAGGCTCGAAATAGTAGGGAGGCAAGAGGGGAGACAAGAAAAATTTTAGAGATGCGAGGCAACCAAACTTGCTTTGCTTTGAATATTATTATATTATATTATATTATATTATTATTATTATTATTATTATTATTATTATTATTATTATTATTATTATTATTATTATTATTATTTAATCCTGATCTTCTACCAATCAATTTTATTTCTGGGTAGGAAATGAACATCGGCACGTTTCTGGATGCACTTTAATGTAAGCACAACACTGGAACATAAACTTACAACAAATATTGAAAAAAGCATATCACACAAATACAGTAGAGTGAATTGTAAATGTTAGAAGCACGTTTGCCTACAGTCTACACGCTATAAAAAATGCAGTCATGTTCAAAATGATTGTGGCATGCCTATAAACTTGTTGTTTAGAAATATAATTTGATAACGATTTCGCTTGGTATTCCTTATAATGTTAGTATGTGTATAATCGGCAAAGACATGTATGTGGAGGATTTCATGTCAAAAGAGCAGTAAATGAAAGCAATAAAACGAAAAAACCTTTCTTGTCCCTTAAGCAGCATTTTGTTTTACTCATTCTAACTTTCGTATTTAATTCTTTTCCTATGAAATTTACCACAAATATACATTTCCCGAATATTCACATAGTAACAGTATTATCTTTATAACACAGATGTGGCTGCTGTTTATCAATAGTTATCAATAGACAAAGGTACGAAGAGATTGTAAAATGTTCAACGTAAAAGATGGAATTGTGGAAATGTTCAGTGGTTAGCCATATTCAGAAGAGCTTAGTTAATTAGGGATCAGAACCATCATTAAAGAATGCGTTAATGAACAAACGTAGCTTCTATATCTGTAAACATGTCAATGAACAACAAAGATTTTAATGCCATATAGATTTCAGTGGCAAATTCTATAGCAACAGTTCGTGATCATGAGTTCACAGTTTGTATATAGAAAAATGTGGGGAGCGAAGGAGGGGAGATAAAAAGTATTGGGGTAGCGGTCGCCCCTACTCGCCCCCCTGTAGCGCCGCCACTGACCAGATATATAACTTTCAGGTACGGTTAATCAACCAAAACAACATCTATGGTAAGTTGGATTGCAATACTTACACTTGCTCCTGAACAATGCATTGTCAGTTTTTTAAAATGAAAAAGCCCAGTCCTGCACTGGACTGTAAGACTCACAAGTATTGTACGTTGTAATTTACTTTCTTAATTGTGGAATTCACTGTAGGTAAGCAATTCGGGACGAACATTTAAAAAAAAATCATAAAAAGACATAAAATCGAAAATTTACGTTATTTTCCGAAATAAAGCTTTTTTTATTTAAAAAAAATGCATTACAAAGGGATTGCAAAGAGATTACTTCTTAAATGCTCTCTAGTTGTTGTTAGGCATTTAATACTTCTGAAAGGAGATTTTTTTCTGGTGTCCAAATGTCCTTTTATTATTATTATTATTATTATTATTATTATTATTATTATTATTATTATTATTATTATTATTATTATTATTATTATTATTATCATGTATATGGATCTTTACCCTAGTCTGTATACTGCAAAACACTTTGATAATGTTTTTTTACGTTGGTTCACGTGGCATACTAATGCAAAGCTTTAGTTTCTATATAGACGACAAAGAGTTTAAAAAGACACATTGCAAATAAAATAACTTAAATTCTCTAGTACTTTTTCAATTTATATTCCAGTTTGATCTTGGTACTAGTTGAACAAAGGAAAGCAAATAAGCCATTTTTTTTTTATTTTCCACGTGACCTTGGAGACGAAATAGTAAAGTTGGTTGAAGCTACGGCGAATAAGCTAAGCCTGTTTGAGATCCGGGACTCAAGAGATTTGCTTTTCCTCCTCCAAGATCATTACGTTATCCATGTTGGGAATTGGCTATTGTATTCGTATCTATTAGTCACAATTCAAACAATGGAAGTGAAGTGAGAGAGGGTTGAAAGAAAGAAAGAAGATAAAACTTGAAAGATAATTTATCGAGAAACCTTTTGTCTTACTCCGAGTTAAAACAATTAACCTTTTACTAACATATTGTAAAACTTGTTCTCCTCAATTGTGGAGTACGTTAATTTGTTTCTTATATATATATATATATATATATATATATATATATATATATATATATATATATATATATAAGGGAGAGAGAAAAACATGATGGTACACATAACGAATTATTTGACTTAAAGGGGGTTACCACGTTAGAAGAACTTGTAGCTGTCATTAAAAAAATCTTGAAACCCTACCATATTTCACCATGTACACAGTCTTGAAAGAGTCATAAAACACTTTTTTCCATCTTGCAAGGAGTCGAACAGTGTGCAACTTTCTGTGACGTCTTGCTTGCTACCTGCTATCGCCCTCCCGCTGACAAAAAGGAAAAACCAGTTTCGTCGTTTCCGAAACAACGGATGCTTTTGGACAAGGAGGGGGAGTTGCCCAAAATACACGTTTTTAATGAGGAGGTTCACTGTTTGTCTGCTAGAGTGCAGTGCTGCATAGGTGAAAATATCTTTGTTACTTTCAAGAAGTTGTAATATGTACACAGTAAATAGAAAGATCGGGTTGCAAGGTTCTTTTTATGACAGCTACAAGATTTATTTAACGTGACAATGTGGCCTTACAGTTACTGCCCGGGTGGTTCATGATTTCCCCCCGGTCTAGTGGCTAGCACGTGCACCTTTGGTGTACGGGGTCCGGGCTCGATTCCCGGTAGGAGAGCCTTTGAAATTTTAACTGTCCTGGATATGTATGTGTTCGTGTCCCTGTCAAATTTGGTAAAAGTTAAAGAAACCTTATATACGAGGAAACTCGGTGCTCAGAAAACTGAGGTATGATCGATTGATCTTTTTTTTTTAAAGGTGGTAGAGAGCGTTAACCTCTGGTGCATGAGGTCCCTGGTTCGATCCTGCCTTGCACCAAGTGGGCTTTGTGGTGGACAAACACGGAGTGCGTGGGTTTTCTTGAGGTCCTCCCATTTCCTCTCACTTTATTCTTTCCACTATTTCGTTCATTTCTCATCATCGCCGTTTTCTTAAGCCCACACTGTGTAATAGTGGGACGTAAAACTCAAAGATTTCATTTCGTTGTTTTATTTACAGCTATGGGACGTATGGCAATATGGCGTAAACGAAACAGGATTGGCGACCCTCAGTAGCCTATGGCCCAACATGAGTGATCAGAACGGCTGGAACACGGCGAGACATCGAGATTATGACGCCTTCTATGTCTCCTGAGGTATGGCAATCCATGTCTTCGTCAAGATGCCACAGCCCATCAAGTCGGAGTTTGTAAGTTTTGAGATACATTCTACAACCATCGACGAGATATGTTAAATAGCCGAGAGATCTGGGGAACCCACCAATGAAGCAAAGGAAAATACTATCCAGTCAAGAAGTGTAGAATAGTACGTTTAATACATGTGCGCGCATTATTCTGTTGAAACGAAGTACCCGACAGGACCTGCACTAAAATGACCACAATCGGTTCCAACACTTCGTCAAAGTATTCTTAACTGGTCAAATATACGTCAATGCCTAAGAGGCACGAACAGGTACGCAATTCAGTGCCTCCCCCACATTTTAACACCAAGTATCAGACCTCCGTGACGAGAAAATTCAGTTGTCGCCGAACCTAGTGCCAGGGTGGTGCCAGATACTGATTCGGCTATCATTATGCTGCAGAGAGAAGTGGGTTTGTCTGGAAAGAGGTTGTCCTACCATTCGTTTCTTTATGCGCGACCTTCGCCATTCTATTCTAGTCTTCCATTCCTATGATGTAGTCAAATGAAGCAGAAGCAATGGAAGCCGTGCAAATGTTCCGCTCTGCCATAAGACGCAGAACTTGTGGAGACACTTGGCACTGTGCAACTGCCTTCAATGTTGCGTCAATGTGGTAGTTTGTTCTCTCGGCGAGCGGTATGGTACGGTCGTTAAAGTCCGACGTGTCGCTACGTAGTGCTTCCGTATAGCTATCGATTCCATATGTGCTGTACTGTGGCTGCATTCCATCCTATAGGACATCAAAGTCACGCAATGATAAACCATGCTCCCGATACGCAACTACTCGTCTGTGATCAAAGGCCGAAAGCATCTTCGACGACAAGACATCTCTCGACCGTATATACACACACGCGTTAAACATCAAACAGGGCGCATCAAATGGAGCGCTCTGCTTTTGCCACAGAGCCCTCTATCATGTGACCCCTTGGTTACTTAAAAATTTTAAATAGCAAGATTGTTTACATCATTTAAAAGGCCATGAAAAGATCTTTTGTAGGAAAAAGTTTCTCGTACGGAACATTGTTTCCAAATATCTTCTCATAATTGTGAGTTTTGCATATTTAGATAAACTAACACTTAAACTACTTGACATCTTATAGTTTTTGTTCTATGAAAATCTGAAACCAGAAGTACTAATAAATTCAAACATTTCCGGTTTCGATATAGTATTGCGAGTTATGATATATACTTGAGACGGTGTATCGTTGCAAGAACCGTTTACCGCTTTCTTTTGTCATGTTTAAATAGGGAATTAAAGAAAAAGATGGAACCAATTCTTGACAAGCTGAATCGATTACAAAAAACCGCATCTCAATAGGACCTATCCCTTGACGCTTTGGCTCTATTGAAATTAGTATTGAAACCGGATGTAGTAGTACATTTCAAGCATATCCGGTTTTGGTAGAATTGCGAGTTGTGATGATATGATCTCTTGCGGTCCGGAATCGATTGCAGAAAACTGTCGCTATTTCCATTTTATTGTATGGCGATCAAGTTTGAAACCGGAAATAGTTAAATTGAACCACTTCCGGTTTGAATAGAGAATTATGGGGAAGATGAAACCTATTCACAGGAAGCTGAATCGTTCGCTAGAAACTGTACCTCGACATTTCTTACCGGTTTTAGTTTATGGAAATCAATATTGAAACAGGAAGTAAAGCATATTTGAACCACTTCCGTTTCTGTTAGTGTGTTGTGAATACGCATAATATGCTGCCATGAGACGCTGAATCGTTTGCAAAAAATGTTTCTAGATATGTGTGTTTGTTTTCGTTCTATGGTGGTAAACATCGAAACCGGATATGGCTAATTCAAACCAGTCCTGGATTGAATAGAGGGTTAACGGAAGAGATGAAACTTACTCTTTGGACACTGAATCGATTGCAAGGAACCACTTTCTGATATATTTTAGCTTTTTTGTTCTAATACCTGTGGACAGACGGACGGACGGTGGGGTAAAGCCGCGGTGCACGATTTTCGACACTTACGCAGAGCATTGTTTGGAAGTCTAAATGAAATTATTGCTGTAATTAAAAGCAGACAAAAGAAACATTTTTAAAGAACAATTTTTCTTAACCATGTTATTTTAAGCAGTATAGCAATTTCTGCACACGTTTTCCATATCTTCGGAACAGGTTGAAAGATTAAATTGAAAAATATAGAATGAAAAATATAAGAAAGTCTCACCTACCGCGATGCCTAATTGGGAACAATTCCTCCAATTAGCGTAAATCTGAATTAATTGTATTACTTGTGTTTCTCAACGAAAGCTCTGGACACTAAAGAATATATAAATTTAAATTGTTCTCCATTACAGGACAAGAACAACAGAAAGCAATACAGGGTTGTTGAGGAGTCGTCACCCTGTATACTCGCAAAATTCTCGTTGCACCCTCTGATCAAAACAAAAGAAGGAATAAATGTATGTCGAAACTATTTTTTAGCTAATAGTACTCGATTACAAGGCAAGTTGCTCGCAGCACAAAAATCACTAGATTTGTCAGAAAATCGTCTAATTGTCATATAAGAATCATCATAAAAGTCGTCAATCGGAAAAATGATATTTTGTTGGTCTTGAAAGTCGAATTCCTTAGATTTAGCGACTTTCCCCCCAAATTTGTAACACTGGTCTAGGACCAGAATGACCAATTTCGCAAGTCCGCATCTCGGGCTCAATCAGCATAGAAGTCAATAAAGAGTATAAGCTCGTCTCAGCAGGAGTTTCATAAGTGGATAGCGAGTTAGAGCCAGCATCTGAACGAGAACAGGCCCCAATTAAGATAGTAAGGGCAAGCACAACGCATTGAGTGCAATCCACATTGAGGATAGGAAGCTCGAGTTCGAACGAGTGTGAGTCTGAGATAAGGTGGGTCTCATGTTGAGATTACTAAGCCCGAGTATTATTGATGATAATAAGCCTGTATCCGAGCTAGTCCGACGAGGTCCAATTGCAAAATGGCCATCTTTTCCCAGAAGGCCACAGCCCTCCTGAAACGACCATTCTACTAGTGAGATGAATGTTCTTGCTTTTAAATTTGAGAGTTTGTTATTTCTTTGTAGAAGTTACAGGAAACTAAATTTCACTAAGTGCCACAAATTTAGTTAATATCATGCATCCAAGTAGTAAAGTGTGAGGAAATTATTTTTTTCTCTTAATTCCACGTGCTAACTAAGGATTTCGTGTCTATTATAGAAAAATCTTCAACTTAAGAAATGCTTGTTATTTATTATTTGTTCATAGAACTAACTCTTTATTTTTACTTTCTTTCGTCCTTCCTGGAAACCTGTTTACGAATTTCACTTTCGTTAATCATCTGTTTACAAACAACTGTAGAATCTATTTTAATTTCATTTTCGAGTGCGCATTGAGACAGAGCATTTTCACTTTTTTCCTTTTTGTTTTGATCATTTGCTCTGTTCGTGACATGGCCTTCAATTTCACCAAGAATGTAGAGGAAATCTCTTGAGGTTTCTGCAATTTCACGAAGTCCTTTTAGATTTTCCACTCTTATTTTTCTTTCATTTTTAAATATTTTAGCAGCAATCCGTATACAATTTTGTAGATGATCATTTAGTAGCATCTGTCCTTCCTTCTAGGAAGAATAATTTAAGGTCTTTTCCACAAGGATGCTTTGTCTATAAGAGTTAATGAACGGTTTGGAATCCACGAAGATCGTCTCCGTGTATAAAATGTCCTTTAGTTCTAGTTATTAGACAGTTTTGAACTAATTTGTAGCAAGGAATAAGAACTACATTATAAAGAAGAACATTCGGAATTAAATACAACAGTTCATATTTCCATTTTCTAGTCTGATTTTATCTTAGTGACTTCATTAACTTAAGATAAAGCAAGACTGAAGTCATTGTGCTAACCAGATCACAAAGGTCATAGATGTAAACGAGAAATAAGAGGAAGAATAAGGATGATGAATAAAATCATTATAAGGAATGACGAAAAATAAAAGAATATCTTATTAATCATTGAACAGAGTTAAGAAAAAGATTTAACACATAATTCGCAAACAAACTTACATTGAACCAGAAACCCCTCACGAAAACTCTGTAGGAAGCAAGATGTCACGTTGAGTTGAGTTGATTTTAGTTTAGCGTCCCTTTCAGCAGCAAGGCTATATGAAACCTGGACCAACCAACTTGACGTGGGATCCGAACCACATGAGATGTCATATCATACATAATTGTATTTACAATATATTAAATAACTTAGGTGTCTTGAATTAATGTATAACTGATTTAACTCAACGTTGTAATAATAATAAACTCCACGCTGAAGCAAATTATTATTCTCTAAGAGTATTCAAATGGTTATCGTTTTCGTGTGCAGCAAATTAGATTGATGAAATTTATTATTATTATTATTATTATTATTATTATTATTATTATTATTATTATTAATAATAATAATAATAATAATAATAATAATAATAATAATAATAATAATAATAATAATAATAATAATAATAATAATAAATCACCATCAAGAAGTAACAGCTATCATTTGTATCTTAGCAATTCCTCTCATAGTATTCCTCGCATAGCTTTCCCAAATTTAGCCTTGCATTCTTGTCTGAAGTTGCCATGATTGAGTAAACCTTAGTCTTTTAATTATTTACTTTCAACGGAAACATCTTAAGATATATACGGGACGTTCGCAGCACATAGGAATCAAGTCTAATTAACAAAGTTATGAGAAGAAGAGATATAATGGATAGATGGCTTAGAATTAAGCAGTAAGACTATATGAGACGTCGAACCACCTGAGCTCCCACCTAGAATCGAACATGGGATTTTCACGCCAAAGACAAAATTAAGCATTAAGTTTAAACGGTACGCTTAAGTACATAGGAAAGTTAAAACTGCTTTATACATTAAAAGATGTATTTACAATATTAGACATGAATCTTTTAAAGAAGCTCTAAAAGAAGCTTCAGCTAGAGCTTTTGAAGGTGAAATTTGTTCAAAATGACCAACAACGGACTTCATTCCCTTGTGGACTAGTGATGAGCGCAAGAGTCTTTGTCTTGCAGTTTTTGCAAGAGTCTTGCATGCAAGACCAAGACCAGGAATCCCGATGCAAGACCAAGATCAAGACCAAGGGGTGCAAGACCAAGATTAAGACCAAGACCATACCTGCAAGACCAAGACCAAGACCAAGACTCTTGCGGAAGAGTCTTGCACAAGTACCGGTACTACGTGAATTTTTTATAGAATGTAAAAAAAAAAAGGGAAAATCATTACATCTTTCACTTTAATTTATTGGCTTCAGTAAAAATGCCGTTGGAGTGAACGTGTTTCTAGTAGTTTATGTCATCCGTGTGAATCAATCTGCTCCTGTAGCATATAGCTACAGTATGTCGTTTTCTGAATTGGTTGTTCGCGTTTTCTGTAGATATTGCTCGTTTTCAAGCCACAAAGCTGTCATCTTGCACCATGTGAGCTTTTTTGGTGGACAACCACTGTGTGTGTGGATTTTCTCGGTGCTTTTCTGTTTCCTCCTACTTTCTTCATTCCACCATTTCAGTCGTTTCTGATCATTATCGTTTCCCTTAGCCGTGATGCATAATCGTGATACGTTGAACTAGATACTTCATTTCATTTCAAAGCATATTAGTGGTGTTCTTTTCCAAAACTAAAAAGAAATGTAGTATTGAACATAGGTAATACCGTACACCATAGGTGTCGACTACATGGGTATGGCCTTGGCTCTGAGACTCAAGCATCCGTTGGAAATTTTTAATGTGTGCTCATAAAATTAATATCGAAATAACATTTTCATGACATTGACAATAACTTAGTGCATGTGACCGCAAGTTTGATTTCATGGACGGATGCTTGTACGTTGAGTAATTGTTTATTAATATAACTTTTAGCCTCCTTAGATATACGGCACGTCGAGGATTGAGCGAGAGATACAACAATAAATCTATATTATAAAATTGAAAGTGACTATTTTTTTGAGTACTAATCTCTTGAACCATCCGACCGATCTCGATCAAATTTTCAACATAGATGCGATTTCAGCCTGGGAGGTTTTCGTCATTTCACTTTGACGGTAAAACTTAGGGGAGGGGAGAAAGGGGAGTTATAAAATAATAAATAAAACTTCAACTAAACGACCAATCTCGATCAATTTTTTAACATAGATGAGGTGGTTCAAGCCTGCAATGTTATCTGTCAGGCCACTTTGACGGAGCAACGTAGGGGAGGAGGAGGTGAGGGCGATATTACACACACACACACACACACACACACACACATATATATATATATATATATATATATATATATATATATATATATATATATATATATATATAATTAAACTTAATAACCATTGAAACACCCTACCGATCTTGATGAAATGTTCAAATGTTCAAATAGATGAAGTTCAGGCCTGGAATGATTTTTATCATTTTACTTTGACGGTGCAACGTAGGGGAGGGGGACGAGGGAGATATATATGTAAAAAACTAAATATATAAGTGACTGTCAGTGTGACTTCATCACTCTTGATCCAGCCGATCGATCTCAATCAAATTTTCAACATAGATGAGGTTCGGAGTTGTGGTGGTTTTTATCAAATCACTTTGAAGATAGAACTTAGGGGAGAGGAAGGGGATGGAAAATGTACAAAAATAAATAAAATTTAATAACTCTTGAACCACCCGACCGAACTCGATCTCATTTTCAACATAGATGAGGATCGGACCTTAGATGGTTTCTGTCATATCACTTTGACGGTGCAGTTTAGGGGAGAAGAATGGGAAAGATATTTAAAAATGATCGAAAATGACTGATATTAAAATGGAATCTATAGTTTTGGGGGTCGCTGAGCTAAGGAGTGATACTTCCGATACTGTTTAAATTTAAATTCAGCCTCGTAGCTTGGCGGAGGGAAGGGAAGAGATGTAGACCCTAAAAATGATCGAAAATGACGAATATTAGTGTCGAATCCGTTGTTTTCGAGGTCTCTGAGTTAAATACTGATCTTCCGATACCGTTTACGACCAATTTCAGCCTCGTAACTTGGGGGAGAGGAAGACATAATAAGGATCAAAAATGATCAAATATTAGTGTCGAATCCATAGTTTTCGGCGTCGCTAAGGTAAACAGTGATACTTCCTATCCCATTTAAATGTAAATTCAGCACCGCAACTTGGGGGAGGAACGACATATGTATATAAACTATTGAAAATGACTATTATCAATATCGAACTCATAGTTTTCGAGGTCATTGGGATGAACAATGACACTTACGATGCCGCGCCTAGCAACATTGCGAAGGAGGATATATATAAGTTTATTGAAAATGATCGATATTAGTGCCGAATCCATAGTTTTTGGGGCCTCTGAGACGAACAGTGACACTTCTGATGCCATTTAAATCCAAATTCAACCCCGCAACTTGGGGAGGAGGCGAGAGAAAAATAAAATTAATTGAAAATGATCGATATCAGAGTGCTTTACTAATAGTAAAAAGTGGCTAACGAAATATATTATTATTGTTTTTAGTTTAACCTAACGAAGTGGGTAATTGATGCTAGTAATGCTGATGTGTAGTAATCCATATTCACAAGTGAGACTTCACATAACTTGGAGTTTAATGCCGTTATTTTGTATTTCTAATACAGGTCGAAAGTATTCATATAAATTGAGTTTATACAAGATATATAAACAGTTGAGTCATTTTCAGTTTTTACTCAAATTATTCCAAAATATTAAGAGGTTTGATTATAATAATAATTATTTTAATTTTCTCTCTCTTTTTTGATCAATATTGCTAAACATATCATCATCATCATCATAGCTATCCTGCCATTATTGGCAGGTTAGTTGATGCAACTGAGAAGGTTTGACGTTCGGTGGTCCTCAGCTAGTCTCTTCGTCTTGACGTAGCAATTTTCTGGTTTAATACCTTCCTTCAAATACAGGCTCCTACGCTCCCTCCCTCTCTTTCCTTCCACAATACCCTCTAATACGTCCCTTATAATACAGTTCCTCCTCAGCCAATATCCTAACCAGTTCCTCCTCTCCTCTTAACAATATCTAAAATTCTTCTTTTTTCCTCTACTGCTAATATTTCTAACACCTCATTCGTTTTACGTTCAACACAACTAATTCTCTCCTCTTTTTTTCCCTCCACGCGCACATTTCGAAAGCCTGCAATTTTTAAATCGCTTTTGCGTAATGTCTATGTTTATGCCCCATAGAGCACATATTGGAATCAGTAAAACAAAATCTCAATATTTAATTGGAAGTTTGTTTAATACAAGGATTGGCTAATCGTAATTGAAAAGAAAAATCTGACACCTTTACAGTGTAAAAATAATTTTGCAGTTCATGGTATTTCAATAATCTGTGTCGTCTTGATTTTCTTTCATGCATCTCAGGGGTAGTCTCCCTAGTTTGGGAACCAGTGGAGTGTTGGATCTGTTAAAAAATATAAACAGATTACGAAACGTTGTGATTTAGGCATACACTTATGTGTCGGGTGGGGAGGATTGAGTGCTACAGTGAAATTTAGAGCTGTGTCGGTGGTAGTTCACTACCAGAAGGGCCACCCCTACCGAATTGGTCTAAATGGAGTAGCCAGACGAAGAGTGTTCTGGGAGAAGGCAGCAGTTCTCCAGTAGCCAAGTTGGCGGAAATCATAGTGATTGATACGGCAACTTGGACATTAGTCCCAGGCGTGGTCAGAATGACTTTAACGGCTGGGATACTGCGGGGTGGAAGGGCACGGGAAACCACCACTCTATTTTCCCTAGTTTGCTGGCAGCAAAAATAGAACAAATGAACAATGGTCTTTCGCAGGTCAAAATGTAGTTCCTGAGGTAAAATATCCTCCCATTCGGATCTCCGGGAGGGAGATAGCTTGGGAAGGACTATTGGATGAGAAAGTAATAATGGGGGGAAGACAGACAAAGAAAGAAAGACAGGGAAGAGCAAAAGGTTTAGGATAGGTACATGGAACGTACGTACTATGTTACAGGGAGGAAAATTAGAAAATCTTAAAAAAGAAATGAAACAAAATAATTTAGATTTGGTAGGCGTTTGTGAAGTTAGATGGGAAGATAATGGGGTATTGAACAGCGAAGGATATAGAATGTTTTACTCAGGTGGTCATAATGGCGTAGGAATAATTCTTGGAAAGCGCTTAAAGGAGAAGGTAGTGAATGTAGAATTTATTGATGATAGAGTTATGATGTTAAGACTTAAAGGGAAAACGAAGGATCTAGTGGTGGTACAGACATATGCACCGACGACTTCACATGCAAATGAAGAGGTAGAGGAAAATTATGAGAAAATAGAAGAAATTATAGATAGGGAGAAGAAGGGTGCATGCATAATTCTAATGGGAGATTTCAATGCAGTTGTGGGAGAAAAACAGGAAGGTAGTATCGTAGGCAAATATGGTTTAGGCGAAAGAAATGAAAGGGGAGAGGGACTGGTGAATTTCTGTAGACAGAATTCACTAGTAATTGGGAACACTTGGTTCAATCAGCACAAGAGAAGATATACATGGAAATCACCAATAGACGGCGGGAGATATCAGATAGACTATGTTATGATTCAGGACAGGTATCGGAATAGCTTAAAGAACGCGAAGACCCTTCCCGGGGCTGATATTTTCTCTGATCATAATCTTGTGCTGGCCGAAGTAGATATTCAACTGAAAAATGTAGGCAGAAGAAAAGTATGTAACAAAGTGTTGAATACTGAAAAGTTGAAAAACGAGGAAATAAGAAATCTTTTCGTTGAAAAATTCGAAGAAAACTGTTCAAACAAGGAAAGGATAGGCGCAGGTAGTAACGCACGGTGGGAACATATTAAACGTTGCTTACAGCAGGCTGCAGAAGAAGCAGTAGGTTACCGCGAACACAAAACTGCTAAAAAACCATGGGTTACAGATCAGATGTTGCAGGAAACGAGGGAGAGGAAGATGCGGATACAGGTTGATACAGAAGAGGGCAGAAAGATGTACAGAATTTAAATAATGGATTACGAAGAGAAACAGACAAAGCGAGGAGAGAGTTTTACAAAAGAAAATGCGAGGACATAGAAGAATTAGAAATAGTTGGGAAATATGAGGAAATGTACAAGGAGGTGAAATCTATGGAATTTCGGAGGAAACAAGGGGGTATTATGATGGCAGTAGAAAATAAGAATGGGAAGGTAGTCAGTGAGAGAAATGAGGTCATAGGAAGGTGGAAAGAGTACGTTGAAGACTTATATGAGAGTAGGGATAGACCATGTATCCTAAATGTTGAAGTAGAGAATGAAGTAGGTGAGGATGATAAAGGATTTAGTATTCTTCGGGATGAGTTTGAAAAGGCTATATCCGAGATTAGGAATGGAAAGGCTACCGAAATAGATAACATACGAATCGAATTCATTAAAAATATAGGAGACAAGGGAAAGAAAGAATTGTTGCGACTATGCAATGGAATATATGAAACAGGAGAATGGCCAAAATACTTTCTGAAAACGATCATGATACCGATGGCTAAGAAATCGAACCCAAAGAGATGTGAGAATGATAGAACTATTAGTCTCATATCTCATGCAGCTAAAATTCTGCTCCGAATACTGAACAGAAGGTTATATGGAAGAACAAATAAAGATGTTGAGGAGGAGCAGTTCGGGTTCAGTAGAGGCAAGGGCACAAGAAATGCTATTGGACTATTAAGGGCGATCGGTGAAAGATTTATAGAAAAACGGAAAGAGGTGTATGTTGTATTTATTGACCTAGAAAAGGCTTTTGACCGCGTGAATTAGGAATTGTTGTTGGTAGTTCTAACAAAGATAGGGTTGGAATGGAAAGATAGAAGACTCATAAGAAACTTATACATGAACCAACAAGTAAGTGTTAGGATAGGGGAAGAACTGACGGAAGAGAGTGCAATTGGAAGGGGAGTTCGACAAGGATGCTGCCTCTCGCCAACACTATTTAATGTCTATCTAGAAGAGATAGTGAAAAAGAGCCTACATGATGATGATGGCATTTCGGTAGGAAGTAGAATGATTAGATGCATAAGATTTGCAGACGATATGGCGCTTCTTGCAGAATCTGAAAAGAAAGTCAATAAAATGTTAGAAAAATGAGAAAGAGCTTTGAAGAATATGGGATGAAAATAAATGTTAGAAAGACAAAAGCCATGGTGATTGGAACGAAGGGGTCTGTGTCAAATATAAAAGTAGGAGGGGAGAAAATAGAACAAGTGAATAGTTTTCGATACCTGGGTAGTATTCTTCGTAATGACATGAAATGCGAACGTGAAATAAAAGCAAGGATAGGAATGGCGAAAGAAGCCTTTAGGAGGAAGAAAAGTCTGTTTTGTGGGACCTTGAATAAAGAGTTGAGAAAAAGACTCATAAAATGCTTCGTGTGGAGTGTTGTACTGTATGGGGCGGAAACGTGGACATTACGTAAAGGTGACGAAAATCGACTGGAAGCCTTCGAAATGTGGGTGTGGAGAAGAATGGAAAGAATAAGTTGGGTAGAGCGGAAAACGAATGAGAGTGTGTTAGAAATGGTGGGTGAGAAAAGAACACTTTTAGACATTATTAGGAAGAGGAAGAGAATCTGGTTGGGACATTGCCTAAGAAGAGATTGTATCATGGGGGACGTCCTAGAGGGTATGGTGGCGGGAAAGAGAGGGAGGGGGCGAAGGAGACTACAATTAATGGATGATATTAAAACAGAAAGATCGTATGCGAAGACGAAAAGGTTAGCGGAGGACCATGGAGCATGGAAGCTTCTCAGCTGCGGCAAGTGACCTGCCAATAAAGGCAGAATACCTATGATGATGATATAAGTAGTGAAGCGTGGGCACCCATAAAAAAGAATAAAGGTCATCACCTACGATGTACACTATCATCATACTTACACGAGGTTAAACTACCTAGTATATTACATTTAGAAACATACATTGTATTTCCGTTACTATTGGCGCTTTGTAGAGTTTATTATCCCTGATATCTATAGTAAAAATTACCTATGAAAAGTTTGAGATTTCTTAAATGCAAGACTTCCAAGACTCTTGCATGCAAGACCAAGACTGGGTGTGCAAGACCAAGACCAGGACCAAGGATTCCAGTGCAAGACCAAGATCAAGACTGGATGTGCAAGACCAAGACCAAGACCAAGGTCCGAGTGCATTTGCATTTGCTCATCACTATTGTGGACTGACGCCCATTTCACGAAAACCATTTTGACTCACGTGGCCTCGGAATAAAGCATTACAGATTTCATTATACTAACACCATAACCAATTTAAACGCATTTGCATTTGTCACAGGTGAAATATTCTAAACTATGAATTAATTATTAAGAGGTAACTATCTAATATGTAACCTTTAATTAAATAAAAATAATTCGTTATTCCTTAAAACTTCTCATCTTGTTTATAAAAGTCAAAAATTCTTTGATTGCCTGGGTTTTTTTCTCTTCTTGTTCCACAAATTGTTCAGTCTAGAAACAATATTGCTAACACAGCGTAAAAATAAAGAAATAAATAGGCCAGGAATCGTATGGGAACAGATAAGTAATTTTTAGATAAGTGAAAATGCTTTATTAGACATATATTTCCATTCTATTGTCACCAGTGTATAGTTATCTAGCCAAAAGAAATCCTATGATATTGCGAAAATACGAAAGCGTAATTAAAAAATTACAAAAATGTCAGCTAGTTGTTGCAGATTCTTATGTGTGTGTGTGTGTGTGTGTGTGTGTGTGTGTGTGTGTGTGTGTGTGTGTGTGTGTGTGTGTGTGTGTGTGTAGTGCGTGTATGCGTCTGTGTGAATACCACATTTAGAATGTGGGATCTATGTTCTTGTCTTTCTCTCTCTCTCACTCTCTCTTATAACATTTTGCCAAACCTATCAAATATACATCAAAAGTGATAATAATCAAAACTGAAGTTCCATCTAATAATAATAATATAAAAAAGAATTGAAATTGGACGAAGGGGAGCCGAGATATGTGACTTTGAATGATTTCTGTGGGGCGCCATTCTGAATGGCCGCCATCTTGAGTAGCTATCTTAATCAGATGTATATCACCTACTTTTGTGTTAATGATAGCTCACTGATTAATTGTTGAAAGCTTGATCTGGTTCTCCCATTTTATGCCAAAACGCAAAAATTCTCTCTCCTCGTACAACGATTAATATTGTAAAAATAACGAAGATATGGCTTCTGTACTTTGAGAGTGCGTTACAATGCTATAACAGACAAACCTCCACATATTCCAACACATAAAAACTCTTCTTGCTTTACCTACATTTTACAAAGGTACTAAACTCGTGGTGGCACCGTGGCAGTGGTGGCTCAGGGGTATAGTGTTCTCCTCTAGTGCGAGGAGTCTCTGGTTCGATCCTAGCTCACGTCAAGTAAACTTTGTGGTCGACGAACACTGTGTGTGTATTTTTTGAGGTTCTACCGTTTCCTCCTACTTTATTTATTCCACCATTCTATTTATGTCTCATCATCATTTCCATTTATTTCTACTTTAGATAACCCGGCATAAAAGTTTGGAACGTAAAACTGAAAGATTTAATTTTTGTTTCGTGGTGCCACCTGGAATACACAATACAAACTTGGTGAGTTTGCAGTTATTTGGAATTACTATTAGAAATAATAAAAGGGAAATCCCGTCAGTTGCTAGTCTTCTTTCGCTGCCTCTTCGGATTTTATTTACAATACCATGGATTAATTTCAGACATTCATTCATAAATAATTTACATTCAAAACACTGATGATGCTATGGCCGGTAGAACCTTCCTGAAAGCATTAAGCATGGAGTTAACACGACCTATTGCAAGAAGAGCTAGGCCTTACTTCAAGAGGAATTAATTCAAGTATTCGGTTAAGAATTCAAAGAAATTCTGGAGTAGAACACGATGAAATGTCTTCGCTTGCTGGAACAAGAGTTAAGTGTATATTTTATGTAAAAAACAAAAATCGGAAAACGATGCAAAATGTGCTAAATGTCTTAAAGCGACTATGGTGAACATACGGTTACATTATGCATAACGTGTCACGAGGGGTGTAGCGATGACATTGATGAGGAACGTTGGACCTATAAATGAAAATGAAATGAAATTTTTCAGTTTAACGTCCTACGGTTATCCCCTTTAGACTAAGAGGGGCGGATGATTAAGACAAGTGAATGATGATGGAGGAATTGGCGAAATGAGAAAATGGGAGGAAACGGGAGTACCCCGAGAAAACCCGCAAGCACACCACAAACGCACCTGGCTGGGGAGATACTACTAGGGTTGCCAACTGGCCGGTCTTTCACCGGCCTGGCCGGAAATATTGTTGTTATTTCGATTAAAGCCGGTAACCGGTGCAAACTTCTTACCAGCCCCTTTCTGACATTTTTTTTTTTTAATTTTATCTAGTTCGAAGCAATTTCATCTAGTTCAAAATATAGGTTTAAAAAGTAACCTTCATTCTGTAAATCCAAAACTGTCACCTTTCACCATCTATCAACGATTAATTTGTTTTGTTCATTTGTTTAGATAAATTTAAAGAGATGACACTGACTTTATCAGGGAAAATTTAGAATTTACATGTAAGGAATTTTACACATTTATTGAGAGTGAAAGAGGAGAACTGAAAGCATTTTCATGAACTTGAAGTATAAATTTAAAGAATAAATTTCATTTTCCAAATCCAAAATTGTCACGTAAAGATTAATTTATTTTTGTTTAACTGTTTTGATAATTTCAAAGAAGTAGCAGTTACTGGTAAATACAATAAAATAATCAATACCGACTTCAGGCTCTCATTTTTTCCACAATGTTAGTAAATGCATTAAGGATATGTAGAATACAAATGCTAATGCACTTTCGTAAACGATAGTACAGTAAGGGACACTTCTGGATGGTACAGCCAGCCACAAAAGTAATTCCCCCTTAAGCGCTCTAATTCCATTACTTGGGGTCCAGGTCTTTTGCAGTTGTGAGAACGCCTAGACAGATGCAACCCAACTTACACGTAACTTTTCTCGGTACTGACGGCAGTTGGTAGCACTGAGTCAGGTCTTTATGCAAGTAAAATTGTGAGTAGATGACGCACCAAACATTTCTTCATTCTGAGATCAACCTCTCTGGTTCAGAGCGTGTTGTCCAATGAACATTATATGTTATTACACTATTGCTGTGTATGTAATGTATTTTTCATTATATACTGTATATTCAAAGAAATAAAAACACTGATCACATATGAATCAGAATATGTTTGAAAGTAGCTGAAAATATCAAATCTAGAACAATTACTGGAAATAACTTTGAAAATGATTGCCTCCATTGAGAGACTTTCGCCAATTCTCCTCATTCCAACATCTTTTTTTCTAAGGAAGAGAAGATCTTGCTTATCACACTAAATATGCATTGAACTTGAAATTGAAACAAGAAAATTTGAAAAAGTTTCAGTCTCGCCGGGATTCGGACCCGGGTCTACCGAACAGAAGCTTAATGCGCTAACCACTCACCTACCGCGCCACTTAACCTTCCACCAAACTAGTTAAAACCGTTTCATGAAAAAAATATAAACCTGATACTCAAATATAACAAAAACAAACAAATATAAACAAAATATAAATAAAAATATAAATAAGAAAATGTAAGCAACTTGTGTGTCTTAATGACTTACTCGAGATTTCTTTGTTTAACTCAAAAACAAGTTATATACACGTTGCTCAATAAAGATAGTATCACGAAATGTTCTTCAAGTTTACACTACGTCATCGGCAGAGCTGTAACTTATGGGGGGGCAACTGCCCCCAGAGAAGCTCCCCGCCGTCCGAGGGGGCCCAATTTCAGACAAAATTTTCTTATTCCGTATACGATACGTACATGAAATTAGAAATGAAGCATCAAATAGGGTCGCTACATTACATAAACAAAACAGCACACAAAAGGTAAATAGAACAAAAATGAATCGTGGACCCATTTGAGTAATATTTATTCGTATGGCTTTAAGATTTATTAATATTGTCCCCTTAATAATTTTGCTATGTATGGAATGGACCCAGGGAGTAATTAACAAAATCGCAGACCTTGCAGTGCGGAAGGGCCAACAGGCTCCTGTGGAACCAGAAAGATTAAGAAAAAGTTGGAGAGAGGGGGGCCAATAATTAGAAATCAACTTTTTCTAGGGGCCCAAAATAAGCTTATTAATGCTTGCCCCCCAGAAAAGAGTTCAGTTGATTTTGAGTTTAACGTCCCGTACAGCAGCGAGGCTATATGAGACGTGGACCTGCTGATTAACGTGGAATCCTAACCACATGAGCTCCCGCCGGGAATTGAACCCGGGTCTCCCACGCCAAAGCCCCCCAGAAAATAATCTAAGTTACGGCGCTGGTCATCAGTTGCAGGGATGGCCCCGATTTACATTACATTTCGTCTTTAATAATAACTTCTAATTTCCAAAGAAGAAAAGACGACAGAAATTATTTTCACATTCTTTAAGTTGTATCAATACGTGTAGAAATAGACAGTTCTATGTTTATGTTCCATAACTACTAGATTATTTTCTTATATTCATATAAGGAGTTTGTGGCAAATTGAGGAAACGTGATCATGAGGCGCAATCGACTAGGGGTTCGAATTTCCCTGAAGAGCAATGTCGGAATTTTAATTGTCCTCAGTATTTCTGTGTTCGTGTTCCTGTAGTGTTTGAAATACGTCGAAAGCGCATGAGGTGCCAGTAGCGAACAATACTCCGGTTGGAGCGATTTTTTGAAAACAGTTTCTGAAAGCAGGAAACTCTCATTGCAGCTACTTGGGTTCAAATCCCGTCGTGGTTATTAGTAATTTTTCTGAATGGAAAGATAATGCTTATGTAATTGGTATTGTAATTATATTATTCCTTGATGATGATGATGATGATGATGATGATTATTATTATTATTATTATTATTATTATTATTATTATTATTATTATTATTATTATTATTATTATTATTATTATTATTACCGCAATGGAAAGAAAAAGTAATATAGTCGAAGGTATTCATTGGAACATAAAAAATATACAGTATGTCAGATGTTTCTTTGGTTTACAGCGAACGCAATAATATTATTACGTTTCCGGATTTACAGATAGAATTATCATTTTATGACAACAAGAAATGGAATATAAAGATTTGTTAGCTGATAACAGTAATGCATTTTGTTTTGCCCTTCTTGTAAGTAGAAAGGAGAGGTGGCATCTTAAATAGGATCATTCTCGTGACTAGCGATCCCTATTGTAAGTTCGACCACTATTAGCAATTTGTGTACAGCTACGAACAATTTCTTGGAACTCATTGTTGGCCCATACTACAGCAGTAAGGACGTGTTTAGCCCTTATGTGTTCATCAATTCTTGTCCAAACACGTTACTTGCCAGACGATTACGAATGAAGTTGATACGGATGATGTAATTTTGTGTTTTTTGCATTTCGCCTGCGAAGGAGATTGTGTCAACTCTTAGACAAAGAGAAATTGAATATTTTTTATCAGAAATATCAGTTGTGTAGATTGTAAAAATTTACTGAATTGCCACGCCCGGAATCGAACTCGCGTCCCCAACATTACAAAACTAACGCTTAAGCCACTACTCTAAGACATCACTGTTCTGGAAGAAGAAAAAATGGATCTGTTGTGAATTCAGTAATTACACACTTTTACGATTCCAGTGTAATAGTGCTGAAACTTTCTGATTTCAGTCATGATAAAATAGTAAAGTATTATGCAGAAACAATGTACGGAGGCGCTGCCATATGCTCGGACTCATTTGACATGATGAGGTACGGTCATTGCGTTGTTTTCAGTGTATTCAAATGGGTTCTCAAGATTACCTGTGATTTTGATCTGGCAGTAACCTCTGCCCTTGACACTTGATTGACGCAAATTTGGTCGGCTTGCGACATAGAATCATACCATACAACTTTTTCTTTGTTATCACTTCGATTTACGTTTTTTCAGGCTCTTTCAGAATTTACCATTGCAGTTCCATAAGGAAGAAATCGAAATTTGACCTATGATCCTATATCTCTTCAATCTTTAGTACAAGTGACATGTGGCGAAACAAAACTTATGTCCTTCATCTAAAGTTACATTAAATTGCACGGCTTTACCTCATATCACTTTTGCACAGCCAACAAATGAAATTGACACACGAATTAACCAACCCTCTGTATATATATATATATATACTCTGAATTATATTTGTATTTCTTATTATTTTATAAAAAAAATCGTATTTTCGTTGTGAATGCAAATTGTGGGTAATCCTTTATCATGTAGGACATTATTTCATTTTATCTTACAAAAACAATAAAACACAGAAAAACGAAATTCAAATCAACTTAAATCTTAAATTACTATAAACACAGCATCTCTAATTTGACATATCACAATCCTATTGTTCGCAAAATCATTCAATTGTTGTGTAATATCATGCACTTACTTAAATAACTATTTCAGGGAAGCAATATACTCCATCACGACTAAATGATTGTCTTCTCACATTGTTTAAATAGGTAATGGGTGTGGGAGCTTATGTTTTCAATCCTAAGTTAAGCTGCCTCATAATACTCGCTTACAATCCCTTACTATAACGTTCGCTCAGTTCCTTCTCTGGCTAGAAAACAAATCTTGTTGAAGCATACTTTACCTATAGATGAAGAGAGTTTAAAAAGTTTAGGAATCAGTTTTATTCATAACTCACTGTAGAACACCCTTGTGTCTATGTGGATAACGTACGCGCCTTTGGCGCGGAAGACCTCGGTTCGACTTCCGGTAGGAGCTCAAGTGGTTCGGATCCCAAGTTAAGCTGAAGGTCCGCGTCCCACATACTATTGCTGCTGAAACGGACGCTAAACTCAAATGAAAAAGAGTATATCATAACTAATTGTATTTATATTCATTATAGCTCTATAGACCTCTTCATTGTTCAGCCGACAAAGAAAAGGATATATTTCTCGAGTACGACTCGACAATGAAGGGGAAGGGAATAACATGAACACAAGAAAATTAAACGTTTTTTTTTTCTTTCTGTATTAATAGCACAATATAGTTCTTATGACAACAGTAACTACTAGAGTTCATAAATTTGCAACACTGCTTTAGTTCGCATATTTTCCGTCTATTTTGTTATCTGTGGCGCACTATACCGGGAAAACGTGGATACATGTTGCGTTGGCAACATTGTTTATCTAGTGGCATTGTTGAGTATCTAAAAGAACTTCCCCTTACATATTTCGCACAACATGGTACAAAATTTCAGCACTTTTAATAAATATGTATACACACGCGAGGATCCAAGGGAAGGGCTATAAGAGGCTATAGGGTGTATAACCCCCCTTCACGCTTAGGTGTACACTGGATAAAATAGGCTTCAATTCTACTTTCTTTACACTGGATAAAGCGGCAAACTATGATTTGGCCCCTCCTTGATCAGTATCCTGGATCCGCGTCTACACAGGGAGGACAATTTCTCTTTATCATCTGCTATAAGGGAGAAATGAAAAAAGAGAGAAAAGCGAAACTTTGCACGAAGCAAGGGGGACATCTTTGTATGTATTAAACACAAACACCCAAAAAACAGTGTTATCAACCCAATATAAAGTTTTGTTTTTTCAAATGGCACTACGTCAGATTATTACAAATTTCAAATCAGAATGTCAAACGAAAATTTAAAATATCGTATATGTTATTCAGTGGTGGTAACTAAAGATGTTATACTATTACAAAAATCCAAAGTTTAGAAGTCTGTATCACACACATACACCAGAACTCAGATGGTCAGGATAAGAAAGTGCCTTAGCGTTGGATACCATGATCATGGTATGACTTTTTTTTTTTCGAATGATTAGGAACGAAGTTACCAGAGCTTGAAAATCTGAAATTTTTGAAGGGAACGGTTTGATATATCGAAGTGCTGTTAACGGCAAAACAATTTATACGTTCATTGCAAACCATATATGTAACTAGATATGATATTTATCTAAGCATTTATTTTTCAAATAAAGCCATTCAAAAAAATTCAAATTTTCAAGCAATGGTAACTTTGTTACTATTTATTCAAGAAAAGTTATACCATGACCACGGTATCCAACGGTAAGGTACTTGTTTGTTGAGTGTTTTTGCTTAGAGAGAGAGAGCGAAGGCTATATTCAGCAGCAGCAGATTTTCTTTCGGGAGAGGCTTGAGGAACGGGTAATAAACATTTCTATTGTACGTGCAAGCGAAAAAATAATATATTTTTTCGATAGGGTCTTGAACCCGACAGCAACCCCCTAAATACGCCACTGTAAATCAGGCAATCTTTCTCATATTATCTAAGACAGTCACGAAACTTTGAGTATAGGCAATTTTAGTAGCTATCAATATTCGAGACGAGACCGAGACTTTCGAGACTGGCCTAAGTCTCGTCTCGATTTATAGAGCTCGGTCTCGGTCTCGTCTCGGTTATATAAAATTCGTCTCGATCTCGTCTCGGTATATAAAAGCCCGTCTCGATCTCGGACTTCGTACCATTCCTATACTAAACGTGGGGGTTAGGAAGAACCATAAAGAATAGGTAAGCGCAACGCTCACCCTAGAGCAAGGATGGATTGAAATCAACAAATAATTGGTGAACTGCACCGCAATATTCTTTTTCTTCCTTTCTTGAGATTTCTCATAGCCGAATTGAGTTGAGTTGATTTTGAGTTTAACGTCCCGTTCAGCAGCGAGGCTATATGGGACGTGGACCTACTGATTAATGTGAAATCCGAACCACATGAGCTCCCCCCGGGAATCGAACCCGAATCTCCCACGCCAAAGCCACGCATGCTAACCGCTTAGCTACGAAGGAGCTCTCATAGCCGAATTGTCGGGGTGATGTACTTGACCAATTTCATGCGTTAGGCTGATGTTCGTGAGGTGAAGTCATTGTAAGTGCAAGTCCTACTGAAGAGTATGAGCTTTTGAACTATGCGGAACATTTCTGTGTTGCATTCCCATCGAGTCTGTTATTCAAAGTATAATGAAGAGTAAAGTTAGAAACCGAAGCAGAAAAATGGCTAACGTGCATGCTTTCTCTATATGTAGTTCGTGGTTCAATTCCACGTAGGGGTACTTGTCTCAGTCCTTTTCATAAAGCCTTTAGATTGAAAAGGATCTATCAAATCAAAATCACCTGTAAAATCAAATAAATCCAATTCAATCATTTCTTCGCCTAATATCTGTCTGGAGCAAAATATCTTATTCAATTGTATTTGACTTTACATCATTACTATCATTTTCTCTGAATAATTAGTTTATGTAAAGGATTGCCATGCTATAGGAGAACTGTATCTTAATTTTCAGCTAATGATAATAATAGTAATAAACTATATTTGCGATTTACTCTGTGTTTTCCCAGCTGTAAAGTACTGGAAATGGCGATAATGAATATTTGCATGTTGTTCTGCATTACACTAACACATCCGTTTAGCGAGAGACAATAAATATCTATGGTTTCTACATGTAACTTTCTAAAATATAACTTATCCCAAAATATATTTGAATATCCTACTTATTTATGTTTATTATTAAATATCTCAACAAACAAACAATACATTGGCGTCAAAAAGATGGGTTTTATTGGTAGTTTACTTCTTTTCTTTCCAACAAACCCAACCAAACTTGTAGTTTCCTTGTTGACAAACAACACATTGATAAATAACAAAATTTTAAGGAGAAGAAAGTAACACCCAAATGCGTTCCATCCTATTCTAACAAAATGGTACTTCAAAACAATGGAATTTAGCTAACATGAAAAATGCATTAGTATGTTTTAATTTTGAGCAGAACAAAATGTCAATCAATATAATCTGTATGTTATTCTGTCAACTTAACATACGTAGATAGTAGTCATGAAACAACATGAGTAAACACTTTCTAAGAGTATTTCTAAGCTTTATACTCCTAAATTGATTTAATAATAGCTAGTAATTTCTTATTATCCTTAAAATTAAAGCACAAAGAAACAATACCAACGAAAGTAAAGTTGTAAGGGATTTAGGATTTAGATTTCTGGGCTTTCGACATCTAAGGCCATTTAGCCCTTCACGTTTTGAGGGATGACGTCCCTCGGCGAGCACACAATCTGGGGAAAGGGAAGGAAGGGAACGGCCTGGGACCTATAAGTTAGGTACCACCCCGGCATTTGCCTGGTGTGAATGAGGAAAACCTCATTCAGGGTGGCTGGCCTGAAAAAGCTTTTACACTTTTTCGACCGAGTGCCCCCACCGGGACCTCTCGCACCAAAGGCGAGAGCGTTAGCGACTACGCTACGCGGGGCCAAAAAGTAAAGTTGGTCTCCACATACTTAATAATACCACATTCTGCCACGCACCAGCTTAAAACACCATATAAGTAATCCTACCAGTATGAGCATTCAAAAATAAAGTTATAGACCCCCTATTTTAAAATACTATCTCGCAATGATGAAATCTAAGCACCTGAAAGAAAATAGTCACGTGTATTGTACAGTAAAAATGAACTATGCAAATTAATATTTTATTAGCGAACTATCGTATATATTATTTTTCGCATGCTCTTTTAACCTCAATATTAGCTTTGTGAATTTCATACTAAAGTGTCATGTTGCACTTGTGAAATCCCTTCAATACAAAGTAAAATGAAAGTTATCACTTTCCAAAATAATTCACAACTGTTTTAAAAATCGCAGCACCAAAAAGAAATGAAGGGAATGCGTCCAAACTCACAGGCTTTGAACGACTGTATATAACGTGCAATTTATAATTTCAACAAGATGGTGCATGTGTTGCTCCTTCGGTTCGGTGCGTGGATTAATTTACTAGAAAACTGTTACACACTTTATACCCAGGCAGTGAAACGTGGACAAACAACAGGATACGTGTACGCAAGTTTCATTATGCCTCGTTCTACGTGAAAAAGTGCTATATGGAGATGCGACAGCATTAGGACGGGGCTGTATGCTCGGCGTATGGGAATGCTCTTGTACTGTGAGATCAGTATGTCGCTACGACAGTGATACTTGTGTGGAAAGAATGAATTGGATGGAATTGTGTGGTCCCGCATAGCGTAGTCGCTAACGCTTTCGTCTTCGGTGCGAGCGGTCCCGGGTTCGATTCCCGGTGGGGTCACTCGGTCGGAAAACTGTAACACGCTTTTTCAAGCTAGCCACTCTGAATGAGGTTTTCCTCATTCATACCAGGCAGATGCCGAAGTGATACCTAACTTATAGGTCCCAGGCCGCTTCCTTCCTTCCCCAATCCTTTCTTCCTTCCCTCTCCCCGGATTGTGTGCTCGCCGAGGGACCGTCATTCCTCAAATCGTGAAGGGCTAAATGGCCTTAGATGCCAAAAGCCCAGAAATCTAAATCCTAACTCCTGGATAGAAATGTACACTTTCACGCTTTCATTACTCCTTTCACTGTATCTCAATTATTTCTCTGTATTTCGTCTGTACTTTTTTGATCCCGTTCTGAACTTTATTATCGTTATCAACAGTCTCTTGCAGAACACGATACCAACATACTAATATGGTGATCATATTCTTAAATCTTCAATTGCTTAAGCATCTATAAACTCCCTAATTCTCGTAGTTCCGAAAGTCTGTTGTATATTGGCATTCACAAGGTTGTGATCAAGTTATAAACTGTGCTCGTTTTCCACTGCCTTTCTGTACGAGTTATTCCTTGTGCTGCTGCTCCGTATATTCACAGTAATTGGTTTTGAGTGCTACTAAATTCTCAGGTGCTTAAAAACTTATTACTCTTACTTCAATTATTATTTTTCCGGAATTACTTAATGATTTTTCTTGAAAGTTTCCTTCTCTCTTGCTTCTATTAAACATGCCTTAGCGACACACTTCAAAAATTAGGTGGAAACTTCGATTATTCGTTTTAAAGATTTTTAAAAAGGTTTGTTGCAATGAATATAATCTAATCAAATAAATTATTCATTCCACATTTGTTTCATAATAGAAGGATATTAGTCCTCATATAGTGACAGGAATGAGCAGAAAAATCCCCGGTACTTATGCAAGACAACTTTCTTATATTCACTAACAAGAAATTGAAGATTCACAACATGACCTAAAACAAAGAGACGTTGTGATGAAGATGTGACAACTAATGAACACTAACTTTTAAGAGTTCCAGAGATAGAGGTAGTAATCATTTTGTTATTCGAGATCTCAACGCAAGTAGAATATTTTGGAGCACAATGAGACAATAATTAAATAAATTATATACATCAGAACGACTCAATGAAAAAAAAAAAAAAAACTTTCAACTGTGCTTGGGCGATAGAAAAAAAAATCAACTTGCACCGAATAAATACTTTCACTTTCTATAACGGTGTGCTGCGTAGGCATAGTCAACTGTTACAAGACTGTCAAGCGAGAGAGAAATAAATTAACTTTAATAACGTTACAAAGCTTTGTCGAAGGTCGTAGGACATCTTCTCCTTTACTCAATGTGGGTGCAACTGTTTCCGCAGGCAATTCGTGACCAAGAAGTATCATATTTTGCTTGCATCCAATCATTTCCACTTCCTCCTTTTACAAAAGAAGAAACCGTAACTCAAAAATGAAAATTGGCTACGAATGATTCTCTCGTGATCAATCACGGATCACGAGCAATGATGATACAGCTGAATCTGATTTCTTTATTAGATCTTTATTCGGATAAGAAATTTAAACGTTGATATTCTATGTGATTCCTTAATAACGATACATTCGTATTTAAGAGTAGACCTACTTGATGTGCTATGATATCTGTTTTCTTCATACTGCCTTTACTTGACTTACCTTGTTGTAACACACACACACACACACACACACACACACATATATATATATCTATATATATATATATATATATATATATATATATATATATATATATATATATATATATATATATATATATATATATATATATGTATGTATGTATATATATATATAGGGTGTCTTAAAAGTCCCCTGACAGGGTAACGCTGTTATTATCAGAGCTACAACAAAATGTATGAGGAGCAACTGTCTCCAAATATAATGTTTTCAATCTAAAGTGAAGGAATTTTTTAAATCAGACGAGCCATTTGGGCTATACACTCTTTATGTGCCCAATATTAAATGAAAATGCAACGTTGCCATTTACCTGGACTCACAACATAAAGTGAGTGGGGACATATTTGAAATGGGGGCTGGCCATTGGCATGTTAGCGTAAAAGACACTTACTTCATTCACTTATGTTGTGGGTCTAGGCATATATAGGGTGTAACTAAAGTCCCCTTGTCATAAGCCAACTTTTTTGTGAAAGCAGATACGAAGAAACGTAAACAGAGAAAGCAAACTTCCTAGAAATGATAGCTTTTGTGTCTAAAATGTGATTTTTCAAATCGGAAGAGCAGTTTTGGCTCTACACTGATAGTCACTTCAATGGTAATTAAAAAAAAGAGTGACGTTGCCAATCATAGTGTTGCAATAGAAACATTAATTCACGCAATAATTGAACGGAAAGCAAGCAAAAATTATCCCATAGAGAAGAAACAAAAATACTACAAATCTCGGTTGCGATTAATATCATCGTGGGGTGTATAACAAGTTGAAGATTGGTTCGGGAAAAAATTATCCCTGATGTATTACTGCAAATCAAACCCATAACCAGAACACTATACTAGGGGGGTCAAGATCATTTTTAGGGAGGCTAACTTGAGTTCACCTTGCATTTGTACACACATTCCAGCAAGCAACTGAAAGTTTCACGGGAGCTGAAGACTATCGTAGGGAAGCTGAGCCCCTTCTGACCGCCCCTAGCTACGGGCCTACTGTAACTATTACCTCCTTTCCCTACGTAAACTTACTACTGCTAATAGTATTACATTAACTAATATAAGATTAAAAGTTTCATACCTTTACCACGGGTATTAGTATATTATACTGGAATGCCATCAAGCAAGAAATAATGTACTAACATCCAAAATACTTATTTCTGCAACTACCATCTTTGAATATAAAAGACCCCTCCGTCATGAGTTTATGGGTGGGTAAGTCTGATTTAAATGGTAACCTGTGAGACAACTGAACAAAGTTGGAAAAGTCGCAACATATACAAATACCTAAGTGTCCCGTTTTTAAGCAAAAACGGTTCAGGTGTCCCGTAATTACTATTCAAAATATAAAGGTCAATGCAAACTCTACACTCTTCCGTACCAACACTCATTGAAACGGTTCCGCTGTGTCTGGAACTTCTGAATGTTCAAATGGAAATTGAGTGTTCTGTAGTTCAAGTGGGAATTTATTGGGAATTCTGAATGTTCAAGTAGTTAAAAGTATTGTTGGGTAGTACTTAAGTTAGAAACGCAGTGTTGTCGCTCTTACTTGTGTTGTGTACTTTGTAAATTGAAAACACTGCTGAATTCCAAAATGCAATCTAGAAATCAGATATCCCCCCTTTCCTCCGTCGCCGATTCATATGCGTCCCGTTTTTGCAAGTAAATATTCTGGTCATCTTGACCATGGCCACTTTGCCTTGAATACACTTTGCCTTAGGTGGTGCGGGGCCCCAGGATTACAACTAACTTGCATCAAGGTCTGTAGAAATTATATATACAGGATGTTAATCAGTGTGCGAATTAGACGATTTATATTGGGGGGATAAAATTAGGCCAACTTGACGTAGAGTCTGAAGATACAATAATTCAAAATGAGACAATAATCTTTACCCTTCCCACACACACACATATATATATGGTATGACATTTGTATTAAATAAGGGAATTATTAATTCAATAAATATACCGCCAATAACTATGTATATATTGTTTGACATGCACACACTACACCTAACCTTTCTGAACGTTTTTAGATGTTGTATTCACTCTTGAGCTCGTATCTCTCTAGAATTTATTTACTTAATAATTCGGCCCGAGTGATAACCATGATTACAAACATATATATCTATTTTCCGCTCATATTGAAATATTTTACTTTGCATTATTACGCACAGCCTTGCGAAAGAAAACCTACTTCAGTGTTACGAAAACCACTAAAATTATCAGTTAAACCGGACTTACTTCAAAAAAGAAATCTACGTATTATCCTATCATACGAGAAATGGATTGTTGCTCATCTCGATTTCTGGCATTAAGGTGAAATCGAAAGCCAAATATTAAAAAAAGAAACTCTCAATTTAAATTTCGAGCTTTCGCTTCTACTTCTCGCTAATGCTGCGCTCTTCACGTTTTTTCTTTTTTTTTCAAATATTGATTACATGACGGAGCTCAGGAAATCAACATTTATAATTACTTTACTGTTGGGTTACAGCTGAGTTGATTCACTATGTGCTACGTTATCAAATAAAGTATAAACATTACATTAAAGTTTTCCAAACAGCATTTTTGGCGTGGACAGCAAACTGTACAGCGAAAAGAAAGATGGAAAGTGAAGGGCTAACTTAAAAAAGCCCGCTTCAGTTGAAGTGCTTATACAGACACGGACAATGAATGACACGGAGAATCAGTCGTATTAGCAAATGCTGAAACAAATTTTATCCGCTTACTCACCTTCACTAACGTGTCTGCTCACTACGGATACATCGTCAGCATGTACACTCATGTCCAAAATTATTGTCGCATATCTAAAACTATCTTCTTCTAAGAATATAATTTGATAATGATTCTTCAGGATACTCTTAATACTGATACTATGTGTATAATCGGGACATGTATATTTGTGGTAAATTTCATAGGAAAAGAATTATAAATACGAAAATTACAACGAGTAAAACAAAACGTTGCTAAATGGACAAGAAAATTTTATTTTCGCTTTATTGTTCTTATTTACTGCTCTTTCAAAATGAAATTTGCCACATACATGTCTTTTCCGATTCTACACATACTAACATTATAAGAAATACCGGGCGAATTCGTTATCAAATTATATTCCTAGAACAACATATTTATAGACATGCGAGAATAATTTTGGACATGAGTGTACGTTAACATATAGCCACGAGAGAATATATAACTCAGATTTCGAATACAGTTTCAAACGTTCGTTTCAATAAACTGTAAAAGGCAGTGAAGTCCACTTGTTCTATTTATTGGATATTACAAATATTATGCAAACTTGCAAACTAAAATGAAATATAACAAAAATTAAAACAATATGATACTCGATACAAATGTAGAGGATGGACATGACATGCCCGAGTATGATGGAAGAAGCAATTAGTTTACTTCTTGGCCAACCACTAAGAGAACTTATAAATCCATATGCTACTTTGTTATGCACAATTAGTACATTCAATATTCACGAACGACGACAAACTGAAGGATATGAGGATACCGTTGCAAGTAACAACTGTAGTCATAATAATATAGTTCAACTAAGCAACGGTGAAAATGATTGGGAAATTAGAAATGAGCAAAACTGAATAGTTTACATCGCTCATTTCGAAATACGGCTAGCAGATTAAACTTACAAGAAATGACAAAAATCAGTGAAATTTAGCGTTATATTAAAAATGTTTTTTTTTGGGGGGGGGAAGCGAGCATCCCCGGTGGGGATACTTCAGTTGATTTCTTTGAGAGGAACAAAATGTGATTGAGGGAGAAAATCCCCCTCATTCCCCCGTAATTCGCACACTGGTGTTAATGAACTATACCTACGAACTGTAAGAAGTGATTCCTCACATCAAAATAAGAGAAAAAGTTCACATGTGCCTATAGCGAAAAGTGCATAGTTTCAGAGCTAGAGCTGTCCAAAATCGCGAAAAAGCTAAATTTCAACATGATCTATTTCGAATTCCAGAAACTGTGGATGATGGTCCTTATCAGCGTAAAGGAAGCCACGCATACACAATCCAAAAGTGCGTATTTCATCAATTCAATAAGTATACAGGGTATTCCCTACAGGGTGTAATTTTCAGATATGCTCTCAATAGAGTTTTAAAATATACCCTGACTTCAAGAAGGGTCCATAGTAGGCAGGAGGTAAGCCTTATGAAAAATGTACACCCAATTCTTCGGAGGGAAGTCGGAAGTGTTAGGAACCGGCAGCTCCATGCCTTTTTGTATACAGAATAACGTGTGATGCGATGTTTTTCGTCACGGTATATTTCATGTTTTCTTCACTTATAAGCGTGAAAGAAAAATATCAGCATGTATTTTCCCGAGTACGAGAGACCGTGCTACTGACGATCCGTAACACTTCCGACATCGCTTCAAAGGATTCCGTGTTCACTTCTATCAAGACTTATCATCTACCTACTTTGGACCAATCATAAAGTCACAGCATATCTCAAAATTCGGTTGATGGCTTGTCTGGGAATTTCATCGTACAGAGAATACTCTGTACACCCATTGAACACTAATGAAATGTGCATGTTTGGACTGCGTATGAGTGACTTCCTTTACGCTTATAAGTACCACCATCCATAGTTTCTTGAATTAAAATAGGGCCTCTTGAAATTTGGCTTTATCGCGATTTTGGACAGCCCTAGCTCTGCAACAATGCAGTTTTTGCCATACGTCCATATGAACTTTTTCTCTTATTTTGACGAGAGGAATCACCTCTTACACCTTTCTTTATAATCAAGTGTGCAGGCGGGACATAGAGCCCGGTTCCTCCATTTACACCCAGCGTTCTTTTCCTTTGCTTCGAGAGAGCTTGGATTCTCCTTTATTCCAGCGTTTGTGTGCAAAGATTTATATATACATATATATGTGTGTGATGTATATAAAATCAGAGGGGGCTTTAGTTTTCCCCTATGTGTGTGGAGACGCAGCATGCAAACAAACCAAACCCGATCAAACTACCTGGATGTAGCAAGATAGAAGACAATGCTGTCTCCTAGAGACAAAAATACACCACAAGCCCACAAACAAACGAGAAACTCTGGGAGAGGACTCGAAAACAGAAAAAACAGAATAATAATAATAATAATAATAATAATAATAATAATAATAATAATAATAATAATAATAATAATAATAATAATAATAATAATAATAATAATAAAGAAAAGAAGGAAAATCAGAAGAAGTAAATAGAAAACGGAGAAATACCAAACGAAGTGATAAACAGAAACCTATCCAACCAAGGAAACTGAAAACACAGAATGAATAAAATTTGAAGCTAAAAAAAAAAGCAGTCAAATATCCCAACCAGAAACCACAAAACAGAGAACGAAGCAAACCACACACACACAGAAAAAGGCTTTAATGCAGACCGAAAGACCGAACCAAAAGATCAAACAAACAAGAATTAAAAGCAAGTGAAACAACAATTATAACAGAAAACAATAACAAGACACGATAGACGAAACATAATGAAGAAAACAGAAACAACAACAACAAAATAACGAAACAACAGAAACAATAACCACAGTTATAGTGAAACAACCACACGTGTGGCCACATCGGCATAAACCAAACTATTTAACGAATAATAATAATAATAATAATAATAATAATAATAATAATAATAATAATAATAATAACAGTAATAATACCAATAATAACGAGAAACAAAAGGAAAAAGAAAAAAAAGGACGATATACTGGGGAAAACTAAAGCCTCCCCTGATTTTATATACATCTCACACAAATATATATATATATATGAATCCTTGCACACAAACGCTGGTATAAAGGAGAAACCAAGCTCTCTTAAAACAAAGGAAAAGAATGCTAGGTGTAAATAGAGGAACCGGGCTCTATGTCCCGCCTGCACACTTGTATATAAAGAAAACATACTTTCCAGTAAGAACTATATATAGAGAGGATTTACTTTAAGGTGCGATGCAAACGAATATTCGAGTTTTAATCTGATTAGAAATCGATAACTTACACAAGAATATTTACTTCATTAGTTCTATAAATCTTTATGCTTATCGTATTATAATTCACTTTAAAATTATGACTTTTCCATTTCAAAACGTAGAACGAAAAATAAATGCAATATTCTATTTGTTAAGGAAACTTTTCAAGCTGATGATTTCAGGGCATGACCTGTGGGAGAATTTGAGACTCTGTCGACATAAATTTCCCTCTTCGTTGCTATAAGTTATCTTCGATCATGCTCAAAGTGGACTAATAATGTTTTATCAGTTTTCTCTCATTCATATATTGACCATTACCAGGGGAAAATCTTCTGAAATCGTCAATGCTTATAATTAGTTTTTCATTACATATCAAAGGATAATAATGAAATATTGAACATAAGATTTAGTTCTCAGCTGTGGATTTTAGATTTGCAATTCATATAATGTTCCCTTCTAACGGAATTTGAGAGAAAAGTAGTTGCCAAAGATTTATTTAAAGAAATGTTCTCAGTCCTCTGATGAAAATAGGAACACACTTTAAAAAAACAAAAACAAAACGAATACTCCCTTCAGGTTTTAACACATAAACTTCTAATTGATAGACTAGTGACCCAAACCGCTCGACCAGTTCGTATGCCTTCAGTGCGTCTCTTTTGACTTTTGGGTAAAGTAGTTTCCTGCTTCACACTTCTTTTTGTTTAAGTCGATACGACTATAAGTTTGTGGTTTATATTTGGCAGTTACAGGTCTTGCAATGCATAAACGTCTATTTCGTATAAATTATATTCAATTTTACGTCCTAATAACTTATATACAACAGGTTGAATCTGTGAAATCATTGGAGTTGGAGTGATCGTAAATGTTTTCGTAGTTAGGAGCCTGGATATGCAAACCCGCTCAACGTGGGGATTTACTTTTGAGAAATTTGGTACATTATATACACTAAATTTTCGAACTAATGGTCATATATTTTGTTGTTGTTTTACAATGTCAATGCAAAGATTAATTGTATTGCGAATATTATGATCTAAATCACATGAAAATTTTAGACGTGCTAATATCAAATTAACATTTCTAACTTTTGTGTACACAACATTCTTAATATGAAGTGTATTTTCATTAATACATTCGAAAATATGTTGTAATCCTAATGCAATGCCAATTGTACATTGATCTAATTTTAAAGAATGTTTAATAACAATTTGATTATTATTTTGGAAATAATATAACCTACGGACAATTTCAGGAATCAACTGTGGAATAGATTCAATTGATGAATAATATCCCGGTATTATTGGAACATGTTGGCGTTCAACTTTATCATCAATAACAGTAGTAATTATAGTTTCATTTTCACCAACATTATAAAAATTCCACGGAATATAAATTGCACCCCATTCCAGTTCTCTTAAATATATAGGTCTAGAATTATTATCAAAATAATTGCTACTTGCATTTGAAGGAAGAGTAACGTAAAAGTCGTGTGTAATGTTCGAATTCAATTTGCAGACTGAATAGAATCTGATCTAATCCACGAATTCATACTTGATGGATATCTTAACCATTTTACATACATACTTCCATTTTTACGTTTCAATACATTTTCAATGCGATAAGTTTTCTTTGAATTTATAATTACTTTTTTAGTTCTTGTGCACAAAAATATTCCTTTAATTTCTTCACCATTCCAATCTTTTAATTTATAAGTGACCGGATCTGATTTAACACATTTATCAACAATAAATATTTCTTGTGACCATTTAGGTAAATATCCTTTTTCTAATACATGTTTATACTTACTAACACGAACATAATCACCCGGTCTAAGTTTAGAAGTGATAAACTTTTTACTCTTTATATTTCCGTATGTTTCCCACACTTGATTCACATTGGAATGATTTACTTGTGCAGGTGCCATTTTAATACTTGAATGGTAAGAATTATTATAATTATTTACAATTTGATCTAATACATTAATATAAAGAAAAGTACTCTTAGTAGTAAAATAACGATACAATCCTTCTTTTAATGTACGTATAAAACGTTCTGCTAACGCGCATTTAATTTCGGAATGAACACTATAATGATAATTTTCATATTCTTTAAAAAATTGTTTTACATGACGTGAATAAAATTCACCACCTAAATCTGTTTGTACGTTAAACACGGGCAACTTGATATTTTTAAAAATTGTTGTTATTGCTTTTACCATTTCAGGACTTTCCTTTGTTTTTAACGGAACACAACATGCATAACGTGAAAAAAATCAATACAAAATAATATATATTTATAATTATTCTTATAGTTTGCAATGTTTTCTATCTGCTAAATCCATTTGTAATGTTTCATTTGGTGCACTAACATAATACTTTTTACGTTCAAAAAGTTTACGAGCTGGTAAATGTAAAGTATAAGCATCTTGAGAAGCTAACCATTTCTTTATTTTCCTTTGAGATAACTTTGTTTTGCATTGTAATGTTTGTATACTTGATAAATAATCAGGATTTGAATACTCATATTATATTTTTGATAATTTTGTCAGTTTTACATACTATATTATTTCCAATGTTTAAATAATTTAGCTACTACTGCAGGACTAGGTGATTTTCTTACTTTACAAATACGTTGTCTACTACTACTAGTATTCACTCTTGATGCTGGTGTGCTAATAGGTGTACCAATAAATTCTATAGGAACATTAACATCTAATAAATTTTTAAATTGAGGAATACCTATAGGATTTCTTTAATATTCTCTTGTACGAACATCATTTACTACATCTATAATATTTGGACCTGGTATTGTTTTTCCATGAATACATACTATACCAGATTTATTCCACTGAATTTGATCAGAACTTAGCTGTTTTGATAATATACATGTTTTCCTACGGAGTGTTTTCGGTACTGATTGTAAAATGTCTGATACAAATGGTAAAGTAGAAGTATTATTATCTAGTTTGAATGTTGATGATGGTCGGAAATTTTCTTCTTCTCCTTCTTGAATGACAGATGAAGTAATATGTTTATGTGAAGATGAAGTATACTGTAAATAACGATGCAAAGTTTGTTGATATAATTTCCACTTTTGTTGTACACTAAGATCACGACGCGTTAAAATGTTATTCATTTCTTCATCTAAACGTGACTGATGTGAATCCATGGATTTAAGATTCGATTGAATTTCCTGTAGAGCATTTTCACTGACCAAAATCATTTTCCTTTATTCTGACATACTTAACGACTAAAAACTCCGCTTTCTACTGCTGCAAGTAGTGGTCGCAAGGTTAACGGTGGAAGCGCACCACCTTTTTGCACTCACAACTTCTTCTTCTTCGTTAATGCCATACCTATTTAAGATAAAGCACCTCAGATCTTTTTATGTATACGTAAACGTTGCTTCTACGAGAATTTAAAGGAATGTATCCTTCTATTGTGTTTTAGCTACTTTAGAAATTGTTCTAATCAAATACCCTGAAGCATTTTGTAAAAATTGTTTTTCTTTTGTATTCCTGCGTTTGCAGAGAGCACGGAGTGTGTTGTAGTGTTGTTTCACCTTCAACATCTTGATGCAGAGTAAACAAACAATTCTGTATGCATCTTTTACGTTAGTGTACACGTACATGAATTCATTGGGAAAAATATTTGTACGTATTGGAAATGCATCGTTTGTCTTCTGTGTCAAGTCAAATAATAAATAAGTGTGATGCTCGCGTGTTACTTCTTCGAACACACTCACGATTTCCTTCGTATACAAAGGTATAAATTGCCTAGAAAATTATTTTACTTGTAATTTATCACGTGGATTTTTAAATACTATAATATATTGGGAATTTAAACTAATATCACGTGCATGTTTTCCTTTTGGAAATAAATTTTGAATAATAAATATTATAGTCAACTTTTTATGATGTGCATACTTTATAAATAAATTAGCAACATTACCATTAGTTTCTGACTTTACATCATCAAATAATTATAATTTTCTTTAATTTCAAAATTATTCATGTCAGGTATTCCCTCTACAAAACAGATTTTTGCATTTGCATCTAATTTTGGTATTACTCCACCATAACACCAAACAATATCATTAAATTTTATACAAAACATTTGATCACGGTCATTAAGTAAACGATTTACAAAACAAGTTTTATCAGCCCTTGAGGGACCAGCGGTTAAAATAGTAGAGGGATGTTGAAACTTTAATGTTTTGTACTCAAATGAAGGCATACAATAGAGACTTTGCTTTATATGCACACACACTCACAGTCACACATTGAACACCGAGCTGCCATAGGAAGCGATCCAATAAAAAAATCACTGGGATATAAGATTAAAGCTTGAATTTTTAAAGCTCTTGAGTTTGCACAGCAAACAAAAATATAAATAAGATTAGCTTCTATAAAAAGCGTACCAACTAAAATTCCACAGCAAACTATCCATTAAAAAATTAAAAATAAATTAAGAAAAATAAATTAAATTTTAATATTTTCACAATCGTCGATTGTTTGGGGGTTCACAGCACGAAAGAGACTTTCATACTAGTCACATTCACTCATTCGTGGGCCTATAACCGTAAGGTTCATTGGCACGTTTTCATATAGGTTTATCGTTAGTCACGTCTACTTCGTCAATACCTTTTTGTTTTTTTGTTGAGCTCACGGTGTGTCTTTGTCTCTCTACAGCTAAAGATACAGAACCCTGGTCTATGTTATATGATTTTCTATAACTGTGGACTCTAATTGTCCAGACACTAATTTATAGAAAGTCTAAAAGTTAATTTTCTAAGAGATCCTATCATTTAGTACGATCCCCCTAATTTTGGATATATGCTAAATATCCCGTTGGGCATTTTTAGCGTCATTGCGTAATTTTGGCGCCTAAGCCGATAAACCGGTAAACTCCCAACCTTTTGGAATTTCATTTGTCAGATCACCCAAATAGTTTCCGAGCGGAAACAATGGTTCTTTACCTTTTTCTATAGGTACATGATACTGTTAGTGTCAGTAAATTGCTCTGTCAGATCCTGCAGTCGTCAGTAGTTCGTACTGTCTAAGTCTAGCCCACGAAGTAATAAATGCGGCTAGTATTGCTTTGGTAAACTCTAACGGGACGTTTTCATTTTCAATGTCTCTGTACGTGAGAATAAGATGGTCATTAATAATTGGCACCACACTTTGAATTTCATAACTTGCCGTAGTTAAATACCTAAAATACGCGACTTCATCACTAACAATTACACTCAGTGACATATCTGAGGGTTGCCCCCACTTTCCATACAACGAAATGAGATACAGTTTAGCACACTGCCTCAATCCCAGGTTCATCCTAATGTTGTCATAATTTAATCGTATGCCTTCATGGGCATAATATTCATCGATATATTTCTGTTTGTCTTCTTCAGTGGTGCAGTAAGGAGGAAAACCAGACGCTACCTGCTTCATCTAAAGGAAGGAATTCATATAAGTCCTGAACAGCCCACCTGAATTCTCGTCTTCAGGATCTAAGAGTTCCAATTCCCATATCTCATGTATATCGATTCTTTTATAACCTTTTTGAAGTGCAAGGTGTAACTCTGGAGTACAAAATATTCCTGTTGGAGCACACTCAGCGTCATTAGTGTTTTCTTCTTCCAAGCATGTGCGGCAAAGACTGAAGAATAATCGACCTCCCGCAACGTATTGTAAGATCGGAAAATAATGGTCTTTTGGAGGCAAGATGGTGCATTTTACTACACCGTGAATATTTCCCACATCTGGAAAGTCTGGACAAGTATGAATCTTAGGTGATTTAACCGGCATAGGTTTACGTGCCAACACCCATGGATATAGACTTGTTACATCGGCATAGGCAATTTGCTTACCACTCTCACAATTGACGTAGGAATGGAAGACCTCCGTGCGACCGCACTTGTAACAGTTCATAGGAATATGAAAATCAGGCAGATTATTACAACGTTCTTGAAGAAACTTTTGTACTTCCATGTCCGTCTTTACTTTATTGTCCCAAGAACATTCCCATATTTCTTATAGGTTTACACCTATACTTTTCAGGTACCTACGGCGCCGCATGGCTTGCTCATATCTTTTCTCCATCGTATTGTACGAGTGTTGAGAGTCGTGCAGAACGGCGTCACAGTTAAAAGGGTAACAAAGCCTATAGGCATGGAAATAGCACCCGTAAATGTCGAAGACTGCGTTGAGTCCTTCCTGCCATCCATCGACCTACCAATATACTTTTCCCCACCTCTCCTAGAATGCTAGATTCTATCCCCAATTGGTCTTCCATATACATAAGCCTTTGCATAGCTTTCGTACTATACTTGGTCTTATGATGAAATCCCAAGGCAGGAATGACAGGAATAGTATTGTTCGGTAAGTGCAAGGTACGATATGTCCGCATCGCAAGACTTGCAATGGTGGATGATGTGATGAAGCATTGCAAACCCTCCGTTTTCTCTTCGATGATATCGCTAAATTTGATGACCGCTTCTCTTAGAATTCCAACATCATTCTCACAATAAGTCTGCATATCCATCTGCAGATTAAACTCCTCGCCACTTAATGCACGTTCTTCGTGCCAGGCATCTAATTGTTTTCTTTCTTCCGTGCTTCGCACCTCTGGGTCATAGTACTCAAGAGGAGGGTAGGGACCGACATAATTTTGATTATCTTCAATATTAAACAAATATCTGAAATTTCCCTTCTTTAAATTTTGACTAAGGCCTAACGTTTTCGGTAATTTGGATATTTTAACACCGAGGAAAAGAAAGAATCAAAGAAGAAAATACGATTACCTGTGCTGATATTAAAATCTTCTGACCCTGGATAAGGGAACTAGGTACAATATGCTGGTCTTCTATTAGAATTCAAAGACAGAAGAGACCATCGTAACGATACCATTATGGGCGATCGCTACTATCATCTGAAAGACAGGACGCGCTACTAACACATGGTTAATAAAATCCGTTATTGTCTTAAAAGAAAACAAACGATTTCCATTATTGTCACAGCACGTTTTACAAAATTCATCGATACTTTTCCTTATACAGGTGTGACAACACACCTGTACAACTTTGTGTTCCCTTTCGCCGCGCTCATTTTGTGCCTTCAACGTCGTCTCTACATCATAGGTGATGTACATAAAACTTTTCGTATGAACAGGTAGCTTTCTCTGAACAAAACATGTGTGGTTTGTATCAACATATGCACGGCATATTGAACAGAAATGTTCATCACACATGTGACTAGATTTTCGCAACCTCTTTTTAAAGATGACACCACAATCGATTCATAGCTTTATATTATCACATACAGATCTAGCCGCTTTATTACGCTTCACATGGTTCTCAAAACATACATTGTCACCAAACTCTATTGCACGCATTGCGTTTAATTTTGTTGGTGGTATAATTACGGTGGTGAGTATGTTTCCAAAAAGTAGGAGTTTTACACGTGTGTTTACGTGTCCTTTCACCATAAGCTTCCAAACAATAATAACAATACTTGCGTGCCTTGAGGGAAGTTCTAGTATTCCGAATGGGTTCGAAATGACCAATAGTGTTACCTCTTTGATATAAGATAAAGATCTTATTTTATGCAGGTTCTCCTGGGTAACGTACTATATATTCCCGGTTATTTTTTTCATGCTCCTCATAAATCACGATTTGATACCCCTTTTTCAAATATGGCTGGAAAGTGTCAACATCGGAAAAGTCACAGCCTCCCTTACTTTGAACGTTAACCCCTGCCATCTCGCAGACAACTTCTGCTTTAAAAAGCCATTTATCTGACTCTGTTCTTTCTAAATTATAGAAATCATGTCGTGTACCTGGAGCTTTACTTTGTCCCATAGTATGGCCAGAGGTAAACAATAAATATTTTTATTTTCAATGCGAATTAATTGCTTGGTCAAATAATGTTGGTATTTTGAATATTTGTCAACAGTACTCGTTGCATCATTTCTTCCCTTGCCATGCGTGCTGTCGGCTATATGGAATCGAAACAGTAGTTCTTGCCCCAAAAGGAACACCTCATTCGAATTTAGTACTCGTTCGATTGAAGTGAGGACTGTCCTAGCAAAGAAATTACTCTTTCTTCTTCACGGAACATACACTGGTTTGTTGTTTGTACTGTTACTACTGTCTATGTATAGTCCAATGTAGTCTCAGGGACGTGCATTGGAGATCACATGTTCCAACGAAAAATCCATTAAACTTTCGATATAGGCCTCTGGGTTATTAATATTATTTTCATCACCCACACGTCCGATGGCAATTTCATGGCCCGTAAGATGAAACTTAGGAAACCTTTGTCTGCTTTCTCTCACAATTTCAAAATTACTATTTATTTGATTATACCCGTCATTATTAATATCACTACTACTAGCCCTTGTACTTTCCCTATTAGCACTACTAGTAGTACCACTTGTACTATTGTTGTTCATGTTGTCATATCCACCTATGGTTGGAACACTAGCATATGACGGGCCAGGCTGAGAGAAAAACATTTAGTCCTCATCTTCATGATTCTTCTGTACACAGTGTTGAGGTGGATTGTATACAAGATTTTCTCCCTGAACTTGTTGCGTTGGTATAGCCACAGCGCTGTCCTGATTCTAAACCAAACTCTTCGTTTCTTCAACTGTTATTTCATCGGAATTTTTATTGCAAATCCCATCTACTTCATCTAAGAAAGCTAAATCTTCATTGGTTAATTGCTGTAAATTATTGTGATTCAAGTTATGATTTTCTTGTGGGGCCATGACTTTGGTATTATTTTCAGATGGGATTAAGCATGGTTCCGAAACAAACCGCGTGCTGAAATCAAAAAAGTCCGATAACTCTGTATCTTTTATCCTATCCACCTGACTTCACGACAAGATAATACATACATAAGTTTATGCTGAGCCTGATCATAACTATCATACGTACGGAAAACCCATACACAACTAAATCTAACACGTCAGCACTGGATGCACAGTGCTGGAGAACCAGTGTATCATTACCTTCAAAGGCACGAAGGGCGCGTAGGAGTGCATCGCATCTCTCTGACCTCTGATGTTCCAGGCGCTGTAGTTCCATTAGGGCTTTCCAGGTACTAAAGACCCTCGCGTGGTCATTGAAACCACGCACCAATTCTTGTAAATATATTTCGTAAATCATATTAAACTCTTCTGTTGGGTAGAAGAAATCCATCTCAAAGAAATAAATACAAAGAGAAATTTATTTTGAGTTATCATGTTCACTTTAATATAAAGAGAGAGAGACCAATCAATTATTTTCAAGCTATAGTTAAATTATAATATGCAAAAGAAAAAGCAATCACTTATTTTCAAGCTATAGTTAAACTATAATGATATGTAAATAGAAAGCATACTGTTTAATTTATGAAAAGAAACAAGTCAATATTCACTTTATATTAAGTTGTAAACTATTTTTTTAAATATCCACAAAAATGTCTCTCTGTTCATTAATAATGGTTAAAAGCAACTCAAAAACGATTAGAATATCTATAATTTCTTTCTCTTTTAAAAATCATTAAGTATAAGAAATATAAGATACACACCTCTGAAGCCTTAGTTGATCTTTGACAAAGCCACAAAAGCCAGAAGAAAATGTCGACTCTCAGTCGTAGTAAGGCTGGTCAAAGCCAAAATGACTGCTTCTCCTTAATGTTGTTAAAAATACTTTTGGCTCAGCAAGGCTTCGCTGTCTGTAATGCAATAGGATTCAAAGAGTATCTTGAAGATCCTGTATACTTACTTTACTACTATTAAAAATGTACATACTTTAAAATACGTTTAGCAGAGGATAGAGCTCGTGTTTGATCTTGCACGTACGCTGCCGTGAAAGGAAATGATGCCCCCACGGCAAATGCACGTTATATCATGTCCTATCATGTATTGCGCCACCACTACTACCAGTGACACCTAGCAGTGGAATTCTAAATTAGATGTTAGTTGAGCAAAATATGTTCGGTATTGCACACGCTTGTGTAACAGTGCTCCGTATATATATATATATATATATATATATATATATATATATATATTAAGATGAGTATAGTATATTTGTATTATATGTTTTCAATCTGTAATAAAACCCTAGCACACATTCAGTACTTCATTCTTAATGTCATGCACTAGTTAATACTAACAGAAGCAAAACATGTCTTACATGTGCTAAGTTTTCTTTCACCCATAAGATGCACACATTTTTCAATAGTCCCAATATATATTCGTTTGCGCTCTGGCGGTCTTAATATTCTGTTAAAGTATAGGTGGCAGTACCAGTATGAGTAAACTTAAATTAAACTATTGGATTGAATAAGGGGACATAAAGCCCAGCCTTTCAGTAACGCAATAAGTATTTAGTTAGGGGGACCCTACCCACTTAATTTACGGGGAATATCTCCCTCTAGCACTATTGCTGTAACGTTCACTTTCAAATCCTAATATTAAAAAGATGGAGTAAATGGTATTCGGTGAAGCAAAATTCCAGGGGCTACTACCTAACAACAATGCGGGTAAACCCCCTCTCTCTCAGTGCGAAACAAGAGGGGTTCGTTCCGGGGGAAAGCAAGTATAAAAGAAGTAGCGTGGACCTGGATTTACTCTTAAAGTGATTGAAAAGTCTAGGAGGATTTACTCTTAAACACAAGGGGTAAATTCTCCTCTCTCACTTGATGCATTGTGGTTAATCATACTCAAATCAGCGATTTAGTTGTACTTTAGTTTAGTAGACACTGAATACAAAACACTGGACTTTCCTTAGTATAGAGCTAGTATGTAACAAGTCCGGGACGAACCCCCGATTAACATATTTCTCTCTGATTACTGCCCCACATGTTTAAAATACGCAAGTCCATGTTTCTTACACTTTCAAAGACTTTGTTTTCAATGCTTATCCAAAGACAAACAACCCATAAAACAATATCTATCATCATTTTTTCTCAATAAATTACACACCGATATTTCATACGTCTTGGAAAACATTTGGGTATTCATCACATTTCGCAAAACTTGGGATGGTTATGCTATTCTAAATCAAATCCAAAGGGAGAGTATACCGTACAATTCTATTGTCAAAAATAAACGAACGTGGCTCTTTCTTTCGAGTCTAACTGTGAGAAAGTTCCACACATCTACAGGAATGTCTGCGCATCTACGCAAACGCAAACCCAACTCAAAATTTGCAATATCGAATCTATCTCGGGAAACTGCCTCACTGCAACTGAATACTCTTTATATTTACATTTCAACACTTTTTAGTAGACCACAAATTGAAAATTGCTCATCGAATAATTACGAAAAAACAAACCAGTAATTATCATCCAGAGTAACAATGTTACCAAACAAATCCATGATAAATTAAAAAATAAAATGTTTGCAGTACGCAATTCTGTTTAATCTCGCTTTCAGTTATAAAGATTCAGACAAATTCCATACTTGATTTCTACAGTAAACTATAAACTCCGTCATTGGCGACTCCTAAGTCACATCACCATGCATTTCTAAAAAGACCGACTAATCTAATTTGCACTTGCTTCTGCAGTAAACTATGAACTCCGTCATTGCAGGTTGTTAAGGGACGTCAGCAAGCATTTTTCTAAAAGCTGACTAACTTTCTTTTGCAAGTAAAATGGATAACTAATCTAATCTACACTTGCTTCTACAGTAAACTATGAAGTCCATCATTGGGGTTTCTTAAGGGATGTCACCATGCATTTTTTGTAAAAGGACTACCACTAGTCAGATATTTTCCATGTAAATAAGATGCTACCTTGTTTTAAAAATATATGAAGTTTTAGATTTTCACATATTCCTAGTTATAATAATAAAAATAGTTTTATCGTTCAATCTTTCTTGGTTAAGTTCCCCACCAGACGTGACTAAAACAATCTTCAAACAATATAAAGTTTGAATTACCCATAAGAAAATACGAAACTAGGACATTCTGTTCAAACAATAATTTAATTAAGCGTGAAACGATTCTGGGGTAACGCTAAGGAGGCACTAGAACCCTCAACTATTTTTTTTCAGAAAAAGCAAATATCTCTCGTTCGTGGGGACCCCAATCGTTCAGGACTGGTTTCCACCGGTTTAAAACAATGTCTCAGTGGTAGAGCGTTTATCCGCCCTGGTGGTGAGAGTTCTTGGCTCGTTTCTACACTACGTTAATTATTTTCATAAATAAGACAATGTGTCTCAATTTTCTAGGGGGTTCCCGCTTCGATCCTTGTGCAAATAAGTTTGTGGCGGACAAACAAACGTATGTAAATTTCCTGGGGGTCCCCACCACTCTCAATACAAATATATATCAAAACAACAATAATTATTATAATGTAAAAAGTTACTTGAACTTAATGTCTTCTTTTGATAACACACAAAAGTATCCAAAAAGAAACACAAGTTTTTAAACTGCGAGAAATACCCACTAGTTAAACGTGTCGCAAGACCAAACTTAGTTTAGAATTGGCGCAGTGAATTTATATATATATATATATATATATATATATATTTATAACATATTTATTAACATAAGAGGGGCGGGATATAGCAAGCGCAGTTTTTCCTTTGTAATACTCCTTGGGTTCAGATTACAAAAAAGGAAACATCTTGTGGGATCAAAGAATACATATTCTTCTTTTCTATGGAAGTCATTAAATATCAATTTCTTCAAATTATTAATGGTTATCAGACAGTTCTATACTGTGCCTAAACATTGTAGATCCCCACTGTCTGGAATTATGGGGTGCATAGCTACCAACAAAAGACAGTTTGACGGAGTTTTAATAACATATGGCGCGTCAGCAAACAAGCGAGCTAATATCTACAAAGGTAGCGAAAACTCATTTACACCTAGTTGCCTCATGAAGGAAATTCTTGAGGCGGGGCCAACCAGCAATTTTCATAGAAATTTGATTTTAATAAGTTATACGATTGGACAAAGGAATGAAAACCAATTTCAGCTTTATGCTCTTGAAATATATGGCCTTTATTTCGACGTATATCTCAATAAGTGTTGTATTCTTGTCATAAAGAAAACAGCAACCATTTTTGTCTAAATACACAGAAGAGCAATAAACCATTCGACAAGGGATAATATTGTCTGAAACACTGTTTATGGACGCCAATTGGTCACCCAAGGGATTATTGGTATTGGAAACAAAGGGGTTTCAATAAATTCAACTAACGCTAGGGTTTCAGTTGTCTGCAAAGACAAAACCAGGCACTTAGTGGGTGGTGGGTTGAGTAACCTACGGACGCTGTTCGTCAACCACGGGAGAAGAGAGGCGGGAGGAAATGACCTGCCAGCAGACAGAAAAGTGAACAAAGAGTGAGAAAAAAAGCATTCATCCATTCGCGACAAGAAATGTGTGTTCACTCAGTGGTAAAGAAAGAGAGGGAAACAATATAGCTAATCAATCATCGCGGGGGAAGGTAGGAATTTACCTGTGCAAACAAGAAACTATAAGCATTAATGGGGCAGACGGAGGAAAAAATGAAATCTTCCGTTCACTCACAACTAAAGCAAATGATTGACAGCTAACAATCTCCCCTGGTTCAAACAGTAAGAGGTGTGGCTAAACAGAATTTGGCTGGCCAATCTGATCGCAAGGAAAATTCTGTAGCGAAGGAGATAGCTGAGCTGGGCGGCGGATAGATCTATCATAGATTCTGTAGTGGACACAGTTGTGAGATAGGTAAGCTAAGCGATGGATGTGGGTATCTGTTGCTGCAAAGCTGGAAGAAAAGGTGGCCATTTTTTCTAAAGTCGGCTAGTTAATTTTCATTATAGAAAGCTTTATGCCTTCATAAAGTATTTTTCTGAGCTCTGTCTTATTATGTAAATTACTGTGTGATGTGTATTCATTACTTTTGATTTTCATGTGAGTAAAGGCTCTATGCCTTCATAAAGCACGTACTTTTCCTTTGTTTAAAGGTATTTGGGCAGTTTAGTTTCTATTATATCATCAAGCAACCAATACATACAAGTACAGTACCATATTTTCTGAGGAAACACTCGTACTTTTATTTTTTAAACTCCATTCTTGATAACCCAGCATTTTCACAAACTTGACCACCCTTCAGTCTACATTAGGCCGTGTTTTCAAAACTCTACTGTATTTTGCCATTGACATCTTTATAAGCAATTCCGATCTATGCTACTACAGCATTTCTAATCTTTAACGACGTTTTTGTTTGTTCCATATTTAGTTATTTATGTCTCTTTTACGTTATTGTCACTCATCTCTACTATGCGTAATTTGAATTCATAACTTCTGTCTTAATCATGCGCAGTACCGGATTTTACGTATAAGCTAACAAAGCTACAGATTAGGGCGCCACTCGCTTCGGGGCTCCTAAAAATTTAAAGAAAAGCTTATTGTGATGTAATTTTCAAATTACAAGAAAAAGCAAATAAGATAAAACGCACATTCAACAATGGTGTGTTGAATTGTTACGTACTAGGCTTTTATGAAGCAAGTAATAGGGCTCTATTTCTTAGTCCCACTTGTAATGAATCCTCTGTTATCCAGTCCCACTTATAATGGAGGCCTCGTTTATCAGCCCTGCTTGTAATGGGCTTTTGTTCCTCTTTAGATATGCATTAGGTCCATAAATTAGCATATAGCGCATATTCAAACCAGAAGAAAGACGACATTTTGTCGCTGAAAAAGGAAACTTGACCTTTAAAGGGCCCCTTTTAATAGCTCAGGGCCCCATCAAACCTAAGTCCGGCACTGATCATGTGCTTCACACTTTCATTGCTTCCAACCCACCAAACTATAAATTTTATTTTTTTAGTTCTCATATTCTTGACACCAGTCGCTACAAAAATCCTAAGCTCATAAATAGGTTTATGTTCAATTGTTTGACCGATAATACTACGTTCAAGTTTTCTTGTCATTCCAACACTATAGTTCTCGTATTCTTGATTTTGGTGTAAACAATGTTGAATTGTGTAAATTTGAAACAGAACATTTTCTAGTATGAAAAAGAAAGAAAGAAATTGAATGAATCTTCTTCATAACTTCTTCAACTGCATTCCAATGAACTGTTAGCGGTTTTATTGATAGCGCGGAAGAACGGGGCATATACTCTACATATATAAGACACACAGTACTGTACAGGATGAAAGACCAGTTAAGCATACTGTGGGAATTATTTATTCTGTCATGGAAGTGAACGGGGCTCAAGCTCGAAACTGTCGTAGGTCGCAATGTTTCTAAATCTGCCGGTGATTTTCAACGAACACTACATCTTATACTTGCCGTAATTCTATTTACAGGAATTGGGCTTCCTAGGTGTGCCTATGAGACAAGAGTTAAAACAATTTTATATTGAAGAGGTGTCATAAAAGCAGTGGTGTTCATTAAGGAGGTTCAAGCTTCCAAGCTCACCGAATTTCGAGTGTTAATTTATATATCTTAATGTGACAAATGCTTATTTCAAAATAATATCTTGCACAACGGGGATTAAAAGCAACAAGCCCTCTTATATAAGTCGCTGCGTGATAGTGATGTCTTGACAATAGTGTTGTAAAAAAACGGTTTTTTTTCTGTGAAGTTTTTTTCAATAAAAAACGTCGTTCTTTTTCATGTTTTTTTTCATATTTCTGTTTTTTTCTGGTAACTATTATTGATTTATTTGTTGCAGATTATTGAAATAATCAACAGAACTTGAGTCGAAGCACTCGTAACTTACAAATCGTTTACTTCTTTGTACCTTTACGGGCAAAATTGTGTGATTATTCTTTTCGGACCCAGGTCATTTTTGGCGTTTTCCTACATTTTCAGTTAGTGACTTATTACTCAAAAGCGATTTATTCGATTGATAGGGTTAAGACCTTGTTTTTTTTTAAGAAAATGGATGTGGCTATTTTTGGTGTAAGTTGCATTGCAGTGTTTCCAACGGGTGGGAAATTATTGAGGGAAATGTAGGGGTGAAAATTTACAAAAAATTCCCTAACATAATTTCAAAATTTTTTGTATCTAGCACCACTGCTGCCATATGGGTTAAAGTCACCTAAAAATTATTTGGTGTATTCACAAGGTACAGTGAAACCCTGAGGGCGCTGGCTTTCATTCAAAGAGGAAAAGAAAAAATTCTCTGTCATCATATACATGAAGTTTTGACACTTTTTACACCTCAGAAGCAAAAATTAACAGATATACTGGGGCTAAAGCTTCTCTAATTATCCTATTGAAACTTTTTATGGTGCGTTCTGTAAGCCAAAGATGAAGTTTTCAGGTAGCGGTACATTTGTTTCAATGTGGCCAGCAAGAGGGAAATAATAGAGGGGAAACGGAATTTTTTCCGCATTTTTCACCTAAAATCAGGAATTAATTGTTTTTGCTGAAAACATTGCCATCAGACAGACAAAAACTATCTGAAAATAAACCTTGGTACCCCAAGAATATATTCTACAAGTATCATGGCGATATCTAACAAAGTAAGTATGAAATATAAAAAAAATCTCATTCTAGCTCAGAAATTCAACATTTTCTTATCATTTACGAACATGGTAAACCTCAACAGTACTTTCCCTAATTATTCTAGTGAAACGTTTTATGGTGCGCTATGTACGCTAAGAACGAGACTTTTAAACACTTGTACGTTTGTTTGAATGTAGCCAACAAGAGGGAAATAATATAAACAAAAATTGATTTTTTCCTAAATTTCCCCCTAGAATCTGGAATTAAAATTTCCTGTAGCTGGCAACGCTACTATCAGACACACACAAACTATCTTAAAATAAGCTTTGGTATCCCTCTAATATATCCTACAACTATTGTAACGAAATCTAATAAAGTAAACATGTCAATAAAAATATCTCATTCTACCTAAAAAAATATCACAGTTATCTTTCCAATTAGAGAACAAGGTATACTGTAAACCTTAACTGTACTTCCCCTAATTATCCTATTAAAACTTTCTATAGTGCATTGTTTAAAAAGGACGAGACTTTCAGATACTGGTACGTTTGTTCCGATGTAGGAAACAAGAGGGAAATAATAGAGACAAAACAGATAATTTTCCAAAAATTTCCCCTTAGAATCTGGAATTTAAATTTTCTGTAGCTGGCAACACTGCTACCAGACAGACGCAAACTATCTTAAATTAAACATTGTACACCACTAATATATCCTACAAGTATCATGCCAATATTTAAGTATCATGGTGGAACAAAGCTTCTAATTACCAAAAATATATTACGGTAAACAGAAAAGTAGGGAAAAACTAGGAAAATCAAGGGTTAGAACCTAAATACGAATTTTTCGTGCCCCCCCTAATTACCCCCATTGTAACGATCTGTACCTGGGTTTGTTCAGTAAGGACAAATGTTCGACTGGCGTAAGTTGACTTACACTCGGACGTATAGGTATGGATTTATTACCAAAAATTTCGAATTTTTGCCCAAATTTAAGCAAATTTTAATTTCCCTAATTGGTAACACTGCACGCAGTCCGTTCTATTGATGTCAACAATTAGGAATCCATCCGAGCTATCTACCTGGCAAATCTTAAGGAGGTCTCTCTACAACCAAAGAAGCTACAGGGGAAAAAAGAAGTAAAGGAAATTCGAAATTCTAAAAAGTCTCGAATTTTTGACTGGGGTGAAATTTGAGAAGGAAATTCGACACTAGAAGAAAAAGATATTAATATGATAAACTATGGTCCAACCATATTTGGCAATAATAATATCCCTATCTCTTAATTAGTGTCCACACAGGAGAGCATTAAAAAAGTGACACACTTGTGCCACTTTGGCCACCTGGGTCCGAAAGGGTTAGGAGTGTATATTTGATTACATTTTTTGACTACTAACCCGTGTTGTTGTAGTAGTTATAATTAGTCTCGACTAATATTAATATCGTTGTTGTAAACAATAACTTTATAAAGGAAATTTCCTCTCCTTTTTACATCTTAGTTCCAACACTGTTAGTGAGAAATGCGGGGACTTTTAAAATGAATATCGGGGTTTTAAGTCTTCGTAGTACTTATTACATTTTACGTACAATTATAAACAGTACATCAAGTAAAAGAGCACCTCAAACAGTCTTTGCTACAAGTGTTCGATGTGAGATTCATTCGTCACACGGCACATATCTAGTCGATAGACGAGAAAGGCCCATAAACTTTCCGCCCTATGGCACAAAACACATTCACTTTAGGGGATTCTCGTTTCAATTGTACCATCTCCTGAGGATTTGCTTACGGCCAGATGTGAACATTATGAGTGCTCACATTAGGTGAAATATCTATTTATCACTGAAGACGACACGATCCAGAAAATCTTCATTGTTATGCAACAATATTTCACTTGTGAAATTGGGACGTAAACCGTAGTCTGTAGGCTTTAGGCCTGCATCAACTGCGAACGATAAGGACGTAGTTGCAAGCGTCTTCTTAATATTCTTCACACAGACGTTGCACTGTAATTACAGATTCAGTCTTTATTAAAACACAAAAATGCTTTCTGCTCTCTAGTCTCCATCTTTGCTACTTGCTCTTTCTAACGGCAGACAGAAGAAGCAATGCATGTGCATGGGTGCTTACAAAACTGTTTGAGTTGCTCTTTCATTTGATATAATATTTATAATTGTAAGTTAATTATAATAGATACTACAAAGTTTCAAAACCCTAATGTTAATTTTGAAACACCCTGCATTACTTCAAATTGTCTCATCCTATATTCATGTCTTGTATATACATATCATCAGGGCAGGCCCTAGGCAATTTGTCGCCCCGTGCAATGGCACAATTTGCCGCTTCCCCCTTTCTCCAGAAAGAAAATATCTTAAAAGTTATGATTTTAAGTATGCTACTCCAGCATGAACAACGAAGGGGAGGGTAAGTGCAGTCGCACTCAGAAAAGCTTAAATACTTACCAAAAATACAATTTCGTTGTGTCTGTTTTTTCTTTAAATATTAATCTATTATGTCCGTGAAAGATAAAGCAAACACACCTACAGAGGAAAGATGGTAATCATTTTTATAGAATTCAATATCGAGCTTTAATCTCAATGTATCAATTTGCAATTTCAGTGCAACTAGCTATTTTATCTTTATTTCTTGATTTTTCTTCTACATCTGTTAACATTTTTTTTTTAAAAAAAACTTGTTTCTACCTTCAATGATGAGGAACTTGTTTGTTACAAAAACAAAACTAGTTGTCATATCAAAACTGTGATAACTAACTAAATGGAATAGATATTCGCTAATATTCGAGAATTCAATTCTTGCATTTGACAACAATCAAGCAATTTGTGCTCGGATTTATTTCATCATTTGCTTTAGCATTGTCCATGTGACATTAAACTAATGCGACCTAAACATAATTTATGAATGTAGTATTCAAATAGGAGGTCAGCTTAGTAAATGTAACTACCATCATCATGAAGTCTATTTCCAATATGAAATACTTAATGTGAATAATATACTTATGACAGATTTTGCCGGACACTCCAAACTTGCCGCTCCATGCAAACGCAAATGTTGCACATATGGTAGAGCCGGCTCTGCATATTATATTTCTAGTCGACAAATTATTTATGCACATGACATAGAACAGTGACACAACTCAAAATTTGCGCTTTTGAGTTATTGCCACTGCGAGGAGCGCAACACTTAACTCTACATAGAAAAAAATTCACACTTGTATCTTAATTTTTAGCCGCTAGAGAGCAGAATGTGTCGGTTTTCCATTTCCTGATCTTTGACTATTGTCCTTGGAGAATAGTGACATAAGTTAGATGATCTTGTGTGGTTGAGTAGTTCTTGAGTAGTTCATGCCGTTATCGAAAAAGCAGTGAAAAGATCATATTAAAATCTGGACCAATTCATGTGCCATATCAGTATGTGCCAATAATTCAGGGAGAAAAAAAGAAAGGAAAGGCGTACAAGGTAATTGAATTAACGCATGAAAACTTCCTTGACTTTAAGGATCTTTGTCAAAACTACGGAAATAATTTCTCAAAAACCTACGATAAACAGCAAATAAAATTTGCCGTTATTAAGATAGCAAAAGTTGAGAAAGAAACACCGGACGGATTTTTTTTTTTATCAAAACTTCATACGAACAGGCGGATTACCAAAAAATTGTTGTCACGAAGAATACATGCAAGTCTCGGCAGTGAAGAATGTCGTGCGGACTGAGAAAAGCGTATCCAGATAAACTGAAAATATCTGATAAACTGAAAAAGTCCGATATAATGGATCTTCTTGCTTCCCAACACATTCCCTCAGCTTACAAAGATTTCTACACACCACTTTTCAATTAGTAGTTTCTATTTACAGCTGATTTAAAGACATTAATTTTTGGATCATTATTTTGAAGTTATACCATAATTTAAAGTAACTGTTTTCTTGTAAAACTTCGAAAACTTCGATTTGTGTCACTTTTCCTCCTTGTCATCATTATACACTTTTACAAGGTGTGTCATCAGAATAGTCACAACTTGCAAAAAAATGACAATGAAAAATAAAAAGAAAAGTGACATAAATCAAAATTCTCACCCCTGGGATGACTGCATTTTGTGTACTAAACACCTATTATTTCCAGTAACAATACCTGTAACTATTTACAAAGTTAGAAGCAATTCATACACTATTTTCTTCGAAATACAATACTCACTCTAATACTAGTTTGTTTTTTTGCTCTCCTGAAAAAATACGTTTTTTGAGTTGTGTCCCTGTTCTATGTCATGTGCGATATGATATTTAGAAAAATACTAGTAGGCAAATCAGTATTAGTTTTTATCTTTAGACAAGTTATTTGAATTTTATACTGTTCGTGACATAATAAAATTTCAATTCTACTTTTATTTCTTAGTTGATATTGATGGAAGCTGCTGAAACCCGAATTGTTAGTAGGTATGATATTCATATAAATTGCAAAATATTTGTAGCCTATCAGTATCTAGCGTTTGGTGCATTATAAATGACTATTTGAAAGAAAAAAACGAAATTTAGAAAAAAAAACGAGAGGCAATGTTTTTTTTTTTAAAAAAAACGTACATTTCTTTAAAAATCCGAATGTTTTTTATATTTACAACAATACTTGAAAAGCATATGTTTCTACTGGGAAAAAACTGCTTTGTCACATCTCGTGGGCAACTCTGAGCCTCTCTCTTTCCCTAATATTTTCATGTTGTCTTCCATGCAAACGCGATATGGGTAAAGAGTAGGTACACAAAAATAGTTTATTATTATTTGCCGTATTGAAAACCTGTCCAAGATTTCTACCAAAGAAAATAAAATGTCGCAAGGCCGGTCATGTTTCCTAACCAACAAGTAGTTCCGGTGTTATTTGCCTATTGGCAGGTCATGATTTACGCAAGGCACAGAAAACCATATTCATTTGTTTCCTTCTCCCTTCCTTCCGACCTTGGCTACCAGAATTTCTTTTTCTTTTTTCGCTTTTCCTTTTATCCTTTTCTAATTACAGTTGATACAGAAGATCATGGATTGATGCTTCTGCGAGTCAATATCAAAACGAAAAAAAATATTTTTATTACTGAATGGTAAACTATAGCTCTTTCTGTACTAGCAATTGAACGAAATACCATATATCTAATCTACTTAGTACAAAATATTGATGTTTTTCAGTAGCAGCGATAAAGTCTTCGAGAACGACCCTCTCAGAAACAAGAAAATGGGAAGCAATTAAACTAAGTTTATTTTAAGTTATATAAAGTAAAACATCTAACATGTTCTTTACCATCTCCTACATTTAACAGATGTACTCTATCTCATCTAATAAGAACATTGCTTCGAAGTAAACTTTGTGGTAGATAAATACCATTCGCGTAGGTTTCCTCGAGGTCCCCTGTTTCCTCCAGTGGTGCTATTCAGCCGTTTTGCAATAGGACAGTGGTGGCTCTGTGGAAGAGCGTGCATGGGATCACTGGTTTGATCCCAGCTTGTGCCAAGTAAAGTTTGTGGTGGACAAACACCGTGTGAGTGGGTTTCCTCAGGGTTCTCCCATTTCCTCCCACTTTGTTCATTCCACCATTTCATTCATTTCTCATCATCACCGTCTTCTTTAACCTAGCCGGCATGATCGTGGGATGTAAAACTCAAACATTTCATTTCAGCCGGTTGGCATCGGTTCACTAGAACTGGTTGTTAAAATGTTTCTGGTTTGCTGAACCTTTTGTTATATGACAGTATATTTTAGCCAGTTATACCCAGGAACAGTAAATTTTAGTCTAACTATCCTTGTTCTTAGAAATTCTTATACCTACAAAGTTAAACATATGATCTCTCAGAACAAGATATAAGTGTTTATTTCTTAATCTCTAATGCTCAGATATCAAGAATGAGAACTGAATTACATGTTGTGGTCAGGATTATTTACATCTGAAATGCATAAGCACTATTCTCAACAATTGTCGATCCATTACTGGATTATGAATACTTTTGACAACCATATATCTGGGATAGTTTATTTCCAAGATATTCACAGTGGTACCTAATTTCGTCACACCACCTGTATTAGGATGCTGTATAGCTCTCAACTTGCCACTTGTGGTATCCAGATAAAATTTTGCTTTTGTATATATATAAGTACCCGAAAGTTCTGTCGCTTATTCACCCACCACATTCGAACATCGATGTGTCACCTAAGACGTACCTGGAAGATAAAAAATATTCTCCATTAGCATCGACGACCTTTTGCCAACATTCTGAGAGGCCATGGATTCCATTGCGGTAGAACGTGGTGGGCCATGAAGTGAAGAAGGTATCAAATGCCTTTTGTACCTCTATTAGGGATATGAACTGGTGTCCTCTAAGGCGATTGTCCAAGGAATGGAACAGGTGATAATCGAACGGTGCAATATCCAGAGAGTATGGCGGATACAATAATCTTTCCCACCCAAGACGTATAATGGTGTCCACATGGGTTTTAGCGTTGTCCTGTAGCAGGAGAACCCCTTTGCGATTCAGAAGTACTGGCTCCAGAGTTTCGAGCTCTTCTTGAACACCACTGCTGACAGTAAACAGTTGCATTGATGCTCTGACCAGCTGGTAGCAGTTCCGGATGTACGATGCCACGAGCAGTCCACCAAAAATGCAGAAAGACCATCTTCTGGTTGAGTGCTGGTTTCGGCTATTTTGGTACCGGTTCATTGGATGCTAACCAATGATGACGACGCCGTGGAGCTTCGTACAGGACCCACTTCTCATCACATGTCAACATCCTATCCAGAAATGGCTCCTTCCTCAGACGAGACATTTTTTTTTTTTTTTTTTGTTATTTTTAATGCTCAGATCCGCCTCTTCAGTTTCGGCATCTGAAGACTTTAACCGAAACGGGCTATCATCATCGCATTTTATTTTTCTTTAGCCTTTTTTCATCATCCTTTATTTGCAATAATTGAAGGGAAAAAGGGAACAAGGAAAAGGGTGGGAAGGACGGAACCACAACACTCAATATCAAACATCAATGAACAACAACAAAACAAAACATTTTGAAAAACAAAAAGAAAACGAAAAGACAAACAAAATGGACTTGAGCTATCTCAACAATATTGCTAACTAACAAGAATTTAATTACTATCTAATTCCTACCAAATTTTATTATCATAATATTTAACAGAATTCGATTGCTATCTAGCTCCTACCTAAATCGTCATGTATATTATGTTGATAATTCTTTAATATTTCCAAAATCTACAATTTCTATTTTCGTCTTATTGATTTTAGAGTTCATTAAAATAGCACGAAAAAATTTTCCTGTTATGCTCTGATCTCCAGTCAGATAATTTCGGTGTCTGCTTACTGCTGTTCTCTTCCTAATCTTGGTTTCTCACCTAAGTGATTTTCACCTGTGTGTGTGTTCCTCTCCTGTGTCATGGTTTCCTCTGTGTGGTTAATAATCACTATGTACACATTACTTCACTAAACACTGCACACACATCACTTCACTAAACACATCACTTTTCTGTAATGCACATAAGTGTCATGCTGACAAAGTTGGTTCTCTGATTTTTTTTTAATTATGATTAAATTATGATTTTGGCTGTATTTGTTAATGTAGCTGTATTATTCATTGATCTCGGTTCATCCTGCACATCAAGAAACGGACCGTGAGTATCGACATGAGGCCCAGGACCCACTCGGAGCACTTAGTGCGGGCCCTGGTCAGTTATGTCCCGCCGCCGCGTACACACGGACCGGAAGTCGCACGCTATCGTGACCGGATCGCGAAGCGGCTTCGAGATGATGCTCTATTTCCGAGTCTTCATGTCACAATTTCGTATATTATTATATATGATTGTTTCTATTTCATATCTTATATATAAAAGAGAACGCACAAATCCTTTGTTCCCTCATCACGCTAATACAGCTGAACCAATTTCTTTCATTTTTGGGGGGTTATTAGGATTTGGACCCTAGATGGTTTTTATCATATCACTTTAATTTTTAATTACCAGTGTCTTCAGATAATTGACCATTCAAGTGTCCATAACGTACAAATCCTTTGTTAGTTCATCATAGGTAAAAATAAACGTATTTATATGCAACCCGCATGACCGTGTCACTCGGCGGGTTAACATAAATGACAGGCGATATAATGTTAACATTTACTGCAATCTACTATGGTTTTTATCATATCACTTGAAAGCGAAAAAGTAAAAATTATCTAAGTAACAAAGTTTATTGCGTTCGGGGGTGACCGCAGCGAAGCGGGGCGGGTTAACATAAATGACAGGCGATATAATGTTAACATTTACTGCAATCTTCTATGGTTTTTATCATATCACTTGAAAGCGAAAAAGTAAAAATTATCTAAGTAACAAAGTTTATTGCGTTCCGGGGTGACCGCAGCGAAGCGGGGTGAACGCTGCTAGTTAGTGTATATTTATTCCCACTCATTTTATCACAATCGCATCACACACACACTCCCAGAGCATCCGGAGTTCCTTACCAGTCAAAAGACCGAGAATGCTCTAGGCACTCACACACCATCACTCAACCTCCTTCCTGGGGGCGCGGAGATCCAGCGCTTCCAGAAGTTTCCTTCGGTCCAGGAGGAAGGAATCCTCATTCATTCTATTTTCCATATTTTATGTCCATTTAGCTTGTGTTTTCTCTGTAAAATGCTTTTTTGCATAGTTCGGAGTATTCCTCTGCTACATGTGCCAGGATTCTATAATCCTCTTCATCTTCCAAAATAGCTTTAATATCCTTCTGTCTAATTTGGTCACGAATTCGCAAGTGCTCCTCCAGGAACAGGCACCACAGAACACTGTGTTCAGGTGTCCCTAGTTCTCCACATTCACACCTATCATGTTCTTTCTTGTTGATTCTATAAAGATGGGTTGGGTAGGGACCATGTCCTGTTAGGAAATGAATTAGTCCTTTGTTGGGATTGAAGTAATTCCATTTAAGTCGCGTCCCAACGTCTGGAATAAACGTAAATAATCTTCTTGATGTTTTATCTAGTTGCCAGTCCTGTATCCACTTTTGTTGGATTTGCCTTTCTATTTCATCCAGTTTTTCTGCTTTGATCCCTAAGAGTTCTTTCGTCTTATTTAAATTTCCTTTTTTTATACCAATACGTTGCCGCTCTCTGGATTACTATTAAATACATTGGTTTGAAACCCATCAAAATACACAATGCGCTGTGCGGTGTCGTGCTGAAGGCGCCACCGAGCCGAATTAAAAGGTTTCTTTGTGGGCGATTTATTTTTGCTTTTAAGGAGTTATTCTCTAATAATCGATGTGCCCATACGCTGGAAGCATAGTTCATCGAGGCGCTTAGGATTACCTCCTGATAAGTCTTAATTAATTTTCTCGGTAGCCTATAATTTGTTTGAGCCAATGAAATGAGTTTATTTGTTACTTTATGACCCTTTTGAGTAACATAATTAATATGCTCTCCAAAATTCAGTTTATCGTCTATCATAATCCCTAAATATTTAAATACTGATACCCTCTCGATCTTACTGTTGCCTATTTTAATTATTGGGCCTCTTAATAATTTACTTCCAAAAATCATGTATTTCGTTTTCCTCTCAGAGATTTTTAGCTTAGACTTTCCACACCAATCAAGTAATTTGTTTATAATTCGTGCTGATTTTCTCTCCAATTCTATTCTAGAGTTTGCTGAGATTATTACAGCCAAATCATCAGCAAAAGCAATTACTCGTTCAGTTTCCTCTAATTGGTTCAGTCTTTCTAAACACGGCTGAAATTCCAAATCCCACATCAATGGTCCTAAGATCGATCCTTGTGGACATCCCTTTTGTGCAGTAACTTTGATATTTCCCAGGTTCTCATGGATGATGATCTGTCTATTCAAGAAGTAATCCCTAACTATATTTACTAAATATTGTGGTAAATTTAGTTCTTTTAACCTTTCAATGAGGGATGGCGTCCATAAGTTATCAAACGCTCCCTCTATGTCAAAAAACAGGGCCAATGCATATTTTCTTTCCATGCTACTTTCCTTAACTTGATATACAAATGCATTTAAGGCATCTTCCGTAGATTTGCCATTTCTGAAACCATATTGTAAACTATCATCTTCAATATTCCTATACTTTCGAATTCTATTTGCTATTATCCTTTCAAATAATTTTGAGATGTTTCTCAAAAGGCAGATTGGACGGTAAGAACTCACTTCTGTTAAATCTTTATCCTGACTTTTTAACAAAATTAGCAATTTCGATTCTTTCCACAACGAGGGAAATACCTGCTTCTTAAGTAGTGTGTTGAACAATTTTGTTAGATATGGAGTCCAAATATCCAAATATGGAGTCCAAAATCAGACGAGACAGCAAAGAAACATAGGTGTCTGCTCGCGTTGCCTTCTGGCCCGGACTCAAATCATGTGGAACCCATCGACCAAACTTGCAGTGTTTCCCAAGTTGATGGAGGTGCTGCAGAATAGTTTCTCCACTCACACTGAACTGTAGTCCCAGTTCCTCACATGTCTGGCCACTGTTAGCATCAATTTCTGCCTGAAGATATTCATTGTGTACATGTGTTGCTCTTCTGGCACGTGGTGCGTCTTCGAGTGTTTCCTCACCGTCCTTAAACTTGTTAAACCATCGCTGCACCGTCCGCGTAATCCCGACACCGTCAAAAAATGCCTGGCATATCTTCCGCCCCTCTGCAGCGGAACTCGTACAGCATACACGCTCTTATGACGCTCTCTGGAGGTCCCATGGAGGGACGGTCTGTCCTTACTCAGTCTGTTCACAGTGTAACCGAACTGCCACAACCACGTAGTATGTCAAATATACCCACACCAACAACTAGGCCACGGTGTGAGGGCCAATTGAACATAGACTTCTACAAAAAGCGACAGAACTTTCTTAGTTACCTTTATATATATATATATATATATATATATATATATATATATATATATATATATATATATATACAGGTGCCCAATATACAATGCTACCCGGACTTGGAATAGTAGAACATTTGAACCTGAAGAGATACATAAATAATGGTAATACCAAAATGAAGCTTTGTTCATGCATATATTTTTAAACTAGGAAGCAACGATTGAAGTGTTGATAGATAGATTAGATTTGTGTACCTAGATATGGAGATGAGTTGTGGATGCAGAGAACGAGATTTATTGTGATTAAGATAAGTAATGATAAAAAGATGTTGTACTTGAAGAAGTGAATTCAATTGTATCAGTGCAGATTAGGAATAAAGTGGCTAAATGCGATACATAGTTTTTTGGTGTTAAGAAGTACTATTTTAACTTTGATTTAGGATCCCTTTAAGAAAAGCTAACATACTTGACGCAGTCTGGTTTTTATAAGTACCTACAGGCTTACATATTGTCTATGATTCCTAATTTTCCACCGTTTAATGCAGAAACAGATCGGCTAGAATCGTATTTGGACTGATTCGAACATTTGTGCATAGTATCACAAATTCCAGAAGAAAGGAAAGTTTCTACATTATTTACAGTTATTGGTGCAGAAGCGTATGAACAATTATGTAACATCTGTTGGCCGGTCTTGCCCGCAGACAAGTCACATGCTGAGATTAAAGAGAAAATGAAAAAATATTATGCAGCAAAAGTAAACATTATTTCTGAAAGGTATCAATTTCGTACGTTAAAGCAAAAACCGTATCAGTCTGTTACGAGTTTTGTTCTGAATTTAAAAAAACAATCGTCCTTTTGTGGTTACAACTGCTGTTTAGATGAACATTTGAGGGACCAGCTCGTTTTTGGAATTATTGATGAGTCAATTCGGAGGAAATTGTTAAATACCAAAGACTTAACTTTTCAAAAAGCAACAGAAATTGCGGTCAACATGGAATCAACAGAAAATCAATTAAGATTATACAAGCATGATCAAGATAATGTAGTAAGTACAGTGCATCAGAATAGGAAACGATTCTATACTGATAAAGAAAGGAAGGCTTCTAGTGCAAGTACAAGTTCAGGTTATCCACAAACAACACTACCTACTTCACCAAGTCGCTGTCTTTACTGTAACTTACATCACAGGAAAGGAGTTTGCCCAGCATGGGGAAAGCAATGTTTAAAGTGTGGTAGATTGAATCGTTTTGCCTTAGCATGCCGATATGACACTTTTCAGTTCCCCAAGTATAAAATGCACGCACTGGTTGTAGAAAAAGATCAGACACAGAAGCAGACAGATAATTCAGCACAACAGGAGCAGGAAGATTTATTCAATATGGTCAGCTTAATGAATTTGGATGTGGGCGTTGATAGCATGGATGATAATCGGTCGTTCTCTGCCAAGGAATCTGAAGATGGATTTTCAGATATATTATTTTATGATCAGCGGGACCATAAAAAACCTCACGATGCAGAAATTAACGACGAAGGTTTAAATAAGACACCAGATGAAAACCAACAAGCATTCGGGTATTCTTATCCGGAACAAGAGTTTGGTAATTCCATGGATATAGGCATAATAGAGGAAAAGAGAATGACTTCCCCGAAAAAAGTCAAAACTAGCTGGACGAATTGGTTCAATAGAAGAACAGATCGAGATTATAGTAAAATTGGTATGAGGAAAAGGAAGTACAGAGATGGGGAGCAGACAAGTAGGGAGAAGGCACAACAAGTAGAGAAGCAAGATGAACTCATTCATCGGCTGATTAGACAACAAGCTTACATACAAGAGCAAATTGACTTTCTGATGAATAGTTGGTACCGGATTAAACGTCGGTCTACATACATAAAATTAATAATATAATTATATGGACATTGTATATCTTCCTAATAATCCATATTAAGATCATGTAATATTACATATTAGGAGCGAAGTTTCTAATATGGGAAATTGATTTTCTTTAGATTCCACTTAACGTAAACAATGTACAATTTATATGTAAGCGATTCCGACACTTACTTGGCAGTGATGTTTCTATTATTGTCATGTACGACACCCACATTTTCAAGTGAAAGTTTCTTGGAAATAAAGAAAAGAAAAGAAGTATTTCATATTTGATGCCTTTATCCTAAGAACTAAATACAAGACTGGTATTTAAAGCTACTTGAAATGCATCATGTAATAAAGGTAATGCATAAACAGAACTAAAGAATATAAATTTGTTATTATATTTCCAAACCAAAACGTTTCATTCTTAATCAACCTTCACTTTTAGGAATATCATAATAAAAGTGTACATCTTAGGCATATACTAGTGATCAAATCAAAATAAAATGTATTTAAGAAATTAAATCACTTTGTTATACTTTCCAATCCAATCCAAATTATTGCATTATTATTATCGGAAAGTTATGGAAACTACTCTTAAAGGCTTAATGGAGTGTTGCACTGTATAAAACATAAATATAGATACTGGGAAACCAGTAAAATGAATAAAAAAATATTGAAAGTGCTAACTGTAGCGAGAAAAGAGAAAAGTAGCTAGATGGAGCAAAAAGCCAATGAAGTATCGTTTAAAAAAGTTGGAGAGGAAAAATAAATATTGAAGAAAGCTAAAAAGGAGAAAAACTGTTTAGTATGTATTTGAGAGAAAACTGTCTCGTTAGAGATATGACACATGATAAAACAGACAAAACTTTATAATTTATATTAAAGAACACAATTCTTATAAATAGAAGTGTAACAAATTAACAGATGATTCTGATACACAGAAACTTATAGTTGGACCAAGTACTTATCAGTGTTTATAGATAGTTATGATGATGATGACTGCCTTAAAATAATACTGAAACTACAATATGAACGCGTCAATCCTAATGTATCTTATGATGCATTAAACAAGAGAGGCAAGAATAAGTTAAAAACTAAACGACAGAACTTCCCGACTTTCTACCTTTAATCTAGAAATAATCTTTCATTCACATGGCCATAATACTTACCTCAATATACTTACCTCAATATGATATAACTCATCAAATAAATCAAACAATATCGTTATAAATTTAGTTCTTCTTCAATAAAAATCGTGTTTATTTAATAATTGATAAAATGTATTCCTTAAAATTTTATGATCTTCATAATACACAAGATATGGAATGGAATCCTGAGAACAAAATCTTTTCCAAGAAAGAAACAAATGAGAGAACTGCTGGGCATTGCTTTATGAAAGAACTAACATTTAAGATAATACTACTGATTATTTGATGACATTCACTTAATAATATACGAAATGACGTCATCACGGGACTAGTGTATGATAGCCATCGAGCATAGTGACCTGTAATGTATGTCACAAAAGAAAGGTCTTCTCCCAACCTTGCAGCTGAGTTCTTCCGGCTATTGAATGCATTATCACAGCATAAACATTGCTGACGGCGGTGGCTGCTGTTATATGCAAAGATCAAAGCCACTCCCTTCCTCTTCGATAATACAGTACATTGAATAATAAAAAAGGTAGGCAATTCTGAATGGTGACACCAGAAAGACATTTGCATTTGGGTGTATTATATTCATTGTTATTTTTTTTCCTTAGCTGAAAGAGAAAGTGAGAAGAAAACGGCATCTAACTGGGCGTATGTATTGGAATGCAAAATTAGGCGAGCCGAAAAATAAAAGTAGGAGGTTAGAAGGAATGACAGTAGGAAAAAAAAAGACTACAAACACATATGGAAGAAACCTTGTTATAACGGAAAATGTATGTTGGGAATCTATGTTAATACACGCACTACTTCAGAGGTGTTCTTGAGTAATTATTACGTGATCACCTTGCACGATCACAGCCACGGAAGTGTATACAAAGAGACAGTGACTAACCGTGTGATTATCAAGGTATTCAAGGTATTCCCTGTTGGTAGACATAACAGATTAACTTAAAGCAGAGATTGACACAGTATACACTTCGACCTTCGTTACACTGGTAGTAGTTCATGGTTACAATGTAACCGTTATTTTTGTAATAAGAGCAAGGTGAAATAGGTTGCTTACCAAAAGTATTGCCTATACACACACACACACACACACACATATATATATATATATATATATATATATATATATATATATATATATATATATATATATATATATATATATATATATATATATATATTAGGGTGGACCAAATTTATATGGCGAAAAATATATTTAGAAATTTCTTTGAACTCACTCTCTAAAATGGTTCCATATAGAACCAAATTAAGCCAGGAGAAAAATTAGATCAATTGAATAATTTTAAATGGTGCCCCAAACGACCTAAAATTTTGAATGCGTTTACAATACATAGTGTATGGGGAAAAGCTGGAATAAACTCTCGCAATTTAGAAACGGCTCAAGGGAATGAAATGATGTCTTGGATAATGGAACTAGAGGAAGAGACCAACCTAATCTTGTATACGTTATCATGACGGCCGTCTTGAAGTCCGCCATCTTGAATTCAGGTCAAAATTTTTAAATAGGAAGAGGATCATGTGACATATCTTTTTGAGATAGCATTTCACCAGATGCACAAATCTGGTATTATTTTCAAGTTACCTATATTCATGTAAGAGTTATTACGTATGAAAAACAACATTTTTCATGTAATGTTATTTTATTGCAGTTATGGAACACAGATATGTAAGAATTTTGAAAGTCTTTTACATAAACTGAAACAAACTGCTTGATTCGCTTTGAACTACAAATAAGTTTTTTTTCCATCAAGATGATTCATAGACCATTATGAGGAAAAAGAAAACTTATAACTTGGAAGAAATTGAAATATCCCTTATTTATGTAGTATCTTTTTGGTAAGTTATGAATCTTATTTGCTACATAGTTCACTTTGTCGCCTATAGGAAAAGATTGTCTGTGGGCCTTTATTATCTGCAAAAGAAACTGTTTGTGCTCCTCATTTTTCGTAAGAACGTTGTTATAATCTTCTATTAGTTACACTCCCCTTTCTGCACACCGTTTGTTACGTGGATGAATTAAACTATTGTCTTTCCTTGAAGATAGTCATTGTTATTTGGCCATGAAGTCGGATCACACTCAAGAAACCCTTTGGGTATTTTAAATCTCTCGAGGAAAATTTGTTTGTTGTAACAAAATCACTGATTTCTCTTTTCACAAGAATTTTTATGGTATCATCTCTTGCGTCAAGCTTCTTTGCTGCTTCACGGTTTCCCCTTGTAGTTTTAATTCTTTCAACCATTTTTTGCTTTCCCATTATGGTAACTCCATCATCAAAAAACCCCAATGCTACGTGTTCCTCCGTCAAGTACCAGAAACGGCGTGAAAATTTAGAAAGAGCCACATCAGATAATTCAGTATCTATTTGTATTTAACTGTACAAATCTTTCAAAAATTGTAGATCTTGTAATGGTGAATGGGATGTTTGATCACATTTAAGCCAACTGTGAACAGATAGTCGGATCAGAAAGTGCATACTCTCCGAAGACCCGTTTCTATTTGCTTCGTTAAATGAAATTATTGGCGAAAGAGAAATATTTTAAATAGTAGCTTGCTTTTCCCATCCACCTTACATGGTGAATTGCTCCAGGCAAACGAAAGAAAACTCCTCAAGGAGGTATGCCACCCAAGAATATGATGGTCAGTTCTAAAAATTCCCTGTAATCTTCTCTGCAGTGTCCTGCTTCTACAAATTTGATGGGAAAATTCAACACTTCATTTCTTACATCGGAAATATTGTTTGTTACATCGTCATCATCAGTTCCTGGAATAAAGTTATTGCAATCTATTCTAGACCACTCGTTCTGAAAACACTTCAATAGGAGAACGTCCGGTCCAGATGCAAACGAAACACAACAGTTATCAAATACACATTTTAAAACTAATTCATAAATGTGGTGTCTACAAGGAAGGTATAGAAGGTTATTTTGGAGCTACTGCTCTAGCAAAATGCAAGCACCGTTGACAAGATACATATTGCAAGGAGTAGTGTCACAATAAACTGCCTGCACGAACTTTACCAAGTTCCATTCTTCAAGCGAATGTACTATAGTAGAATCAATATGTTCTTCTCTTGATGACGACAAAATGGGAACACCAATTAGCCTCTCATGACCATCTTCTGTAATAATTATTGATAACCTGCCGGCAGTCTCTCTGCCAGTCAAATTCGGCAGTAGTTTTCCGTTCCAATGCACAACTAATGCACTTGATGCAACTCTGAAACTGTTTCTTGTAGTTCTGTGCAACTTCACTACAGGTTTTCTCTCAGCATCGGTGAATGGAAAACCCATTTATTGCTAGTTCCTCTACATTATGGCCTAATACCTCTGCTGTCGCTGTCAGAATATGTATTGCTGCTCTATAAGTGATCTTTTATCGAAGAGCAACACTAGTCTTTGAGTAATAAAATTAGTTTTTCCCCCTTTTACATCTCTTGGATGGTCCGGGCACACACGCATTCGTATTTACATTTTCTCTAACCTTCTCAACTGGGTTTTCCTCTTCATTACTTGAACTGCTCCATGTCTTTTGGCGTATAAAGTTCAAACAAATTATTTTCAGACGTGTATTTTCTTTCGCGTTCCTCTTTCGTTTGAAGCCGCGCATATCCCTTTCGTTCTTTTCACGCCAAACTCATGCCTTTACTTTTAGTCGTGTAAGAATTATTACTCTGAAAAGGAGAAATCGTTTCACAGGTAATAATTCTTACATGACTCAAGCTATCTTTAAAATAGTGCCAGATTTGTGTTTCTGGTAAAACGATACTTCAAAACGATATGTCACATGACCCTCTTTTTATTTAAAAATTTTGACCTGAATCCAAGATGGCGGATTTCAAGATGGCCGCAATGACAGTACTATACAAAATTAGGTATGCTTCTTCCTCTATTTCTATTATCCAGGGTATTTTTCTCCTGGCTTAATTTGGTCTCATATGAAGCCATTTTAGGGGGTGATACCAGCCCGATCTGAAAATTGAATTTATGGACCACCCTAATATATATATATATATACAATATTCTTCTAGAATATATATATACACTATCATTAGAGTTCAATATATCATATTTATTTTCTGGAGTTTGCACTTGTATGGAATATTAAACGTTAATTTCTCTAGTTCTAGGATAATGGTAAAAGACTGGTTGGATTAACGTTTAGTGTCCCTTTCAACACCAAGGCTAGATGAGACATGGACTGAATGAGTTTATGGTGAAATCCGAAGCATTATAACATGTTCAAATTACAATATTCTTCCACCGCTAATCGAACCCATGATCCTGTTCGCTACATGACCAGCTCACGCGGGCTAGCCGCTAGACCAGCGGGGAAGGCAACTGAAAAATGGCGGGAGTTCAGACACCATTGAACTAATGTGAGAACTTTTGCGTTTTCTGGAACTTAGCCTAAATGAAAATATATTGAAGTAGAAATTCTGTGAAATATGCATCAGTTCAAAATGAACTGATGTATATCGTATACGTATATAACTAATCTAATCGTTGGATATACAGCCTTTATTAAAATTTGATATGAACTAATTGGTTTTGAAAATAAATATTTTCCGTTTCATGTTTCAATGAAGTGTAATATTACTAAATTTGTGTTTATCATTGAATTTTCTACATTTTCCAATTTTAGTATGTGGTGATCCGGCGTTCAGAGTAAAACAAACCGGAGCTGCAAGTTCTCCTAAAAGTTTATTTACTATTTTAAGCATAACAAGCAGATGCGGATCTAATGAGGGTAGGTGGGAATATAACACCTTACTCAAAATTCATTCAGCAAATTTGGATTTCTCAGAAATTTAATATTGAAAGTTTGGAAAATGGATTTAAAAAAAAAAACATTAGAACTTTACAACTTTTTCCCGTATTACGTATTTAAAACTTAGCAAAATATCGGAGCAACAGCCTTCCTCTTATTCCTGTATATCTCCGCAACGATTGAGATCGAGGGTTTTCCCCTCCAATGGGTTGAATTGTACACAAAAACACCTCGTTTGCGCATAAACTCGTTCACAATTTCGTGTCACACTTGAATCGGTTTCCTCGTTAGTAGAATATGTCCAACTAAGGTAGTATTTTTGCCTAATGGTAGGAGGTCCATTCAAACAGCGAAACTAAGAGATTAAAAAAATAACTGCTTATATTGGAGAAAGATATCGTAATCCTTATGCTGGTTTATGTAGCGCTGCAAATAGTCCAATCAAATTTCGTAGCAAAAGAACAGGGGTCCACATAACGAAAGCAGACTCTTGACACCTCCACTCTGCAATATAGGCTTAACATATATTAGTAACTCTTTTCTTGTAAAACTTTTCTTTACTGTGCTTATTTCTTTTCTGAAAACAATAACCTAAACATATTATTATGTCACATGTTTAATGTATTCAGGATATCATAGGCACCAGAGATCATGTAAACAGCTTTACAGGGGATTTAAGGAAGTTCTGCAAGAAAGATTCTAACTAAACTTTTACCTATTTTTGAATAATATATTGATCTTTTAAATTTTCATTTACTGCAGGTTATTATCACATTAGTATCTCCAGTGAATGGTATCAATAACAAAAGTTGTAGAAGATCTAAGCACTTATTTCTGGGGCTGAGAGTAAACTATGTCAAATCACTTTTTGACCGTAATTGAGTTATCATGTTTTTCTTTACTTATATTACACTTCATTTGATACAACTTGTCCTCTCTGACAGTTGCTTTCTTCTGCTTTTCCTTCCTGCACGTGGGCACAACAATCAGGCAAGGAAGAACTATTTCTATGCCAACAGCACGTTCGGCCAATTAATTATAGTGGCTCATTTCTCTCACTCTGCAATAGTAAACATTCCACCATTTCCGTATGTTGCCAATTTGAATATAAATAAATGCACATTGTTTTAGTCAAATGTCAACTTGAATAGTGGACCTGCTGGTTATTGAGAGCATTCTTTTTAGTTCTCTTTTGTGTCATTTAATTTTATAAAACTGAGATTTACTTGCAGTGAATATTTCCGTGTTTTAATACCTGAAGTAAAAACTGGCAACACATCATTGAGCACCACGTGTGCGCAGCGAGCTGTCAGAAAGGACAAATCAATTGCAGTACAGTACGAGGGACACTAGGTACGTTTTGAGATGTGAGCAACAGGAATGCAGAAAATGAACAATTGTTCCGTCAATAAACAATACGATGTAATTTTGGGTCTTATGAATAAAATGGAGTCCTGACTGCTCACTTTGCTCACGAGTGAGGTGAGCAAGCTCTGTTTCATAAGCAAACTCTCAAGTTTCGTATGAATAAAAACTATCATAGTTGTGAGAACTTACACCTAAATAACCTGAGCATGCTCACAGAGTTTGCTCCACACCGCTCCGAGACGGCCAAGCAAGTAGTTTATGTAATTTAAACAAACGTGTTAAAAATGAATGATACAGAAGATGATTTTGGAAAAAAGAATGACTCTTTGCTAGCATATGTGGACATGCTATGTAGATTTAATCATGTTTAGTAAAGATGCCAGAAGTAAGATAAGAAAAAAGTATCTGCATTTTCGACAAAACCTATTAGGACAAAATATGAAGAATCATTTGGTGTCCCTGTCAGATTCGCAGTTAAATAAGAAATAACTAACACGAAAATCAGGCTTAAGAATAAAAACCGAAAAGGCAGGAAACAAGCGAATAAAACTGAATGATTGAAAAAATTACTGGAACTAATGGATTCCAATCCTGTTGTTAAAAGATTAAAGGTAAGTCTACTTTAGTCTGAAGTCATGCTATTTCTGATTAGAACATGACAATTTACAATACAACAAGAATTCTTAACCTGAGGTCCACGAACCCCGGAGAGTCCATGGATGCGTTTAAGCGTCTCCCTGTGAGATAAAAATTAAGATTTAGCACATTGCCTACAGTTCGTACTGTTAATTTATTTTTCACGTTATGTCAATCGCTCTTGTTTTTCTCCAAAGTATATTTTCATATAAACTTCATGAGCTAATAGTGAGAAGTCGTCAATTTCGTATATGGGAACTCGAGCGAGATTTTTCACTTTAACGTCCAATTAAGTGTACACATGTTTAATGAAACGATCCAATAAATATATAATTTATTTATATTTATATTCTAGTATCTTATTTCACTGTATTTCTGACCTTCATATTAACAAAGAATACATGTCATCAAATTTTAAACTTTCCTTGAGATAAGAAGGAAGGAGGAGTGGACAGAACTTCTGATGAAACCACTATCCTTAATTCATATGGTAGGACTAGGACTAGGGAAAGCCATGGAAATTCAGACAGCATGTCCAACATTACCGGCATTCAAACCCGTGCGGCTTCGCAATGGTGACCTCTTCTTCAAACTCTCTCTCAACAATGTCAAAATCCTCATATTTCAAATATTTAGCCACATAATGCAGGACAAAACAGCCTAGAATCGCCGAAGGCAGTTTGCTGGTTAACAATATATTTTTTTTCTAGAATAACGAATCGTGGCTTCACATGGTCGAAGCATCTTTCTGATAACGCGTTCACTGGTGAATTTCCTTTCTGTTGTTATAGCTGTATTGCGGAAATGAGTTATAAGGCAAGGAGCAACGGCATTTCCACGTGTGTGCAATCGATGACTCCTATAGCAATCGAAAAATTGTACTGTTGGCCATTAGTTTATTGCTGTCTGCTGTGCAAGTTGATGGAAACTTTATCCACCAGGAGACCTTCTCTACTATTTTCCCTAGAACTTTTGAAAATGTTACAGAAAAAAAATGAAATGAAATCTTTAAGTTTAACGTCCCACGGTTATGCCGGTTAGGCTAAAGGAAACGGTGATAATGAGAAATGAGTGAAATGGTGGAATGATGAAAGTAGGAGGAAACGGTAGAACCAGGAGAAAACCCACGAGCACGGTGTTTGTCCACACAAAATCCACACGGCGCGAGCTGGGATCGAGCCAGGGACCCCAAGCACCGGAGGTGAACGCTCTACCACTGAGCCACCGCGCCCCCGAAAATGTTACAGACTTAGTACTCTAGTCCATACCTATATCCTCCCCTATTCCGCCTTGAAAACCGAGATCACTTAAGTGTCTAAAATATCGTCTTCTCTGTTCGTTAGTAAGTACAAGCCATCTGTAGTTTCATTTGATTTGCGTAAGAAATAATTACTTAATCACTCCATGATTTTTTTAAAAAATCAAAGCGACAGACAGTTTTATAGTCCACTTCGAAAGTGTTTCTGCGCTCCTTGTATATTTTCTGTCATTGTATATTTCTACAAAACGTCTTCACTTCGTGGCTTGAGTCAGAAAATAAGGTAAATCTAGATTTTTGGAGAGAGTACTCCGAAGTGTGAGCGATATCTCAGTTTTATTCACACGAAAATAGAGTTATCTCAATAGTGTTGACTCCTTGCTCAGACGCTGAATGACCTCTCCAAGAACTTGCTCATCTTTCTCATCTTTATTCATACCAAAAGGAGTAAACTCTCCGAAATTGGAGTAAACTTAGCTACCTTGCTCAACTTTATTCATAAAACCCATTATCTTTCAAACACTTTTTCGCTTCTCCTCTGAATTAAAATTTTCTGACTTAAACTACTTTACTTCTCAGCCCCAGATTTGGGGTTATAGGTTCATGGACGGAAGATTGGGTTTTCAACATGTGAACATTATTATTATTATTATTATTATTATTATTATTATTATTATTATTATTATTATTATTATTATTATTATTATTATTAGTAGTAGTAGTAGTAGTAGTAGTAGTAGTAGTAGTAGTAGTAGTAGTAGTAGTAGTAGTAGTAGTAGTAGTAGTAGCGTGACTTCCTATATAATAATGATATCTCAGTAATAAAATTTAATGCATCATATACCCACATTCATATTGACAATGTATGACATCAATAAACCAAGTTGTACAAGATATATTCACATCATTTAGACTTAATTTTCTGTGAACTTGTTTGTGTGGGTTGTGGGTTTCATGGACGGCGCTACAAAATTAGTGATATAAAATTAAAAGTAAAACTATAGGTAAATATAAATTTAAATTTGACCTGATGATACTGCAATTGTTTCGATGCCAATGAAATATCGGCTTTCATGTTTGATGCAACACAGCACAGGGATAAACTAAGGTCATGTGTTTAACGTCACAAACTTTGTACACATATAGCAAACAAGCTGGTATATTCAAACAATCAGGAAGCATTACGTTGCTGAGTAGGGTCGCATAAAAGTGCACTATGAGGAACACACACTTGCGAGTGATTTTTTTTTTTTTTTTTTTTTTTTTTACGAATTCAAACTTGGGCATTCTGCACAGCATGCCGCAGAAAACATTAATAATGTATTTGGGCCAGAAATAACGAATCGCCCTTGGTTAATCGAATTTCGTTCCGGCGAAATAGCATTCCAAAATGAGCCCTGAGGGCACCGATCAACACCATGTATGGATGAGCTCCTGATGTCTTTTTTGTCCGCAAGCATTATACTATGGTTAATAGATATGGTGTCCTTATGTTACATGACAATATTATTGCAGGCTCTGAGTTGCAGTATGAAATCGATCTTTGGTGATCATATTTTCCCTATAGCTATCCCATTGTTGGCGTAACGGGCATTTCTTGGGAGGAAAGCTATTCCCTGATGATCAGATGCAGCATGCAATTGAAAATTTCTTCGCATACTTCTTTCGCCATGAAAATACAATTCTTGGCTTAGGGGGAGCAAAAGTGTGTGGTTGCAGACGGGGACTAATTTGATTAAACAGTAGTTTCTCAACTTTGAATATGATGCACCAGGGGCAGAATTCATTTGCTCTACCATAACACTTAATTAAAAGTTTTAAAGTTAAGGTGAAATCGATTTTGCCCCTTAAAGCCCTCCTCATATTCAACCTCACTAATACTAACAAATAAACATACAAAGCTTCTTTGTTTCTTGTAGGCTTGTACATTCGTTTTCATATTAAAAGTTGCATATGCCTTGCACGTATTTTTGCATTAATATATTTTCCTTTCGTCTTTCATGTTGAATTCTTCTCAAGTTGAAGTCTCGCAAGAAAATGGAACACATCGTAGGCCTACCTCAGTGAAGAACTCCATCACGCTTTCTTCCCATCTAGGTAAAGTTTGAAAAAACTTGGAACACGTCTTTAGTTCAAGTGTAAATTTACATACCAAATTTCAAGTCCCTAATTTATTGGCCCGCAAGGGTATTCTCTAAATCTCTATGATGCTAATGGTTTACATACAGCTTCCTAATATATGTCAAGATCTTCTACTTCGTTTTCTTCATTGTTCAGGATTTATAACTTAAGGCACATAACACTACACTGTCACACATATTTATCATATCATCAATAAATAAAATTTATTATTTAAAATTTAACATATTTCCTTCGCCTAAAAGGTCATCCATAAGCTACGCATTTAATTAGCTTATTTTCACTATTGTATATTTAGCAAATCAATCAATTGTCAGAACATGACATTCATTTTACGGCCCTAAACATTCTGGCAGTCCAGCGTGTATTTCGTTGTCAGTTCACCACCATCTATGGCTGCTACTCTTCGAGATCTATGACATCAAATTGCTATAGCAATGAGTCCAATTACTAGGAACCAGTTGATTAGTGTGAAACAAGAAAAAATGGACTACCGATTCAACGTTTGATACATAACAAATGATACTCATGTTGAATGCATAAAATAAAATTTGAACTATGGTGCTTATGTTGAATATATAAAATAAAACTTTGAACTATAATGCTCATGTCGCACCAAATAAAATTTTGAACTTTCCTGTATCCGGTGATGTATTGTATGTGTCTCTATCTATTGTCATTCGCTAGAAAATAATATTTTAAATCTGCTTTTCCTTTTTCAATAACCCTGTATTAAACATCCTTACATACTGTATATTTCAAAAGAACCCTTGGCCGTTACTACCCACTCAAAAAAAAAAAACTGTCACGGTCTTTGTACTTGACCTTAATAATTTGTGTACCTCCCTCGTATATATCAAAATCAATATACTACGTTATACAAGTGGTTCTAGGTCTAAACCGTGTAAACAATAACAATGATGAGCGAAAGCAGCGTGTGTAAATACAGCGTAGACGAAAACAGTGCATAAACAAAAACCATGTGTGGACAAAAACAGCCCATGCAAATACAGCATCTACAAAAACAGCACATGCAAATGCAGCCTCTACAAAAACAGCGCATACAAATACAGCGTAGACAAAAGTAGCGCATGGATAAAAACCACACAAACGAAAACAGCACATGCAACTAGATCGTGGACAAAACCAAAAAATGAACAAATAGAGCGCATTCTTATTTAGTAATTTGATTTTAGATATTCCTTAAATTATTTTCAAATGAAGTTTGACAAAGATCAATATATTTCATTGTGTTTTGGCATTACTACCGTCCGCACAGAACTTAAAGAATTAATATTTTGTTTATCTGTCCATTTTCTTAGAATATTTTCACAAAACAACGAAGTTCGACACAGGTCGACGTATCTGACTGGTTTTCCCCTGGCCACTTATCGCTACTTAGAAAAATGAACTTATTACTTTATAAATAAGCTATGTTACACTCAGATTGATGTACATGGTTTGGTTTCCATGTATTTTGACTAGTTTCGGACTCCAGTTTGAAATATGAACTTCTCGTTTTGTCTTTGCAACCGTATTTCACTAAATATTTTAACGAAACCAACGATGTTATTTGGCAAAATTAGAGCACTTGAGCAATTTGTCACATTTGCCAACTGCACCGACTTTCACTAATTTCCCATGAAAACGGGAACCTTTTGGGGTCAGTTCTTTTGACAACCGTGAATCTGTGTCCACGGAAATCCGAGGCCATTGACCGTAGTAACTGTCACTATGACAATTGTGGGATCCGTGCCATGGTAATCGTTCACTTGACAACCAGGTACATGAAATAAATACATTTGCCTATTATATGTAATTTAGAAATCTATTGAAGGGTTATGGCTGATATTTTACACATTAAGTATCAGTTGTTTGTTGTGTTGTTTGCTTTTAAATGTGAATTCGAGTGCATAATGTTATTCGTAAAGTTTATTTAGTTGAGAAACAACCACATTTTTGTAACAAAAAATCCATGACTGAGAAAGAAAATTAATTATATTTTTAAAATCTTCAAAGGCAACGTGGCATTTTTAGCGTCCGTATAGTCCAACAAAGTAACAGTCACTTTTGCACATTGCTAACACTATGTTAATGCCACGTTGATAGCGCTTGTATAGTCCAATGCTAAGCTTGTAATGCGTGACTGTGGTGTAGTCCTGACTGGTAGGAATCAGTAGTAAGTCTATACTAAAGTTTGAAGCACTGCAAGTAAACGCGACACCGCCAGAGATCGGGTTAAGAGCAAGGGCTAGTTTGCTTTACTAGATTAGTCTCACTACTGTTGCCTTAATGTTTGCTTTGGGAACTTTCAGGATTGGGAAAGGAAATGCATTGCGGATTTTTAAAAGGTGTAATTTCATTCCCAACTGAAGATGGTCGGGCCGCAGAAGGTAACACCTTCTCTTGAGTCATGAGTATTTATTTATTGTAGTTTCATTTGGAGATGGGTTACAGGAATTATTTATTTATTTATGTGCTTGGCTGGGTACAGCATAAAATTACATAATACAAAACTACAAAATAAAACAAGAAAATGCATCTTATACCTAGGAATGAAGTGCTAAAGTGCTGAAAAAGTTTCTTGACTTCGTGGCAATATTTCAGAGAAGACCATGAGGATGGTGAATTTGCTCAGCAGATCTGGGGGCGCCTTTCAGTATTGGCATGTACGTGCGTAGCATGTATTGTGTTGGTGAGGTTTAAATCCTGCAGAAGTGGAAGTTCTTTAATAATTTGGATGATGTTTTCAGAGAATGAATTATCATCAGGGGACGTCTTCGGTGTTGAAGCTGTGATAGTGCGTGATGTTGTAGACTCAGGTCTTGAACTGGATGAAACAGTTGTGTCTTGAAGAGATGCTGAATGTGAGATTGTGCTTGCTAGTGTCATTTTCCTTTTTGCTTATAGAATTGGTTGTGTTCGCGAATATAAATAGTAATTGGCAGGGTGAGTGTCTTTATCGTCGGCACATTTTGCTAGTGTATCTGTGGTCTTCCCTTCGTATTGGTACGTCCAATGAGAGCCGGCGCAGGAAACAGAAAATGTTGACCTTTTCTGTGAATTCTGTGGTATATCAAAGCAAACCTAATTATAAATTCAACTTTAAACAGTAGTAAATTCTTTGCAATATCTCCCATTGCTAAAGAAATGCATGTACAACACAGAATTTACAATTAAATTAGCTTGCAATTTTTCACTGACTTTGTTTAAAAATCAATATCTTCATATTGCTATTTCCTTGTATTCCACAAGGAATCTATTTACATGTAATTTGTGATGTTGCTAAGCACATTTAATAACGGTTGCTCTGCAAGGAAACTTACTTAAAGTCAGGTTAGATGTCAAACACGATTAGGTAAAGTGAGAGTTAATTTTAAATTTCACTCACTTAACAGTAAGTGATGAAACAAGTTACATTTACAGCGATAACAAAGGTCTGCATTTTTTTTATCCTCAACACTGCTACTAAGAAGCGATTTTTCTACAACGATTAGTTTCCTTTAAAAGTTTCGACGTTTAGAATGTTTTGAATGTTTTACAATATCCATATTAGTAGTAGTATAATATCTTACAAACATAGCATATAAAAATGCTTTAGTTTTGCAAGTACTTTCACCACCAGACAGTCACAAAGTATAATGAATTTATTTGTGTCTGAAGAGTTACTTTCAACTTCTTTGTCACTAAACATGTCCTCTTCTTCCGAAGAGGACAAATGTAGTTCTTCATCGTTACTATCTTGCGCTGATTAGACACCATCTTCAGCTGATTATGAAACAAGATGGGTTCCCATTTTCCTGGAATTTTTATCCGTAGTTTAGGTTGTTTGGTGCATTAATGTTCCATTTCTATTCAGCTCCACACATTATAAAACAATCTTACAAATGTGAAAATTCCTTGCGTTCAATATATTGAACTTAACACTAGGGCTGTGAGATATCTGGATTTGGATATGGAAAAATCGATATCGACAAAATATTGGAACGTGATCGATATATCGAAATATCAAAAATCGACATTTCGATCAGAAAGCATATCGATATCGCTATTTCGATATTTGAAATTATCGAACGACCGATATAGCGAAATACCGCACAGCCACACCAACAGTGCTTTTGCCTATGCGCTGTGTTTGTGCACACATGCGCTTTTTGGTCATGAGCGGTTTTCGTCCACGTGCTGTTTTTGTCTGTGCGTGGCTTTTGTCCATGCTTTTTTTCGTGAACGCTGTATTTGCATGAGCGCTGTTTTTATGCATGTGCGGTTTTTCAACTCTGTTTACGTTTATGCGCTGTTTGTGTCTACGTTGTATTTGCATGCACTGTTTTTGTCCACGCTCTATTTACATGCTCTGTTTTTGTTCACGCTGCGTTTACTTGCGCTGTTTTTGTCCACGCGAGGTTTCTGTTCAAGCGCAACTTTTGCTCTTACGTTCTTCTGACGGGATACCCAACAAGTTATAAATACGAATAATGTCTGTATTATCATTTTCCATTAATACAAAATAAAACAAATACAGAAATAATTTTTTACAAAATAAAACACGAGGGAGACCGAGAGAACCAAGTGCGACCCCTCGACTATTCTTTCACTACTGACGAAGCCTCCTAACTTGAGTGTTGTGTCGTGAAATGCTGGCCGGAGAGAGAAAGAACGTAAACAAAAGTTTTTTTTAAAAAAAGAAAACAGAAATAAACACAAAAACTTGCGGTTTGCCGAATGTAGGCTTATGTAGCCAAGTCTCGATTAGGATAATCCTTTTGAAGAAATTTCGAGTGTGACACAATATTTGTTTTCTACTATAGAAACCTGTATGTCTTGGTAGGTATTCAATTAATTATGCTGAAATCTAAAAGAAGCGTCTTCTGTGCTAAAATAATACATTACTATCTGTCACAAAGATTTTTGTTGCAGGTCGACATTGTTAAACCCTTCCTAGAATCGATGTTATGAATAATAAGTCCATACAATATGCATCCACTTCGTAATTTAATTATGTTTAACAAAACTGTTCAAGTATCAAATATGAATAAAATACTTATTTATATTTATTTTACTGTAGCAGTTCACAAAGTTGTAAAAAGATTAAAAAACGAAAATTAGAACAAATCTTCATAGCTTCTCATTTAACGTTAATCCAACAAAAGTATTGCAACTAGTCCCAGATATCAAGCTTGTTAAACAAACTTCTGTTGTGTATTGTTGGGTGAGTAGATATTGCACTTGACCACTGAAGTAGCCATTAGGTGTCTTGGATTCGAATCCCGATACACCTATTTTGTGATTCTTTTTTCTAATGTTTGTTGAAAAAGGAATCATAAATATAAGGCAACGCTTCAATCATTTCTATTTGGAGTTGACCCCGTGATCCTTGTGCTTGAATACTACGTCGAACAAACATTGTTTATACTTTTCCATTTTTTAAGCCAGCAAATATATTCCTGTAGTCTGGTGTGTGGATTGCTCGCTGAGTGTTGTACACTCGCGAAAGAATTAAGTCAGCCGTGCAAGCTACATCAGAAGCGGGAAAATATTCCCAACCTTGTTCACGTGAGTTAGCTTCTTCGAGAGACCTGCTGCTTTCACGTGAGGTTTGTAAGCAGACGACTCTCAAACAAATCCAGTGTCTGCTGAAAAACTATGTTCTTTTTGATACTAAGCTTAGTGCTTTCAGACAGAGAGGGAAAAAACAGTACTTGAATTTGTTATTGAGGAGAAAGAAAAACAATTCATGCATAGTAGCTTACTTAAAGTGCCAGATTCCTTATTATAATTAATTTAAGTATCGAAATACTCATGATTTACTTACAAGTTAATTGAGAGGTAAACAGTGGAAAGTGGTTTTGGTAATGCAAGACTGTTATTGACCTAATACTATGAAATGAAATGGAATTTTTAACAACACAGGATTATGTTATGAAAACTACGGGAAACAGCTGATGAACGAAGAAAATGAATAGTGAAATAAACTGTGGAATTCTGTGGAAGGAAATAACGAACTCTTAGAAACCAACGTACACAATGATGTCCAATACACATGTCATAGCCTGGAATCGAACGTGTGATTTTAAAACCAGAGGCGAGCGCTCTATCATTGAGCCACCATATCCCAGGGAAAAGCGCTCCCGATTACGACATCAATTGGCTGGTTGGTGAGTTGATTTGGAGTTGAGCTTCCAATTCGGCGCCGAGACTATTTAAGATGTATACCAAATATTAACGTGGGATTCGATCCATATAAGTTCCTACCGGAAATCGAGCCCGGGTCTACTGTGTCTGAGATGACCCATGCCGTAAGCGTTAGTCGACCACCGATAGGCAACTAGCGACATCTCGCCAAAAATTGACTGCCCCGCAGCGACGATATTCGTGGGACCACTTCGGTTTTGAAAATTATACCACCAGCGGCCCGCCAGTGGCAGAGACGTGACGAAACGCCAACAAATCACAAATTTACTCCCTCAAAATCTTTTAAATCGCTCATATGTGTAATTTGTTTACATTAAGGTGAGTCTGAGAAACACTTTTAAAAAGTAAGAAAAGTACCCCGCGATGGGCACGAACCACCAACCTTATGATTAGTAGGCGAGTGCTCTTTAGACTTGGCCACGGAGGCAATGAAGAAAACGTCGCTCGTAGAGGGATATATCGTTGAGGTCTTTTTAATTTGGCTAATCAGAGTGCTCCTTTAACCGTGTATATTCGACGATAACCGTTTGGAATCAGATAAAATGCGCTCGTCATGTAATTTTATAACAAAATGACGAGCGTCTATTTTCTTTATTTTATAGTTCCAAATTGACTTTCAAATGATCGGTGACAGTTGCCATCTAAATTGAAACAATTATCACGCACTCATCTCGAGATTTTTCACTCCATGATGTAGAGGCAAGGGTTACTCTTGACCCCTGGTGCTCACTTTAGGAACAATTCGTCAGGAAAAAATAATATATAATAATAATCGGATGCATATGACTGGCGATAGTTCGTGTTTGTCCCTTCGCGATTTTCTGCGCAGATCCGAAGGAGTGCGGAGGAAAATGAAGTCCTCGCTGCTGTGCGGTGATAACTTCAACATCCCGATTCTAAATGGCAGTCCTTCGTCGCGTCGCTATATGGACGATCGAGATTTACTGGCAAGTGGGCCACTAGGTGTTGGTGACGTTTACGGCATGGTGGAGTGCGCTAACTATATAGTTACGACAGATTTTCTCTCGGTCACGGCATAAACTTCGTGATTCTTGCTAGTGTTGCTCACGAAATGAGAGATTTCGGTTTTTCTCGTCTCCTTAATTATCGTAAAAATTTGTTTCCAAAAAGGATTACTTATTTCTATTGGACGCGGTCGCTTTGTCTCGTTTCATCGGCAACACTAATTTCTGCACACAGTATCACACACAACGGTATATAGCATCTGAATGAGTTTTCAATATTATAGTGTTGCGTTTACCCGTCATCCATTTATATTTAAAAAATCATACTTTTAGCATCTCATACGAGTACTATCGTAATTTTGTATAGGTTTAACCCTTTCCGGATCCTGGCTTTTTGGGCTATTTTTTAGACTTTCAGTCAAGCAGCTACTGTATCGTCACTATTTATCCTAGGATCATGGTTCATACCTCATTCTCTTCAGAATAGAGCTGGCTTTCAAATGGTACAACTTGCATGCTCATACCAGAAGTGGGAAAAAAGTCAAAGTGAAAGTTTCGGAGGGATTTTTTTTTTCTCGAACTTTGCCCCCCCCCCCATGGACCCCCCTGTGTGAACGTAGCCATCTAAAAAATATCTGAGAAATAGTACTTGGTATACTGAATGTGTGTGTCAAATTTCAAGTTTCTATCTTGAATAGTAAGGGAGAGGGAAATTTTATCAAAATTTCCCACCATGCCCCAAATTAGCACAAAACACTATGATCTCAGGGAAAAAAATTCCTGAGACATCCCTAATTACCCTAGGGTCATGTGTCGCCCATATTCCCTTCTGAATAGAACTGCCTTTCAGGCGGTACCATGCACATGTCTCCATCATGTATCTAAGGTGGGAAATTCCAGAAAAAATGATTTTTTTGGTCTAAAAATCCCTTTTTTCAGTTTTTCCTCCTCTGGACCCCCCTGTTTTAACGCAGAGATTTATCTGAAAAAATCTGATAAATACTACTAGGTAGGCTGAATATTTGTGCACAATTTCAATCTTCTAGGTGCAAAAGTAAGCCCGCCTAAAAAATATACCCACTATGTCCCATTTTTCCCTATATAGAAGTATATTTTTCAAAAAATCCATGAGACGTCCCTAATTACCCTAGGACAATGATTCGACCGTCATTCTCTTCAGAATGGAACTGCCTTTCAGACGGTATGACTCACGTGTCCCCATCATGTATGCGAGGCGAAAAAATGACGAGAAACTGGATTTTGGGGATAAAAATATCCCTTTTTTCACCCCTTTGCCCCTCTGGTTCCCTCCCTGTTTTAGCACTGACATCGGAACAAAAAATCTGGTAAATACTACTCGGTGGACTGAATGTTTGTGCAAAATTTCAATCTTCTAGTGGAAAAATAAGCCCGCCAAAAAATATTGAACATAGGCTTAGTGAATGAGAAAATAAATTTTTGACTTATGACGTCATCACCTCCTATGTCTGGACGCAGGAAGGTCTGAAACCATACGTAATGTCTTTTACAAGGCCTCTGGACTTGGAAAACAAAAAAAAAACGGACGAAAAAGCTCAAATAGAAGAGAAATAACGCAATGTACCATGAAAAATGCGTATGGTACAAATTGTACCATAGGATCCCCAAGGGGTTAATATCCTAGTTATCTATTGCGTAGTTGCCGATCGTAAAATTTTCACCAATACTGTTTCAAGCGTTTAAGTCAACTGGTTCCATTATTCTTTTTGTTTGTCAAGGGGGAAGTTCGGACCACAAATTCTTTATAAGAAAGATTAGGTAAAGGAAGAATCATGCTTAGTCTCGAAGGAGGTAGTAGGAAAAAACTTATTTAACAGGGCTAAGAAAGATTTTGTAGTGCTGCCCACACATTAAATGGGACATTTGGGATTCGCAACATCTATTAAATAATCAAGTATCAGATCTGATATAAAACACAACAACAAATCTGTTTATATAAATCGTTGCGAAACAAAATATTTCAGCCACTGTGTGTTCCTTGGAGAACTTGGCCGAAAAGGGGTAACAACTTTTTTGAAGCCAGCTATTCTCATTGAAGTTTTTCTTGGAGTTTCCTCATTCACATCAGGCAAATGCCAGGATGGTATCTAACATACAGATCGAAGCAGTTTCCTTCCTTCCTCCTTCCCGAGAGTGTACCTACCAAGACATACAGGTTTCTATAGTAGAAAATCATCTTGACCTGATATTTTTTCATAAAGTTTTAGTAGAGATATTATAACTGATAACTAACAAAAGTGAAGGTAACATGGAAACAAATAATGTAAAACATTCAGAGATTTTATAAAATACTGTAACCTGTGAAATAAAATTAATGTTTGACCAACATTGATTTTTCCTTGGTATATTTAAAGTTAAATAAATTCTCTTTGTGACTTTATCATTATATTAATTGCTGTGTAGATACTAAACGGTGTCCTTTACCGGATTTTTTATTCGTTGCAGAGGCATGGATATTTTTCTACTTTTTGAACTTCGCTACACTGACATGTTTCGAACACAAGTGCACTTGTAGAACGCCTTATGTAGTTCTCTAATAACCAAGCTTAACAGTATTGTTGGTTGCCTAACATTTCAGGGTATGAAAATTGGAAGTGTTAATGCGCTTTGGCTCGTGTGTGTACAAAACACGTAGTCAACTTTGTGATTCATACTAGCTTTGCTATATTCAATAACACACTAAAAATAGAAATGCTGAGCAAAACAAAGTTTTATCATAAAATAATAAATGTGACAGTTTGGGATAATTAACATATCCTTCTTCAAACACTATCGAAAATAAAATCAAACATATCACATGTCAATGAAACGAAAGAGGAAACTAAAACATACAGTACTATGTTCAATGTTGTTGCTATCAAAATCATTGAGTTTTCCACTCACAGAACACAAACATATATATACACAATCTCAGGGCTGGTGATAAATGTACTACGTTTAGTTGAAAAAAAAACTGGACCTAGATTTCTTACGTTTCTTCTCTTTTCTCTTACCACAAGCATGTCGTAATGAACACTTTTCCAATTTCTTTTAGAGGCACTGCAAGTTTGTGATAACAACCACAATATATGTTTTTTCTTTCCGGTTTAACACAATGAATTCCTCTTAACAAAACACTGACACATTATTAATTATTCCTGAGTAGCAGGAGAGATGTTCAATCTTCCAGCTGATCGCTCAATGCAAGACTTCCTTTTACCGACTGAGATAAAAATTAAATATTTCAGTTTAACGTCTCATGTTATGCCCTTTAGGCTATTAGAGACTAATAATTGAAGAAAGTGAGCAATGATGGAATAATTGGTGAAACGAGAATGTGAAGGAAACGGGAGTAAACCGAGAAAACCCACAAATACGATGTTGTCCACCACAAATTACTTGGCCGCGATCGACATGGATTCCACCCATCGTTTCTTCTACTGTATTTCTGGGATTAGTCTTTCACTACGTTTGATAGACTGACCATAAGGATGATTCATTTTATTTCTTTCACGTCTATCTTCTTTCTCTGTCATTGCACCAGACCCATTCATCACATGAGCTTGAATTGGTTGCTCTGTTAAACATTGCAATTCGTGTTGTTACGTGATCGTCTCAATATCTTGAACTAATTTTTGTTTCATGCCACTGACACTATACCGACCGTATAATGTTCTTTCAACATCGCTACTGAAATACTTTTTAGTTTAGCTAAATGTATAATAGATATCCGTAAACACTACCTAATCTAATCTAATGAACTTAGCTTACTCTTCTCCCAGATGGACTTTCAACCCTCCTTTTCATTGAAAATTTGCGTTGAATATGTTTGGCTCCTTCATCTATATACAAGCCGACTATTTGTTATGTTAAATTTGCTGCTATAATAACCCAACAGACATTACCTAACAGTAATATATACAACAAAATAAACTTATCTCAAAACAGATCAATTAGTTGATGTAGTTCCCACTGTGTAGTTTTCAACAAACTCGTTCATTGTAGTAATACAAAATTAAAAAAAAAAAAAAAAAAACTCCTCTTTAACTCTCGGCATAGTCACTTTGGCTTGAAATTCTGGCACAGGAAGAATTTTGCATAGACAATGACTTGAATCATACATACCGCAAACATTGCGTCGATTCGGGTCTAGGACAAATCTGCCAATTATCAAATGCACCAATCGTGAAAATGAACAAATCTGCCAATGGACAAATCTGCCAATTACCAAATGCACCAAACGCGAAAATGACCAAATGCGCCAATCGTGAGAATGGACAAATCTGCCAATTACCAAATCTGCCAATGGGCAAATCCACCAATGGAGAAATCTGCCAATGGATACGTCACCGAACTATCATTATATTTTAGATGTATTCTTGTCATCATCCCACAGTATTAAAAAAAGAAGAAGAATTATTTATGAAAGAAAGTGGAAAAGGGTGTTTTAATTTTAATGTGTGTTACTTTTATAAATTTCTCAATTATGTTTCAAAATGAATGTTTACTGATGTTGGTTGTTGGAGTTTAGTATCCCATTGCTGTACTTAGGTTATATGAGACGTGACGTAACGCGTTTGAATTTTAATGCCCTCTCACTGGGAATCGAACCCGGAAAGACTAATGTTTGTTGTAATTATTGAATAGCCAACAAATAATTTCACTGGACAACAAATTTTAAATTTTTTAATACTTCGGAAAAGAAAAGTACAATTTCTTATGCAAATGAGAATGCTGAATACGAAAATAAAAATTAAAATGGTGAATTGGTTCGAGTTTAAGTGTAATCGATAGAAATGTGTGCTATGTAGTGTTTACACTTAGATTGTTGAATTTTCTATTTGGTTTTTCACTTAAGTAGCTATTGCTTCAACTCTGTTAATCCGATTATTTTGGTCCATATGCCATTCACTTCAGAATAAACCAAGCTTGCAAATGGCACTATGCGCATGTGTATATGATGTATAAGAAGAAGGAAATTCAAGGTAAAATTGGGAATTTCCCGTCCAAAAGTCCCTTTTTTCAAATGTAGCACCCACTGGTACGGCCCCGACTAAAGGCACCCTAATATAATATACCTTTAAAACTACTGTAGTTTATAAGTAATACATATGCCAGGTTTCATTCTAATACCTACAATAGTTGTGACTAGTGTTGTAAAGGCCTGAAAAAAAACGAAATTTGGGGTAAAAAACAGTTTTTTACCGTTTTTCCCGAACTTGGAAAAAAACGGAAAGATTGGGAAAAATTGAAATTTTTGAATATTTTATTACATTAAGCTTTTAAAATGAAAACTGTTTTATATTTACTAGTTTACAGTTAAGATCATTATGTAGTAATGTTACAGTTAAGAGTAGTTATGTTTCATGTATTAGGATAGGGAAATTTTGTGGCAACAAATATATTTGCCCACCCCTTTAATGTTAGCACCGTCATAGAATGGAGTTATGGCTGCAAAAGATACTAAAATATGATTCTAGTTAGATTAATTAATACAGACTCATTTAAATTATCTTAAGTAATCTTATAAAGTTACCGTTTTATGGCAGGGAAGTGTTAAAATAACAGGGCCAGAATCATTTTAGTTAATACCAGTATGATAAAATCAAATATATATTTTACGCAGATACGTATCTTCCTTGTGCTGTGTAAAATTTCTGGAAATTTTGAACCCATTTGAAAAAATGTTTTGTTCGGAAATATTGGCAAAACCCGGAAAATATAATTTAAAGACTATTTCTTCGCCTGGTAATCTTATTTGCTGTAATGTCTCAGCAGCATATCTCGCTAGAAGGAAAAATACTTAAACTAACAGTTTTTAATTTTACTTTTTAGTTTTCTGATTTCTGATTTTGAAAAATCCCTCTTTGTTATTTGTATATTTTTCGAACAACTCAAAAAGAGAGATTATCTTATTTACATATACACACATACACCGCACAAGTATCGACACTAGTATCAGTCATTTTCAATTACTTTTACATGTCACCCTCCCTCTTTAGAAGTACTAATGGGGACTGAATTTGGATTTAAACGGCATCGCAAATGTCACTATTCATCTCAACCACCCTGAAAAATTTGGATTCGACACTAATTGCGAACGTTTTCGATCATTTTTATATATCCACCCGTTCTCCCTTCCCCAAGTTGCGGCGCTGAATTTGGATTTAAACAACATCGGAAGTGTTACTGTTCATCTCAGGATCTCAAAAACCATGGATTCGACACTAATATCTGTAATTATCGATCATATTTGTATATCTCCCCGCCCCAAAATGTGGGGATAAATTTGGGTTTAAAGAGCATCGGAAATGTCACTGCTCATCTCAGCGACCCCGGAAACTATTGATTTGGCACTAATATCAGACATCTTCAGTCATTTTTATATATGTCTTCCTACCCAAGTTGGGGGCTTGAATTTGGATCTAAATGGCATCAGAAGTGTTATTGTTCATCACAGCAATCCCAAAAACTATGGATTCGACACTAATATCGGTTATTTTCGATCATTTGTATATATATATATCCCCTCTCCCCAGGCCCCAGGTCACGGCACTGAATTTGGATTTAAACGCCATTAGAGGTGTAACTGTTCATCTCAGCGATCCCGAAAACTATGGATTCGACACTAATATCAGTCATTTTCGATCATGTTTTATATCATCTCTTCCCCCTTCCTAAAGTTTCGACGTTGAATTTGGATTTAAACTGCATCGGAAATGTCACTGTTCATCTCAGCGGCCCTGAAAGCTATGGATTCACAGTAATATCGATTATTTTGCATCACTTTTATATATCTCACCCTCCCCCAATTTGCAGGGATAAATTTGGATCTAAATGATATCGAAACTGTCGCTGTTCACCTCAGCGAACCCCAAAACTATGGATTCGACACTGATATTGGCTATTTTCAATCATTTATATATATATATATCCCCTTCGCCGTCCTCTAAGTTGCGGACCTGAATTTTTATTTAAAAAGTATCGGAAGTGTTACTGTTCATCTCATAAACCTCGAAAACTATGCGTTCGACACTAAGATCGGTAATTTTCAATATATATATATATCCGCACTTTCTTCCTTTAAGCTGCACCTTCAAAGTGAAATGATAAGTAAAATCCAGCCCAGGACCGAACCTCATCTATGTTCAAAATTTTTATCGAGATCAGTCACATGGTTCAAGAGTTAAGTTACAAATATAGTCTCTTTCATTTTTATATACTCTATGTAGATAATTTGTCGCACTAGAAAACAGGTATTTCTTTACAAACAAAATCTTGTATATAAAATTTATATTAAAGTCTGTATTTGAATAATTAATAATGGTAATTATATGTTTTAGTGTATGAGTGTTAGTGAAATTTCCCTATTGTTGTATCTTTTAAGAAGTAATTTGGTTAAAATTAGCAAAACTTAACCAGATTAAAGAGCACATTAAGAACTCAGTTTCATTCGAGCTCTATTTGTTGCAACAGAAACGTTTCATGATGGTAGATACGTATGCAACTGTAGAAGTCCTGTAATTAATGCACAACCAGGATTAAAGTAAACAACTAAAAGGCACATAAAGGAAATGAGTGCAGACTATTAATTTTCAAGTCGCGTGAAGTTGGCCCAACCACATCGTAGAAATACAAAAAAATTTATGTCAAGATTTAGTGCTTAATTAGTGCTAATTAGTGCTGAAGACCGCAGAATTAGTGCTCAATTGGTTTTCGAGATATATTGATTATTAAGATGGTTGGGCCAACTTCACGCTTTCTAAAAGTTGTTTCAAAATTCAAATTAAATGGTATAGGTAATTAGTGCTTAATTAGTGCTCTTCATCCCACATGGTCCCAGAATTAGTGCTCAATAAATAAGGGTATACGGGGCATATGTATTTTTGGGGTAAATATGAGTTGGCCCAACCACTTCGAAAGAAATCAAAAATTTTCATGTCACGAATTAGTGCTTAATTAGTGCTTTCAATCCCGCATGGTCCCAAAATTAGTGCTCAATTTATTCTCGAGATATATTGATTATTAAGATGGTTGGGCCAACTTCACGCTTTCTAAAAGTTGTTTCAAAATTCAAATTAAACGGTATAGGTAATTAGTGCTTAATTAGTGCTCTTCATCCCACATGGTCCCAGAATTAGTGCTCAATAAATAAGGGTATACGGGGCATATGTATTTTTGGGGTAAATGAGAGTTGGCCCAACCACTTCGAAAGAAATCAAAAATTTTCATGTCACGAATTAGTGCTTAATTAGTGCTTTCAATCCCGCATGGTCCCAGAATTAGTGCTCAATTTATTCTCGAGATATATTGATTATTAAGATGGTTGGACCAACTTCACGCTTTCTAAAAGTTGTTTCAAAATTCAAATTAAATGGTATAGGTAATTAGTGCTTAATTAGTGCTCTTCATCCCACATGGTCCCAGAATTAGTGCTCAATAAATAAGGGTATATGGGGCATATGTATTTTTGGGGTAAATGTGAGTTGGCCCAACCACTTCGAAAGAAATCAAAAATTTTCATGTCACGAATTAGTGCTTAATTAGTTGGCCCAACGTGTGAAGTTGGCCCAACCATCTTAATAATCAATATATCTCGAAAACCAATTGAGCACTAATTCTGCGGTCTTCAGCACTAATTAGCACTAATTAAGCACTAAATCTTGACATAATTTTTTTTGTATTTCTACGATGTGGTTGGGCCAGCTTCACGCGACTTAATTTTCATGAGTAATTACAACAATTGTATTTGCGAATGTTTCTTTTTTTAAATATTCATAATATTGAAATTTCTCAACCCACATTTTTCACACGTTCGAATAAAAAACGGTCCATTACTAGTAAAACTAACTTAATACAAAGAATTTGTTATTTTCCAAATTCTTCCAAATTTTCCGGAAAGAAACCGGAAAAACGGTTTTTACCAGTAGGTTCAAAATTTCCGAAAATTTTACAACACTAGTAGTGACGGAAAAAATATTTCTCAGTTCTGCTAGACAATACCAAATTTCACATAGGAAGAAAGTGAAATGTGAGTGAAAGTGAAAGTGAAATAAAATCAAATGTATCCGAACAGTATTATTTATTCCAAATGAAATGAAATGTTTGAGTTTTACGTCCCACGGTTATGCCGGTAAGGCTAAAGGAGACGGTGATGATGAATAATGAATGAAATGGTGGAATGAACAAAGTGGGAGGAAACGGAAGAACCCCGAGGAAACCCACGCACACGGTGTTTGTCCACCACAAGGTTCACTTGGCGGGGGCTGGGATCGAACCCGGAACCACTAGCACCAGAGGTGAACGCTCTACCACTAAGCCACCACGGCCCCTATTATTTATTTGAGTGTTATGACTTATACGTCATTCTCTTCAGAATAAAACAGGCTTTCAAATTGTATCATGATAATATGTTTGTGAGTGTGTGTGTGTTGTATGAGAAAAGGGGAAATTGGGGTAAAATTGGGAATTTTCCGTCCAACAACAATCGGAAAGAGCAGAGTTGCTCAAGTAGCCCTCATATCGTTTCTCCATCATAGATATAACTTGGTAGAAATGTTTCCCATGTTCATCAATGACTGCTCCGCAATTTTCTGGGAAGAAATCTATATCTATATGGGATTGCAACATATGTATTTTTAGTGATACACTACACCCTATTGCTTAGTAGAAGGTATTAGATGCACCTCTACTTCCTTATAATTCTGAGACCGCTCGTTTTCCACAACATTCGTCACCACTTTTCGGAAAGAACCTCATGCAATCCTCTCCTCATTTTCTAATACTGCATGAAATTCAGGATCATTTAGGAGTTAGCGAATTTGAGTGCCAATAAGGATTCTTACCTGATTTTAGTTTCAGCAATTTGTGGAAGTTTACGCAGAATATATTTGAAAAATTGTTTTGATGCGTTTTTTGACGATTTGTTTTGATGCGTCTATGAATAGCCGCCATTCATCGAGATTATCGTCTTTGTTTAGTTTACTCATAAGACTAATTAGGCCTACATTGTTACAACGTAATATGTCACTTTCCACTGAAAATACTGTTTAGGGATTCTGACGAGTTCAAAACAGGAACACTTTTAGATCATCAGAATAAGCTCCCCAGTTCTTGAGTTTGGATGCCAGCAGTTCTGCGCCACTCTTGACAACCCCAGGTACCTTAATTCATGTTGAGTATCATATGGTGAATAGATAATGATATTTTGATTTTTTTTTGTAGTTGGGATCGGTGGAAGACAATGAATCTGCAGCAGAATTTGACAATGTGGATAGACATGTTCGCCTTTTGCTCTTCATCAAGTGAAACACTGGAGTAAGGTGCGGGAAGTTGTGGAACCTTTAGATCTTCAGAGTGTGGCACAGTAACCAACATTTCAAGGGATATGTGAATAAGTAGCAGTCCACTTTTTTTCTTTTTTGGATAGATCTTTAATTGGAAGAACTATGCAAAAATAGCAGTTTGAAGTATGATCTGTCGGTTCCCTCCATATCATTGGAACTGCAAATGGCACGCATGGTCTTTTTCCGTGTAGCCAGTCCCGCAAATTTGTAGAACAAGTATTACAACATACATGTGGTGTCACTTCTTGTCCACATCCCCCACTTTACAGCCAAAGTACAAGTGATAGACTTTCTTTATGATAGGAGCGAAATTCAACTTTTCGCTTCACTTCGTTAAAAATAGCAATTTGCTCTGCACTGCAAATACATTTACACGATATGTTTCTGCTTAGTATAGTCATAGAACGATAAATAATAATAATAATAATAATAATAATAATAATAATAATAATAATAATAATAATAATAATAATAATAATAATAATAATAATAATAATAATAATAATAAAGGAATGACAATTACAACACCAATCACAAACATTATCTTCCCATTCAGAAAAAATAATAATTGTTACGACGGGATTTGAACCCAGGTAGCTGCAATGGGAGTTTTCTGCTTTTACAATTTCTTTTAAACAAATCGCCCCAACCGGAGTATTGTTCGCCACTTGCACCTCATGTTCTTTCGACGTATTCCAAAAACTACAGGAACACGAACACAGAAATACTGAGGACAATTAAAGTTCCAACCTTGCTCTTCAGAGGAATTCGAACCCCTAGTGGATTGCGCCTCATAATCAGCAGCCTCATGATCATGTGGGCTCAACTTGCCACAAATTTCTCATATGAACATAAGAAAATAAACTAGTAGTTATGGAACATAAACATAGAATTGTCTATTTCTATACGTGTTGATGCAATTTAAAGAATGTGGAAATAATTCTGTCGCATTTTCTTCTTTGGAAATTAGATGTTATGTAAAAGACGAAATGTAATGTAAATCCTGACAATCCCTGTAACCGATGACCAGCGCCATAACTTAGATTTTTTGTGAGGAGGGGCAAGCATTAATAAGCTTATTTGGGACCCCTAGAAAAAGTTGTTCCTCTGACTCTTGGATCCCCTCTTTCCAACTTTCTCTTAAGCCTTATGGGCCTCCCGGAGCCTGTGGGCCCTCCCGCACGGCAAGCTCTGCGGTTCCGTTAGTTACTACCTGGACCCATTCACTACATGACATTTATTAAGGGGATAATATTGATAAATCTTAAAGCCATACGAATAATTATTTCTAGAGCCCCTAATAGTAGACATTTTTTACTGAAATGGGTCCAAGACTCATTTTTATTCTGTTTACCTTTTGTGTGCTGTTTTGTTTATGTAATATAGCGACCCTATTTGATGCTTCATTTCTAATTTCATCTTCATATCGTATATGGAGTAAGAAAATTTTGTCCCAAAATGGGCCCGCTAAAACGACGGGGAGCTTCTCTGGGGGGCAGTTGCCCCCTGCTCCCACATGTTATGATTCTGCCAATGGCGTAGCCTCAACTTGAAGAACGTTTCGTGATATTTTCCTCATTGAGGAACGTCTATATAACTTGTTTTTGAGTTAAACAAGGAAATCTCGAGTAAGTCATTAAAACACTCATACAAGTTGCTTATATTTTCTTATTTATATTTTGTTTATATTTGTTTGTTCTTGTTATATTTGAGTATCTTGTTTATAGTGCAGCATAGCTAACTCCAACCACTGGTGGTAATGCTACTAAGATGCTTAAATGTAGAATGGTTGTAAAACTTATATTGTAGACTAGTTTGCCATAGTTGGTGAATATTTTTACCGTAAATTTCGATGAATTATTAAACTTAAAATGAATGAACTGAGTCCCTTTTCCGTTGAATTATCAACAAATGTTTTTTTTTTTTTTTTTTTTTTTTTTGTCGAATGATTAACAAATGGTTTCTCCGTTGAATGATCAACAAATGCTTTTTCAGTCGAATGATTAACAAATGCTCTTTTTGTTGAATGATTACCATTTTATCTTGGTAGAGTATTTATTTCCAACCTGTTAATTTTCAAACTGTTACCTTGCTTCACGTTGCTCCACGTGTTTGCTATCTCATTGCCGAAATTCATATTTCTGCAATGATCATCAAATAGACAAAATTTCCAGACGTTTATTTCCGTAATCTGACAATTTTGTCACAACCTAAAATTTGTGTTGATGTTAACAATTGACAAATAACAACATAAACATTACGACCCTTACAATATTTTTGACACTGCATTACTTCTTTGTTATTTTTTTGTAATCAAAACTGCACATTTACACGTCTGTATTTACAACTGACATAACCAAAACAATACTTGGATAACATAATTTTGAAATTTATTTTTTTAACTTAATTCTGCGTTGTTGTAATTTTTTGACTTTTAATTTTATCTTTATTTGATCCAATTATTAAAATTTTAAAATAAAATCAATTTAACTTTACTTCCTCAACAATATATATATATATAGCGAAACTTGTATAAAACGGAAGGCGATGGTTCCGAATTTTACTCGAAGGAATAACAGCGATAAGGACTCTGAGGAGTATCCGTTATACACAAATTTCCGTTTTATTCAAGTTCCGGTTTCTACAAGTTTCACTGGATATATATATATATAAATCATAGTCGACCATTGTCAATACACTGCTGGATGAAGGTCTTCCCACTCTTTTTCACAACAACCTATCTTCCATTTCCACTTCCACTTTCTCTTCTGAATGGCTTGTGGTAGGTGCATACACTTGAACCACTTGTAGTGTATATCTCTGGGAGACTAGATATACTATCTACCTCAAGGACCTTGTTTTTCAGTTTTTCGTTGATAAGAAATCCCACTCCGACGGTCTTGCCCCATTCTTATCCTCTGTAGTAGAATAAGTGTCCGTTCTTCAATTCGATTAATTTTTCTCCTTTTCTTCTTACTTCGCTCAATCCGACAATGTCCCAGTTAACTTTCTGTAGCTCTTCTTCCAGCTCCTGGAATCTTGCTTCTGAAGCCAGGGATCTTGCATTATATGTGGCCATGGTCAGTTTTCAATGGCAACCTAGTCCGTAACTCCGGGGATTCTTAGTACCCTCTGCCTGCAAGTGATTCTGAACGTTGCCTTGCCCAGACACAGTTCGGCTTCCAGAGAATGAGGGTCTTGACTTATTGTGTCCTATCATGATTGTTTAAACAAGTTGGAGGTATTTAGCAAAAATCACCGTGCCGGCCATGCATGTTGGTGATAGTCCTCCCTGTTCGTCTTCCTATCATTAGGGAAACCTGTAAGTTTCACCGTGGATAGAAAGTTACCGGTCTGCACCGCTAGGAGGTACGGGTAGGACATTAGTGGATAGCCCGGCCAGTTCCATACGTCGTCGACTAATTCTCAGTGTGCGGGTCTCCTTCTGGTTTACTACTAGACACCATTTCGCAGATCTATATATACAGGGTGCGTCTTTATAATGTCCAACCGTGATAACAGAAAAGCTAAAAGAGGAAGGGAAGCGAACCCTTGCATGAAGCAACTGTAGGAAGGGGGGACGTATTGGTTAACATCACCGGATGAAAAGTTTTGCTAACTCAACACAAAGTTGTATTTTTTGAATAGCACTGCGTTAAATTATTACAAATTTTAAGTTTACGTACAAATCGAAAACAAACAATACCACTTTTATGCAAACTAATTATGCTATAATATCACAAAAATCCAGAAACTTCCCAATTTTGGAGGTCTGTACGACAGTAATGACGCAAGTGAGACGGATGGTGCATTGCACATCGAAAGCACCTTAGTGTCGAATACTATGATCTGCATAAGATGTATTTCTATCAAACAGAAGAAAAAAGCTACAAGGAATTCAAAAGTTGACTTCTTGCGAAGGCCTTTATTTCAAAAAAGAGCTGAGATAAGTATCACATCTAATTACGTAGATTATTTTCAAAAGATGTAATGATCATAATGCCGTTTACAGCAATTTGACATTTTATACCGTTTGGGAGATATGATAATGAATGTCAAAGTTGGCAATACTGCTAAAAGTCGTGAAATTAGAAGAATATGTGGTAATTGCAACTACCAAAAACTGTTGGTCAAGTATCAAAGGTACGAAAACAAGGAACGATCGCTTTAAAAATTTCTCGCAACGACGTCATTTTAAGAAATATTGCCAACTGTAACATGTATATATAGTAATGTCCAACAGGTCGAGCGCCCCCAAAATATAACCTCGGTGCAGAAAGGGAGCAATCACTTCAGCAAATAACGAGAACATTCATTTTTAACAGTTATAAATTCATCAAAATTAACACACAATTACAAGCGAATTATCTCTCATTGCGTTAGAGCATGTACGATTTATTGAACTTTTACATCATATGTCTCTTCTTCACAAAATAACCAACTTTCTAAACATATAGGAGAGACCGGGGCTGGTTGGCGAACTTTTCATTCTTTATTTTTTATGAGCAGATTGTGCACTGTATTCCGATGTAATGGATGTGTACGGACAGAAAAATGTTTCCTCTAATAAATTCAATTTTTGTTTTTGTCTGGTTGCTTACAGTTTTCGGGAAATAGATTTTTCTTTCTTTTAAAACGGAGTATGCCAACCGACCCCTACTAAGGGGCTGGTTGGTATACTTTTTAAATATAGCAAAACACACACACACAAAATGGATTTATTAGAAATAAACGTTATTTTTCTAAATTCTATTATATATAATGCAATGAAGTAGGCTATTTGAAGTTTGAAATGACTTTTATTCACAACATTTAAAAGAATGAGCATTATGAAATATGAAAACTTCTTTCTTTCATTCTAGCTTGGTTGTGATGACATTGAAAGCTACAAGATTATCAAACCACATCAGTTTTAATATGATTTGGTGTAGGTTAATTCATCATATTATTTCAAAATGTAATTAAAATAACTGAACTATCAAGGAAGGTAGTTTATTTCCCGCTGCTCACAAAGTAGCTAAGAGAACTAAGATATGTTTTAGCTGAATTATCGAGAAATGCAGTTTATTTCCTACTTTCCACAAAGAAAGAAAAAGCAATAGCTAGGCCTCTATTTTTGTAACAATTGAACACATACAAAATATTCTTGATCCTGAGAATTAGGCCTATTCAGAAAATTCAGAGTCCGGCATACAGTCTTATCTCGATTTCTAAATTTTGACAGTAATCCAATACGTGCATGCTATTCTATAACATTGAAATAAAATATTGGTAGAACTGTAAACTACATAACAATAAAACTAACAATGTAACAATACAAGTAAAATGAAATAAAATTTCACACGAGGTTGTTTGGCGTACTTACCAACCAACCCCAAATGCTATACGCCAACTAACCCCAAACTTATGTTGTGCAACAAAGTAGTAATTACTCAGCAATCGTTTGGCATTTATGTTTTATTGTTTGAATATCCATAAAATCAAAGTTCAGATCTAACTAATGCTATATTACCTACCTCTGTACTCCAAGTAGTGACGATTCTGTGAAGTTGTGATGGAGAACTGAAAGAAAAACTTCAGATTGGCCAAAACACTCTTTATCTAATAGACGCCATAATTCGCAAGTTACAAATTCCATTTGAAGGTGGCAGCTGCATCCAAAGGTCGCTCTTTTATGATAGTAGCAACAGCTCATTATGTTAATTAATGAAGAAGTTATATACAGTTCGTCAGCCAGCCCCTGCTGCCAACCAGCCCCGGTCTCCACCACTAAGTAAACGTTAATGTTATTGTAAATTGTTACCTCGTTCAAATTCTCAAATATTTGGGCAATGATTTGATTACTTTATATTAATTACATCTAGTTTCTTGTTTGATATTCATAAATACTTCCTTTCTGTATGCTTTTTACTAGATTATCCAGTTATTTGATGATAATGGAGTTGGGTGTTTTCCGTTTGGCAGATTTGTCAATTGGAAGATTTGTCCATTTTCACGATTGGCACGTTTTGTCATTTTCGCGTTTGGCTGATTTGTCCATTGGAAGATTTGGTGATTGGCTGATTTGTCCATTCTCACGATTGGCGCATTTGGTCATTTTCGCGTTTGGCAGATTTGGTAATTGGCAGGTTTGGTAATTGGTGGATTTGTCAATTGGCAGATTTGTCCATTCTCGCGATTGGCGCATTTGATCATTTTCACGTTTGGCAGATTTGGTAATTGGCAGATTTGGTAATTGGTAGATTTGTCAATTGGCAGATTTGTCCATTGGCTGATTTGTCCATTTTCACAATTGGCACATTTGGTCATTTTCGCGCTTGGCGCATTTGGTAATTGGCAAATTTGGTAATTGGCAGATTTGTCCGGGTCCCTTCGATTCAAATTCGGGGTTACCGCTTACTACGCGAAGTCACTTGTTTGTTTTAGTTCTTGTCTTAATTAGTTGGTAATTGTGTAGCAGGAAATTGTGTTAATGTTCAACACACATATATTTCTGAAGCAACCTCTTTACTCCATGTTTCCCTTCTGAATACTCAGAAGTTCAGTTCTATAGAAGACACTACTGTCATTAAATATTTGGCCAGGGAAACCAAATCAGTTTCATGACCTGGTTGACATGACAAAATTGATAATCCGTATTTTCTGACGAAATAATATAAGTATTAATGACTAAACATATTGAATATAAATACCAAATATTTGTTTAAATTAAACAAAAAAATTAACCATACAACCTGATCAAATAAATATACCTATGGTATTCCTGACCAAGCCCGTTTTTTCAGTGTGGACCTACAGTTTAAGGTGGAATCCTAACTATCATAATGCACTTAAAATTCAAAGCTTTCCTCCTGGGATGGAACCGGGAACTTGTATATCAAAGGGGCGCGAGCTAAGCACTAGACCACGAGTAAGACTCGATTATTATTATTATTATTATTATTATTATTATTATTATTATTATTATTATTATTATTATTATTATTATAAGTAGTAGTAGTAATAGCAATAAAGTAGTCAGAATCGTGTAATTTTCTTAAAGAGCCAGCTACATAATATGAGAGTCGATTGCAAAGTTCGTGGCCTGACCTACAAAATCAGAAAATTATTTTGATAAGTTACGTTATGTTTTCCCACGTAATCCCCCCCCCCCAACTGATTTACGTCACCTCTCCGGTAACGCTTCCATATCACTTTTTAAAAAAATATCCCCCGAGCCCTTCACAATATCCCAATACAGCACTTTTCACTTAAGCATGCAAAGAAAATTCCCGATCCACCAAAAACTATTTTAGGTTTCTAAATAAGCGAAAATCCGATGGAGCAGATCAGGCAAATAGGACGGGTGCGGCAACAGTTCGAACCCACAGAAATGTATTTCTGAAATGAATACAAAGGACATGTGAATGGCGTGCATTGTCCTGGTGAAACAACACCTTTCTTTCCAGCATTCCTGGTCTTTTAATTCTTAGTTCCCCACGCAAATGTCGCAGAATGGTGCAGTAGTATTGAGAATTAGCAGTCTTTCCCTTGCCAAGAAATCAATCAGGATAATACCACTAGCATTTTAAAAAATTGACACAATAGCCTTGTTTGCCGACAAAATTTGTGTGGCTTCGTCCATAGTAACAAATCTGCTAATAAACTCCTCCGGATTACTTTCAAAACTTTCCAAACAATCACGGGAAATGGTGAGTCGATTGCGTTTATATTCAGCTGAAAACAACTTGGGTACCCATCTCGCGGAAGATATATTTCACGTTCGTCTTTGAATACTTGAGAACGCTATTACTATTATTAATAAAAAAAGCATAATTTCTTATAATTTGAAATGCACTGAAGAATTGTTTCAAAATACAAAGAAATTATCTAGCTAAATACTGAAATAAAATTTTGTATTGATTAGGTTAATCTTTATACTCAGCAAATTGTATATGAATATTTTAAACAGGAATGGAAAAGAATAAAACTTATAATGGACATCTAGTAGCAGCTGATCTGTATTAATTCATAATTTTCTTAGTAGCTTACTTAATACTTTTCAATAGTTACGTAATTATCAGATTTCTAATAAAAATTTCACATGTTCTTACAATATTGTGCTTGGTCAAATTTATTTATTTATTTATATTGTGTTTTTTTGCATGGCGAAGTTAAAGCTAATCATGTCTAGTCTCCCACTTTACCTTGCAATGATCAGGATTAATATTACAATAACAAATATTTATAGAATATTAATCGAAATGACAGACATATACAGGTATAGATACAAAAATTATTGTACACAACCCAAATATGTATAAAGTGTGAATTTTTACGCACTGAAGCAAATAATATAACAAACAAAATCACAAAATTACACACACACATCACATACACACTTACTGTAGATTACTACAGATAAACAAATAACATATTCAGAAACATTTAGAGAATAAAACAATAAATGAAAGGTAAGAAGAATAAAAATCAGCATTTTTGTCAGATATCAGTAAGCCTAGAGATTCACGGAGGGTCTGCTCAACCGATTTCTTAAATAAATTGATTGACTGAGATTGTCATGGGTAGAAGGTCATTCCATGCACACATAGTTGATGCAAAGAACACATTGGAGTAATATTTCGACGAGTGTAGAAGAGAAGAAAGTATTTACACTTGATCTTGTGTTGTGATCATGGTGTGCATTTAATGGTCGTTGAAATAAGTAGGAAGGTTGTTGAAAGCGTAAAGCCTTAAAGAGAAATGTGAGTCGATGCAAATAAGGCCTATCGAAAAGTTTCAGAAGGCCCAGCTTTCTGTAGTATGGAGTTAAAAATTTTAATCGTTTGAAATTATAAGCAAACTGTATACAGGCATTTTGGATACATTGTAAACGGTACGCTAGTTCTTCATTTAAATCTGATAGACCTACATCACAGGCTAAGATCAGAACGCTTTCTTACATGCAACGTTGATATCATCAAGAGATTGGTCTAATCACGAAACTGGTCTATTATTATCCCGAGATTTATAACGGTTTCAGAAAATGGAATAATTGTTTCATCTATCTGTACTGGTGGTATATTCAAACGGTGCATTTGTTTAAGTCTTTTTGAGAATACACAAATGCACTTAGATTTAATTGGATTCACTTTTAACCCGTTCTTATTTGACAACTAGTAAATACTTTGCAAATCATCATTCATTTGTTGAATTGAAACAGTCCGATTTTTCGGGCTGACCTAAGATATAGATTTGAAAATCATCTGCGTATAGGCGATGCTTACAATATTGAAGGAAGATTATTAATATACAGACAGAATAAGAGAGAGCAACGACGCTTCCTTAAGGGACGCCGTTAGTGAGATTCCTCAATGAAGAAGAAATATCGGATACGGTTACAAATTCCTACCGTCCCTGTAGATAATTTTGAACCTATTTCACAGCACGCTCGGAGAAGTTAAATTTCGTCACCAATTTATGGAAGAGGATCTTATGTGTAATTGATTAAAATTTTTATCCATTTGCTAGTCTAATATCGTCAGCAACATAAGTAAGAGCTGTAGCAGTATTGTAACACTTCGTGAAGTCCGATTGAAACGGATCGAAAAATGTGTACGGTATTTCGTTAGATAGGTTCGAATCTGATTACTAATTATGATAATAGCTTTCCATGCTCTCTTCACATATTGCAACAAATCTCTCCTAATATTGGTTTCTACATAACTGAAAATTACGTACTATTTGCATTTTATAATTCACATTTCGTTACTTATAATTAAACACCAACATTATCAGAACATAATTAACCTGAGTCACTAAGCATGCATCTGTACCAGAATCTAAATAGGAAGGTAATTGGAGCTAAATATTTGTAGAAATTAATTTTGTAAGCATCAGCAAAGATAAATCTTTATAAAAGTATCCATTAAACTGTATGTATTCCATTATATTACATGTAATTTGCAGTGATTTTATGTGCCAAAATAAGTAACCCTCTGCGGAAGAAAACTGGTTTGAAGAATTTTATCAATAATATTATTTTGAAGTAATTAAATTGGGAAAACAAAATCACAGTTTTATTCGTCAAGACTATTTCATTCTACTAAGACATTAATAACACTGGCCAATAAACTTTTTGTCACAAAGAATCTGAATAGTGTTCTAAGCTAAGTCGAGGTGCTAAATACGAAAGTTTTCTTGTGACATGCTATCCCCTCTTTATTGAAATCCTTGAAAATTGGTAAAAACGCCGCATATGGTTTATTCTGCCATGACTGAATTTAAGTAACTTCCAGATTTATTGATTGAAATAAAGTTAAGAGAAAGTGAGATAAAATCGAGGAAAGTGCAAGGAATTCCAATGCATACCCCTAAGGTCAATTAACATACTCCAGGAAATGAGTGGTGTTTGGCAACGTTGATGATAAGTCATATTCAATCACATGGAATTGCGTTTTGATTCTTGCCACCTTTGTCGCAGCGTGGGAAGTGGTTGTATGTTGTTCTAGGTTAGTGAAATTTGAATGTTGTGGTCATTCAGAAGAAGAAAATGCCTCGTACCTGTGTCAATAGTGCGAATTCTTTTTGTTATGGCTGTGGAGAGGCTAAAACGACAATTGACTCCGCACGTAAAGAAGTGCTACCAACTTTATTTTGGTTGTAAGGTTGGCGACCGAGACAAAAACTGGGCCCCCACATATGTTGCTTGACTCCTGACAGGCTGGACAAAGGTTCACGACACATGCCGTTCGCTGTTCCCATAATTTGGTAGGAACCAACGGATCACACAACAGATTGTTATTTCTGTCTAACAAAAATAGCCGGAATCACGTCGAAAACAAAGAAGTGTGTGCAATACCCGAATTTACCATCTGCTATGAGACCTGTATGTCACAGTGAGGAAATGCCGGTAATAGTACCTCCAGAAAATATGATAGTGAGTGTCGATGGATTTGGTAACGAGCATGAAGAAGGTCCAGAAGATGGGGACTCATGCCGACCCAACATTTGAATTGCCTTTGAATCAAATACCCTACACATTTTGACATAAGGTGATCTCAACGATCTTGTTCACGATTTAAATTTGTCTAAGCAACAATCTGAACTTTTAGCTTCGCGATTGAAAAGATGGAATCTTCTTTCTCCTGATGCAGAAGTGAGTGTTTTTCGTGACCGCCATGTTGTTTTTTCTGAATATTTCTCGAAGGAAGATGACGTGTTTTTTTGTAACAATATCGAATCCATTATGGAGACTCTTAGCCATGCATACAGTGTAAATGAGTGGCGTTTGTTCATAGATTCTAGTAAATTGAGTCTCAAAGCAGTTCTTCTCCATAACGGGAACAAATTTCCTTCTCTTCCGATTGCTCACGCAGTTAACCATAAGGAGACTTATGACACTTTTAAACTACAGTACTACAAGTGGAATATCTGTGAAGATCTAAAGGTAATTGCTGCTCTGCTTGGCATGCAGCCGGGGTAAACGAAGTACTGCTGCTTTCTATGCGAGTGGGACAGCAGGGACAGAAAAAATCATTATTGTGGGAAAAAATGTCCTGCTCGCAATGAACATAAAAATGTGGCGAACACTCCTCTTGTTGACCCTAAAAATGTGTATTTACCTCCACTTCACATTAAATTGTGACTTACCAAATATTTGTGAAAAGTGCAGACCAAACATAATGTGCATTCATGTACTTGCGACAGAAGTTCTCAAAGATCAGTGATGCTAAAATAAAGAAAGGAAATAGGACCGCGAATTAGGGAATTAATGAATGATAAGAATTGATTTTTTTTTTTTTTTTTTTACTTGTTGAGTAATGTTGAGAAAATGGCATGCTGTCCTTTGTAAGTATGTGCAAGAACTTTTTAAGTAACCATAAGGCAGATAATTATGGCAATATTGTTCATAAGCTAGTGAGATCATATCACCGTATGGGATGTAACACGTCACTTAAACTGCATTTCCTGAACAACCATTTGGACTTCTTTCCAGATAACCTTGGTGCAATTAGTAACGAATATGGTGAATGCTTTCACCAGGATATTTCTCAAATGAGGGATAAATTTGGATAAGGGCGTAACTAGCAATTCTTCAATTTTTCAGGAGAGGAGAAAAACAAACGCCCTTATCCAATTAACAAACGTATTCACACACTATTTCTGGATACAGGCGTTCGCTACGGAGTAGAGATATTACCTTAACACCACTTAGACACATACAGACATGCTCAAACTTGCAGAAAATATGTATATCTCATTTTACCGGAAATAGGTCGATACACCCTTATCCAAATTACCCCTTCAAATGGAAAAGCGTTATCAAGGAAAGTGGAGTGCACGATGTTGTTTGACTATTGCTGGACCCTACGATGGGACTTTTCTGAGGCAAACTTTCTCAGAAAATCAGGTAGAAAACATTTTTAGGTTTCTTAATTTTTACCTATTTCTGTGCTGCTCATTCCTTTGACTCCTTTGTGTATTAGTACCGATTTTTAAAAACTTTATATAAGAAACTATTGTTGCGGGACCATGTCTTTATGGCAAATACATTAATACGTAAGCTGCCATTAGGCATGCACAGAAACAAATTTCACATGAACAGAAAACTGAGGCCGATGGAGAAATTTTGCAATTTGATCTGAATTCAGGGCCAAATTATCTTCCAGAAGCAGTTTGTTTTGTTCCTGTGACAGAAACTTTATTATTATTATTATTTTGTATACCAGTGTAATTTAAATACTTACACACAGAGCCCGAAGACATTGATATGGCATAAATATAGGCCTATATGTCAAACCTGTCCCTAATAGGGCACACACATATGTCGTAATGATACTAAACACACTGCCAACAATGTGAATAATATTGTCACTAAACACACTGCAAGAAGACGCTAGAAATATTAATTTTAGTGGAAACAATGCTAGTTTAGTCACTAGAAAACACTTAAAAGATTTCTATTGTAACAATGATAAATGAACCAATTGTTTTTGATAAAAATATCATTAAAAATTTCTAGATCAAGCGACAAAGTGCTACATTGTTAACACTGATAACAAGAGACAAACGACAACCGCCTCACGTTTCCGCGCATGTGTATAAATTTTTGACGTACAATTATATCATCTGAAACACTGATATAATTGCCCCAATGATCGAAACATGACATATTAATCCGTCAAAACTAATGAAAACAAGGCAGTCGATCATTTTGGCATACATTTTTTGTTCATTGCGGACATATCCGTGATGTCAAAAAATCGACATATTTCCTTATGTCCACCATTAGAAGGCAACTCATTTGTACACATTAAAGTATGTCCAAATTTGAAGACATGCATTTTTGTGTCGTTTTGAGTCGTTTCGGGCTCCGTGTGCAGTAAATATTGTACAGTGCTCCGAAACACAGTGATTTTACTTTATAAAAGGAGGGAGTAAAACAAAACTAGTCGCAGGTCATTGTAGTTGCCTGTGCCATGCTCTGAAAATTTCAACTTATTCTGCCAGTAAAAATTATTCGAAAATTATTATTTTAATATTAACTGCCAAAACGTTATATTTAGTTCTAACTTCATTTTGAAGAATCATCTCAACCAAAATAAGAGTTCAACTTACGGTAAAGATCAATATTTAATAATCAGCTAGCAGCTTAAACACATAAATCAATGATGAAATAAAAGGCACTTTTTTTCCTTAAGATATTTTTCCAAATCATATTATTGGATAAATTGTGTTCAGCAAATTTAGTTCAATACTTCTTTTTGAGCTTTATTGATTACACTTCAATTGTGCCTCAAATCAGGTGCATTTCGCCATCCCCCCCCCCACACACACACCTTGGACTTTCGAAACGAAACCTATGCCAATCGTTTGTGCTACGTTTGTACCGGAATGTACCGCAAAAATGTTCGTTTGTACCACTTCCCATACAAAGTTATAAGTTTTAAAGTGGGGGGCTTGGGAAACGGCAGCCCCCCACCTTGGAATTTCGAAACCAAACCTATGCCAATCGTTTGTGCTACGTTTGTGCCGGAATGTACCGCAAAAATTTTGGTTTGTACCACTTCCGGTACGAAGTTATAAGCGTTTTAAAGTGGGGGGGGGCTGGAGAAAAGGCAGCCTCCAACCTTGGAATTTCGAAACAAAACCTATGCCAATCGTTTGTGCTACGTTTGTGCCGAAATGTACCGCAAAACTTTTCGATTGTACCACCTTAGATACAAGGATAAAAGAGTTTAAAAATGGAGGGCTGGGGAAACGGCAGTATCCTCACATTGGAATATCGAAAAAAAAAAACCTATGCCAATCATTTGTGCTACGTTTGTGCCGGAATGTACCGCAAATATTTTCGATTGTACCACCTTCGGTACAAGGATAAAAGAGTTTAAGAATGGAGGGCTGTGGAAACGGCAGCATCCCCACCTTGGAATATCGTAAAGAAACCTATGCAAATCGTATGTGCTACATTTGTGCCGGAATGTACAGCAAAAATTTTCGTTTGTACCACTTCCGGTACAAAGTTATATGTGTTTTCAAGAGGGTCTGTGGAAACGGCAGCCCCGCACCTACGAATTTCGAAATGAAACCTATGCCAACCGTTTGTACTACTTTTGAACAGGAACGTACCGCAAAACTTTTTTTTTTTTTTTTGTACCACTTCCGATACAAAGATACCAGAGTTTCAAACTACGGGGCTGCCGTTTTCATAGCCCCCTCGGAATTTCGAAATAAAACCTATGCCAATCGTTTGTACAACTTTTGTATCGGAATGTATCGCAAACATTTTTGTTTGTATCACTTCAGTAGAAAAGTATGACAGTTTTAACTAGGGGGCTGCCGTTTCCAGAACCCCCTAGCTTGGAATTTCGAGATAAGACTATGTCAATCGATTGTGGTACGTTTTTACCGGAATGTACCGCAAAAAAAAAATCGTTTGTACCAGCTCCGTTAAAAAAGTATAAGAGTTTAAAAGTCTGGGCTGTAGAAACGGAAACTCCCCCTTTCAACTTCCAAAATTGTAGATTTACCCAATCGTTTGTACTACGTTTGTAACATTGTGTGAGCTAGTGGTCTACTATGCCACGCTTAATTGCATGCATGGAGAGCATGCCCGCGACCGTTCGGTCTATTTAATGGACGGGTTCCGCCAAACAAGGCACCCCGCCCGTAGTTGCACGATATACGCTATTGCTCGTGCACGAAGTGCACCGTCAAGATTTATTCCTTAGCCTTGACACCTTAGTGTGTCACCCACATTCTCTGAGGGAGTGGGATACGCCCACTGCGCGGCCAGACCGAAGTCCTGAGTGCCTACCAGTAACCAACTTGTTTAGGCAGACTGCTAGCGAGTCAGTCCTACCATGCTCTGCAGAGTACTCAAGCTAGCTTCTATAAATGTATATTAGAATAATGGTGATTTAATCAATACAATCAGAGTGTATTACTATTTTATTTGTGTTCCACTTACTCATTTGTATTATCCAATCAGCGTGTTTGGTGTTCTTATTGACCACCACAGTTCTGTTTCGTTCATGAACATGCACAATTAATAACGATATCAATTTTCATGTTATTTTGGGTAAGTGAATAGTATAATCTTACTTCTACACATACGTTTGTTTACTAAATGCTTTATATGCTAAGTGATATAGTTAAATAAAAATCATAACTCCTAGTAATCCCATTCTTTACTTTTAGAGAAGCCAAACCTAACAAAAGTATTATTGATTGTTGGAGTTTCAGTTTATTGGTAAACATAAAGATTACAACACAAGAAAAGGGCTGCTCTCTGTATACTCGTAGAGTATACAGGCAGCAGTCTCGCTTAGGTCGGATTCGTTCGTCGTTGGTTTTAATTTCAGTTCGTTTTGATTTAGTCAGTTTGTCTGATTTTTCTTTTATGTTGAATTTTTTTTCTTCCTGTGTTCTTATTAGTTCACAGGTGGCGACCCCCTTTCATTTAATCATTAACTCGGTGCTCCCGCACTGGGCGTTGAACTTAGCCGTGGCTTCCCAGGGATTAGGGCCCTCTGGGGCGCTACAAGGTAGTGACATTAATAGTTCGTTTGTATTTATTAGGATTAGCTTTATATACAAATTGAAACATTTGATTTATAATAATGGATACCACTTGGAACACTATAGCTTGGTTACATTGTTTTACAGCGTCAGCTAGAAGGCAAGTCGCAGTACAATTGGCGACAATTATTAGCATGACTATGAACTAGAGACCTGCACGGGCCGAATTTTTTGGTCCGAGCCCAATCCACCCCGAACGTACCTAGGCCCGGCCCAGCCCGGGCCCGAAAAGTTTTGGAGATTTTCGGCCTGGCCCGATAAGCTTTTCAAAAATTTTGGCCCAAGCCCGGCCTGAGTGCCGAAGTCCTGAGTGCCTACCAGTAACCAACTGTTTTAGGCAGACTGCTAGCGAGTCAGTCCTACCATGCTCTGCAGGCATGGCGCCGAGCGTATTAAAGCAAACTCACCTCCCGCCCGTGTTCACCGTTACCAAGATTCCTGGGATTGGCTCCCACAAGCTACCGAATCCCACGGTATGACCACAGCCCGGCAGAGTCCAACCCAATCCGGGGCCTCAGGCAACGCCCGAGGGGGTATATACTGCAAAACTTTTGCTTGTACCACTTCCGTTAAAAAGACATAGAAGTTTTAACTAGTTAGCCGCCGTTTCCACAGCCCGCCATCTTGAAATTTTGAAACAAAACCTATGACAATCGTTTGTACTACGTTATTTCTGGAATGTACCGTAAAAATCTTCATTTGTACCACTTCCGGTACAAAGATATAAAAGTTTTAAACTAGGAAGCTGCCGTTCCCCCCCCCCCCCAAATTGAGTTTCCAAACAAAACTAATGTCAATCCCTTTTATCATGTTAGTACCGGAACGTACAGCAAAAAATTCGCTTGTGACCCTTCCGGTACAAAGTAAAGGGAGTTTTAATCTATGGGGCTGCCGATTTCACAAGCTCCCACCATTGAATTTCGATATAAAACGTATGCCAATTATTATTCTACGTTTGTAGCGGAATGCACAGAAAAAATTTTCGTTTGAACCACTTCCGGTACAAACATATAAAAGTTTTAAACTAGGAGGATGCAGTCTCCACAGCGCCATACTTTAAAACTTCTATACCTTTTTAACGGAAGCGGTACAAACGAAAACTTTTTGCGGTACATCCCGGTACAAACAAATCAGATACTTTTCATTTGGAAATTCAAACGCGTGGGGCTGTCATTTCCACAGCTCCCACTTGAAAATTCTTATATTTTTGTACCGGAAGTGGTGAAAACGAAAATTTTTGAGGTACATTCCGGTACAAAATTAGTACAAACGATTAGCATACGTTTTATTTCGAAATTCAATAGTGGCGAGGCTGTGGGAACGGCAGCCCCCTAGTTTAAAACATTTATAATTTTTTCCCTGTAGTGGTACAAACGAAAATTTAGCGGTACATTCAGGCACAAACGATTGTCCTAGGTTTTCTTTCAAAATTCCAAAAATGGGGCCTGCCGTTTCCTCAGCCCCCCACTTTAAAACTCATATAACTTTGTACCGGAAGTGGTACAAACGAAACTTTTTGCTCTACATTCCGGCACAAACGTGGCACAAACGATTAGCATAGGTTTTGTTTCAAAATTCCAAGGTTGTTGGCTGCCGTTTCTCCAGCTCCCACTTTAAAATTCCTACAAATTCGTACCGGAAGTGGTACAAACGAAAATTTAGCGGTACAATCAGGCACAAACGATTGTCATAGGTTTTCTTTCGAAATTCCAAAGATGGGAGCTGCCGTTTCCTCAGCCCCTCACTTTAAAACTCATATAACTTTGTACCGGAAGTGGCAAAAACGAAAATTTATGCGGTACATTCCGGCACAAACGATTGGCATAGGTTCTGTTTTAAAATTCCAAGGTTGGGGCTTCCGTTCCCCCAGCCTCCCCACTTTAAAACTCTTATAACTTCGTGCCGGGAGTGGTACAAACGAAAATTTTTGTTGTACATTCCCGCACAAACGATTGGCATAGGTTTTGTTTCGAAATTCCAAGGTTGGAGGCTGCCCATTCTCCAGTCCCCTCACTTTAAAACCGTTATAACTTCGTACCGGAAGTGGTACAAACGAAAATTATTGCGGTACATTCCGGCACAAACGTAGCACAAACGATTGGCATAGGTTTTGTTTCGAAATTCCAAGGTTGGAGGCTGCTGTTTCTCCATCCCCCCCCTTTAAAACCGTTATAACTTTGTATCGGAAGTGGTACAAACGAAAAATTTTGCGGTACATTCCGGCACAAACGTAGCACAAACGATTGTGGTAGGTTTTGTTTCGAAATTCCACGGTGGGGGGCTGCCGTTTCCCCAGCCCCCACTTTAGAGCTCCTATAACTTCGTACCGAAAGTGGTACAAGTGAATATTTTTGCGGTACATTCCGGCACAAACGATTGGCATAGGCTTTGTTTCGAAACTCCAAGGTTGGGGGGCTGGCGAAATGCACCTCCTCAAATCAGGGATTACACATTTGTTTCTACGGTAACGTTACATTAAAACCTATGGGAATATAAATATATGGCAACTATGAATATAATCCGCCTATTTTTAACGATCATCGGATAATTTTGATATTATGTATTCAAATTAAAGAAAACGAATATTTAGAATATGATAATACTAAAATGACATGAATGTACGTAATTTAGAGGAATTTTCCTAAATATATCTATTTTAATGCGGAACAACAATTATCATTAGTATTACTACGTCCACACAGTAAAAAATGGTTGTGTTAATTCAACTCAATTTTAACACAGGGCAGCGGTTCCAGCGTGACTACGACTATGCCGTGTTAATTCAACACAGACCCCGCGGTGTTAGCGTTTAACACAAGCGATGTTTTACGTTTCTAAAACACAACCGGTGTTGAGCGGTGTTAAATTCGGATCTGTGTTAGTATTTTCGGTGTTTATTCGACACCATGTCAGGGTCGGTAGTGTGAGGAAAAGTGTTGAATTTCACTTGTGGCGATGTTGCACCAACACGAAGAAAGTAATAGTGTGTAGTATGTTAGTTATTTTGAGTTAATATTACACCATGTCAAGTATTAATATAACACAGTCCCTGTGTTATTTCAACATCATTTTCTTATTATTTCAACACACAATCTGTGTCATAATTCAAGGTCAAAGACGTTTAAATAACACAATTTTGGTGTTAATTCAACATTCCCTCTGTTAAAATTCAAGGTGAGACCACAAGATTAACACCGTTCTTGGTGTTATTTCGCCTCCAGTTCTGTGTTATTACTACACGTATTTCGGTATTGAAATAACTCCGTGTGCGGTGTTGATGGAACCGTTTTTCTGTGTTGGAAAAGCTTGTGGTGTGCATGCTTACGATTATCGAACATTCTACTTTTAAAATAAGAATAGTAAACTACAGAACACTTCATTTACAAAGTTTTCATAAAGTTTTCGTCATCCTCCCCAACCCTTTTGTGAAGTATTTCTTGATGGTTCGAAACACAACCTTCACCAATAACTTGTTCAAGAATGATAGGAAACTCTTACTATATCCTAATATTGTTTGCCTCTTAATCGTGTTTCTACTGGTTTTCCGCCATTTTTGAAAACAAAGTCCCCGGTGTTGACTGGTGAGCTCTAATGCAGGGTAGAAGTGACACAGTAATACGGTGTTGCTTCTGGCTGTTGACATATTTCTTCAGAAACATTATGTAAAACAATTGAGAACACATCACGCGGTTTGGACGTTGAAGTTTTGCGAATACCTAGATTTGTTTAAGTATTTCTTTCTACTGTTTGACTGTAGCTTGAGTACATAAGCCTTTATAATTAGATGGCCAGCATATTTGGCAATCACGCAGAAAACAACACCGAAGATTCTACACTCGTGTTAATGTAACACACAGGCTGTGTGTCATTTGAAGTACCGGCATTTGACACATAACTCCAAATGGAGAGTGAGTTGTTCGAACCAGCTTTTGTGTTATATTTTAACACAATTATGTTAACACATAGGCATGTCGTTTAAATAACACAACTGTTTTTTTACAGTGCATATATAAGCGAATCAAATCAACATATGACTAACTAATTGGCATAACGGAAAAATCGGAAAGATTAAATAAGTATTACTAATACACGGAATTTGCAACAAATTATAGTAATATTATACCTGGTACAAAATAACACGTAGGAAAAATTAAAAATGGAATTCCTACAATTATTTGTTATCCTTCACTGTTTCAGCTTACGGCTTTGTGCCTGCAATTATATGATCCAACAACTACATTTGTCATTCTAGGTACAACCAGGTTTACAATCAGAACTCCAAGGTAAATCGAGTTAATTTTTATAGGGTTAATTTAAGCTCATTTTAATTCATACATATATACCAACAAATAGCTGAAAGTTTCAGGATAGCTGACAGTGATCTCAGAGGGGTTGAATACCCTTGGCTGCCCCTCAAGTACGGGCCTGAGTACAAAGTAGTATACAGTCATTTCTGTATAGTTTATTATTATACGTAATTGCTGTAATTTTCTAACGCAGTGTCTTACTTTGCCTTGATTATTGCTATTATAGATACTCTCCAAGATAAAAGAAAATAACAATTATTATTATAACAATAATATTAATATCATAATATGAAATTGAAACTAAATAGAGAAAGAAAGTAAATTTAAGAGATGAAACGCAATGAGAAGAAGGAAAAGAAGTCAAAATGGTTGACGATTAACTTTCTCCGCAAAGCCTTGGCAATACGGAGGATGATTGGGTGTGGTTCGCGTTACCTCGGAGGAAGGTAGCAGAAGCCCAACGTACGAGGTGTTTGCAGGACGCTCTCTTGGTTAAGATCGACCTAGATACTTTTTAAAAATTTGTTTTTTTATTAAGGAAGTGTATGGGGTGCGACAACTCCAAAGGGAATTTCCTACCTTAAGCAGCATACGATGTGTATGTATAATCAATCACATATGTACTGTGTAGCCTTGGTTGCAACTTGGTCTGTATTGTTCTTTTTTTATAGAAGAGGGACTGAACACTAAGCGAAGATGATTGCAGTTTTTTCCCCTTCATGGATTCCATCTGCTCTACTTAGTTCGCTTACGCTACGTGGCAGGAATTCACAAGGTGAACCACTTTCACTTTTCTCAACTTTTTTCCCCAAAAAAATGTATGACGGAATAACATTGCGATGATACACTTATGTAAAAAAAAAAAAGAAAAGAATAACTCTACATTATTAAGTATTATAATTCTTAATATATCATCTAGCAATGTTTTTTTTTCTTTTTTAATGCATCAGTATTTAGTACATTTGTACACGCTTTTTGGCATAATAAAACTGTTCAGGTCGGAATAAGGGAAAGCAATAAAGATTAAAAGAAAATATGCTGTAACAACTTCCTTATATTACGTAATTGAGTTGTTTTACAAGATTTTATCACAACTTTTTTTTTTTTTTTTTTTTTTTTTTTTAATAATCACACCAGTGTCTCCCAAGTGTCAAAATTTAAGATGCTATTTTGCACCGTGTTTGCTAGCAGCGAATGTAGGTCTAGGTGCAACTCCAGTGCAGCTTCGGTCGTACGTGTTTCTATGGAATTTTTAAAATAATATAAAACATATTCTTGCAAGAAGCGGAAAAAACTAAAAGTAAAAAATGAAATGGCAACCATAAATCTTTTAGAATTAAAAAACACTGCTAATTGAATGCCTGGTCAATGTTCAGTTTTATGAAAACTGAAATCTAAAGGTAACCAATATGAAAAAAATATTATATATTGGACTTAGAATTTTGATATCTTGATATACCCACAAGAAGTTTACCTAGAAGTGTAAGACTTTTACATGTCAAAAGGTAGACATAGCAGAAAAAAACAGCAAGTGAGTATCATGTTTTGTAAAAAGCAGGGGCGGATCCAGGACGGACTTCTGAGGGGGGGTTGTAATACTGCTACTTTGAACTACTTTTTAAGAGCTCCAAACACTGGAATGGGTTTTATTTATATATAAAATAAAAAAGGTTCCTCTTTTGGGAAGGGGCAATCGCCCCGATCGCCCTCTCCCCTGGGTCCGCCTCTGGTAAGAAGTATTAAGACTTTGGATATCAAAATTGAAAACGTATTTATTGTGATTATGAAACCACATATGCATCATTTCGTTTGATGATTTGCCATTTGTCCGGCAACACCATAATCCCGTTGCAATTGAACTTCTGTGGTTTATGGGTAAAACATTGTGATGCGTGGTTTTCACAGGCCTCTTTTGAAACTAGATTAACACAATTGACCGAGTTCTACAGAGACCGAAATAAATTATAATAGGACAGTGAAGGGTCCAGAGCACATGTGTGTGTCCCAGGCAAGCTCTCTCAATTTCTAACGGGTTATTCAAGATTTATCCGGTCTGGCGCTGTTAGCGTAGTATATTTCACCCTTTCTGTTGACTAAATCCAGCCATTTCTTTTGAATCGTTTGGTGTAATCGTGCTAATTGTGAGCAGTATAAGTCCTAGTCTATCGCTCAGACTTTTTGCAGCAGCTTCTGATTCACCATGACCTTCCGATCCCACTAGATGCACAATCAGTATGGGATTTGCCAAAGACTATGGAGCTTCCGCTCCCTTCGAGTGCGATCCTTCACATTGTTGTCGGAGGTTATCCATTTTTAATAATTTGTGATCAACTGTTTCAGAAATAGCTCGAGTTCGTTACGTTCCAGTCGAAATTTGCTGAGAAATTCGACCTAGTAAATATTTTTGAGTCAGCAACCAAACTTCGAATTTGTTTTTGTAGTTAGCTGTTTCCAAATGATTTAACACTGGTGATGGATGTTTAAGTCCTTGGCGATGTAGCTGCAAGCCTTGCCTAACCTTATCAGAATATCACCCACTTTTGCTGTGGTTGCTCGCCCACTGCGAAGAGCATTTTGGACATCGATATTCCCGGAATAAAAGCGATTGAAGCATCTTTTCGCTGTTGCTTTTGATAACAATCGTTCCCAGGGCCGTAACTTGTGTGGTGAGGAACAGGGGTAACTGCACCCCAGGGAAGTTCCCCGCTGTTTGAGGGAGGGGCATTTTAAGACAAAATTTTCTTACTCCATATAAGATGCGAACATGAAATTATAAATGAAGCATCAAACAAGTTCACTACATCACATAAAAAAAACAGCACACAAAACGTAAATAAAATAAAATGAGTCGTGGGCCCATTTCAGTAAAAAAAAATGTCTACTATTAGGGGAACTAGAAATAATATTTATTCGTATGGCTTTGAGATTTGTCAATATTGTCCCCTTAACTAATTTGTCATGTGTGGAACGGCCCCGCAGAGCTTGCCGTGCGGGAGGGTCCACAGGCTTCGGGGGCCGCATGAAGAGGAAGAGAAAGATGGAAGGAGGGGCCCAAGAATTAGGAAAAAAAAAAAAAAACATTCTCCAGTGGAACCAAATACGTGTATTAATGCTTGCCCCCCGAAAAAAACTTAAGTTATGGTGCTGATCGTTCCTATAATCAGAAGTTTTTTTATTATTTATTTATTTGCAGCATCATTTTTTTCTCCTTTATCGAAGTAGTAAAATGTAGCGCAGTTTTGCGGCCGCAATACCTGACATCAGATTTTAAGAATTCAATTACTTTTTACCCATTTGTCAAATGAAGTTAGGCCTAATCTGCTGTGACAACTCATATGCTCCGAGATTTCAGACACTAACGCCATCTCATGAGCAAAAGACTCAATACGTTTCAGATTATATGAAATTATCTCAATCTTAATCACAGGAGAACGCTCATTCCTTTCAATCACCAAAATCAACATGCTTTAAAAAAACGAATTATACGTTTATTTATAACATAAATGCAATACAGAAATTATTGTTATTACTATCATTATTCGTTGCTGTGTTAAAATATCATAATCTTACTTTTTACGAAATATTGATAACAAAAGTGTAGAGCCTACACTGAGAAAATGTTATGAGATTATTTCATTACAACAATGTAACTCAAATTATGGTATATTACAGGAAAGTTACAGTTTCTCAAAATTAATTTTGTTTTAAGCTGAAAATAAAATAGATGGAATACGGAAACCTAAGTTATGTTTCTATTGAAGACATTTTTTTTTTTAAATATCGTACATAACGAAACATTTGTGCTGAAAAAAATCGCACAAAATTTTGACGTATTACGGATTGTTACCAGGTGAATATTTTTTTCTAACTTTTTTTGTTAGTTTCAAGGTTGAACCACTTTTGTTTCTGTGAGGACTAGTGCGCTATTAATGATTCATTATTACAGGGAAGCTAATTCTCACTTACTTGTTGCAAACTTACGATTGTATTCCCATCAAAGTCCAAGCAAACCGGGAGTAGAAAGAGTAGAGGAGCAAACCTAACAATTATCCACATTTGACCACTGTTCTTTAGAGTTCTTAGAATGGTACAGTTTGCAGTAACGATATTTCTTGTAAAGATAGGGCGTAATTGTACTTCGACCTACGGAATAAGAAAAGACAACTAGAATTTTCACAAAGAACAATTAAAAAGGTGTTAACAAAGAATGCAGGCGACCAAACATTTTAAGAGTTTTGTACCAAATTTCTCAAAAGTAAATCCCCATGTTGAGCGGGTTTGCATATCCAGGCTCCTAACTATGAAAACATTTACGATCACTCCAACCCCAATCATTTCACAGATTCAACCTGTTGTATATAAGTTATTAGGACGTAAAATTGAATATAATTTATACGAAAAAGACTTTTATGCATTGCAAGACCTGTAACTGCCAAATATTCACCACAAACTTATAGTCGTATCGACATAAACAAAAAGAAGTGTGGAGCAGGAAACTACTTTACCCAAAAGTCAAAAGAGACACACTGAAGACATGCGAACTGCGAAACCTATGCGTGTGTTTGTGTTTCTAAGTTTATTGACTCACGATTATATTTTATCGGATAAAGAAGACGGATTAATAAAGTACGCAATTATGATTTGGTGGAACGAGAATGTATGAGGAAACGGGAGAACTCCGGGCACAATGTTTTGTACTAGAAATACACTTTGTATAAAAGAAAGCATTTCGTTTTAGAAGTGGCTTAATTTAAGGATAGCGCTATTTACTGTTTACAAAGATTTGGTACCAATCATTATACAAGGAAAGAAACGTATTGTAGGTAAATAATGATGCAAGCGTAATATGGTATAGTTAACGAATGAAATTCTGAATATGGAATTATTTTTTTTTATATTAAATATCACCATACTCGATTAGTTATATATATATTAAGAAAACGGAAGAACTCCGGATGAAATTCTGAATATGGAATTAAATTTTTTATCTACTTGCATAGAAAATACATTAGGTTGAAGGAAATGGATCGAAAAGAATAAGTTGTGTTATATTAGTGAAGTTGATTGTTTGACGGAAGGGTATTTCTTTCAACACTGAAAACCTTCAATTGTTTTCCGCTGAGAGTTTAGTAGATGCTATGCGTATAAAAATAGTAGATTAGTAAAGGAGATATATTTAATAACAGGAAATGCTCGTTAGAACAATTTTGGCATCATCTAAACACTGTAGGTTGTAACGCCCCTATGTCATCCTAGTAAAATTGTAAATATTGGTAAAGTTTACAAGGTACAACTTGTAAGAAAAACACATTTGGCAACCCTGACAAAGCATCATGCTCGCGGTAGCGCGTAAGGAACTCTGGGTACTACACGGCAAGATGTCCGATCTTTAAGATGTAGTTGAGTCGGCTTGTCAACTAATTACGGTCAAATCTTAGTTTAAAGCGCACATCGAAGCATTTGCAGTGAGTTTAAGATTCATACAACTATGTGGAACGTTTTACAGAATTTGGTTAGTTGTGATTGAAGTAGTTTGGAAGAATAATAGGTTGTGTTGGGGGTATATCATTTTCTTTTGTTCCACCACGTGGATTAGTGAATGTGTGTAACCTGTCGTATTGGTGTACAGTGGTTCTACAGAAGTATATCTTCTCATTGGTTATTTTATTTGTACTGCAACCTTTCATTATGTCTGTTGGAACTCATAATTCACATTTTTCTAGTGGAGTTCAAGGCTTTATCATGTGCATCTAAACTCCAGTCAGTGGCCCCCAACCCGATGACACGATCAACCTAAAACGCAATGGCTAAATTATCCGGCATGCCTTCACATCAATCTTCTATCACCTCTTCTCCCATGGTAAAAACTCAATGGTCATTTTGCCAAAATAACTTGAATGGTCTTGTCATGAAGAGTGTACCTACGGCGAATAAACTATGCTGCTCTATCAGCCTTAGTGCTGCCATTTTCCTGTTGGCTTAGAACTGCTTCTCCCACTTATTTAAGTATGAGTTTGGATCTCAGCAGCAAATTATCATGCAACCGCATCAGTGGAGTGAACTTTCTCTTATATGTGCGTAAAGTGAAAGTAAGAATGAAGTAAGGAATCTCTAGTTTGAGAGACTGCATCCAGCCCGGAGTGTATATAGTTCTTCACATCCAGGATTTTATGTATATATTTCCTACTACCTGTTTTGTATCCTGATTGTGATTTTGGTTTTTCAACATGTGCCTAATAGGAACATTAAACTACAAGAACCCAATGTATAGCAGCAGCGTTACCAGAGTTATCTTGTACAGTTCGGAATGTTGTTGTGCATCAGCTTTTTCCTGCCCTGACAAGGTTCTTTTCAAGGAGAGTTTTACTCATCAAATCTTCCAGAAACCGTTTATTTTCGTGAAAATCCGAAGTTCACCAGTGATTCTGTCACCTGTTTAGTCTTTTGCATCAAGTAAATGAGTGATACCTTAGTGCATGTGTTTAGTGTGCATTATTTTGTTCTCGTAGAAGTGTTGCTTATCTTGTCATCATGTGTAATTTTAGTGTGAAAATGAAGCATACTTCGTTAATGTTTATACACCAGGTTAAGTACCCAATGTCTGCAGAAGCCTACCCTCGCAGTAGGCCAGTCGCTCCGCTTCGCACGGATGCTATACTGAATTCACTGACATTTTCAGTGATCTCTATGGTGTGTATTGTTTTTGTCCATTTGAGGACCTATATATATGTAAGGTACTAATGTATCGTTTTTGCAGATGGTTGTGTCCATTAAGCTTGCGAGTTCAACGCTTCACGAATGCACTAGGCGTGAAATAGTACAAAAAATCCTTATTTGTCCGGTAATTCATTACTTTTAAGTTACGAGTGGATGTCAACCATTTAAAGTTTGTGTCTCCTCCTAGCACAGGTTGGTGCTTCATTTGTCCGCTTGTTTTGATCTCGGCTGGTTTATAGCTGATTCAACTTACTGGGTAAAGTTCTTTTGATCTCTCTCAAGTTCCTTTTACTTAATCTCTCCGCAGGGTATCCTAGCCACATTCTCGAATCAGTAATGGAGTGCAAAATATCATACAGATTACATGGGTTTTAGTCTTATTTTTAACTTGCAATGTTATTTCAATTTACTTTATGTGTTTGTCCTTTTTTGTTGTTGTTGTCTACGTCTCCGAGTTTCACAATCAGCACGTGTGTGACATTAGCAAAGTATGATGTCTTTTTCAATAATATAAAGTCAATTTGCCCACTTGTATTGAGTAACAGTTACATATTATGTCCAATAATTATTTAGATAATCAAATGTCCACCCGACTAGTCGTGGTTTCTAACTGAAGAGTACTCAAGCTAGCTTCTATAAATGTATATTAGAATAATGGTGATTTAATCAATACAATCAGAGTGTATTACTATTTTATTTGTGTTCCACTTACTCATTTGTATTATCCAATCAGCGTGTTTGGTGTTCTTATTGACCACCACAGTTCTGTTTCGTTCATGAACATGCACAATTAATAACGATATCAATTTTCATGTTATTTTGGGTAAGTGAATAGTATAATCTTACTTCTACACATACGTTTGTTTACTAAATGCTTTATATGCTAAGTGATATAGTTAAATAAAAATCATAACTCCTAGTAATCCCATTCTTTACTTTTAGAGAAGCCAAACCTAACAAAAGTATTATTGATTGTTGGAGTTTCAGTTTATTGGTAAACATAAAGATTACAACACAAGAAAAGGGCTGCTCTCTGTATACTCGTAGAGTATACAGGCAGCAGTCTCGCTTAGGTCGGATTCGTTCGTCGTTGGTTTTAATTTCAGTTCGTTTTGATTTAGTCAGTTTGTCTGATTTTTCTTTTATGTTGAATTTTTTTTCTTCCTGTGTTCTTATTAGTTCACAGGTGGCGACCCCCTTTCATTTAATCATTAACTCGGTGCTCCCGCACTGGGCGTTGAACTTAGCCGTGGCTTCCCAGGGATTAGGGCCCTCTGGGGCGCTACAAGGTAGTGACATTAATAGTTCGTTTGTATTTATTAGGATTAGCTTTATATACAAATTGAAACATTTGATTTATAATAATGGATACCACTTGGAACACTATAGCTTGGTTACATTGTTTTACAGCGTCAGCTAAAAGGCAAGTCGCAGTACAATTGGCGACAATTATTAGCATGACTATGAACTAGAGACCTGCACGGGCCGAATTTTTCGGTCCGAGCCCAATCCAGCCCGAACGTACCTAGGCCCGGCCCAGCCCGGGCCCGAAAAGTTTTGGAGATTTTCGGCCTGGCCCGATAAGCTTTTCAAAATTTTTGGCCCAAGCCCGGCCCGGGCCCGATATATTTTAAGTTTTTGGCCCGACCCCGGCTCGATAATTTTTTTAAAAAATTAGCTCGAGCCCGAATCTTTTTCAAAATTTAGTACTAAATTTGACCTAACCCTCAGAAACATTTTCTAAACTCTGGTTCACAACCTGACGCTTGCCTCCCGAATGGTATCATTGCCTCCAAGAACTTTGCCTGTCATCGAGAGAACAAAAACTCCATTCCCTGTAACTAAAATCTAACTTAATTGATTTTTAGCATAAAGTGAAAATGTCAATATTGTTTAGCGACAGGCAAAACCTTCCCAGCCCTTCTTTTTATATTTTGAGTTCAATGAAGGTCAAGGTCAGAGCTCAATTTACCGCATAATGCCTGCAATCCTCTATAGTGAAAGTGGAGGCGCTAAGCAACACAAACTGTAAATAGCTATTGCACTCTTTGTAACATTTTTCACGGACACACTTCTTCAACGTTTGGCTTTATTCCAATTATCGTTTAATGAAAGTCAATAATTATTAAAGAATTGCAATTGATCGGCCCCAGCCCGGCCCGACCTGAAGAGAAATCAGTGTCGGCCAGCCCAAGCCCGGCCCGGCCCAAGGAAATAACAGTGTCGGCCCGGCCCAAAGAAATAAGAGAGTCAGCCCGCGGGCCGGGCCCGGCCCGTGCAGGTCTCTACTATGAACTATGGGAAATGGCCTGACAGAGAGACGGGTACGTTGTGTATATAATAATGAGTATGAATATTTGACTTTGGCATCTAGAAGACTATGCAATCGACAATTTAAAAATGATTTGAGAGTTGCATATATTTACAGACAGCCTGATACGGTTTTGTATTTTACTGGAAATGTAATGAATGCTCGTTTGAACTAAAAGGGTATTTATTTATATAGGTTGTTTCTAAGTTAGAAAAACAAGAAAATATTCTTTTAATGGTGCTACGGCCGCTAGAAGCGAAATAATTTAATACCTTCTATTACAGGTAATTGCTAACATGTCCTTCTTTTTCAGTTAAAATAGGTGTCTGCCACTTTAAACTTTAATAATAAAAACTTTTCTAAATTTCGACTATTTTAAACTTTATTGTAAATGTTACAAATGCCTAAAGAAAACGTATTTTAACTTTTTAGTTATCTGCATATACAGTATATCTAGGTAGATATATTTGTGAGTGAATACATGACATACTGTTATAACAGATAAGAAGTGTTGTACTCACGAAATTAGATCCTCCTAAACTTTAAAGAGATTATATTGTGCAGTTTGCTCTTATTGAATTAAATTTGGTAATTTAAGGCGAACTGTTGTCGCTGTCTTTTACCCATTGCAATTGTATCGGATCGAAACACTGAACTTACTATTTTCTGGAAATTTTTTAGTTACTGATTCGTTGGTTCTTTGATTGATTGGGGAGGGCTGTTGTTTAAAGTGGAATTTGAACCATTACTATTGGTTGTAACGAGAAAGTATGTCTATTGGGAAGTGTGGACTTCCTTTTACGTAGATGAGAAGTAGCCTGTGTTCAAGATAGCATTTCGCAAAGGAATTGAATTATTGCTCGCGCCAAGATCCATTTTAACTGTAGCTGGGACATGTGATTGATAAGTAAATTAGTAAATTATATTTTCAACTGGTGTTGAGAAGATTTTATTTCGTATTAGGTTATCGACCACATGTTTGGATTGATTTTTAATTTTATGTTTTATATAACAACAATGTTATAAAGAACGGTATATTAACAGTAACATGGATTCCGAACCACAATAGGGACAACTCCAATGCAGTTGATGGGTATATGAACTGTTATGGAAGATTAATTTTCATAGTATATAGCGTTTCTTTTATATTATTGTAACTGCAAGAAAATTGTATTATAAGATTACGAGTGTTTTATGATCAATTACCTGATATTAAGCCGTACGTGTCAGTTTTCGGGCACAGTGAAGTATTGGTCTATTACCTCTGTTTTAGGCTATTATTGTAGGTTACAGTTTAACAAAACATCTAGTTGGCAGTTTGAAGAACTCGCCATAGTATATTATTTCGTAACTGACCAATTCAATTATTTGTAAGTCTTCACCCGTGGAAAGTAATATGTTAACTCTGTTAAATGTTTAAAAATGGATTACAAATTTAAGTTCAATTGGTGCGAGTATTTTGATATTTATTTGAAAACTGAGTATTTAAAAGTTTGTTAATTTATTATGTACTGCATATAGGCAAATTTTTCTATTCATACTATTTTAAAAGTATTCGTAATACAGATTTCAATGAAAATAAAAGTTTATCAGAAAAGTTAAAAACAATATGTAGTATAATTTCCTGCTACAAAAAGTATCTGGAATGTAGTTTGACAAAAAAAAGTTAGTAACAAAATATTGTAGTAAAAGAAATTAATGCAAATGTACTTTGTATACTCCTGCATTTTAGTGTACCAGAAAAGTTAAGAAAAAAGTTTGTAGTATTATTTCCAGCTAGACAAAAAAAAAGTGTTTAGAATTCATCTTTGCTGACAGAGTTGCTCTGATGCGATATGGAATGGAGTCACAGAGGTCGCAAATGGTAGAAAGTGAAATATTACACTATTCCGTGTGCACTACATTATTTAGTTTTACGAGAGAGGAATGAGGCGGAAATTACACCGGAATCATGTCCTTTTTTTTTCTTTTTTTTCAAAACTAACCCCACAGATAATTAATTATGTTCAAGTCCGGGAACTGGGCGATGTTTCATATCATCCAGATGTTTCTCAAATCGCATCGTAACAGTTCCAGTTGTGAGAATGGACATATTAATTTCGTGGAATATGGCATCATTACTTGAAAACAACATCTGGATTAGTAAATGCACATGTCCCCCTAAAATGGACATAACCATATGCAGTGACGCAACCGGTAAGAGTTAGCACAGGACTTACTGAAAACCATGATGTTGCATACAACAACATTACAGAGCCGATGCTATGTTTTATGGTTGGACGGAGACAACGCGAATCGTACTCCTTTTTAGGGAGTCTACTATAAATAAACAAGACTTTGAAATAAGGTGAGCAATGAATTGTCCGATTATATGACAGAATTTCCATCAACTAGCGGGTCATTTTTTGTATGTCCGCAGCAGCATTGGAGTTTTGCTAGAGCCAGATGAATCCTTATTATCGGTTTTGTCATTGTAATCTAAATCCATATATTCAGGTCACGTAACACACGATTGATGAGAGAGTGTGGAAGATTACGTGTGAGTTGATTTCATTTACTTCCACCCCAGCTGGAGGCTGCATGTTGTGACGATTAGCCTTAAATGCTTAGCAGGACCTGTTACTGATGTTTTTTTTTTTCGACCACTGTTTCTCTTCGTTGAAGTAGTTTTGTTGTGAATTTTGAAACCATCATAACCTGCAACACATTTGCTTTTTTTGAAAATAGAATTTACCTACTTTAGCTTGCAAGCTATCGTCTACTGCTCCTCACATAGGACAGGAATTCTTCTAAGACACAACACCGACAAGAGCCGAAGGTATCCGTTTACTGACTGACCGTTTTCAACATTGATATTTGATGTGCTTCGAAGTCCAGGTCTTTCCATTAAACCGAAAAAGACCTGTATGTTTGTTAAGATGTTTTCTGATACTACATTTGGTTAGAATTGATTCAATCTGTTCAAAGTGTGTTATCTGCTTTACCGAAAAGTATTAGTTGATATTCAACGCATAGTAGATCAGTAGACAGTTCTCAACAATGATTAATAGCTTTTAGTTACATATTCTGTGGAGATTGTCTACATTTCACAGTTCTTAATGCTATATTTGATGATATGTTGTAGTTATATTTACAGCCGGTCGACAGTTTGAATAATTGATACACCTTCCTCCGCATATTAATGATCTTGAAAATGACAGAATAAATATGATAATATATGCAGCTATGAATTACTAAGCTTACGGAGGTTGTATAGGGAAAGAGAATATAACGTATAATAAATTATTTCCACTATTAGAATGGTTAAGAATGCTAATGTGACAAGCAAGATATAAAAAGATCTTTAGAAAAAGAAATATGCAAATCACACACGTATTACAAGGTAATATATTCTTTGTTTCATTTATAAGCATGACATTTAACACGGCAGCGGATGTTGGTCATTGCAATGGGGGAAAGAAGATACTGCAAGTTTCCAGGTTACTCTCAACGTTATTAGAGTTATACAAATACTGACTTATTTGCTGGTAAGGGCGGGGCGAGCGGTGCTCCCGCCCCGGACCCCACTTTGTGGGGGCCCCAGATGGTAGGTAAAAAATAATTACTAAAGAACCTTGTTAGTATGAGCCGTACAAATGCCGTCAAGGTTTATAATCCACACCTTCCCTAAAAGTAAACGCAATTAATTGTCGATCGATATTACACCAAATAACAGATGAAACAACAGAAATATCTTCTAATAAAACTAATCAATGCCGGATTACGAATAAGCTAAACAAGCCATTGCTTAGGGCCTCACTCTCTTGGGGACCTGGAAAGAAATTTAAAGAAAAAACTGAATGTAGATTAAAAATAACTAAAATAAACGTTCCACGCTCTTGGCGAGCCCCAAAGAAAGGGTCTTCCTTGTAAGATAGTAAAATCGGTCCTGGGGGCACGGTGACCCAGTGGTAAAGCTTTCACCTCCGGTGCTTGGGGTCCCTGCTTCGATCCCAGCTTGCGCAGTGTGGACTGTGGTGGACAAACACCATGCTCGTGGGCTTTCTCGGGGTTCTCCCGTTTCCTCCCACTTTCTTTATTCCAACATTTCATTCATTACTTATCATCATCATCTCCTTTAGCCTAACTAGCATAACCGTCGGACGTAATATTTCATTTTTCTAAATCGGCCAATGATCCAAATTGGGCCACTACTGACCCATAAAGTTACCCTTGACCTAAAACTACCTCCAAAAAATTTTGACCCCCTATCCCCTCCCCTTACCGAATTATCGTACCATACATGTTCAAAATTGAATATTTTCTAATTTTGGTGCGGGTGGTCGAAAAATTTTGAAAGTTTCATAGATTGTAGATACTATCTAAATGTAAATGTGCAATTGTTTCGAAACCATCGATGCGTATTTTCTTTATTTTTTATTATTTATTTTGCGTGTTGAAAATTTCAAAAAAGTTGTAGAAAAAATTTTGGAGGGGGGACACGTCGCTGACTTTTTTTGGTTAAAATGTTTGTTATACTCTAAGGTATAACATATATTTTTTCGGGGCCTGAAATTGATGGCAACATTGTCAAAAAGAAATAAAACTGAAAACAAACGTATTTTCCGCACAGTTTTCCCACCATTTTAGGGCCCTCACACAGTTTTAATTTCTCTTGCGTCCCTTCCGCTTCTGTTGTTCTTCAGCTACTTCGATTGTGTCCATTTCGGAATAGAAACACTAAATATATCTCCGTAACAGTGCTTCCACTTCAACCGACTCTTGCACCACAGTTACACAGCTCGCGGTAGAGAGCATTACACATAGAGACCTCATTGTATGTGTGGCCAGTGAAGCAAGCACTGATAGATACGAGGAGCCGACGCGAAGTGTGTGTAACTTCGTTGTGCAAGAGTCGGTAGCAGTGTAAGCACTGTTACGGAGATATATTTGGTGTTTCTATTCCGAAACGGAGACAATCGAAGCAGCCGAAGAACGACAGACTCGGAAGGGACGCAAGAGAAAGGAAAATTGTGAACTCTGGCAAAAGATTGTTTGAAGGGGTCCTCAGTGAGAAAACTGCACAAAAAACACGTTTGTTTTCAGTTTTATTTCTTTTTGACAATGTTGCTATTACTTTCAGGCCCCGAAAAAAATACATGTTGTACCTAAGGGTATAACAAATCTTTTAACCAAAAAATCAGCGACGTGTCCCTCACAATTTTTTTCTACAACTTTTTGAAATTTTTAACATGCAAAAAAATAAAGAAAATACGTATCGATGGTTTTAACAAAATGCACATTTACATTTAGATAGTATCTACAATGTGAAAATTTCAAAATTTTTCGACTACCCTCACCAAAATTTTAAAAAATATTCAAGTTTGAGCAAGTATGATACGATAATTCGGTAAGGGTAGGGGGTGGGGGTCAAAATTTTTTTCAGGTAGTTTTAGATGAAAGATAATCTTTTGGGTCAATAGCGACTCTTTTTGGATCAAGAGCCGATTTCACTATCTCACAAAGAAAAGGGCTGAATGTAGGTAAAAATATAATACAAGCGTTTCACTCTCTTGCCCTTTCCCCCCAAATAAAAGAAACAGCTGAATGTAGGTGAAGAAGAAATAAAATAAAAGATTCACTCTCTTGGAGCCCCAAAGAAACTTAAAAGAAAAAATGTATGTAGATTAAAATATGAATAAAATAAAGGAAAGTGTAGATTAAAAAAAAAAGCTGAGTATAGATTAAAATATAACAAAAGTCCAAGTATATTGTGTTGTTTACATTTTAAGGTCTTGTGATGCAAATAATGGGGCCCTGTCTGCTAGCATGCTTCCTAGAATGTCACCGTTTACTTATTTATCAGTTCAAGGGAAGGGCACAAAGAAGGGATCAACGCGCATAATGCTTTAATAGGGCACTAGCATTCTGTTGCTAACTAAAAGCTCTTTGGTGCAGACGCTATAGTCGCTGATTCACTTGCTTTCCTTTTCTCTGTTTTCTTTTGTCCTTTACAAGTGAATTTTCAGCGAGCGAAACCCTTTTGCTTAGCTAGTTTCCCTTTTTTGCTCTTGTTTTTTGACATATGAATTTACACTTCAGCCCACAAATTTAGAATGAAGAAAATGCTCAATAAAAAAAGAAATGTTCAAATATTCAAAAGAAAAAAATACGTGAATTATATGTTATATTACTTTCTTCTATATTTAGATGGAAATAAAATAGAACTATTTTTTTACTTTGCCAACTTTGTGCAGAGCTGGATGATGAGAGCGAGGAAAGGCTAAAAGCATGTTTGGCTTTGTTCTACCCTATTGACCTGGACGACCTAGAATTATTTCAGGATTGTAAGGATATAATCCATTCTCTACGGCGTGCTCAGAAAGCTAAAGAACAACTTGACTTTTCCCCACAAGGCATACTGAAATATGTATCTTCAATGGTTATTGAAGCTTACAAAAGTTTGTCAACCGCCCTTCAGATTTTGATAACACTGCCCGTATCTGTCGCACCACGTGTACGGTCTTTCACCAAATTAAGCTGATAAAATCATACTTGCACTTCACAATGGGTCAAGAAAGACTCACGAATCTGGGCATTCTTTCTATTGAAAATGAAATTACATCTACTTTGGATTTTGATATAGTTGAGATTTCCGCAGCAACCAAAGTAAGAAAGGTAACATTCTGAATGCTGGTGGAACACAGGCTATTAAGGTAGTGGAAATATCACTGAAAGTAGTTTCATGTTTCAACTTAAGACAATAAAAATAGAAAAGTACCAAAAGAACAATAAAAAGCCGTCAAGATCTGTCAATTGACTGGTGATGGGTGGTAATGGAAAATAGAATGGTACAACCCATAGTAGAATGGTACAACCCATAGATGCTTCATCCAAAGCAACACCTACCAGTATTGGGAAACCTATTGTGAGATAACAGACATTTTATTTGACTGTATTCGAGCAGAAAGAGAAGGAATTTCGTACCTCCATCTTCAAACTGTGGAACGCATAATGCCGTATTTCTTTCGGTTTAACCACGTTAACTACGCTCAATGGACTAACATATATTTTGAAGACATGAAGCAGTTGCCACCGTGTATTCAAGAAGAATTTGACACGCTTTTCAGTAAAACGCACGCCTAACGAATTTATTCAAGCTTTATCGGACCACGCATTGGAACAGACACTGATTCGGTCCACAAAGGTTGAAGGCGGTATAATTGGTATATTAACATGTTTTTTTTTTTACCTTTTTGTGTACTTTATTTTGTCCAGTTTGATGTCTTCACCCCGCTTTGCAAGAATTTGATTTTAAAACCTGAAATTCTTCTTTCAAAGAAAGTAATAGTCTGTCTTTGGATTTGCTTTGCAAATCATGTTATGACTATTATTTGATTGTAAAATAACCTAGGTCTCTATATCATCATATTACAATATTTTTTCGTATAAAGGTACATTTCATACATTATTTGTTTGCATGTGCTTAAAATCATTTAAAGTTTCTTCATTATGTGAATGTAATTTCATATTTATATTCGATAAATCCCTATTAATTTTAAACAACTTTATAAATAAAAATATGATAAGGACAGGAGACAGTACAGCATTTGTAATAGATATTATTAATAGTAATGACATTGTGTCATTAGAAATTTGTAAAGATGGAGTGTAGGCATTTACAGTTATATTTTCTATTTGCTGCGCAAAAGTTTTTAACTTAGTTGAAAAAGTATCCATATGAGGAGAAAATGGAGGATAAGTGATGTTAAGCATTAGAATTTTGTGAGTTAAATTTAAAGTACGTCGTGAGTCAAGAATTTGATAGGCTATTGTTATGGACTCAAAATCTTCGTACACGAAAAATGAAGCATTTTCATGATTGACATTGACACTGCTATAGACTGGTTTTCCGTGTATCCTTTTAATTAGGTGATTATTTACACTTGTGGGTGATGATTTACACTTTATACATTAGATGATCTCTTGAGCTTTCGGCTATCGGACATAGTTTAGGATCTACAAGGTGCCGAAAGCGTGGGAAAATGACTTTCGGACGCTAATAGTTCGGAAACTATCCAATGTAAAGAGGGCAGGTAAAAAATTCACTGATGAAGTCATATCTGCTGTATTGAATTTTGCATGTTTCAAATCCTACCATGCACGCGCATGGAATTCCCCAAAGGAACGTAGGGAGTCCCGGATAATCTGTCAATTGAAAATTGGTCTAAGCGGATATGAATTGATAGGGTTTCTACCAGGTAATAATAATTCGTTTGTATTAAGTCGATATCTGGAACAAATACAAAATGGCGGACACTGTCATGCCCGTTGTGTGTGGTTGCATAATCGCCACATACGGATGCTGGAAAACAGTGACGTTCTGAGTATTAAGTGTAGCGAATTTGTACTCAAATGCTCTAGAAAGACATCTGGAGTGTCGGTAGAGAACAACAGATGAAGCAGGGTGATTCACATGTGTGGAAACACTTAACGAAAAATGCCCAGAAATGCACTCATCCTCAGTAAACATGAGTTCGAAGCGTCGGAAAAGTAAGGATTAGAGTCAAGAACATGAAAGCCATTGCCAATTCACCAATTATATTCCGCAATCCGATACAATATGATGTGTACGGTTGCATACCGATAAAAATGCAACAACTGAGGCCAAATTAAAACTGTGCAAGGGGACTCACTAAGAAACTGGATAAACTAAATGAATGTCACTAGTGGGATCGCATGATTGATATTGAAATGTGGCCAATGTGTGTGTTCAGATCAACATGTAGCTAATGGACAAATGTCAACATGTCACACTACTGCTGAGATACCGTTTCAACTGCGAAAACTAGGAAATAACGTTACAATCTGCTATTACATCTGGTGCACTTTTTGGTAGAACGTAACTAGAACACGATTGCATCAATGTCCCTCTTTGTTTGGGACATTGTCCCACAGTCGACACATATGAAAAGAAATATCTTAACCCTTTGGGGATCCCATGGGCGGATTTGTACCATACGGGTGTTTCATGGTACATTGCGTTATTTCTCTTCTATTTAAGCTTTTTCGTCCGGTTTTTTTTTGTTTTCCAAGTCCAGACGCCTTGTAGAAGACATTACGTATGGTTTCAGACCGTCCTGCGTCCAGGCATAGGAGGTGATGACGTCATAAGTCAAAAATTTCTCTTCTCATTTTCTAAGCCTATGTTCAATATTTTTTGGCGGGCTTATTTTTCTACATAGAATATTGAAATTTTGCACAAGCATTCAGTCCACCGAGTAGTATTTACCAGATTTTTTGTTCCGATGTCAGTGCTAAAACAGGGGGGGAACCAGAGGGACAATGGGGTAAAAGCGGGATATTTTTACCCCAAAAATCCCGTATTTCGTCATTTTCCCGCCTTACATACATGATAGGACCACGTCAGTCATACCGTCTGAAAGGCCGTTCCATTCTGAAGAGAACGACGGTCGAATTATTATTCTAGGGTAATTAGAGACGTCTCAGGGATTTTTTTTGAAAAATATACTTCTATATAGGGAAATATGGGGCATTGTCGGTGTATATATTTTTGGCGGGCTTATTTTTGAACGTAGAAGATTGGAATTTTGCACAAACATTCAGTCCACCGAGTACTATTTACCAGATTTTTTGTTCCGATGTCAGTGCTAAAACAGGCAGGGAACCAGAGGGGCAAAAGGGTAAAAATAGGGATTTTTTACCCCCAAAATCCCGTTTCTCGTCATTTTCCCGCCAAAAAACATGAAAGGACCACGTGAGTCATACCGTCTGAAAGGCCGTTCCATTCTGAAGAGAACGACGGTCGAATTATTATTCTAGGGTAATTAGGGCCGTCTCAGTGAATTTTTATCCAAATATACTTCTGTATAGGGTAAAAGTGGGGCATGGTAGGGAAATATTATCTGGCGGGCCTATTTTTTCACGTAGAAGATTGGAAGTTTGCACAAACATTCAGTCCACCGAGTAGTATTTACCAGAAGTTTTTTTCCCGATTTCTGCGTAAAAACAGGGGAGTCCAGAGGGGCAAAAGTTGAAAAAAGGAAAAATTTGCCCCAAAAAATCTCTTTTTTCAGGAATTTACTTAGATATATGATGGAGACATATGAATGGTACCGCCTGAAAGACAGTTCTATTCTGAAGAGAATGATTGGCGAATTATAGTCCTAGGGTTATTAGGGATGTCTCAGGATTTTTCCCCCTGAGATCATAGTGTTTTATGGTCATTTGGGGTATTGTGGGAATTTTTGATAAAAATTCTCCCGCCCTTACTTTTCAAGATCGAAACTTGAAATTTGGCACACACATTCAGTATACCAAGTACTATTTATCAGATTTTTTTATATGGCTACGATCACACAGGGGGGTCCAGGGGGGGCCAAAGTTCGAGAAAAAAATTTTCCCCCCGAAATTTTCACTTTGACTTTTTTCCCACTTCTGGTATATGTTATGAGCATGCAAGTGATACCATTTGAAAGCCAGCTCTATTCTGAAGAGAATGAGGTATGAACCATGATTCTAGGATAAATAGTGACGATACAGTAGCTGCTTGACTGAAAGTCTAAAAATAGTCCAAAATGCCAGGATCCGGAAAGGGTTTATCCATGGTTCAAATTCTGATAGAGCGTGAAATAACAAACTTTTATCATGTTCCACGTCTTCTGGGACATATGACGTCCTCGAAATATAGGAAAATACCTCCAGAAATTGGTATCTTACAGAAAGTGCACATGCCAAGAGAAAGACGAAAATGAACCAATTTGGCAGATGTAACACTACTGCTGGAACACCATACATATGGAAAATAAAACGACATGATAAATAGGAAGAAAGGTCTTAGAGCTCTGATTGTTTACAACTGCGCAGTAGGAGTAACAAAGTGAAATACACAAGCATGTCGGGAGGCTGTACAAGAGCGCTTGCCAAACAAAGTGGGTACTCCTCAAAGAAAGGAATACAGAAAAAGTAAGACTCCCTCGAAGCCTCAGGGCTAGAGCGCTCGCTTTCGCTCCTATTCTATTCCAAAGATAGATAAAAGAGACAATACAATGTTACAGGAGTACTAAATTGTATTCAATGTTCGAAAAATGAAAGTTTGAACATTTCTGCAGCTCGATTTAGCAGCTTTTAGCTTAAGGTTTGTTTGAGTTTAAGGAGCGCGCCTTACACTCACTCACCCACACTGAATACTATTTAGTACAAGTAGGCCACACCAACCGTAACCTAACTCAAACCGTATTCACAGAAGGGAAAAGGGGATGAAATAAGAAAATATTCTAATTTACTCCTTTCATGAAAATCACTAATTACGATATTTAGGTTATTTTGATAATTTAGATATAAACTTCTTGCACAATTATGCTGTGTTTTACTGGTTGCATATTTCCACAGATGACGTTTGTCTCTTCTTGTCCTTTGTTCGCATTTTCATTTGCTGCTGACCTTTTGCATTTTTAAAAGAAAGAAGATATTTTTTGAACTGGGCAAACGTGATACTATCACACCTTGCTTGTCATAACGGAAATCAAATGCTGCTGGTATTCCTTTATGTCTTGTCACATTTTGAATGAGCACTTTTTGTCCAGGATGATACTGTGTTTGCGCATGAAGATCTTCGTATTTCTCCAATTGCTTGAGATAACTCTTATACATATTCTGATAGATCTCGTCTCTCGCGAGTCGCATCGTTTCCATCCGTTCAACCTTTTCTTCATCTTGGAGTATTAAATTGATGATTAAAAACAATCTTTGGTTCAAACCCATGGAGCAGATAGAAACTTGAATATTTAGTTGTTTGATTCTTCAAATTATTTAATTCAAACACAATTTTCGGTAACATGATGTCCCAATTATTTCCAGTTGATTTGATGTAGTAGCGTAACGCTCTTTGAATTGTGTCGCTTGTTTTCTCAACCAAATTAAGAGAATAATTCGAATTAACTGGAATAAGTTTCAATTCTATTCCCAATAATTTCGCTAACTCTGACATGATCTTACTTCTATGAGCAGGAAGACGATGTAAAATTAAAGATGATGGTACTCAGTATTTTAAAATGAGTTTATTATAAATAGCAGTCCGAATATTTTTCCCGTTAAATCCGGTACACTTTCAGCTATGACATATCTTGTACAAGCAACACATAATTAAAATATACTTTCGACGATATGTAAATGTTGGGAAAGGACCTCATTGGTCAATTGAGACTACTGAAAATGGGATCGCCTTCGGAAATATTTGAGATTTAATAGTAGCTAGTTGGTTTGCTCTTTTATTTACTTGACAAGAAACGCATTGTCTAATTTTCTGACGAAAATAATTACACATGTGTGGAAAATATACTTATTGTAGCGTCAATTGATATGTACGATTCTGGCCAGCGTGCGCCACAGCTGACGTATGAGCGTGAAACATATTAAAACTGTCATCTCTCATTTTAAATGGAACACACAATAAATGCTTTGTAATACTTCCAAATCTATGTGCACGGTATAACTTTCCATCAATTAACTGAAATGCTCTAGCTTGCCGTTCGAGTCTGTAGTCTTCTCCTTGCTTATGTTCCTGTAAGCATTTGTATATGGGTCCAAAATAAGGGCCCGTCTTCTGCATTTTTCCAATGTTTTCGGGTGCCAGTAAATTTACTAAACTTCTCTCCTGGTTCAAATATTCTAATAACAAGTCTCCCGGTTGCGGGAGAGCAACAGAAATGCGACTCATCGAGTCTACAGGGTTATTCTCACTGCGGACATGAACAGGGGTAAAATCATACTCTGATAGCGTTAAACTGCAATGAAGAAGCTTGGGCGATAGATTTGCTGCTGTCTTGCGGTAGACTAATGCTCGGTTGTCTTTTTCAAATAAAATGCCTTCCTATTAAGTAACCCTTTCCGGATCCTGGCATTTTGGGCTATTTTTTAGACTTTCAGTCAAGCAGCTACTGCATCGTCCTATTTATCCTAGAATCATGGCTCATACCTCATTCTCTTTAGAATAGAGCTGGCTTTCAAATGGTATTACTTGCATGCCCATACCATATACCAGGAAAAGGAAAATTGATGTCGAAGGGAAAATTTTGAGGGGAAAATTTTTTTGTCCAACTTTGGACCCCCCTGCCCCCCCCCCCCTGTGTGAACGTAGAGACCTCCAAAAAATCTGATAAATAGTACTTGGTAAACTAAATGTGTGTACCAAATTTCAAGTTTCTATCTTGAATAGTAAGGGCGGGAGAAATTTTATCAGGAATTCCCACAGTGCCCAAAATTACCGCAAAACACCATGATCTCAGAAAAAAATCCTGAGACATCCCTAATTACCCCTTTTTACAAATTTTTCCTCTCTGAACTCCCCATGTTTTAATGCAGAGATCTGAATAAAATCTGCTAAATACTACTAGGTGGGCTGAATGTTTATGCAAAATTTCAATCTTCTAGGTGCAAAAGCAAGCCCGCCACAAAAAACTAAACCGACCTTGTCCCATTTCTCCCTATATAGAAGTATATTTTTTAAAAAAGTCAATGAGACGGCTTTAATTACCCTAGAATAATAAATGGACCGTCATTCTCTTCAGAATGGAACTGCCTTTCAGACGGTATGACGCAAAATCCCAGAAAACACCCGTATGGTAGAAAATGTACAATTAGGATACCCAAAGGGTTAAATGTCTTCGTTGCAGCTAATAAGGCTAACAATTCCTGTTCAATTGTTGAGAGACGTTGCTCTGCTGGTGTTAAAAGCCTCGAATAATAACCAATGGGAGTCCAATCTTGTAATTGTTCGTCTGTACACTGCGTACACATTGCAAAAATTCCGGTTTAGGATGCATCTGTCCGTAAACACAGTGGTTTGTCTGGCCGGTAAGGCGCAAGCATTGGTGCTTCCAAAAGTTTCTTCTTTAACGTCTCAAACGTTTGTTTGTGAGTAGAATCCCAACTAAATTTCACACCTTTCTTTAATAACTTTTGTAAATCTTGTACTACTTCCGCGTAATTAGGTAAAAACTTACTTACAAACTTGCACAAACCGAGAATAGATCTAACGTTCTTCGTCGATTTCGGGACAGGATAAGTTTCAATTGCTTTTAACAAACGATCTGAGATCTGGTAGCCATAACGCGACACTTTGTATCCGAGCGTTAAAATTTCTTGAAATAAAAATTTAGATTTTTCTACTGAAATTCAAAGTCCTGATTTTCTAAGACGTTTAAATAAATCTCTTAAAATTTCAATAACTTGCTCCTGTGAGTTCGCAAATACATACAAATCATCTACATAACAGGCTATGTTTTCTGGATGGAGGTTAGCCAACACCATAGATGAATCTATTATACAACTCCACTATTTACAAATCCTTGGGGAGTGACGCAATACTGAAAAGTCCAAAGTGACGGTAGAGAAAAGGCAAAATATGGACGAGAATCTGGTATTAATTCTATATTAAAATATGCCGATGAGACGTCCAAATTTACATACCAAACATGTCCAGCCATGGAAGAAATTATTTCATGAATAGGTGGTAAAGCCAGAAAGTGATGGACAACTTTTAAATTCAACAGTCGCAAATCAGCTATTTTTCTCAACTTTCCCGATGGTTTTCTCAAAAATAACACGGAGAACACGGCAAATTAAACGGAGAATTAGACCTTTCCACAATACCTTGCTGAATTATAGTATTCATGTATTCACGCACTTCTACTGGCAATGCTTTTGGTATTTGATATTGTTTACGAGAGGTAGGTAACTGACTTTAGTTGCACCCTGTATTGATATCCCCTTGCACGGCCTAATATATTTGCATTCCAGGTAAAAAAAATATCGGCAAATTGCCAGCATGAATTTATTATTTTTTGTTTGTATTTCGGACTAGCTTTTTCTCCTATTTTCAATTTTGAAGCATCAAATAAACTTTGACCTCCTTTCAAAAATTCGTGATTTATGTAATTGTCGTCTTCTAATGCTGTAATAACATCTGTGGGTTGAATATACACATTTTCTGCCTTGCACACTACAAGATTAATATTTATACTACCTTATGCGCTAATGGATTTATTATTTCAATAACTGGAGATTTATCTGAGACAAGAGCTTTCGGAATTAAAATTCCTAACTTTTCCGGTAATTCTTCATTCGGTTCAACAACAATTTCTTTATTTGACCTAGATTGTTTTAATATTACTTGAACGATATCCTTATATCTCGCTTTTAACATAGATCTCTTCTTTACAACAAGTTTAGGTGCAAGAGCTTCCTCAATCAAAAAGAATACGAAATTTCATTTATTATGCTCCTTGTCTACATCAATTTCTGGATCCTTGGGTGGTAATCCAAACCTAGTTAACGTTAAAAGATTCTTTCCTAAACACAAGTTAGCTTGGTGAAATGTTAAGAACTCGTTTCTTATTAACATTTTCGGTTTAAAATGTTCCAAGACACGGAATTTGTGGTGAAAAGTCCTTCCATTAATGCAAAATCTAACAACTGTCATATATTTTATAACTACAGGTTCTGAGATACACCCAACACAGTCTGTGTTTCAATAAGTTCTACATTTCATGGCAACAATGATTTTTCTACAATGCTGATAGTAGAAGCAGAATCAGCAATGGCATTGACTATCTTAGAATTTACGTCTATAGGAAAACTTAGCTATTTCGTTTTCTATATTTAAAGGGACTTGGATTAATTTCTGCTTCGTTTTTCTAACATTTTACACAATTGGTTCTATGTGACTAGATTATAGTAGTAATTGCGTCACCTGAGGATAATTTTTGGCCCCTGGGTCCCTGGCCCGGTGTCAATGACCTAGGGGTACCTAGGACCACACCCTCTAATTTTTGGCAGGGGTACCTTGGCCCACCCCTTAATTTTGGCAGGGGTACATAGGACCACTCCCTTAAATTTTGGAAATTGCCAATTCTAAAAATTGGGTGTGGTAGCCTAGGGCCATAGTATCTACCTCTATCAGTATTGGGGTATATGTCGTTCCCTTTCATGGGTAAAAAATTGCCAAAAATTTAAATTTCGGGGGATTTTAACCTAATTTATCCCATTTGATGAGGTGTTATTACCTTATATAGTTATATGGGCGTATACAGCGGTTCATTCCCTTTCATAAGACATGGATATATTAATGCACCCCTTGAAAATTTTGGGAGGGGTACTTTGGCCCACCCCTTAAATTTTGGAAATTGACCAATTTAAACATTGGGTATTATAGTACGGGACTCTAATATGTACTATGTTAAATTTGGGTGGTCCACCCCGTTCCCTTTTATTGGTACCAAATTGCCAAAATATAAACGTAAGCAATACGTAGTACCACGAGTTTGGTTTTGACCTAAGTTATCCCCTTGGATGAGGTCCAATTACATTATATGTTTATATGAGCGTATACAGGAGTCTATCACCTTTCATAAGACATGGGTATATTGGTGCACCCGTTTAAAAGCTTGGGAGGGGTACCTTGGCCCACGCCTTCAATTTTAGAAATTGCCCAATTTAAACATTTGGTATAATAGAATAGAACCCAAGTATGTATCACTATAAATTTTGGTGGTCCACCTTGTTCCCTTTTAAGGGTACAAAATTGCCAAATTTTAGTACAACCACGTGTTTGGTCTTTTGACCTAATTTATCGCCTTTGATGAGGTATTATTATCCTATATGGTTATATGGGCGTATGCAGGGGTTCATTACCTTTCATAAAACATGGGTATATTAATGCACCCCTTGAAAAATTTGGGAGGGGTACCTTGGCCCACTCCTTTAATTTTGGAAATTGTCCAATTTAAACATTTGGTATAATAGTATAGGACCCTAATATATATTACTATAACCTCGTTCCCTTTTAGGGGTACAAAATTGCCAAAATATAAACGTAAGCAATACGTTGTACCACGTGTTTCGTTTTTACCTAATTTATTCCATTGGATGAGGTTCTATTACCTTATATGGTTATATGGTCACGTATGGAATTCATTTCCTATCATAAGGCATAGGTACATTTGTGCACCCGTTTAAATTTTTGGGAGGGGTACTTTGACCCACCCCTTTAATTTTGGAAATTGCCACTTTTATATGTTTGGTATTATAGTATAGGACCCTAATATAAATTACTATAAATTTTGGTGGTTTACATCGTTTCCTTTTATGGGTACGAAATTTCCAAATTTTAGTACAACCATGTGTTTGGTTTTGGCTCAATTTATCCCCTTGGATGAGGTCTTATTACCTTATATGGTTATATGGTCATGTATATGGGTCCATTTCCTATTATAAGACATGGGTACATTGATGCACCCCTTTAAATTTTTGGAAGGGGTACCATGGCCAACCCCCTTAAATTTTGGAAATTTTCGAATTTAAGCATTCGGTATTATAGTACATGCCTCAACATGTATTATGATAAATTTGAGTGGTCCACCTTGTTCCTTTTCATGGGTAAAAATTGCTAAAATATAAACAAGCAATATGTTGTACCAAGTGTTTGGTTTTTGGCCCAATTTCTCCCTTTGATGAGGTTCTATTACCTTATATGGTTATATGGTCATGTATATGGGTTCATTTCCTATCATAAGACATGGGAACTTTGATGCACCCTTTAAAAATTTGGGAGGGGTATCTTGGCTCATCCACTCTGTTTTAGAAATTGTTTAATATAAGCATTTGGTATCATAGTACAGGACTTCAATATGTATCACTATAAATTTGGATGGTCCACCTCGTTCCCTTTCATGGGTAAAGAACTACCAAAAATCAAATTTCAGAGGTTATTGACCCCCTATTTAGCACCTTATATGGGTATGTACAGAGGTTTATTACCTTCATATGTTTGTGTTCCCTTTTAAATTTGGGAATTATCAAATAACAAAATTCGGTAAACGTTTTCTAGGACCCATTGTAGATGTTGGTGTTCCTCTTATGGCCAAATATTTAAACTTTAAAGGTTATTGACCTATTTTTTGATACGGCTTTATTATTGAATAATTATAGGATTTATTACTTTTTCATAAGACACAGGTGTATTTGTGTACCAATCTTAAATTTTGGGAGGGGTACATTTCTTATTGTCATATCAATAATTGGTAATTGTATCTCATTCATTGGGTAAATCTTTGTGAAATATTAGTATCATCACGTGATCAGTTATTGACCTATGATGGAATTAGGAGTCCAGGACATTGGTACATTGAAACTTTGTAGGATAATTTGAGAATTGTCAAATGAAATTGCGTCATTGGTTTTGATTATTCCAGTCTATGGACCAAATATAAACGTAAGCAATACGATGTACCACGTGATTGACCTTGATGAGGTAGTGTACAGAGATTCATTTTCTTTGTTGTGGTACTTCTTAAGTTTGAGTACACATTGCAGAAAACAGTTGGTTCTACTCAGGTAAACAATTGACGGACATTATTGACCTTATTGAACATATAATGATATGATTAATTCTAAGACTTAGGCATATCGAGAGAAGTATTCTTTAAATTTGGGAATTGTGATAAACAAAATTTTAGTATGAGGCGTGAAAATTTGAAACAATATTTTGAACTTTAGTCATAGCTCATAGTCTGAGATCATTTGTGGGGATTGATTTGACCTTGAGCTTTAGAAATCTGATAGCTAACCTTATTGAATCTTATGACTCATAGTCTTAAGGGAATACATGCAACAACACTGAAATTTAGTCACAAGGTGATGTAATCTGACACTGGCAGTTATTGTTGATGCAATTTGATTGGTTGATCACTATCTTTCGTGCAATCTGATTGGTAGATCACTATCTTTGGTGCAATCTGATTGGTTGATGAGTTTCAAATCTTTGATGCATTGTTTGTTTTAACATTTAAAAAGTTTTAGAAATTTTTTTGAAAATTTTTTTTTTTAAATTTGGTTTGACATTTTTTCGTTTGATATTTTTAGTTTAAAAATTTTTGTTTCGAAATTTTTGTTTGAAATTTTTTTGAATATTTTTTCAAAATTTTTTGTTTAAAACTTTGGTTTGACATTTTTTCGTTTGATATTTTTAGTTTAAAAATCTTTGTTTCGAAATTTTTGTTTGAAATATTTTTTCAAAATTTTTTGTTTGAAATTTTTTTGTAAATTTTTTGTAATACTTTTTGTTTTGAAATTTTGAAATTTTTCGTTTGAAATTTGTTTTAATTTTTTCGTTTCAAAACTGAAAATTTTTGTTTGAAATTTTAGTTTTAAAAAATGGTTCGATTTTTTCTGTTAAAAATTTTTGTTTGAACATTTTGTTTCGAAAATTTTTGTTTGGAAAATTTTGGTTTCAAATCTTTAAGTTTGTGCACTCATTAGTAAAGAACCGGAACTGTTTAGAAGAAAATTTGGTTTGAAATTTTTTTGTTTGAAAATTTTTGTTTCGAAAATTTTTTGTTTGAAAATTTTTGTTTCGAAAACTTTTTGTTTGAAATTTTTGTTTCAAAATTTTGGTTAGACATTTTTTTTAAGTTTGTGCACTCATTAGTAAAGAACCGGAACTGTTTAGAACAAATACATCTGGCAACATTGTTTATCATGGTGCAATAGTACACGTCAGAACATGATAATGCAACGTCATCAGTTTTGCATCATATATAAGTATCGTTCAAGTTAGTATTCATGATAACATCATCATGGCTACTTGTCTGCAGTTTCTAAACACACGTGATGTGATGAAATCATTTACCAAGATTACTGATTTACAGCAGAATGTACGTTATAGAATCTTATCTAGTCAAAAAATCCCTACAAAGTTTGGATTAAGAATCGTAGTGAAGCTTGAAAATGATAAGAATATAATTCTACCAGCAAGATATTTACCCATGGAAGCATCAAAACAAGAACAACTGCTGCGTTTCTTAAATACTGGATTTGTATCTTTATGTTACAAAGGATTCTTGAGTCGAAGTCATCAATTTGAATTTAGTATGCAGCCGGTTTCGTCAGCAATTGTGATGAAATCATGAATTCAAACGTTAGCACATTCCTTTGACGTCAGACGTAGCTGTATGCAGAATGCGATCTACGAATTTGGTTTGTCAGCATGACGTCAGCAACTGTGATGAAATCATAAATTCAAATGTCTGCACATTACTTTCCAATGACGTCAGCAATAACTATGAAATGAGCAAATACAGTGTCAGCCCATGAAATCATTTGAGCAAGTGCGTTTCAGCAGGAAAGATGTGTACTTCTAGCGATAAAGAATTCTTGAAGAATGCTTGTTCGCAAGCTATTATCCAATAAATATATTTCAAACAAAACATGTGATGATTGGTATCAGTGCTAGAACATTTGAACCTTTGATTCGATTGGGCAAAGCAGAACAGTTTGGTGTACAACTGACCTGTGAAGAATGGCAAATATTGTGTTCACGAATCGACCAAATGAATGATTATTTTTATGATGAGCTAAATGTGACCATAGTCAAATCATTAGGCTTAAATCATGAAGTGGTGCTACGTACAAACCTTGAAGAGAAGATGGTGCTGTTACGTAAAAAGAGTACATTCCATGTCCCTCGCAACATGGTGTATCTAACACAAACGGAATGGAACAAATTCATCAACGTATTCCAATGTGTTAAACATGCAGTGGAAGTGTGCAACAAAACAGGTATATTCCTGAAAAAGTACTATTTTGAAAAATGTGTCATGCATATTGTACAATATGTATCTAGATGTTGTGATGGTTGTCAACATCGTTCGTGGGTGCATACCTGTATTGATAAACAGTTTATTTGTGATCAAATCGACATTGAGTTTCCACCAATTGACATTGCAATAGACCTTAAAAGACTTCAATTGGAATTAAAATTATTTATGCTAAAGACAAACTAGTGCAAGAAGTTCAAAATACATTGTATCGACAATATCCAGATCCTATATCTGGTATGGATGTATGTGGAGTGTAATAAAATGATCCATTTCAATGAATTGTGTTTTTTCATTTCAAGTACAGCCCCATGTTCTGACGTGTACTATTGCACCATAATAAACAATGATGCCAGATGTTTTGTTCTAAACAGTTCCTGTTCTTTACTAATGTGTGCACAAACTTAAAAAAATGTCAAACATTTTGAAACAAAAATTTCAAACAAAAAATTTTCGAAACAAAAATTTTCAAACAAAAAAATTTCAAACCGAATTTTCTTCTAAGTAGATCCGGTTCTTTACTAATGAGTGCACAAATTTAAAAATTTGAAACCAAAATTTTCCAAACAAAAATTTTCGAAACAAAAATGTTGAAACAAAAATTTTTAAACAGAAAAAATCGAACAATTTTTTAAAACTAAAATTTCAAACAAAAAATTTTCAGTTTTGAAACGAAAAAATTAAAGCAAACTTCAAACGAAAAAATTTCAAAATTTCAAAACAAAAAAATTACAAACAAAAAATTTCAAACAAAATTTTGAAAAAATTTTCAAAAAATTTCGAAATAAAAATTTTCAAAAAAAATTTCAAACAAAAAAATTTCAAACCAAAGTTTCAAACAAAAAATTTTGAAAAAATTTCGAAACAAAAATTTTTAAACTAAAATAACAAACGAAAAAATGTCAAACCAAATTTCAAACAAAAAATTTTTCAAACAAAAATTTCTAAAACTTTTTAAATGTTAAAACAAAACTGAATGCATCAAAGGTTTGAAACTCATCAACCAATCAGATTGCACCAAAGATAGTGATCAGCCAATCGGATTGCACGAAAGATAGTGATCAACCAATCAAATTGCATCAACAATAACTTTGCCAGTGTCAGATTACATCACCTTGTGACTAAATTTCAGTGTTGTTGCATGTATTCCCTTAAGACTATGAGTCATAAGATTCAATAAGGTTAGCTATCAGATTTCTAAAGCTCAAGGTCAAATCAATCCCCACAAATGATCTCAGACTATGAGCTATGACTAAAGTTCAAAATATTGTTTCAAATTTTCACGCCTCATACTAAAATTTTGTTTATCACAATTCCCAAATTTAAAGAATACTTCTCTCGATATGCCTAAGTCTTAGAATTAATCATATCATTATATGTTCAATAAGGTCAATAATGTCCGTCAATTGTTTACCTGAGTAGAACCAACTGTTTTCTGCAAGTGTGTACTCAAACTTAAGAAGTACCACAACAAAGGAAATGAATCCCTGTACACTACCTCATCAAGATCAATCACGTGGTACATCGTATTGCTTACGTTTATATTTGGTCCATAGACTGGAATAATCAAAACCAATGACGCAATTTCATTTGACAATTCTCAAATTATCCTACAAAGTTTCCAAAATTAAAATTATCAAATTATCCTACATGTACCAATGTCCTGGACTCCTAATTCCATCATAGGTCAATAACTCATCACATGATCATACTAATATTTCACAAAGATTTACCCAATGAATGAGATGTATAAAAAAATAGGTCAATAACCTTTAAATTTTGAATATTTGGCCATAAGAGGAACACCAACATCTACAATGGGTCCTAGAAAACGTTTACCGAATTTTGTTATTTGATAATTCCCAAATTTAAAAGGGAACATAAACATATGAAGGTAATAAACCTCTGTGCATACCCATATAACGTGCTAAATAGGGGGTCAATAACCTCCGAAATTTGATTTTTGGTAGTTCTTTACCCATGAAAGGGAACGAGGTGGACCATCTAAATTTTTAAAGGGTGCATCAATGTACCCATGTCTTATGATAGGAAATGAACCCATATACATGACCATATAACCATATAAGGTAATAGAACCTCATCAATGGGAGAAATTGGGCCAAAACCAAACACGTGGTTGTACTAAAATTTAGAAATTTCGTACCCATAAAAGGAAACGAGGTAAACCACCAAAATTTATAGTAATTTATATTAGGGTCCTATACTATAATACCAAACATGTAAAAGTGGCAATTTCCAAAATTAAAGGGGTGGGTCAAAGTACCCCTCCCAAAAATTTAAACGGGTGCACAAATGTACCTATGTCTTATGATAGGAAATGAATCCCCATACGTGACCATATAACCATATAAGGTAATAGAACCTCATCCAATGGAATAAATTAGGTAAAAAACGAAACACGTGGTACAACGTATTGCTTACGTTTATATTTTGGCAATTTTGTACCCCTAAAAGGGAACGAGGTTATAGTAATATATATTAGGGTCCTATACTATTATACCAAATGTTTAAATTGGACAATTTCCAAAATTAAAGGGGTGGGCCAAGATACCCCTCCCAAATTTTTCAAGGGGTGCATTAATATACCCATGTTTTATGAAAGGTAATGAACCCCTGCACACGCCCATATAACCATATAGGATAATAACACCTCATCAAAGGCGATAAATTAGGTCAAAAGACCAAACACGTGGTTGTACTAAAATTTGGCAATTTTGTACCCTTAAAAGGGAACGAGGTGGACCACCAAAATTTATAGTGATACATACTAGGGTTCTATACTATTATACCAAATGTTTAAATTAGGCAATTTCTAAAATTGAAGGCGTGGGCCAAGGTACCCCTCCCAAATTTTTAAACGGGTGCACCAATATACCCATGTCTTATGAAAGGTAATAGACTCCTGTATACGCTCATATAAACATATAAGGTAATAGGACCTCATCCAAGGGGATAACTTAGGTCAAAACCAAACACGTGGTACTACGTATTGCTTACGTTTATATTTTGGCAATTTGGTACCAATAAAAGGGAACGAGGTGGACCACCCAAATTTGACATAATACATATTAGAGTCCCGTACTATAATACCCAATGTTTAAATTGGTCAATTTCCAAAATTTAAGGGGTGGGCCAAAGTACCCCTCCCAAAATTTTCAAGGGGTGCATTAATATATCCATGTCTTATGAAAGGGAATGAACCGCTGTATACGCCCATATAACTATATAAGGTAATAACACCTCATCAAAGGGGATAAATTAAGTTTAAAAACTCCGAAATTTGAATTTTTGGCAATTTTTTACCCATGAAAGGGAACGACATATACCCCAATACTGATAGAGGTAGATACTATGGCCCTAGGCTACCACAACCAATTTTTAGAATTGACAATTTCCAAAATTTAAGGGAGTGGTCCTATGTACCCCTGCCAAAATTAAGGGGTGGGCCAAGGTACCCCTGCCAAAATTTAGAGGGTGTGGTCCTAGGTACCCCTAGGTCATTGACCCCTGGCCAGGGACCCAGGGGCCAAAAGTTATCCTCAGGTGACGCAATTGCTACTATTATCTTTCTGTTGACGGTTTTGATTATTAGGTTGTACACTGTTATTCTCCGAACATGCACCGCCTTCATGCACGGATAAACTTAGTTTAAACCTTGCATTTGAAATGCATTTGCGTTTGAGACCTGCGTATGTTGATAAATAGGAACTAAATATCGGCGAAAACTTTGTTGTACTGGTACCATTTGTGGAACACACCAATTTCCCTGTGATATACAATTTGGGTCATTAAATTTTGGTAAATGCCAAGTTCGATACATCTGGGGTACAAATGACCGTTGTGAGTAGTAATTATTTCAACCTCTACTTCTAAAATTATTGTTACCCCTAAGTGATCTGTCTCTATATGAACCTGTTCCAAAACTATTTTGAGACTCATTATTACTTTGTCTATAATTTCTCGAGTTTCCTCTGTAATTTTCACGAACATTTCCCCTGTGGAAACCTCTGTTGCTCTGGTTAAAATTTTGTTTCGCAGAATTATTTCCCTGTGTTATCTGCACATTAGTTTCCTCACATTGTTTTTGTGTATCCTCGAAACTTTCCGTTTTCAGCGTTAATTGTTCTAGTTGCTTCTGGACATTCTCCATTGCCTGCGATATTTTGTCTTGTTCTTTGTTATTCCGTTCCAGCCTACTAGTTTCAAATTTATTATCGTCCTGTTTGGTCACTTTCGAAACCTGCGAACTAGATCTTATATTATTACGCGATCGCCTATTTTGGCGCAAAGCTATATTCTCTTCATCTTCATCTGACTCGGATAATTCGCCCTCACTTGATTCTGATGATGTTTCAGAATCTGACAACATATATTTACGCAATTTTCCCAATTTACACAGTTCCTTTTTCATAGATGAATTTAGCCTAGCATGAAGTTCATGTTTCTTCTTATTTTTCACCCTATACCTATTTGTTTCGAGATTATTCAAGGTTTGAATAAAACTCATCCAACGAATTAAATTGGTGCACACCTACTCTTTCTAAAAATGTATGGTCTCAATCCATTAGTTAAAATAGAAATAATCTGGGTTTCCGTTAATGTGGGTGCTCCTTTATCTATCAATCCTAATACATTGTATATGTAATTCTGTACCGACTCATGTTTCTTTTGAACTCTATTCTGAACTTTAGCAAAAATATCTACATTCTCTTTCGGTGTTTTGAAACACTTTTTTACTTCTTCCTTAAATGCCTCATATGACTTAGTATGTAACTGCTTCCCATTTATAAAAACACGTAATCTTTCTTTTTCTTTTCCTGAAAAGCATGTTATTACTAGATCTTAAGCCTCATCAGGGGATAATTTGTTTAACTTTATAGTGTCATCAAACGCAGAAAAGAACTGCTGAATAGTCATTTCTTTTGGGTCATATTTGGGAAAAGGAAAAGCATTGCTATACACATTTACAATAGATCTTGAATTGGTCACGGTTGGGTGTTCCTGACTGAGAATTAGATTGAGAAACATTTGTTTGGTTAACATTTTCACCACGTCTATTATATGCTTGGGAGGTAGATGGAGGGGTCGCCATGTCTGATCTTAACTTCACTCTACGTCTGCTCATAAGTTTTATAACAATAAATATTTAATACTTGAACGTGATTACTATACTGAACTAACTTCGTGTTTCAAGATAAACTTCGCACACGCTCACTGTCTACATAAGCATTTCCTGTTACAATGCTCTGCAATAAGATATCCTAAGAATGCCTGACATGTGAAAAGCAACTCCATCATAAATGCAAAACACATCTATATGTATATGCAATATTTCTTTCTTGTAAGTTTCTACAGAATTTTCTATAGGAAATGGTATGCACATATACAAACATTATGATAAAAAGGCCTTAAAAACACTTCCGAAACTGTAACATTTCTAGTTAATTTATAATTAAGATTATAGACAGCCTTGTAAGAAAGTGTGTTTAGTTTGTATATACAAACATATATATCAGCACCATCCTGGATAAAAACTAACAACAAATCTGATATCTCATGTAATTTTTCCATCTGTTCTCTGCATAAAGACATTTTCATTCATTTCATTCCTTACTCATATATGTGTGGCTTCGAGATCGATATCTATATTTAAACAGAAAACTGTTCTACCATTTATGTGCAAAGGCGTTAGCCACAAATCCGGCGCTCATTCCATAATGTATGCCAACTTATTGGATCAAAATCCTGACGTCGACATACACAATTTTATATCCACACATAGTTCATGTAATAATAACTATGTTAGCATGGGGGCAATTTAGGATGCATACTCACAACAAAACTTAACCATTTAATTTAGGTAGAGCTATAAATTTGTTAAGTTGAATAGTTTTAACTGCATAACTAAAACTAGAAATATCAGATCAGATAATTACCCAAAACTGGTGCTGTGGCCTTATGACAAAATCAATAATAACTGTTATATTAAATTAGAAGTTAGTTGAGTTTGATCTTGAGTTTAACGTTCCGTTCAGCAGCGAGGCTATATGAGACATGGACCTACTGATTAACGTGGAATCCGAACCACATGAGCTCCCGCCGGGAATCGAACCCTGGCCTCCCACGCTAAAATTAGAAGTTAGATTTTGAAGTGAAATGAAATTGGTGATGAAGTCGAATAATGGAAGTGTCTTATCAATTTGTAACCAGCATATATTCACCAAGATTTTGATCGGTGAAGATTTGAGAGGTCGAACCATCTTCTGTGATGGTCACTTCAAAACTCTCTCGAGTTCACTACTCTTTTTGTCCATCTACATTTTCTTCCTATTTTTTGGTAGCGTCATTTCTTCCGCTTACAATTACATTATCAAGAATTTCCTCATGACTCGAAGTAGGAAGTGTTTGTTATTGACTTCACACATTTTTCCATAACATAATTTATATTTCCTATTAAAAGAATGTTTTATCTAGACATAGTTTGAGTTGTTACGAGCCTTCCTTAATTGCTTTATACATGTGATTGAGAATTGAGCAGCATGAGATTGGGAATTGAGTTTTTATTTCCATTTAAAACATGAAAGTTTACAAAATATTAATATCAAAATTAATAAAATATTATTTGCCCTTTACCAATTCGCTTCTCATATTACAATATTGTCCTACTTGGCGAATTCAATGTAGCCCGTCCGCAAATGTAGCAAAAATTGTCAGTACTGTTTATGCGTTTGCAAGGCATATTGAATCAAAGGAATTACAATGACCACATGCACTAACCAGGGGTGCCCACAAGGAGGGGGGCTATGACGCAAACTGCGTCATTGAAATATTTGGGGGGGGGGTAAAATCTATATAAATATGTTTGAGGGGATGTAAAAATTAATCGAAAAGATTTTTTTTTCATGGAAGAGTACCTACGGATAGACAATTGAGGGGGGTGCGTCATGGAAATGAGGGGGGGTGGGCACCACTGCACTAGCTACACTTCAGTAACACATTCTTCCAGTACACCAAAAGATAAAAACAGCTTGTATCAGGAGATGAAATGAAATCTGTTTTACATCCCACAATTATGTCGGCTAGGCTAAAGGAGGCGGTGATGAGAAATGAGTAAAAATGGTGGAATGAAAAAAATTTCAGGACACGAGAGAACCCCGAGAAAACCCTCACACATTGTCCACCACAAAGTTCATATGGTGCGAACTGGGATCAAAAGAGGACCAGCTTGTAACAGACTGAAACTACGCTTAAATCAAACATGCACCACTCCTACCTTCCTCTTCCCCTTCCTCCCTTGTTGCTACGAGCCCGGGCTAAATGTAGCAACAAAATGCGCACAGCTATTATTGCCTGCTGAAAACTTAGTCTGTCTAATATCAGCGGGATTTCGAAGTCTATATGGGAAGGAATTGACAATGAATTCTAATAAAATATATATAATTATAATTAAATACGCCACCCCCTTTAACTTCGAAACGAGAGCTAATTCGAGTTTTTCGTTGTCGTTTTCGTTATCAGTGTGATCGATATAGTTATCAAACATTTATTTCATTCCAGTTACATTTTCACTGTTGGCTAGTGTTATTGTAAATAGATACAAATGCAATGTGGTATCAGCTTTTCAGTATATCAGATGTGTCTAGAGCCGGATTTTTATGTAATATCAACCCACTAAATATGTACAGAAATATGTAACAAAAATCGCTTTAAAATGTAAGAAAAATATAATATTATATAAGAATATGTAATATTACATATGTTACATATTAATGAAAACGTAATATTAATACGCGTATGAGTATGCAATATTTAAACGGATTATGAAAATAAAAAGGAAAATCTACTACGCTTTATCCTGCTTAATGCAAGTCCACCAATGAAGTGAAATGCTTGAACACCTGAGACAGCCACACGTTACTGACGTGACTGATTGCAGGATAATAAAAATCAGACGCTAATGAAGGAAGATGTGAATCGGCCAGAGAGAAACAGGAAAGCCCCGAGAAAAGCAATGCATACGGCGTTTGTACGTCAGAAATTTCATGTGCTGTGGTGTGGTCCCGTTTCAAATCTAGAACCTTTTACACTAAATGCACATCCGTCACCACGGCCCAATCTTGAAACGAATTATACACAATATGCAAATTTAAATACTAAAAGCAACTTAAGACGAAATGTATTGTTTTATATCTCTTTATTTCATGCAGGGAAAAGCAGTACTGTATCTTTTAAACAATACCAGTTGAACTAAAATTGAAGAATATTTCACTAATGAATATTTTTAATTTGAAATAAAGTATTTACAAAAGATGTGCCTGCAGTTCAACTGTGTGTTACAAGGTGCATTTCCAAATGATCAGAAGTAAAATTTTGTCAGCGATCGGATAAAATATTCTTGTATGCAGAGAATGAACTCTCCATATCACGTGAGGTAACAGGAGCTTATTTCAACAGGGATATGTAGTTGGGGGAAATATCTTCAGGGGGGGTTCTTGTTTCACCACTGAGAATCTCACACACTGCCAATACGCTGTCGTAATCCGGGTTTCTTTCCAGCACTGCATTTAGTTTCCTTCGAACTTTTTATCCTACATCTCCACACACACCTTGCAGCAGTCTCTTTGCATCCTCTATAATTTCCATGGATTCCGGAAGAGGCCACCCAACAGTCTCTAGCTTTTTAATGATTGTAGGCAGCCAACCAAAATTGCTGTCTATGTAGGCGATATCACACGCTACTTTTGAGTCATTAAACAGTTTCTGAGCAATGCTAACCGACATAGCAGACTCCGATGGAAATGAATGAACAACAGCCTTAATTTTTTGAAAATGTTCATTGTAGAAATGTACTGCCTGTATCCAAGTGCCCCATCGCGTTAGCACAGGCTCCGGAGGAAGTGGCACGTCTGGCAGTTGATCTCTGTAAACTTGAACACGTTGTGGCGCCTTAACAAACATTTTTTTCGTGGAAGAAACTAGTTGATTTACTTCGCAAAAGTTGTCTCTCACCTCTTCAGCAACACGCTGAAGAGCATGGGCCATACAGGTGAAATGAATTAAGTGAGGGTAAAAAATTGTAAGTGCTCTAGCCGCTTTTAACATGTAAGCTGCACTGTCTGTATAGAGGACAAAGACTTTTCCTGAACTCCGCCCGGCCACAACACTTTAACACCATCGTTTACAAAGCAAGCAATCGTGGAATGATTCGTGCGTTCCAGCAATTTAATCGCAATAAAATAGGATTTAGATGGAGCATCACTTAACTTTCCAATCACTAAATTTGCTACATAACGTCCCAAAACGTCCGTTGTTTCGTCCACAGAAATCCAAATATATGAACTACCTATTTCTGCCCTAATGGTATCTATAGCTTCCCTATAACAAACTTCGAGATAACACTTTCTAAGAGTGGATTCGTCAGGAATTCGACGCCCGCAGTACTTCTCCAGAAAAGTACGGTATTTTGGCACTTGAACTTTGTTCCAAGGAATGTTTGCTGCTATCATTGCTTCGCACAAGTTTTTGAAAAACGCACTTACTGAAGTATCTTGATGCATTTGTATCGAGAGTACTTGTTTTTTTTTGTTGTTGTTTTTTTTTCAGTTCTAAAATCTTTATTTCTTGCATGCAGTGCACTTCGTACATGTTGTTCTGAGATTTCATTGAACATCCAATTTTTTTTTTATCACACACTTGGCACAACACCACTTTACCGTCCGTAGTAAATGCATCATCGATAGTTACCCACGACCGCAATTTCGCGGATAAAGTTGAGGCAACCGGAGCCATTTCTAACTTCGACGATCAATACAGAACACGTGGTTTTTGCAACTGCAATACTAGAGTACTGTCCTCCTGTCATTCAGTTGAACAAGCGAAGTTCTTTGAAAGCTTATGTTACTTGCTATGATATTGCCATTGTCGCCAGCTTCTTGGAACAAACTCTTGCAGTAAATTCCTGGAAGCACACTAGCATTAAGTTTTAACTTGAATTGAAGGATTTGCTTTCATCCTTTTTCCGTCCGACCTCCGCTAACAATCAAATAGACTTCATTTTAGGAATTTCCTGGCCAGTCGCCTGTCAGGTGCGTGATCTGTCTTCCTCCAGAGTTGAGAATAAAGGGCGCTGCTACTGTACCCCGGAGGGAGGATTTTTACTTGTTTCCTCTTATATTTCTTTTGTTATCTGCGAAAATTCTGCGAAACATGGTTTGATAAATAAAAAAGAGATATTTCTCTTTCGGTAAAGAAACGAAAAGATAGACATGACAAAATTGAATCTAGATGCAAGCCTTGCACAGTTGGAGAGTTTTTTTTTTTTAATTTTAAATTAAAATTTCAGTAAACGCAAAATTTTAAGACAGTTTTATGTAAAAAAAAATTTAGAAACCGTAGAAATATGTAATATTAATCAAAAAATGTAAACATATGTAATTTGAAACTTGAGTTGAAGCACCCTACAGGTGTGAATCAAACATTTAAGGATTTGACGAACCTACACATGAAGGAAAAAATATGTAATTACATACAAATCCGGACATTAGATATGTCTTTACAAACGAATACTTAAAAAAAAAAAAAAAAAAAAAAAAAACTTTGGGAATCCCATTAAAATCTTTAGTTTCTGATTTATTGTAATATATTTAACGTCTAGCCGAGGATTATAAGTCTCTCCAGACGTGGAGGGGCAAAGAAGTTATAAACTTGTAAGGCAATTGAAATCTTGAATTCGCTTATCCAGTACCTCTTAGTCAAATTAAGTGCAATTTTGAATAAAACTGTGTTACTTAAATTTATACGTAAATGTATGTAGCAGGTAGCTCTCCTTATTCTTCTATTGGCTAATGTGTAGGCCTTTCGTGCACGTAGTGTGGAGTTCGATTCCCAGTGGGAGCGCATTGAAATTGGAACATATTACGATGGTTCTGATTCTACGTTAATTGTAGGTCCATGTCTCATACAGCTTCGACCGTGAAAAGAGACAGTTTATAAACAAACAAAATATAAATCTGTAGAAATAATAAGAAAACATTTCTTCTCGAATAACTAGGTCCCATTAGTACCACAACGATGTTTCTTTACTTAATTATTTAGAAAGGGAGAATATACTCGTACTGATGCATAAATATCATAGGAACTTACAAATTTAGAATTTATATACAGTGTGATAAATCACTATCAGTTTAGCTACAGTGTGATACCTATTTTAAATCGCCACATGTTTTCCTCACCGATGAGGAATATATGCAACTATAGAAAAATATTAACAATATAATATGCATTTTATATACAGTATATATATATATATATACGTAAAATATATTTGTAGTCCCTGGCTCCGTGATCCTTTCCAGGCTTATAAGAAGTATCAGAACCATCCTCAATCAGGAGTTTCAGTTGATTTTCACCTGGCAGGAAACCATGAATGCTTAAAACTAGGGATGCCCAGAACCGGTTCATGGTGGAACCGGTTTTCGGTTCTAGAAGATCCGGTTCCGGAACCGGTTTTTCAGAACCAGGTCTGGAACCGGTTCTTCGGATTCAGGTCTGGAGATCTGGTTTTCGGGTCCAGGTCTGGAACCGGTTCCAGAACCGGTTCTGAAAACCAGATCTTCAAGAACCGGTTCCTCACGGAACCGGTTCCGATGGTGCCGAAACTTTGAGACCATCCCTACGCTAAACCCGAGCTGCTGACAGGCTGTGAACAGTGTGCTAGACGAAATTGTGGAAGCGACAGGCAGGCGCCCAGGCGGCGGCCGCTTCTCTCATTTGGCTAAATAAACTGGCTAACTGGTTAACTCATTGGCTAAACAGACAAACTGGCCAACTCATTTCGCTAAACACCCACTGGTGGACCAATTTTTTTTTCTGGGGGTACAAGCGGGTCTGGGCGGGGAGGCCACAAGCGCATGGTCCTCTTTGCACTGTTTTGAAGGTGAACTTTGTGAGTCATTTACAGGTCTTTGGGGGCTTTCGGATCCATGGCTGGAACCGGTTTCTAAGTTACGGTTCTGGAACCGGGTTTTCGGATCCAGGTCCGGAACCGGTTCTGAAAACCGGATCTCCGAGAGCCGGTTCATCTCGGAACCGGTTCCGCCGGAACCGGAACTTTGTGGTCATCCCTACTTAAAACGTGTCAAAAAAAAAGAAAGGAAAGGAAAACAAAAGGAAAGAATGAAAGAAAGAAAATGGCCACTCACCTCTCTTTAAAAGGCAATATTCTCGTAACCATAAGTATCTGAAAGAAATATATCATCTCAAGTAGCCACAGAAGATTTACATCTGTTTGATGAAACTCCATCTGTGAATAGCAGAATAGGACTTTGCCAACAATATGAAAAACAAGAGGCTTGAAGATTTAATGAAGGAAAAAAATAAAAAAAAGGAAAAGCGAAATATAGATTTTATTGATTTTATACAAACCGGAACTATCGGTGCAAAATAAAAAAATTGCTTCATTGTCATGACTTTACATCTTGCTATGTATTGAAAGTGAGGTGAGGAGGAAATGTCTTAGAAGTTCGTAACCGCTTTGATTCTGTTGCATACCTGGAGGCCTCATTGAGAAGGCTAGAAAGAGACCTTGGTATTCGACAAGGTTAGAAGATGAAAGAAAGCAATAAAGTCCTTTTTGGATTACGTGGCTTATTATTTGTCACAAGTTGTAGAAATGACGTCAGATTATACTAACGTAAGAATTTATTTAAATTTCACATTCATTCATGTAATATAGTCTACTTGATACTTGTTAACCAACTAGCCCGTCGGTAAGAACCGGATTTCTGACAAGATTACGCATTATGATAACATTTTCTTCTTTGTCTTTCTTTTGGTAATGGGTGTGGTCATTATTTCCTACTCGCTAACATTTTCATTACTAAAAGTTAGTTTTTTTTTTTTTTTTTTTTTTTTTTTTTTTTAGGAACTTCTGACCTATCGCGTAAGAATAAGATTCAAAATATATTATATTCACTCATGATAAAAACGATTATATCCATTGACATCATTGCATGATTCACGAATTAAAAATTTCCGACAGGCAAAGAGAAAACTAAGTCTTTTACTTCTGAAATACAATAAAATTAATAATTCAGAGGTACACTCAAGCCCAAAATTATTGTCGTATGTCCATAAATATGTTGTTGTTGGAATATAATTTGATAACGAATTCGCCCGCTATTTCTTATTATCTTAGTATGTGTATAATCGGCAAAGACATGTATGTGGCAAATTTCATGTCAAAAGAGCAATAAATAAGAACAATAAAATGTAAATAAAACTTTCTTGTCCATTTAGCAACATTTTGTTTTACTCATTCTAATTTTCGTATTTATAATTTTTTCCTATGAAATTTACCACAAATATACATTTCCCGATTACACACATAGTATCACCATTAAAAGTACCCTGCAACATCACTATCAAATTATATTCTTACAAGAAAACAAGTTATAGATATGCGACAATCATTTTGGACATGACTGTACATATCACTTCTCTGTATACGTTTAGTATGGAACATTATTGACACATTAGTGTCTTATGACGTAGATAATAGTATTTTCAACTATATTTATCCTTTATTCTTTCCGAGACAGAAATATCTTTTTGTGAGTAAAACAGTTTTGGTGTGTTTTAGAGCTCTGTGATATCTAATATATATTTTGACATCTTTAAAAGCTTTCCCACCTAAATAATACTTCATAATTCGAAGTTGATAAAGCTGAATTTTGTTCCACCGAATACGCATTTTAAAAATGTAACTAAGATTTTTATCATTTTGCACGGTAGAAAACCTGCAACATTATGGGAACTAGCTTTACGTATGTGAATAAGCTCCTATCATAGCTAATTATTTTGTTACATTTGGTGAATAAGTAGTGTATCTACGTAAAGGTATTGGTTGCAATAGAGTAATAAAATCAAAAAATAGAACCAGTTTCTCGGACCCTGAATCTACAATGAAAAGACATAACTCACTATCTCTCTCTATTTTTGTTCCATGATGATAAAGGTTGAAACTTAAAATAGTTTATTTCAAGCACTTTTGGTTTGAATAGAGGGCTAAGGGAAGAGAACAGCATATTGCTGGGACACTGAATAAACTGCAAAAGTCCACTTCTTGATGTAATTTACGGGTTTCACTTTACGGAAATTAGTATTCAAGCCGAGAATAATATAAAATTTGAACCACACTGAGAAAAATGATTGGGTTGAAACGTGACCACATGGTGTGGTTAAAAGTTTTAAACCAATTTGGGTTGTTTGGGAACGATGGGTGGTCACTTGCAACCCAACTGCATTAACTGTTGGGTCAAGAAAATGACTATATATCATTGTAGAGCATTTTAAACCAACGCTTGGTCATACCTGGTTAATGAAAAGTGTCATGATGCGTGAAACATATAGTGTAAAGGAAGCTTATTTACGTGGACAATTTTGTATTACAAGAAGTCCAACGCATGTTTGTTATTTATTGCCTATTCAGTCGAAACTGTACAGAGTTATATCTTGGCAGAGCACGATTACAATAGCAACGTTAGCTCCGGTACAAGCGGAAGACTACAGAGGAAGAAAATAGCGCCAAAAAGAAAAAAAATCATTGCATCGAAGCCACAATGCATGAATAGCAGTGCTATAATCTTTTTTCCTTATCTTATATTCTAATGTCGTAGCACATAAGAGTAACAAATGGCGAAACTGTTACGCTTCTAACTCTTGTCAGACTATTCACAAGTTTAAAAACACGATCATTGAGGTCAATTACAGAAAACATAGAACGTTATTTATTGCTTCGCACAAATGCTAAATACACTGCAAAAAGCTTTGAAATAACTACTTACTGGCAGTGAGATGAAAATATTCACAGCCAGTAAGTAGTTATTTCTGATATACTCAGAAGGCGATATACTTGGTGTTGACTTTCAAGCTGGAACTTGTTGTTCCTCTCCGTCCTCACGGGACTCAAGATACCACTGTTCCTCCGCCATCATCCGTATATCAACCAATCACCATCAATCAATTCTTGTCTTTCATCACTGTTACTCTTCAGAATATCCATCCTTTCCTTCGTCATCACATCTTACAACAGGTTCAACAGACAGCAAAAGCCATCCTTCACGTCGACTTTCAAGCCACATATTCTGGTCCTACTGTTTATTTTCACTCCGATGTGCTCCAAACAGCAGTGTGACTCTCTTCAATATCTCTCATATAAACAAACTTTCGCTGTAGCTTTCATCATGGAACTGAACTTTCTGTTTTTGAACATTCGTTTCCTATCACAACATCAACCTCTTTTTGAGTAACTACTACGGGAAGAACAAGTTACTACGTTTCTTTTAAACGAAACGTATGTGACCCCGCGCCTCCATCCACGTATCTCTGGTTATCAGTTAGTTCGACATGATAAACTTCTTCCAGCACGTCGTGCTAATGGTGGAGTCGCCATCGGATTTCCACCCAGTATTCCTTATCGCCAGCATCTATCTACTGTTCCTAATCTTCCTGAACATCTCATTCTTACGCTTTATTTTAAACATCTTTCTGTCACTGTTGCTACTCTTTATGTTCGTCCCGGATAAAATGTATTTCAATCCTGCTTTACACTGGATAATACTATGGTTTAGCCCCTCCCTTGATCATATCCTGGATCCGCCATTATTTTACAAATAATGCGCCAAGTGTCTGTGAATAAAGAATAAATATACTCAGAGAAGTTAATAAACATTTCGGGCATAAGCACATAATAAAACCTGCCTAGCGAAATTGAACAGGACTCGCAAATATTTCCGTTAAAGTTTTCAAAGTTAGCCAAGATAGCTCTATGCTTAGAAAAATAAATAAGGTACATATATATAATGAGCATACTGAGATAAAATAAAATATTGAATATGGGCCTAACGTGGAAGGGTTGTCCGATGGTATGTATCCTTGTCACCCGTCTCCACACCCATCTCACTACTTATAATTTACTCCCTCTCCATCAAGCTGGTTTCCGCCCTTCCTTTAGTATCTCAGATCAACTTCTCCGCCTCACTACTTTCATCACCAACCAGTTCAACACTTTCAAACCATCCTGTCTTCTGTTTTGTTTGATCTCGAAAAAGCTTTCGACAAGGTATGGCATCTGGGCCTTCTCTATAAAATCTTTTACTTCAATCTACCCTATTGTTACATTCGTCTTATCTATCACTTTCTAACCTGTCGCCTTACCTACATATCCATTAACAATCATCTATCTCCTCCCATTTTCCTTCACTCAGGTGTTCCACAAGGCTCGGCTTTCTCACCCCTTCTCTACCTTCTTTATGTCGCAGATTTTCCTACTCTACCCGCCAATGTCACCCTTTTTCAATATGCCGATGACACTGCCTTTCTTGCTAGAGGAAATACGAACTCTCGCCTTAATCTCTTACTCCAACCCGCCATCGATTCCTTTCTTTCTTGGTGCCACACGTAGCGACTTACCATCAATGCCACAAAAACTCCGGCGATCATATTCTTACCACCTGGCCAACGGTCCCGTGTCTATCATAACCCCGCCAACCTCCATCTTCACATTTCGCACACTCCTATTACTATCAGTAAAACAATCACCTACTTAGGCGTTATTTTTGATCAACACCTCAAATGGACTCCATACCTCAAGTATATCTGTCAAAAAGGCCTATTCTCGCCTTAATCTTCTTCGTCGCCTGACCGGTACCACGTAGGGTCTTTCTGCTACCACACTTCTGAATACCTATAAAACTTTCCTCCGACCAGTCCTCACTTATGGCTTTATTGCTTGGGTCGATGCTCCTCCCTCCTTCTACAAACGCCTTCAAATTCTGGAACGCCATGCACTCAGACTTGCTTTCCGAATCCGTCTTCCTAGCCCCACTCGTGATCTATACGCCCGTACATCATTTCCCCATATTCTCTATCATCTTGAAACTCTTCGCTTACGATACATCTCTCAGCGCTTCCAGAACCACCATCCGCTTCTCTTAGACACTATGCACTTCGACGCCACCTTCCGTAAAAAAAAAAACATTACTTCGCCATACTCCCTTATCTTTACTCTTCACTCTCTACTACTACTCCCTATCGCCAGATAGTTTTCACCTTCCTCTCGTGGCCGATTTCATCACGCATCTTGATTCATCTTTCATTTTTCCATCTACTGCACAGTAGTCCTACCGTTTTACTAGGCCTCCCACTGTCTACATCACAATCCAGAGTAGCCTTGGATCAGAAGATAACATGCATTTGTCTACTCTAACCATCTCCTTGTTGTTGTGATGTCTACCGCACCTCATTCTCATCTCATCTCATCCTAATTGAATGATTATGGTCAAAGGCCATGTGATTATGGTCAAAGGCAAATTGATGCTTCCCTCCACATTGTTTTTTGATTTTTTAAATTTATATGGAAATAAAGAAATAAATAAAATCTGGGTTCTAACCATCCACCTTTTACCCATCTCCGTTCAATTTTCCTTTCCTCCCTCATCCCTCAATAAAGGGTGTGACCCTTTGGGTGGGTGCTAGTCGTAAGCGGCTAGCAAAAAAAAAAAAAAAAAAAAAAACTTGGTGTTGAATAAAATTCCAAGTAACACGCTAAAGTGGTAATCATTTTGTACTGGGTCACCTTTGTAACCAACTGATGGTTTAACATTAACCACATATTGTGTTAGTAGTAAGGGCGACACTCTGCCTAACTTTTTGGCCCCTGGGTCCCTGCCTCAGGACCCATGGTCCCTGGCCGGGGTCAATGACCTAGGGGTACATAGGACCACCCCCTCTAAATTTTGGCAGGGGTACCATGGCCCACCCCCTAAATTTTGGCAGGGGTACATAGGACCACCCCCCTTAAATTTTGGAAATTGCCAAATCTAAAAATTTGGTATGGTAGCCTAGGACCATAGTATGTACCTCTATCAGTATTGGGTGTCTATGTCGTTCCCTTTTATGGGTAAAAAATTGCCAAAAATTTAAATTTCGGGGGTTTTTGACCTAATTTATCCCCTTTGATGAGGTGTTATTACCCTATATGGTTATATGGGCGTATACAGGGGTCCATTCCCTTTCATAAGACATGGGTATATTAATGCACCCCTTGAAAAATTTGGGAGGGGTACCTTGGCCCACCCCTTAAATTTTGGAAATTGCCAAATCTAAAAATTGGGTATAGTAGCCTAGGACCATAGTATGTACCTCTATTAGTATTGGGTGTCTATGTCGTTCCCTTTCATGAGTAAAAAATTGCCAAAAATTCAAATTTCGGAGGTTTTTGACCTAATTTATCCCCTTTGATGAGGTGTTATTACCCTATATAGTTATATGGGCGTATACAGGGGTCCATTACCTTTCGAGAGAGAGAGAGAGAGAGAAACACTGTATATTTTTACTTCCCAACTTGAAATATTAGAAAATTTTCTGGTTTCCGAAAGCTAATTGGAAAATAATAATTTGTTGCTGTCTAACTTTCCTCCACATGAATTGAATTTTATAGCTGAATGTGCTGTTAAATATAGTAGAAAATTTTCCATCAAACATCACTATACATAATATGCAAAATTGTCCGGATTATGAAAAGTGTTTTCACTTGTTTCTACATCGTGATGTTCTACTCAGGTAAACAATTGACGGACATTATTGACCTTATTGAACATATAATAATATGATTAACTCTAAGACTTAGGTATATCAGGAGAAGTATTCTTTAAATTTGGGAATGGTGATAAACAGAATTTTAACATAAGGCGCGAAATTAGAAACAATACATTGAACTTTAGTCACAGCTCATAGTCTAAGATCATTGGTGGTGATTGATTTGAAATCTGATAGCTATCCTTATTGAATCTTATGACTCATAGACGAAAGGCAATACATGCTACAACACTGGCAAAGTTATTGTTAATGCAATTTGATTGGTTGATCACTATCTTTCCTGCAATCTGATTGGTTGATCACTATCTTTCGTGCAATCTGATTGGCTGATGATTTTCAAATCTTTGCTGTATTCAGTTTTAAGTTTTGTTTAACATTTAAAAATCTTGGTTTCGTTCAACATTTTGCACTCACTGATAAATATGATCAAAACCGTTTATTTGTTAATCGAATAGTTAAAAACCGGATAAAGTTTGACGGTTAACCGTGAAACGTAAAATTTGTTTAGTTTGAAATTTTTTTGTTTGAAAATTTTTTCGTTTCCAAATTTTTTTTGTTTCAAAATTTTGTTTGAGATTTTTTCGTTTGAAATTTTTTGTTTGAAAATTTTTGTTCGAAAATTTTGTTTAAAATTTTTCGTTTCCAAATTTTTTGTTTGAAATTTTTTGTTTCAAAATTTTGTTTGAAATTTTTTTCGCTTCAAAATTTTGTTTGAATTTTTTTTTGGTTTGAAATTTTTTGTTTGAATTTTTTTTTCGTTTCAAAATTTTGTTTCAAAGATTTTTGTTTGAAATTTTTGTTTCAAAGTTTGAGTTGACATTTTTAAAAGTTTGTGCACCTATTAGTAAAGAACCGGAACTGTTTAGAACAAAAACCTTTGACAACATTGTGGTGCAATAATACACGTCAGAACCTGGGGTTGTACTTGAAATGAAAAAACACAATTCATTGAAATGGATCATTTTATTACACTCCACATACATCCATACCAGATAGTGGTTCTGGATATTGTCGATACAATGTATTTTGAACTTCTTGCACTAGTTTGTCTTTAGCATATAATTTTAATTCCAGTTGAAGTCTTTTAAGGTCTAATGCAATATCAATTGGTGGAAACTCAATGTCCATTTGATCACAAATAAACTGTTTATCAATACAGGTATGCACTAGCCGGAACTGTTAGAACTAAAACCTCTGGCAACATTGTGGTGCAATAGTACACGTCAGAACATAGGGTTGTACTTGAAATGAAAAAAACACAATTCATTGAAATGGATCATTTTATTACACTCCACATACATCCATACCAGATAGTGGTTCTGGATATTGTCGATACAATGTATTTTGAACTTCTTGCACTAGTTTGTCTTTAGCATATAATTTTAATTCCAGTTGAAGTCTTTTAAGGTCTATTGCAATATCAATTGGTGGAAACTCAATGTCCATTTGATCACAAATAAACTGTTTATCAATACAGGTATGCACCCACGAACGATGTTGACAACCATCACAATATCTAGATACATGTTGTACAATATGCATAACACATTTTTCAAAATAGTACTTTTTCAGGAATATACTGGTTTTGTTGCACACTTCCACTGCATGTTTCACACACTGAAATACGCTGATGAATTTGTTCCATTCCGTTTGTGTTAGATACACCATATTGAGAGGGACATGAAATGTACTCTTTTTACGTAACAGCACCATCTTCTCTTCGAGGACTGTACGCAGCACCACTTCATGATTTGAGCCTAATGATTTGACTATGGTCACATTTAGCTCATCATGAAAATAATCGTTCATTTGGTCGATTCGTGAACATAATATTTGCCATTCTTCACAGGTCAGTTGTACACCAAATTGTTCTGCTTTGCCCAATCGAATCACTGGTTCAAATGTTCTAGCACTTATACCAATCATCACATGTTTTGTTTGAAATATATTTATTGGATAATAGCTTGCAAAGATGAACTCTTTATCGTTAGAAGTACACATCTTTCCTCCTGTAAAGCACTTGCTCAAATGATTTCGTGGGATGACAGTGTATTGGTTGATTTATAGAACTACGGCAGACGTCATAGGAAAGGAATGTGCTGACATTTGAATTCATGATTTCATCACAGTTACTGACGTAATGCTGACCAACCAAATTCATACAACTATGTCTGATGTGCTGACGTTTGAATTCATGATTTCATCACAATTGCTGACGAATCTGGCTGTGTACTAAATTCAAGTTGATGACTTCGACCCAAGAATCCTTTGTAACATAAAGATACAGATCCAGAATTTAAGAAACGCAGCAGTTCTTCTTCTTTTGATGCTTCCATGGGTAAATATCTTGCTGGTAAAATTATATTCTTATCATTTTCAAGCTTCACTACGATTCTTAATCCAAACTTTGTAGGGATCATTTGGCTAGCTAAGATTCTATAAGGTACATTCTGTTGTAAATCAGTATTCTTGGTAAATGATTTCATCACATCACGCGTGTTTAGAAACTGCAGACAAGTAGCCATGATGATGTTATCATGAATACTAACTCGAACGATACTTATATATGCTGCAAAACTGATGACGTTGCATCATCATGTTCTGACGTGTACTATTGCACCATAATGTTGCCAGAGGCTTTTGCTTTAAACAGTTCCGGTTCTTTACTAATGAGTGCACAAACTTTTAAAAATGTCAAACAAAAATTTGAAACAAAAAATTTTCAAACAAAAATTTTCAAAGAAAAAAATTTGAAACAAAATTTTCCAAACAAAACTGTTGAAACAAAAATTTTTAAACAGAAAAAAATTTTGGAAACGAAAAATTTCAAACAAAAAATTTCAAATGAAAAAATTCAAACAAAATTTACAAACAAAAAATTTTCAAACAAAATTTTGAAACAAAAATTTCAAACGAAAAAATTTCAAACAAAATTTTGAAAAAAATTTCAAACAAAAATTTCGAAACAAAAATTTTTAAACTAAAAATATCAAACGAAAAAATGTCAAACCAAAGTTTCAAACAAAAAAATTCAAAAACTTTTTAAATGTTAAAACAAAACTGTATGCAGCAAAGATTTGAAACTCATCAACCAATCAGATTGCACGAAAGATAGTGATCAGCCAATCAGATTGCACGAAAGATAGTGAACAACCAATCAAATTGCATCAACAATAACTTTGCCAGTGTTGTAGCATATATTCCCTTAAGACTATGAGTCATAAGTTTCAATAAGGTTAGCTATGTATCCCTGTACACTACCTCATCAAGGTCAATCACGTGGTACATCGTATTGCTTACGTTTATATTTGGTCCATAGGCTGTAATAATCGAAACCAATGACGCATTCTCAAATTATCCTACAAAGTTTAAATGTACCAATATCCTGGACTCCTAATCCCATCATAGGTCAATAACTGATCACGTGATCATACTCATATTTGACAATGATTTACCCAATGAACAATTACCAATTATTGATATGACAATAAGAAATGTACCCCTCCCAAAATTTAAGATTGGTACACAAATACACCTGTGTCTTATGAAAAAGTAATAAATCCTGTAGTTATTCAATAATAAAGCCGGTCAATAACCTTTAAATTTTGAATATTTGGCCATAAGAGGAACACCAATGGGTCCTAGAAAACGTTTACCGAATTTTATCTGATAATTCCCAAATTTAAAAGGGCACATAAACATATAAAGGTAATAAACCATATAACGTGCTAAATACTTATCAAAGGGGTCAATAACCTCCGAAATTTGATTTTTGGTAGCTCTTTACCCATGAAAGGGAACGATGTGGACCATCCAAATTTATAGTGGTACATATTTGAAGACCTGTACGAAGATACCAAATGCTTATATTAAACAATTTCTAAAACTGAGTGGATGAGCCAAAATGCCCCTCCTAAAATTTAAAGGGTGCATCAATGTACCCATGTCTTATGATAGGAAATGAACCTATATACATGACCATATAACCATATACGGTAATAAGATCACATCAAACAGAATAAATTGGGCCAAAAACCAAACACGTGATACAACATATTGATTATGTTTATATTTTGGCAAATTTTTTACCCATGAAAGGGAACAAGGTGGACCACCCAAATTTATCATGATACATATTGAGGTCATGTACTATGATAGCGAATGCTTAAATTGGAAAATTTCCAAAATTTAAGGGGGTTGGTATTGGTACCCCTCCCGGGGTGCATCAATGTACCTATGTCTTATGATAAGAAATAGACCCCTATACATGACATTATAACCATATAAGGTAATAGGACCTCATCCAAGGGAATAAATTAGGTCAAAAACGAAACACGTGGTTGTACTAAAATTTGGCAATTTCGTACCCGTGAAAGGGAACGAGATGAACCACCCAAATTTATAGTAATACATGTTAGGGTCCAGTACTATAATACCAAATATATAAAATGAGCAATTTCTAAAATTTAAGGGGTGAGCCAAGGTACCCCTCCCAGAGTGCACAAATGTACCTATGTCTTATGATAGGGAATAAACCCCTATACATAACCATATAACCATATAAGGTAATAAGACTACATCAAACGGGATAAATTGGGCCAAAATACCAAACACGTGGTATAACGTATTGCTTACGTTTATATTTTGGCAATTTTGTACCCCTAAAAGGGAACGAGGTGGACCACCCAAATTTATCATAATACATATTAGGGTCTTGTACTATAATACCAAATGTTTAAATTGGGCATTTTCCAAAATTTAAGGGGTGGGCCAAGGTACCCCTCCCGGGGTGCACAAATGTACCTATATCTTATGAAAGGAAATAAACCCCTATACATAACCATATAACCATATAAGGTAATAGGACCTCATACAAGGAGATAAATTAGGTCAAAAAACCAAACACGTGGTATAACGTATTGCTTACGTTTATATTTTGGCAATTTTGTACCCCTAAAAGGGAACGAGGTGGACCACACAAATTTATCATAATACATGTTAGGGTCCAGTACTATAATACCAAATGTTGAAATTGAGCAATTTTCAAAATTTAAGGGTGGGCTAAGGTACTCCTCCCGGGGTGCACCAATATACCCATATCTTATGAAAGGGAATGGAACCCTGTATACGCCCATATAACCATATAAGGTAATAGGACCTCATCCAAGGGGATAACTTAGGTCTAAACCAAACACGTGGTACAACGTATTGCTTACGTTTATATTTTTGGCAATTGTGTACCCCTAGAAGGGAACAAGGTGGACCACCCAAATTTATCATGATACATATTAGGGTCCTGTACTATAATACCCAATGTTTAAATTGGTCAATTTCCAAAATTTAAGGGGTGGGCCAAAGTACCCCTCCCAAATTTTTCAAAAGGTGCATTAATATACCCATATGTTATGAAAGCTAATGGACCCCTGTATACGCCCATATAAACATATAGGGTAATAACACCTCATCAAAGGGGATAAATTAGGTCAAAAACCCCCGAAATTTGAATTTTTGGCAATTTTTTACACATGAAAGGGAATGACATAGACCCCCAATACTGATAGAGGTACATACTATGGTCCTAGGCTACCACACCCAATTTTTAGATTTGGCAATTTCCAAAATTTAAGGGGTGGGCCAAGGTACCCCTCCCAAATTTTTCAAGGGGTGCATTAATATACCTATGTCTTATGAAAGGGAATGGACCCCTGTATACGCCCATATAACTATATAAGGTAATAGGACCTCATCCTAGGAGATAAATTAGGCCGAAAACCAAACACGTGGTATAACGTATTGCTTACGTTTATATTTTTGGCAATTTTGTACCCCTAAAAGGGGATTAGGTGGACCACCCAAATTTATCATGATACATATTAGGGTCCTGTACTATAATACCCAATGTTTAAATTGGGCAATTTCCAAAATTTAGGTGGTGGGCCAAGATACCCCTCCCAAATTTTTCAAGGGGTGCATCAATATACCCATGTCTTATGAAAGGGAATGAACCCCTGTATACGCCCATGTAACCATATAGGGTAATAACACCTCATCAAAGGGGATAAATTAGGTCAAAAACCTCCGAAATTTGAATTTTTGGCAATTTTTTACCCATAAAAGGGAACGACATAGACCCCCAATACTGATAGAGGTACATACTGTGGTCCTAGGCTACCACACCCAATTTTTAGATTTGACAATTTCCAAAATTTAAGGGGGGTGGTCCTATGTACCCCTGCCAAAATTTAGGGGGTGGGCCAAGGTACCCCTGCCAAAATTTAGAGGGGGTGGTCCTATGTACCCCTCGGTCATTGACCCTGGGCCAAGGTCATTGACCTTTGACCTATGACGTCACAAAGGTCGGGGTCAAAGTCCAAATTTGCCTCAAGTGGGGCGATTACTACTGTGTTAAATCCCGTAATGGTTGTTAATGTGACATTTACTCTTTTAACCCATTGTTTTGTCATGTTTTAACTCTACCGTGATCAAGTTTACCCCATTGTTAGGTTATTTGCACTCCATCCCTTCTCCAAGCGACCTCATAATGTGGTCATTTCTTCCCCAATGCTTGTCCACTTTTAACTACACGTTTGGTCAAACGCATTATCGGGTTAATGCAATTTACACTTTGTTGGGTTATATTGTACACCAAGTTGGGTTAAACGTATTAACCGGTTATGCGATTTTACACCACTTGGGTCGTTTGGTTGGACTCCTGCATTTAACTACACATTGGGTTGAATTTATTTCAACCCAATTTAACTAAACGCTTTGACCCTATTTGGGTTGGAGCAGTTCTAGCCACCTGATTGGGTTAAAATATGCACCAATAGGGTTAGTATCAACCCAATCATTTTTCTCAGTGCAGTTATGGTTTTTGTAGAGTATTTTGGATTGACATTATATGTTGTCTTGAGACGATGAATCGTTTGAAAAAAATCACTATATATCACTGTTTTTCTTCTATGGCGATAAACTTTGAAACAGGAAATGACTCCTTTTAACCACTTCCGGTTTAAATAGAGGCCTAAGGGAGGGAAAATGACCTATTCTTGGAACGTTGAATCGATTATATAATAACTCATCTTGAGAGTCCTTCCGTTTTTCTCTGCTCCTATTGAAATCCCAGTGTTGAAACCGTAAGTAATAGTAAATTTGAAACATTTCTGGTTTTGATAGAGTGTAGTGCATAGTCATGATATGTTATCTTGAGACGCTGAATCGCTTACAAAAGACAGCTTCATATTATTTGTTAGCATTTTCGTTCTATGGTGATAAATGTTAGAATCGGAAATTGCAAATTGCAATCACTTGCAGTTTTCATAGAAGGTCAATGGAGCAGAAAGACCCTATTCTCGGGACGCTGAATCGATTGCAGAAAACCACATTTTCATAGTATTTAGCGTTTTTCCCCTTCGAAAATCAGTATTGAGACCGGCAGTAATAGTAAATTTTGACCACTTCCTGTTTCGGTAGAGTGTTGTGAATAATGATGATATGTTTTGTTGAGACGCTGAATCGTTTACAAAAAACCGCTTCTCGCTATCTTTCTATTTTCGTTCAATGATGATAAAGGTTGTAACCGAAAGTTCATTTGAACCAGTTATGATTTAGATAGAGTGTTGTGGACAGTCATGATATGTTGTCTTGGGTTGACGAATCGATTGAAAAAAAAAATAACTGCTTCTCGCTATTTGTTACCGTTTTGGTTCTATGGCGATAAACATTGAAACCGGAAATGACTAATTTCAAATCCTTTCGGTTTGAATAGAGAAAGTGAAACCTACATTTGGGACGCTGAATCGATTGCAAATCTCGATATATCTTACCGTTTTTACCACAGAAAATACCTGTAGCACAGACCTACGGTCGGACAGAAGGACGAACAAAGCCACTCTATAAGTCTTCTGACACGCTTGACAAACTTTGGAAGTCTAAACGTCAAACAAGTTTTCGTGATGTGGTGAGCATTCAGTAAAGTGTGTCACAAGTCAAGAAGTTTGGAAGCACTGTTATATGGTAGGGTAGGTAGGGGAAAATCGGATCACCTTTGCAGAAAACGCCAAATTGGAAGATTAATGTGCTTCTACTTAAACGAAAAGTAAAATAATAATAATAGGTGAACCTTCGTCTAATAGACTATAATAAAAAGTTTTTAAATTTTATAGCTCTTCACTTTGTAACAGATGATAGATCAGTGGGGTAAACTGGATCAGTGTTGGGGAAAATAGGATCAGAATGATTGTGCTATGCAAATGCCGCAAATAAACTTTTTCTTATAGTAAAATCGGTCGAACCGTCCCCAGGCGGCTACAAAGAAAGCGGAACACAATTGAAGGAAATGTTTCTTTGTTACATGGGAGGGATAATGGGATAATTCAACATGTCCTTCCAGTACAGGGTGGCCTGCCAGTTGACCTGCTGAAAAAGAAAGCGATGTTGCAATTTTCACAATCTTGCTTACTGATTCTTCAGTAATCTTCGCAGAAAGACAGATTTACCTAGTTTTTTCGTTACTTTTGTTTTCATTGCACCCTCCTCCTTCCGTCTCATTTAGCTTGAACGGCATAATTCTGGGTCGTTAAACTGAAATATTTCATTTAATTTGAATTCGTTGTAATGAAGAGGACAAAGAAATCGATCATTAGTTTCATGATATGTGCTTATATTACTCTTAAATATAGCAATCGTTAATATTATGTAACTTCCATAATGATAACGCTTGTACGAACCAAACATGTTAAGTGGTTCGCCCCTGTCCTTCACCCCCTCCCCCCGCAAGGCAGTGCCGCAAAAGCCCGATGAGAAAAAAATACAATCTTTCTTTGCCACTCCCAGAAATCCGTCCTTGACCGCCCCTGTCCATACTATTATACTGAATTCATTTAATGATTATTGTGTTATTATTATTATTATATAATGTATCCATCCATAATAAAAGTTTAGCGGTGGCAACAACGTATTACTTCGACACCGAACACGTGCCGTTTATGACTTATTTGGAATGTTATTTATGAGGGCGGTTAGGGTAAATTTTCTGCTTGAGTACAAAGGAAGCCGGTGGGGAACCAATAGAACGTCTCGACTATACCAAAAGCATTACACAACGTTCGTGGAATCGCGCTTTACAAGTCAGACACTGTATCCAGTCACCCACCTTTTGACTTCTGTCATGATAGTAGGACATACGGCAAAATCCACAAGCCATACTTCATTGACTGCTGTTGTATTTGATGATGCGACATTTTCCTCTTCGGCACTCTGTCTCTTTGCTTTCATTTTGTCATTAAGGGCATGAACATGTGAATCTGTCAGATGCAGAGAAGATGTAGGGTATCATCGTTTTTGCGTCTTCTTAACCGGAGAAAGTATAAGGCTTCTAATTGAATCTATGACGCTCGTAGAAGGTGTGGCTAAATTGGCTTTAGAAGAGTGAGATTCTAATGATAACGAAGGTGAACTCGAAATTACATTCACAGATTTGTGTTCTGGTATAGCTGATGGATTGAATGAATATATACCAGTAACCTCAAATCCTTTTACACCATTACCAACAGTAGCTATCACATTGAACGCCTGTTTGAAGATGCAACTAAAACTTAACTTTGATATTGTCCTTCCAGAATTTTGATGAAGTCAAGATGCTGGTTGGAAATATGCCTTTAATGGCTTAAAAACACAAACATCAAGCGTCTGTAGAACATGTGTGAGGTAGCAACAACAACACTTCTATATCATATTTTTCACACACGTCTACTACGGACAGGGATGTGTGTGAACAGTTTCCATCCATAATTAAAATAACTTTACCAGGACTTCAATGTTTGTGGAAATGTTGTACCCATTTCATGAAAGCCTCCTCATTAACCCATCCTGATTACATCATCCCGATATTTAACTTTCAGTCTCTTGCCCTTGAAAATAATAAACGGTGGAATGTAAACTCCTGGTGCTGATACACAAGTGAGTACAATTACTTCTCTCCACGTTCCAAATTTGTCAACGTCACAACATCACGAGACCCTTAGCAGCAACAATGTTGGGTGGCTTATTGTTTAACGGGAGATCCATTTCGTCTTGATTGTAAATACTCTCCGGTTTATTTTCTAATTTACACTCACGAATAAGGTTTTCGAACTGTGCATAGAACTCAGATGCCCTCTTCGGTGTTAAACCGAAACCTCTTTTCGACACGTAAATCAAACGCACAATTAAAGCTGCTTTAATGTCTGAAGGTAGCATTGGTTTACGCCCGAAATCACTCACAGGTGAATCGTAAGGAGCTACAGTTCTTCTTTGAAGAGATGTAAATAGAACACCAAACTTCTGTGACCTTCCTTACAGAATATTGTCCTTCTATATTCTATGTTTTGAAAATCTGAGACGACAGACAAAGTTTCAGAAATTCATGTATGTATAAATATATCACATGTATTACAGCATATTTAAAAAAATGAAATCTTCTGTTTAACAACCGAAAATTATGAAAGCTAAGTGCTCAAGAAGACGGACGAAATTGCGCATGAATGTTGATGAAAGATTTCGTGAAATAATAAAGTGAGAGAAAACTGGAGAATTCCGAGAAAACCCAAGAAGATTATCTCGTCCACCACGAACTCACTTGCCCTGGGATCGAACCAGGGACTCCTGGAACCAGAGGTGAATGCTCTACCACTGAGCCATAGTGTCTCCTACGATCATAGCAACATCATATAAGAGAGTTTTTTTTTTTTTTTTTTAATAAAACGATATATAGAGAGATAACTAGTTTCAATACTTCCCCAATCTTCCTATCAACATCTAATGCAAAATATAAATTCAGTGATTCGATTTACCCCAAACTGCACTTTTCTTCTTTTTTCCTTTTTTACACAATACGTTTAATAATTTTTGCACAACTTGTTGTACAGCCTAATGATACATGCATCAGACAGTGAAACAATAGCATTGAAAACAGGTCCGTATCCAGGGGGTTTAGGGTAGGGTTGCCAGATTTCTAAAATCAGAAAAGAGGACACTTTGACTTTTAAAAAAATCACTAAAAAATTACTTTTACCGAAACGTAAATTTCCTTCCAGATTATATCAAACAGCACATTTTAAAAAAGGAAAAATAATATAAAAATTAATACATTATTAAAGTAAACTAATACAAAAAGTACAACTACAAAATGATGACTCACTAGCAGGTAGCAATACTAATGATAGTTTTTTGTCCGTTTGAGCTGCTTCTATCAATGATTTGTCACTTTATAACCTATTATATATTGGGGCACACAAACATGTTTAAGATTCACCATCACTGCTATAATTCATACAGATTTGAAGTTCATCCTTCATAGTATGAACACTACGTCTATTTCTAACATCCGTCCAAGTAATTTCATTCTTTCACATTCTGCATTCGATATGGAGAAAATGTAAGATGCTACGAGTTTGAAGTTCCTCAAATTTGTAGACGAACACTTCTTAAAAATTCGTGCATACAGAGCGCGAGAGATAGCATGAGCTATGAGAAGCGGGAGGTAGGAAGAACACTGTCCGTTACGAGGGTGACAGTGGAGAGAGAGGGAAGACTTTTTGGTAGTATTTCTAACCCATGCCGATACTAACCTCGAACATAAGTAAAAACAATAGATAATAACTACTTACCGTAACATATATATTATGATAGCCTTACCTAGTTTCAGGTAGATATTTATAAAGGTTCAATGAAGTCCATACAAACTATGTCACCATCTTCGTCTTCCGTCTCATCGTCACTTTCTTTTGAGGATCACTATTCCTATGACTGTCCTCGGCTAAGTTTATCGTAATGTTTCCAGTAAGAACGTCTAACTGAGGTTCCATTTTCAAATATGCTTGTTCACATCTTCGTATCATCTCACACCTTGCCTTCCACTCTTCCGCTGTTATCATTGTAAACTTCTCTTCGGAGAGTTTCATCGTATTGGTAATGGAAAAAAATAATTCTGCTTTTTGCTTCATATTCTTTGACTGCAGCCCAAATAAACTCTATCAGGTTTAGATCAGGATGAAACGGGGACAAACAAAGAACTTAATTCAGCAAGAAGCGAATCTACTTTAAGTGCCCTAAAACGAGGTTTATTGTCTTTCATAAATTATAAAGTTCTGGTTTGTACGTATCTTCTCTAAAAGGAATATAATGTCTTACAAACCAATCGATCATTACATCTTTACGAGATGGTGTCGGTGAAGGATCTAAATAGACATTGTGATATGGTGCACTGTCTATCACAAGAAATTAATTACTTGGCAAGTTAGAAATTAGCCGCAACTTCAACCACTTTTCATAGTTTTCATAATTCATGTCCTCGTGATAATCGGGGGCGCGGTGGCTCAGTGGTGGAGCGTTCACCTCCGGTGCTTGGGGTCCCTGGCTCAATCTCAGCTCGCGCCGTGTGGACTTTGTGGTGGACAAACATCGTGCTTGTGGGTTTTCTCGGGGTTCTCCCGTTTCCTCCCACTTTCTTCATTCCACCATTTCACTCATCTCTCATAATCACCGTCTCCTTTAGCCTAACCGGCATAAGCTTGGGACGTAAAACTTTAAAGATTTCCTTTTTCCTTGTGATAATCGCCAGATTTCGTTCCAAATTTGAACATGACTAACACGTCTGTAATAAAACCATTTTCTCCGCCAGCATGCATGATTATTAAGCGTTATTCTTTAGAAATTGGTATGAGTCAACCTGTATTATTCTTATCGCACCACAGGATTGTTTTGTGTGCGATGTATGCAAGTATGTCTCATCCATGGGCGGCGATTAGGAGGGGCAAGAGGGGCAGTTGCCTGTTGCCCCGCCCCTCTGTTTGAAGTGACCCCTTAATGTATATAGTTTCATTTGGAAATGTAAAGTTTTTATGTGTAGAAAAAAATTGTGCCATGTGATATTCGCCGTTGCGTTAGTACGTATTGGTTATTTGTCTTCCCGTGGAGTTAAGAAAGCTACAGGAACTGCATTCCACAATATGCTTGTAGTATTTATTGTCTTTTATTTTCTAAGCGTAATAACATACATTTAATGGCATGTGTGGAATTGAAAATATGTTGTTCATTAATCCCCAGTTTGAATATAACTTCTACGAAACAAGCCTCATTATTCATTACTATGATTAATAATATTTATTTATTTATTTATTTATTTATTTATTTTGCAGTTTGTTATTAAATAATCTAATCATACAATTTTCTAGAGGGAATTTTAAGATGTTCATAAGCAATGAATCAAATTTCTTCTTACACTTTCGTTGTTTAAGAGTACAAAGGGCCAGTACATACTTGCGTTGTTCTTATCAATTTATTTAATACTAGCAGCGTTCACCCCGCTTCGCTGCGGTCACCCCGGAACGCAATAAACTTTGTTACTTAGATAATTTTTACTTTTTCGCTTTCAAGTGATATGATAAAAACCATAGAAGATTGCAGTAAATGTTAACATTATATCGCCTGTCATTTATGTTAACCCGCCCCGCTTCGCTGCGGTCACCCCGGAACGCAATAAACTTTGTTACTTAGATAATTTTTACTTTTTCGCTTTCAAGTGATATGATAAAAACCATAGTAGATTCCAGTAAATGTTAACATTATATTGTCTGTCATTTATGTTAACCCGCCGAGTGACACGGTCATGCGGGTTGCATATAAATACGTTTATTTTTATACCTATGATGAACTAACAAAGGATTTGTACGTTATGGACACTTGAATGGTCAATTATCTCAAGACACTGGTAATTAAAAATTAAAGTGATATGATAAAAACCATCTAGGGTCCAAATCCTAATAACCCCCCAAAAATGAAAGAAATTGGTTCAGCCGTATTAGCGTGATGAGCTAACAAAGGATTTGTGCGTTCTCTTTTATATAATAGATAATATGAGTATACGGTATTTTAGCTAAAAAAAAGAGGTAGTATCTTATTAGCTACAACCTTTCGTCAAACAAAGTGTTAGAAACAATCAGGAAAACTAACATTGATATACAAATATTCAGATTATGTCTGCCCCCCCTCCCCCCCACACTTTTAAATTCCAATCGCTTCACTGGTCTCATCCATGTAAATTATAGAGCAGTTCTGCCTTCTGTAATAGCTCGTAAATAAACCAATCTCTTTGACCGAAATTCATCTTTTTCAATAAGTATTGTTTTCAGCTTTAATCCACATAAATCCTAAGGAACGGATTATTTTCCGTAAAAACCAAGTGCTTCCATTAATATTTTTACGTAGCACTCGCAACAGTGATTTTACAGAAGATCGTTGACCGTGAACGATATGAAATTCCTTAATTGTTCGACAAATAAAGCTTCAAATCTCCAAATTCTAGTTCAATGGCAGTTAGCAACACTACTAAGGTTGCCTGTTCCTTCCAAGTGTGGTGGTTGCGGATTTCAAGGTCATAGCTCATGCTATCCCTCGCGCTCTGTACTTTTCTTCATCAGGCACAAGTTCCTGAAGATTTCCAGACGAAATTATTTCTTTCAGTAAACAATATTCATCATAGAATTCATCCATATTAAGATAATCAATTTTAGCTTTCTAACAACAGACAGCAAGGAGTCAAGTGAAAGAATTTGGTTCGTTAAATCATGGTGCTAATAACTTATTTATTCTATCTCCATTCTGACAATCATGAAACTTTGTTGACCTGTTTTATTAATTAGTCTCTAAACTCGAAAAGGTGGACAAAATAGCGTCCGGCTTGGGTACAAAGCCGCACATAAATTATTATATCCAAAAGCAGGACGGTTCGGCTAAAAGCCGGACGTCTGGTAACCCTAGTCTAGGGGGCCGGCCCCCCCTAAATTTTTACTGGTCCCCCTACAATTTTCAGGATAGGCTTGCAAATGAACTATAATATGGTCGGATCGCCCCCCTAACTTCTACCACCACCCCTACATTTTTGGGCTGGATACCGTCCTGATTGAAAACCAAATATAATTCTCACAGTTAGAAAAGGCTTATTTTGCAACAATGAAAACTTACATTTGCTAGTTTTTTGCCACTCAAAAAACACACACCCCTAAACAATGCTATCTGGAACTCTTCTGGTGACAAATCAACTGCATCTTCTGTTAGTACTAATTTCTTCTGAGAAATAGCACTACGATTCGCCCCATGACAACGTAAAGAATATTCTTTTAACGACCAGTCACAAGGATTGTTTTCGACTGATCCGATTTCCCCCACCTATACTATGGTAGATGATAAACAATCATCTCAATAATAATTAATTCGATCTACAGAGTAACTTCATCGTGATTTTGTGATTCTAACAAACGGATATTTTGTGCCTGACCCCCCCCCCCAAAAAAAGGAAGATGTTCTTTATTCTACCGTCATTAAAATAGGTGCATCTCAAAATTTGCAAAATCTTACTTCTACTTTACTCTCGAACTTTATAAATCCTCCCCGCTGGTTTGCTGGCTGGCGCGTGTTTCTTTGGTCCATGAAATCCGGGATTCGATTCCCAGGGGAAGAGCACAAAATTCTAATATCATAATCATTAGTTTCATTAAATCATCCGTCTTCATTAATCGAGAGACAATAAACTAAAGAAGATGATTTTCTCAAACTGTATGAGAAAAGCACTAGAGGGTATGGAGGCAAGAAAAGGGAGGGAGGAGGCGAAGCAAACTATAATTGATGAGCGATATGAAAACAAAAAAAAAAAAAAAATTCATATGTGAAGACGAAGAGATTAACAAAAGACCGTGGAGCATGGAAGCTTCTCAGTTGCAGCAAGTGACCTGCCAATAATGACAAAACGCCTATGACAGAATACTTTCGTAGAATCAATATGGCATACATCTTTGTGAGTTTTCCCAGTCATCTCCAGTTCTTGAAATCGTAATCGCTCAATAATGAATGAATGAATTGCCCTCTTTCCCACTTCAGAAAAATGTTTCGTAAAATTGTTGAAAAAAAATCTAAGTGTTTTATGAAACAGGGTATTATGATGAAATTATAACTTACTGCTATTGTCTGGGGTTGAAATTATTTATAACGAAGCGATGAATTCATCCCATGATATGCAATCATTTCAGCGATAATTTTCCTTTTAAAATGCTCGATTTCATTAAACATTTTCTTACAGACCCTGGAGCTAGACCTATGACATATGATTGATAGTCAAAGGCGACAAGAAAATTCATTTCATGATTTTCAGGATGTTTCACGAAGAAAAAAAAATCTGGTTTCAAGAAGTGTGTTTTCTTGAGAGGTTAAGAATTACTATTGCTTGTTGGGAATGAAATTGATGAAGAATAAAGCAAAGTAAATATAAAATAAAAAAGTAATTAATTAAGTAAAAAGAACTTATACTCTCTTCAGCAATGCTCAGTCCACTAGTTGTAACTTTGTTCGAAATTTATCTTGTATATGTTGTTACAACATATAAAAAATTTTCCTTCATCAATCGCGTAAGGTCACTGAACTTCTCGCGATTATGTCAATAATACCTGGGGTCATACTAAAAAAAAATCATCTGATCTAGGAACCAATTCTGAAAACTAGGCACCATAATAATAAAAATTCAATTTGACAGATGCCTACACATTCTGATCTTAAAGTAGTTACGTGCCAGACTCGTACATCCAGTCCCCAATGCGACCTGGTGCCCGAGATTTTTCGAGCCTGTCTGAGGCGCTAGAAATTCAACAAATATATTTTAAAGATTTTTTCTTTTATGTTTCCGAACAAACAGGTAGATCGAATATCATTTCTTTACCAAAGCTTTCCTCAAAATCCTCTTTGAAATCATTAACGCACCAACCACAATCTCATCTGACATTTTCTTCACGGTTGGGTTATTGCTATGCACTGGAATGCTAAGGACTAAAATTGTCGTGTCTGAAGTTGGCTTATCGCGTACTGACTGTTAATGTCTCGGTATGTCTCGACTGGTCAATGACTTATTGCTTATGATTTGGTAGTATTTCGACTATAAAGATTTATTCTTTACTGATCCTATTAAATTGATGAAAGAACTTATCAGAAAATAAGTACATGCTGTAATCTTTCTTTGTTGAGTATTCGCTGAAATACATAGTCGCATGAGGAGACTGGGTTTATGGATAATATCTAAACCATCCTTTGGACACCCATTTGAATGAAAGTGTAATGAAAGAAAAAAAAGAGAGAGAGAGACATTGTTTTTGAACCCCTACTGTCTTAGGATACGACCTTTAATCAAAGCTACATAAAATCTCAGCCTGACGTAGGCAGTAACTATGTTTCAAAATCCATTCAAAATGTTCAATTGTTTTTCCGTGATTCGATCACAAACAACAGGCAACATCTCTTTCGAGAAATAAATTGTGGAAAACACCCCCGTTCCTCCCCTTAAAACGTGAGTTCTCAAAAACGCTGGAACATTAACTCTTTCTCTGCGAAATTCGACTTTACTCAAACCGATAATTTTAGTCTTTGCCTGCAAAATTCGACCTTAGTTCACAATATATATTTTTGGCTATACTTCGCTGCTATATTCGACTTCAGTTACTCATTGTACACAGAATATCCCTTTGGGGATTTTATGGTACAATTTGTACCATACGCGTTTTTCATGGTACATTGCATTATTTCTCTTCTATTTGAGCTTTTTCGTACGGATTTTTTTGTTTTTTAAGTCCAGAGGCATTGTAGAAGACATTACGTATGGTTTCAGACCTTCCTGCGTCCAGACATAGGAGGTGATGACGTCATAAGTCTAAAATTTATTTTTTCATTTATTAAGCCTATGTACAATATTTTTTGGCGGGCTATTTTTGCGCGTAGAAGATTGAAATTTTGCACAAACATTCATCCAACCAAGTATTTACCAGATTTTTTTTCAGATTTGTGAGTTAAAACAGGAGGGGGAACCAGAGGGGCAAAGGGTTGAGAAAGGGATATTTTTACCCAAAAAATCCCGGTTTTCAGGATTTTTCCAGAGGAGAAAGAACTTGAAAAAAGGGATTTTTAGACCAAAAATTCCCATTTTTCGGGATTTTCCCGCCTCACATACATAATGGAGACACGTGAGTCATACCGTCTGAAAGGCAGTTCCATTCTGAACAGAATGACGGTCGAATTATTATTTTAGGGTAATTAGAAACGTCTCAGTGAATTTTTATCAAAATATACTTCTGTATAGGGTAATATGGGGCATTATCGGTATATATATTTTATGGCGGGCTTATTTTTGCCCCTAGAAGATTGACATTGTGCACAAACATTCAGTCCACCAAGTAGTATTTAACATATTTTTTTTCAGATTTCTGCGTTAAAACGGGGGGTCCAGAGGGGCTAAAAGTTGAAAAAGGGAAATTTAGACCAAAAAATCCCTTTTTCGGGAATTTCCCGCCTTAGATACATGATGGAGACATGTGAATGGTACCGCCTGAAAGGCAGTTCTATTCTGAAGAGAATGATGGGCGAAACATGACCCTAGGGTAATTAGGGATGTCTCAGGAAATTTTTTCCCTGAGATCGTAGTGTTTTGTGGTAATTTGGGGCATTGTGGGATTTCTTGGAAAAATTTCTAGCGCCCTTAGTATTAAAGATAGAAACTTGAAATTTGGCACACACATTTAGCATACCAAGTACTATTTATCAGATTTTTCTTAGATGGCTACGTTCTCACAGGGTCGTTCCAGGGGGGGGGGCCAAAGTGCGAGAAAAAAATTTTCCCTCCGAAATTTTCAGTTTGACATCATTTCTCCCGCTTCTGGTATATGGTTTGAGCATCCAAGTGGTACTATTTGAAAGCCAGCTTTATTCTGAAGAGAATGAGGTATGAACCATGATCCTAGGATAAATAGTGACGATGCAGTAGCTGCTTGACTGAAAGTCTAAAAAATAGCCCAAAAAGCCGGAATCCGGAAAGGGATATTAGTAGAAATAATGCGTTGCATTGTACTCCCAACTGGCACCGATTTCTTTGAACTAAAGTACTGAATACGAATTATTACGAAACTTTTGCTTCGCTCTGTTCGTTTGTGGTGAGACTAGCTACCGAGAACAGAAAATGTGTCAAGTTGAAATATTCACATATTATTTTTTATATATAGAAGAAAATATTGGGAGTTAAAAGAGGAAGCCCAGAATCGAGAAACACAGAAGGAACTTCTCCAGGACAAACTGAGAAAAGAAGAAGAAAAGAAAAAACCCTCATTGGTCCCAGGACCTGCCAAAAGGCAGAATACTTAATAATAATAATAATAATAATAATAATAATAATAATAATAATAATAATAATAATAATAATAATAGTGTGATCTATTAGATATCACTTATTGAGCAATAGAAAGGACTAAAATTTGGAATGCTAAGCTATTTTCTCAATTTATGCATTAAAATATAGTGTTTTAGCAGAGATTTAGAGTATTGACTGTTAGAATTTTAATTTTTTTTATTGTACACAATATTGCCCTTTGTGAATTTAAAATATCCATTACACGTTACTTTTGTTTTTATATGTGATGTGTTATATATGAGGGAGGTTCAAATGACAACCTTAAAAGAGCAATAAATGTTAGAATGTAACAATGAAAAGGAAATCTTACCTCTTATTTTTCAACGTAGTCCCCTTGATGTTCAATCCAAGTATTTTACCGTTTCGGAAGTGCATGGATACCTCGGTGGAAGAATTCTTTTGATCGAGATTGTAGCCACTCGTGCACCGAATTTTTCACCTCTTCATCACTATTGAAATGTTTGCCGCCCGTTGAGTGGTCCGAACAAATAACAGTCACTGGGAGAAAGGTCTGGTGAATAAGGTGGATGAATGAGACACTCAAATTTGATGTCATCGATAGTCTCAACGGTCAAACGAGCAGTATGCGGTCGGGCGTTTCCATGCTGTAGGAGTACTCCTGACGACAAAAGTCCTCGCCGTTTGCGCCTGATTCAAGGGCGAAGTTGATTTTTCAGCATTTTGGATACGAGACACTGATTACTCTCACTCATTTTTCCATGTACTGTTCCAAAATTATTCCATTAGAATCCCAGAAAAGTGTGAGCATGACCTTTCCTGCTGATGGTTGAGTGCGGAATTTTTTTGGTTTCGGCGAAGAGCTATGCCGCCATTCCTTGCTCGCTTTCTTGGTTTCTGGTTGATGATAGTGAACCCATGTCTCATCGCCTGTAACAATCCTGTCCAGAAATGCATCACCCTCGGCGTTGAAACGATGCAAAAGTTCTTCAAAGGCGTCGACGCGACGATCTTTCGATTCAGCGGTCAACTGACGTGGGACCCATTTTGCTGATACCTTATTGAAATGCAGAACATTATGCACAATGTGTTGAGCTGAACCAAAGTTAATCTTCATTATTGTTGCGATTTCTTTCAGAGTAATACGCCTGTTGTCCTTTACAAGCTGTTGCACTAGCGTAATGTTGTCGTCGGTCACTACGCGATGAGTCTGTCCCTGTCGAGGAGCATCTCCCACAGATATTACGCCATTTTTAAACTTCCAACACCACTCGTATACTTGCTGCACCATACTTTGCTGCCATCCTGCGACGAATTTCAATTGGATTCACACCTTCACTACTCAAAAACCGGATCACCGAACGCTGTTCTAATGCGGTGCATGTGGACAGTGCGGCGGTCATCTTGAATTTGCTCCTGTGCTGGCGCTTGTTTGACTAGACTCTTTTGCCACCTACTGAAGAAGGAGAATGCTGTTAGAAACAATATTGCCAACTTTCAAAGCAATAGCACAACATTTGAAATTTATAATAAACTTTTAAGGTTTTCATTTGATCCTTCCTCGTATAATATATTGGAGAATAAAAATACTAAACTTCGAAGTGCTACTCTAACATAAAAAGTCTTAAAACCAAATTTCAAGAAATAAAAATTTTCATTTTTGCTGGATGATTGCCTTTTCCAGGAATCACCCGAAAACTTAATTCCACAGCGAAAGAGTTAATCCTAAGAGTCAATTTTTAACAGGGAGTTTGTATCTCGAGTTCTTCCAATTTGACAAGATAGTGAGATACCAAATTTTTCGTGTAAATTTTATCCCCCGTTCCCTCCTTAGGATGCGCAGTTTAATCAAAGCAACATGACAAAGCAATGAATACGAGATAAGTGATAACTATATGCAAAAAAAATTTCTCTGGGTTCAGACGTTTTCCCGTCATTCGATCAGCTTTAAGTTTTTAATAGATTTTAGCTAAGGAACATATATTCTTATAAATTCTCTATTATCACTTCAATAAACTTTGACATTTCAAACACTTTCACACACAGCTTATAACACGTTTATTACTACAAAATTTCAATATCTTAATATGGTATATTTGTAAGTTGCACCTCAAAGAGTATAGTCTGAGAACTAAATTTGGGTAAATTAACCACTTATTATTGGGTTTGTAATTCTCAATCATGTCTAAATTTCAAAGAGTTATCAAATAGTTAAGCTGGTATAATAAGTGCATACCGTAGTTTATGGTATGAAATCGAACACAATCTTAAGCTTAACGTCTCACGAAAATGTCCTTTAGTCTAAAAGAAACGAATATTAAAGGAAAATGAATGTTCACGGGAGAATTGCTGATTCGATTGCGAGGAATAACGAATGTAACAATTGCAGTTCGCTGCAGCAAAAAGTATTCAGCCGAAGGAGCTGAAATTTAGTGTAGATAGAGACGTCTCAGGTGCTAGGTTTGAAAGAAAGCTACTGTATATAGGTTAAGGGTAGTGGTTAATAAATAACAAATATATATATATATATATATATATATATATATATATATATATATATATATATATATATATATATATTGTGGCAGAGCCAGTATTTTATTAACAAAATGTATACTTTAATGATTAATTTTATTTATTTTTGAGGATATTGGCTTTTTGTAAAATGTTAAAATTGTTTGGTGAAGGAGAATAACTGTTGTAATGTAGGTCAATGCAAGTTTGTAAAATTATATTATTTTTGCCGTCAGCAAACGAAAGTAAACAATAACACATAATTCGTAGTCTGCGAATGCAGGAAAGAAATTCGTGAAATGCGTTGGCTATAACATTCTGTAAAATGAGTTGCATTGTAACATGTTTGTGTTACAATATAATAATAATAACTAACTAACTAACTAACTAACTAACTCTATGGCCTATGGAACCCGGAGGTTCAGTGCCACGTTCACAAAAGCTCTCCACTGACTTCTATCCTTAGCTAATTGCATAATAATAATAAGTAATATAATAATATAATATGTAATAATAAAAGAAAATTAACGCGCGAGTTATAAAAGGTATAATTAATATATAAATATTTTAGTTTTAGCTAATGAATTTGTTTTTGGGAATGGCCAACCAAAACAACGAAATTAGGTAAAATAAGTAATACGTCTATGTTCATCACAGTGTTAAAATTTATTAAAATTATTGAATACGTTGGTAGATTAAGAGTATTTCGTCACAAGTCGTTTATTGAAAAAACGAGAGAAATATTGAGTATGAAGAAGAATGAAGTTTTCTAAATTTTGAGTATTTCGTCAGATTTTTATAATTTTATAGATATATATATTTTAAGTGATTGTAAATGTGATAGCTGGAACCAATTCTCGATTAGGATGGACGGCTAGTCGAGCAGCCGTTTAACAACCAAAGCTCTGCCGAATCTTAAGGAAATTTGAGATTCCATCGATTTTTATCCCTGAATCTTAACCGAGTTTTGTGTTCAGTTATCTAGTATTAGATATAATATAGCTCATCGTTGTATAAGTTAGAATAAGTTAAGTGGTTATAGATATTTTCATACACATATATACATATTTAGAATTTAAATGGCTGTACTTACCATTGTAGATACAACTTCGTAGGTAGATTATTATTATCCACATTGTTTACGTCCATTGTTTTTGTTTATTGTTATTGAAGGCATCACTATTTTTAATTTACTATTTTATTCACCACATAAGTAATAAAAGCCAGACTGAGCAAAACATACTTAGACACTAGCACTGATACTGAATTGAAGGTTACACAAACAGAACACACCACTGGAAAAGATGAACACCACAAAATGCAGAAGGGACACGTTAAGACCACGGAATCGAACGTTTTCACGATAAATCCTGGAAAACACGGAAAAACTGAATGCCCGACAGACATCAACAGGGAATATTTCTATCCCTGTGACGTCGTAGTATTGTAAAACGCAAAACTTTTAGAGAATTCACTTAAATTTTCAGTGCGTTTTCGACAACGTGTTAACATTGGATCGAGGTGACGCCCAAATGGGTGTGCCAACGGAAGTGCAGATTAACCTTGGTTAAAAACTGCTGATTTTGCGATTCCCGCTCAAAGTCGCCTACAGCGTTGCAAACGGTCTAGAGAAGAATTTTCTTCTTCATCAGTGAAAATACAGTGTTCAGTTTTTTTAAAAAATAAAGTTATCATGTGGTGTGACATATTTCAGTTATTAAAGTGTCACAAATAGTGAATATGTTATTATTATTAGTGAAAAGTTTTGTTTTTTTAAGAAATAAAGAATAAATACCACTGAAAAGGTGAAAACTAAACTTTGCTTATACTGTCAACAAGTGTCCAAGTTGGCAAGTATGGACAATGAAGCAACGGAAAGTTCCAGCCTATGACATGGCAACAGATAAAAGCTTAATTGCAAGAAACTAAAAGAGTTGAAATTAATACAAGCACAGAGTGATTATGCTCTTGTTCTGTTTTCAGTTACACTCACCAGATGGAGTGAGTGTACACTTTTTAAATGTATATTTTCTATACTGTATCTCAATTGAATGAAATGATTAAATAATCATTAAATATATATATTAAGTAAATTTTGGGTGTGGGAAATGATTTAATTGATCTATAAATATTTATTTATGTGGATATATACTCTTTATTTATTTTAGCAGTATTATGTTTCAGTTTTCATTTATTTTCACATATTTTGATATATATGTACAGGGTGTTTGTTAATTCACGATCTCCAACGAGATCTAATTTGATAGCGTAGCTACCAATTTTTCAAGAAGGGGCATGTGGCAGAGCCAGTATTTTATTAACAAAATGTATAATTTAATGATTAATTTTATTTATTTTTGAGGATATTGGCTTTTTGTAAAATGTTAAAATTGTTTGGTGAAGGAGAATAACTGTTGTAATTTAGGTCAACGCAAGTTTGTAAAATTATATTATTTTTGCCGTCAGCAAACGAAAGTAAACAATAACACATAATTGGTAGTCTGCGAATTCAGGAAAGAAATTCATGAAATGCGTTGGCTATAACATTCTGTAAAATTACGAGTTGCATTGTAACATGTTTGTGAACACAAAACACATTCACGGATATGTGGAAATTGCCTAGAATCGGGAAATCAGAGCATGCCGAGTGTTGCAGTTTTTGTTCTCGAAACAAGGAAGGACTTTTGTTTTTCCGAAAGAAAGGAGGACACACGTGCCTGACGTCAGACAACGCCACCGAATTCCGGGAGTCAAGACTGAAACAAAACCAGGGGACAGGAGGTCTCTAGGGAGAGAGAAGTACCGAGTCTTGTGAGAGAGATAGAAGTACCGAGTCTTGAGAGGAGACAGTTCCGAGCCTTAGGACGTTGTAGTACTGAGACTATTCTTCGTGTAGTACCGAGTTGTTGGAACACAACTTTGAGACTCCAGTTTTCAGTCTCAATGTGCCGATCTACAGTTAACTAACAATTGGATACCAAACATTGGATAGAAACGCCATCTCCAATGTGGACTAGTTATTGACCAGAGACGCCTGTCAGTATCGATATCAACCAGGCGATATCGACATCAACCAACCAACCCGGAGAGCATCATCAGGGATCGTCAGTCGAAGACATCATTTGAGGTATGTGTGACTTCAGATTCAGAGTTCAAATGCTCAATGCGTGGTATGCTCTGCTCGACTAGCAAAGTTTCTAAATATCCGATTATCCATAACGTTTACACTAGCAACACACTTTCATATGAGAAATATAACTGTTAGTCAATAATTGAATTCATGAGTTGTCATTCTAATTTAATCCCCAACAGAAATGTGCTTTATGCTAAACCTCTCGCATACGAAACATTAACTTGCCCACTCATTCTAGATGGTGAGTGGAAGGTGATCTGCTCAATTCAACTTTTGCATCCCCATTACTAGGGACGAATTGAGTAGGTTGTCAATATATATGGTGTTTCAAAACAACGCCGACAACGTTTGGGAGGTGATTCCTGACACCAAGATAAGACAAAAAGTATAGACCAACCTAGGTGCACAAATACCTCCTTTCGGAGTTTTAGGCTGCCGAAAACATGAGAAAATGAACTTTAAAGGTCCATATTTTCAAACCCATGGGACCTACCGTAATCGGGTCAAGACATCACTTAGGAACTAGTATGTGCCCTATCCAAATATCCAAATTTCAGAATTCTGTATTACTTCTGCAACAATTTTTGTAGAGGTAGTTGGTGAGCACTTCAAATTATATGCTCGTAGCCGAACTCCTTTTATAAAAGTTGTTGCGTGAGTACCTTAGGATTCTGAAACACGTATTTTTGGATAGGACATATATTGGTTGCTCAGTGAAGTCTTGACCCGACTACGATAGGTCACACAGTTTTGAAGCTATGGGCCTTTTAAGTTCATTTTTTTTCGTTTCCGGAAGCCTATAACCCCGAAAGGAAGTATTTGTTCAGCCAGGTTGTTGGTCTATACTTTTTGTCTTATCTTGGTGTCAGGAATCACCTCCCAAACGTTGTCTATGTTGTTTTAAAAATCCATGCGCCACATACATGCGTGATATATCAAAATGTTCTATCTTTTTTTTTTTTTTTTTTGCTGAGTTTAACTCTATATCGACTAAAGTGGATAAAACTAGTTTATGAATGGGAATGAGTTCTTCTCGGACGATTTTCTCAAAAACGACTTAACTCACTTTGTTCATTTTTCATAAATTTATAAATACCTTGACAATATTGCATAATTATACTTGAAAAGCTCTACGACGGGTAGTTTAGAGGGTAGGTTATTATGTATGGAAAGTTATTTGCGGATGCGTGTTTCAAAAAACAACTCAGTTGACTTCGTACATATTTCGTAAATAAATATGCTATTACGAGTAATTAATCGGCAATATTGCATCACTTATTTATTCTGAAAAGAGCCTACAAGGGTTAGTTTATTCTTGAAGATGAGTGTTTTTGAACGATTCTTCAAAAATGACCTAGGCGAATTTGTACATAATTCATAAATAAATAATTCACCCCGAAAAAACCTACAGACACGATGTTGTCCACCACAAATTTACTTGGATAGATATCGAATCAGGGACCCCCGCACCAGAGGTAAGCGCTCTACCATTGAGTCACCGTGCCCTCCAGCCTTTTCTTCTTGAAAAACTTAGTAGATGTTTTCCCTTATCTGACCTTTTCAAGATGGCGGACGTTTAATTAAACTGTAATCGCACTGTATTATGGGCTTCTAGCACTGCGGTGTTGCCAAATTAGGCCATAAAAGGGTTGAATTTCCCTATATTTTGCACATTTCTAATGTAAATTAGGCAACATTATAAGATATAATTTAATTAAATTTTTATGTCAAACTAATTAATTTGATATCACACTCCTATTAAAATTGATTACCCCTTTAATCAAACACGTATTAATTTATTATATCAAAGATGATTTCGTAGAATTAATTTAATCGCGTCTGATCATACACGTGACGTCATTATCTTATAGTATTGTTTAATTATATCAAATTTAATTGACCCGTTAATCAAACACCTATTAATTTATTCAATCAAAGATGATTTAGTAGAATTAATTTAATCGCGTCTGATCATACATGTGACGTTATTACCTTATAGTAGTGTTTAATTATTTACCTTATTCACATTTATTCTTGGCGCCAATAATTCGTTTTCCTGATTGGTCGTTTTCATTTGTTCATTGGCGATACTTCATATACAATATCGAAAAGATTCCGAGTTTCCGATTCCTGATTGGTTGTCTTCATTTCTTCTCTCGCGAATGCTTTATATACGATATAGAAAAGATTCCGAGTTTCCAAATTTTCATGCTTGACGGTAAACTATGATGAAATAGAATATTAGTTAATTTTAATAAATAATTTAATGAATTTGATATTATAATTTATAAAAAATAGGCAAAATATATCTTTAATGCGATAACTCATACTCTATTTTACGAATAAGAAGTATATATATTCTTTCTTTATCTTATACAGAATACACATACTTATGTTATTAATGTACGTAAATAAACTTATATAATACTATATGAAGCATATGTATTCTTCCTTTATCTTATACAGAGTAAACATACTTTGTATTAAGTACCTTATTTGTTTGTAATTGTACAGGATGTTGAAATAAAATGCAGGGATGTAAGTTTAAAAGGAAATTTATTGAAAAATTTTAAAAATTTATATATATGATAAAAAATGTATATATAATTAAAAATTTAAAAATTGTAAATATATAATAAAAAATAAAAATGTTTTTGAAAATAGATAAATAGGTATATATAAAATATTTATTTGATATATATTGATCTATCTTATATACATAAGTTTGTACTTGATTGTGAATTAACAAAATAATTTAAGATTTGAAATTTGCTATTTACAATATACATATTATGAAAAACTATTTACAATATAATATATGAAAACTATTTACAATAATATACGAATATATAATCTGGCTTAAAATACAATATACATAATATGAAAATACTATTTACAATATAAATTATTTGAAAATGAAATGAAATGAAATCTTTGAGTTTTACGTCCCACGGTTATGCCGATTAGGCTAAAGGAGACGGTGATAATGAGACATGAGTGAAATGGTGGAATGAAGAAAGTGGGAGGAAACGGGAGAACCCCGAGAAAACCCACGAGCACGGTGTTTGTCCACCACAAAGTTCACTTGGCGGGGGCTGGGATCGAACCCGGGACCCCAAGCACCAGAGGTGAACGCTCTACCACTGAGCCACTGCGCCCCCTATAAATTATATGAAAAAATATAACTTAAATCTGAAAGCGTAGATCTTAGGGTGTGAGGGGTCGTGAAAGATTTTTAAAAAATTGATAACATAACATACCCGGGAATAACATGACAGTGTATAATTGTTACGTGTTTCGTATTCATTCATACCATTATTTACATTTTCCTTATTCATTCATTTTATTTAGTTTTTATATGTTTATTTTATTACATATTAACAAGATATATACATATATTTACATCACATTTATGCACTCAAACATTCACACATTTGCCAACAATTAGGCGCGCTACCCAAAGGGTAATGTCCTGTAGTCGGTCGTGTTGTCAGGATTTAATCGACGTCTTTTCTTGGCTACCTTTTGATGAGTGTTTCAGGACGTCAAACGATGACAAATCCGTGCTAACGAGTAATCCTACCTGGGATGTTTATTGTTTTTCTGTCAATATTTCCGCAAATCAGGTTACAGAAATGCTTAAAATTAATTTCTTCGCGTGTTCTATAATCCAAAGTGATCCCCAAAATCACCGAATTTTATACACATAATCAAGCTTTCCCGTCCCAATTTCTTTCAACCAATACGCTAATTTTTTGGCCCCAGATCTATAAATTTGTCTATTTCCCAGCCATCTTTTACTTCGTCGGTTAGTTCACACAAGTAGGTCTTTAATGAAAGTGGAGATTTTTCATCACGGCGTTGTACGAACATGATACTATCAGTATCACAATACAACACCTTATCACGCCCTACACTTGTCATCAAGTCATACAATTATAACCGCGCACATGACGTAATGAACGCCGCAAGAACGTTTGATAATTTCCAAGGCTTATTCTTATTCTCCGTAATATGATACGTAAGAATAAGATGTTTATCTCCGACGGGTAATACGTTTTGTACCCCGTAATACGGTGTCCATAGATAACGCAAAAAATTTTCCGGTGTGTCAACAATTACAGATTGCGACAAGTCCGTTCTTTGCCCCATTTCTCATAAATCGAGTTGAGGAATATTTTAGCAATATACTTCAAACAAGGGTTCAATCCAATGTTATCCTCCATTAATTCTATGCCTTCATGTGCATAATAATCTGCTATATATTTTTGTTTGTCTCTTTTGGTTTGACATGAAGCAAAAAAATCCTGAAGATTCCTGCTTCATTTGGAGGAAAGAATTCACGTAGTCACGGAACAAACTACGCGCATTACGATCCTCTCAGCCGAACAGTTCGAATTCCCATACTTCAATAATTTGCACAATTTTATATCCGGCCTTTAACGCTTGATGCAGTTCTGGGGTACAACATGTGTGTGTTAAGGCACGCTCGGAGTCGCAATGCGTGCAACCATTCATACCCTCCTCCATACACGTGCGACATAAGCCAAACATAAGTCGACCGTTACACGTATATGGCAGCACCGAAAAATATAAATATTTTGGGGGCAAGATGGTACATTTCACTAACCCATTGATACTTCCCACATTTGGGAAGTCCGGCCCCTTGCATATTTTTGGTTTACCTACGGCCATCGGTTTTACGTGCCATTACCCAAGGATAAAATTATGTTACATCATAATATGCAAGTATATTCGTACAAAGCATTGCAACACTCGGTTCGACCACCATGAAAACCGTCCCTGGGTACAAGGTGATCAACAATATCGTTACATTGAGTTTTAATAAACTCTTACAAACTTTTGTCATTCTTCACCATGTGATCCCAATCGCATTCCTGCATTTCAACGAGATTAACACCTCGTTTCCTGAGATAATTAGCTTTTATGATGGTCTTTTCGTAGCGGCCTTATCAAGATTCAAGTGGCGCAACGCTGTAAAACAACGCTTACACCCGTGGAAAAAACACCCCTGAAATTCGTAAACTCTATTTGTTTTACTATCATAACCATCGACTTTATATTTACCAAAACGTCTTTTCAATCCATTCCCTGAATGTTCACTTCTATTACCTTTGGTACGTTCCAAATACCGTAACCAATACAAAGCTTTTAGACTTTGCCGGTAATGGTGATAGAACCCATAAGGCGAAATAATTGGAATGACCTCATTTGGTAAATATAAAGACTGATAAGTTAGAATTGCCAAACTTGCAATTATAGGGGAGGAGATAAAACACTGGATACCATTCATTTTCTCCTCGATTAAATTCGAAAACTTTGTAGTGCCCTTTCTTTCACCGTTCTGGTACGGCACAGGCAATCCCACAATAAGTGTTATGGTTAACATTAGAGCATCGGACTTCCAAGAGCTGATTCGTTGCCAACGTAGGACAGGCTAACAAGGAAGGAAACAGGACCTTAGCACATCAGGAATAAATACGCAATGCATTCCATAAGATGACAATGAAAATCGAATACAAGTATCGAATATTGACCTGCTTTTATTATCATTAATGTATATAGTACACAAACAGTTGTCCTATCATCACCTCGGTATAGTCAAGACGTTATGCCAATACAATTATATGTAAACATTCATATATCTCCAAAGTTATCCCCATTAACATCTAGGTTACTTAATAGCATTCCTGTTCTAGATCTGACTCATCCCAATGCACATAATTAATATTTATTCATTGTACATCATCAATTAATTCTTCAAATTGTCGCATTTTCATCATATATACTGTATATATCAATAAATATTTATATTATATTTATACTAACAGCAGAAGGATGATCACTTAATTACAGGAAGCAAACTGAATCATTTGAGACAGCTAAAACATACACATATAATAACCGATTAAACAAGTATGAATGTTTATAGGCATCTGTTGTCAACTTTGTGATGAACTTAGCAATACATATACCTTATTCTTCCTGATGCAAAAGACGTTATTTATAAACAGGAGAGAGAAGATAATCCAGTTACGGAATCCTCATGGATTCCGGCCTATTAGATCTAGTATGACATATTTAAGTTTTCTTTCTTCTGAACATTATTATATACACACAGCTATTTCAATTTCAATCACTAATAATATAAAAACAGCAGAAATCTCAATTCAACAGAAGGAAAAAGAAGACAACTGGCTATAATTTCTCGGCCATTAACGCCAGTACGCCGGTGGCGCAGATTAATTATAATACAACATTAACTTATACAACGAAATAACAGAAATAATAGCATAAATGCAATATTAATGAAACTAATAAACTTTTGATGTTGGTAAGGATAAAAATAAGGGCATATAAAGAGAAAAATAATCTTATTCTGTAATGGATATCAAACCGGTCCATTACAGTTTGCCCCGTCTTCAAATAAAAAAATATATACAAATATATTTATTTAATTGTCTAGTGCAAGGTACTTCCGGGAACACTCAAATCACATCACAGAACATATACACAATAAACAATAATAGAGACAAGAAACGAGTGAGAAAATTTACATGAATTAGGTTTCATTCACTTTTAATTTTCTTTCGGGATTTCCAATTCATCTCTTCTTTTCCTTTCTTTAATTTCCGTTGGTCAATCTTCCGTTTCATCTTAAACCATACTCTTGCAGTTACTCTTCTGATTTTCTTTCGTTTCTTCTTTCTATGATGGTTCTTCTTTTCTTCTCCGAGCTTCCGTTTCCATGTGCTCGGTTTCCTTATGTATTTCCAAGTCCAAATATGACTATTCAAGGTTTTCTCCAGATTACGGATCATTCTAATTTCATATACTTTTCTTCTCTTCTTTCGATGCACATTCAGGATCATTTCTTTCACTTTCTTTCCGTTGTTCTTCTTCCTAGTTTTGTAATTCATACAATTATTTGAAGTAGCCCTGTGTATCAATCCTTCTTTAATTTCGCTTTCAGCCTTAAGGTAATCGAAGTCTTCATCCTGTGACCCTTTCCATAGCTTTCGTACTCTTCTTACACTATTTGACACACATTTATTTTCTTTATTTTCTCCGAGCACTATTTTCTCTTGCAGGGTCTTAGTTCGCTTCCACCGTTGATTACTCTCATCATCATTCTTGTCAGATTCTGGCGAATAATCAGAGTTTGATGGTTCTTTCTTAAGCCTCCGATACTTATATTCCCTACTACGCTTGTGAACGGATTCTGAAAGCTTTTCATTCTGTTCTTGTAGCTTGGAGTTATCTGCTTCCAAAGGCTCAAAATCGACATTCTGTGGTGTACTCTTGAATAGCACATCCCTAAGAGCTTGAACTTCCTTCTTCTCTCGGTCTAGTTCCTCTTCTTTTTGTTTCAAACTCACTTCAAACTGTGACAACAACTGGCCACGATTTGTCTTTAATGAATCCATTTCCGTTTCCTTCAAATCTAAAGCCTCCTTCAGACTGTCTATTTCCGTTTTGAGACTATAATTCTCGTCTCCAAGACTATCAAATTCTTGGCTTATAGTCTTTACGTACCTTTCATTATTCTCACATGCTTTAAACTGTATTTGCAGCTTCTCAATTTCAGCATCTTTTTCCTTTATAGCAATAAAATTATCACGTATAACAGCTTCGGCACGATTCAATTTTTCAGAATACATATTAATCTTTGCATTCCTTTCTTCTTTTTCTTTTGATTTTTGAGAAAGCATTTCCTTCAGTGCACGTTGTAATGAAATTATCTCCTTTTCATTCTCAGACATTTCTTTATGTATCGTATTTTCCTTTTCGTGCAACGTCTTTCGTAACTCCTTAACTTCCGCATGCAAATTTTCTTGAAGCTGCTGATTCTTTTAAAACTGTTTTCTATGTTCTTCTAAATTATTTTCAAGGCTCTGAATCTTTTCATCCTTTTCTTGCACAAGGGATTCCAACTTTTTCATTCGTGTTAGCAAAGATTCAGTCTCACACTTGTGCTGTAAGTCCATGTTGTAGTTAGCTTCTTCGAGAGCTTTACTCCATTTTTCCAGAGTGATTTCATGTGCACATAATGTTTCAATCTTTTGTTCATAATTATTCACTGACGACAATAACTCATTCACTCTATCTGTACACATTTCAGTTTTACGTTTTAGTTTATTGTATTCTGCATATTCGACTTCGAGAAGTCGCTGGTGTTCACATAATTTTTCACTAAGCATACTAAGTTCACTCTCTTTAGCACCAATAATACTTTTATAATCCGCTACACGCTCCTCATAAAATCTAATTTGATCCAACAAAGCTTGATGAGCATTTGTTGCTTTTGCTAATTTTGATTCCAGCTCCGTCACTTTATCATTAAGAGTGGAACACTTACACGCTTGAGTCCGTTCTTCAAGAGCTTTAATAGTTTTCACCTTTTCGGCTATTTCTTTGTCCTTTTGTTTTAACTTGTTCATGAGAGAACATTAGTCTGTTTCCGTATTACTCGTTCTTTTCTTCATCTCTTCAAACTTTGTTTTCTGTTCATCCAGAGAGAATAAACAGTCTTGAAGCTTCTGTTGTAAACGATTATTCTCTTCGCGAAGACACTTCATCTCGTTCAGTTGAGAACTCGTTTCAGTTTTGATGTTCTCTTTCATTTCATCCAAAGCGTTAACATACACAGCTGCCTTGTGAGTATTTGGTGGCTGTGGTTCTTTCCTTGTGGCTTCTATATTCTGGCGTGATGCCTCTTCTCGCAAGCTAGATACCTTCTTCTGTTTACTTCGGCAACGGTCGCAAATCCAAGTTTCTCCAGTAAAACTCATTTGTACACAGCTTTCAAATGTCATGTTAATACACCTAAAGTGATAGTAGCATTTACATTTTTCACATATAATTGAAGCCACTATTTTGCGTCCTTCCTTAGGTGATACTTTCCTTTTTATACAGCAGGCATATTGCCAATCCTCGCCTAAGGCTTCCTTTTCACTATTTTCTTCTATCATTTTCATATTGTCCAAAATCCAGTGATTCATCCGCATCTGGCCATCTTCTCATGTATGTATCCTCTCATGTTTCTCTTCTTGTTACCTACTCACCACGTCGTGCTTCAGTAAAACCAGACTTTACTGTGTCCTGGAAAAACGGTCGCCAATTTTGTAGTGCCCTTTCTTTCACCGTTCTAGTACGGCACAGGCAATCCCACAATAAGTGTTATGGTTAACATTAGAGCATCGGACTTCCAAGAGCTGATTCGTTGCCAACGTAGGACAGGCTAACAAGGAAGGAAACAGGACCTTAGCACATCAGGAATAAATACGCAATGCATTCCATAAGATGACAATGAAAATCGAATACAAGTATCGAATATTGACCTGCTTTTATTATCATTAATGTATATAGTACACAAACAGTTGTCCTATCATCACCTCGGTATAGTCAAGACGTTATGCCAATACAATTATATGTAAACATTCATATATCTCCAAAGTTATCCCCATTAACATCTAGGTTACTTAATAGCATTCCTGTTCTAGATCTGACTCATCCCAATGCACATAATTAATATTTATTCATTGTACATCATCAATTAATTCTTCAAATTGTCGCATTTTCATCATATATACTGTATATATCAATAAATATTTATATTATATTTATACTAACAGCAGAAGGATGATCACTTAATTACAGGAAGCAAACTGAATCATTTGAGACAGCTAAAACATACACATATAATAACCGATTAAACAAGTATGAATGTGTATAGGCATCTGTTGTCAACTTTGTGATGAACTTAGCAATACATATACCTTATTCTTCCTGATGCAAAAGACGTTATTTATAAACAGGAGAGAGAAGATAATCCAGTTACGGAATCCTCATGGATTCCGGCCTATTAGATCTAGTATGACATATTTAAGTTTTCTTTCTTCTGAACATTATTATATACACACAGCTATTTCAATTTCAATCACTAATAATATAAAAACAGCAGAAATCTCAATTCAACAGAAGGAAAAAGAAGACAACTGGCTATAATTTCTCGGCCATTAACGCCAGTACGCCGGTGGCGCAGATTAATTATAATACAACATTAACTTATACAACGAAATAACAGAAATAATAGCATAAATGCAATATTAATGAAACTAATAAACTTTTGATGTTGGTAAGGATAAAAATAAGGGCATATAAAGAGAAAAATAATCTTATTCTGTAATGGATATCAAACCGGTCCATTACAACTTTATCACAGCCTCGGCAAGAATCTTAACATCTTTCCTACAGTATTCCATCATCTCGTACTGGATATCATTCTCCTCACCGCTTAAAGCACGTTCTTGCTGCCAGGTGATTAACTGTCCACGTTCTTTTGGGCTGAGACTGTCTGCATCAAAATACACTAAAGACGGAATCTTGCCTACATAACTTTGATTTTCGGATGTATTGAACAAATATGGGAAATATCCCTTCCGCAAATTGCCAGACAAACCTAACGTATCCGGGAACCAGGACAGTTTAACTCCCATATACAAATATGGATCACGAAAATAGATCTTATTATCAAGTCTAATTTCTACAATTTATTGGCCCATCATTATTACATCTGGTACAAGATCATGTTCTCTCAATACAAATCATGTTCCCTCAATACAAATTAAGGTTCTTGCACAGAACTGCATGTCATAGTTACTTCCATTATGAGAAAGTACTATGATCTTTTTGAACATTGGCCGACCTATTAGCACGTGACTAATAAGTCCGTCAAGATTCTGGAAATCAAACTTACGAAATCCATTTTTCTCTATACACAAAGCATGGATCATCCAACATTGTGTCTTTTCATTTATGGCAAATATCAATACAGTTCACGAAATTCACGCAATGTTCTAGTTCTCCCCGTTCATTCTTGGGTAATAACATCGTCTCTACGTCAAACACGATGTACAAAAAGGTGTCGACATGCCCAACTTTGGAAGCCTGAACAAAACAAATATGGTCACCATCCACATGCATGTATCATGATTTGCAGAAATGTTCACTACATTTGTGTTCAGACTTCCTGTTTCGTATATCGAACATAGCACCATAATCGGAACAAACTTTCTTTAGTTCACACATTGTTTTGCCGCATGTAATTACGGTTTTATGATTGGCAAAAACTCATGCGAAGGAAACAATCGTAAACAATCATGCCACTCGCATTTAATACTGCCATCACAAAGCTCATGATACTTCTCGCACACAAGACACTTATATTCACACTTTTGATATTGTATATTATTATACCCTCGCAGACAATTGTAAAAATATCTTTTTTGTCCAGAAGGGTGTTAATATTAGTGATTAGTTCATAATGCCCTTCTGTGTACAATATTAAGATTTGTTTTTTTCCATGAAATCCCGGATATATTATATTATACTCCCGAGTCATTTTGTTCTCATAGATCACAATTTGATATTCGGGGGTTAGTTTGTTTTGGAATTTTTTGCATCTGTAATAGTACAACAACTTTGATGTTCAATGGTAACATCAGCATCATCGCACAAATCCTTGGCCTGCTTCAACAATCGCTCAGGATAATTCTTTGCCCTAGCCTTCCCGAGGATAATAGCGTTAGGAGAACAATAGATATTTTCCATCGGGATGGTACACTTTTCAAAAAGCGTGGTATAATCCTCATATTTGTCCGATCCATGTGCTCGATCCCTCCCCTTGCATGGATCAGCAATGTGGATCTTAAAATCCACCTTCTTCCCAAATAGAAAATGTTCATTACTATTTAAGATAGTTTGACGGTATAGAACAGTATATCGGGGTTCAATTCCTTTTTTGGATGCCATGTCATGTATACCGGTTTGTTTAATTTAGACGCAGAACTTTCAATAGTAATACCGATACACATATCATCATCGACGTCATTTAGCATATGCTCTTGTACAAATTCGAATAATGAGCGAATATATGCTTGTGGGTCATCGATACCAGTAGTACGGATACGCTCAATGGTAACTTCCTTCCCACGCAGACAAAAATAATTATAGTGCTTTTAATTCCGTTTGCCTACCTCATACAATGTGGGTTCCAATGTAGAACTTGTACTATGTTCTGGTGAAGAACTTGTACTAGCCCCCAGAAGAACACCCAATAACAAGTCGGAATCATCAGCAGTTAAGCCCGTAGTCTTCCCTGCAGACGAAAATTCCCTAAATTTTTCACGCGCTGCTTCCAGGATATTGAATTCACGAAAGAAGACTACAGGATACAGATCAACAATATCTTTTGCGGACTTACAACTCTTCAATACAATAGCCGGTACACAGCGAAAATGCAAGAACACCGCCTGCAGTAACTTTGCATATGATACAGTGTTTACCCTCACACCCGTAGCATGGCATTGCGTCGGCACTTCCCACGTAAAAACACTTCTTCTGCATTATCCTAGCACCGTGCTTCCTGGGCCGCCAACACAGTGGAAATAACATTGCGCCTTTCCATTGTTCAGTCTTCAAGCACTGTTTAAATAAAATACGTACTTTTAGTTTTCTTTAGAACTTTTCTAGATATTCTTACACAACTTTGCGCTAATGATACAATTTAAAGTTTTCGTGCTTCAAACCAGCAACTTAATTTTTCAATTTACCGAAGATACTGTTAAACTTTATCGGCAAATCCTTCATTCCGTTCCGCAACTAACAATTTACAATGTCCCTTAATAAAACGTTGATCACAAAGCGGAGAGTACAATCAGGAACGCCTTTATAGTACAAATTCTGCTATACTGACCGCTGCGCAATTTTCCCCGTCTTATATAGACGCAGATATTATAAATTCCAAGAATTCCACACGAAGTTTGCCGAAGATTGCCGATACTTTCTAAAATAGCAATCCTATACTATCACTGTTTATCGCAAATATGATTAAATGTTTATCGACAAATCCTACAATAGTTCCCGATAACTGTAACTCCATAAGTTTTTCAGTTTACCAAACCGGAAAATCCACTCACAGTTTCCGATAGCACTAAATGACAAAGCCCCATAATTTTTTATCTGTTTTGCAATCCCAACACACAACATATAAACAGGTACGTCTTTACTGCAGCAGTCCTTCTTCTATATTGAACCGCCGAAGCTTGCTGCGCGCTATTTATACTTTTGGAAAATGTAATCTCCCACCAAAATGCACTTAGTCGTTGAAACCTCGTACCGTCGGATTAAATCATATATCAACGAAAATATTTTTCTAAACTAATTACTAATAATACTATTTCACAAACATGTATTATTTAAAGTATATTAAATTGCGGTGATTTCATTCTACATACTTGAAGGTTTCCGAAATTAGCCGAATGCTTCCGAACATTTAATTTTTACTGACAATATTATTTTCATATTTGAAAATGAACATCTATGATGTGAACATTCCAAAAGAACAAAAATCACTCAAAATAACATTAGCAATAGGAATAACAAAGTATTAGTAAACAGAAACACAATTTAATAAAAATACAATAGTAAACAAAAATAACAGAGATGAAATACGTTAGCGAAAAACAAATAAGAAAAAAGTTAGAAAAAAGGTTAGAACGGCTTGTGAGCATCAGAACTTTATTAGACAAAATAATATACAAAAAGCAGAGATTAAAAGAATATAGTTAATTAATCGAAATAGAAAAATGTAAAGTTAGGTTAGGAAGAAAAATATTTAATTAAGCCAGATAGAATAGAAATAGCAGATTTTAAAAGATACTTAGTTAACGCAGTTTTATTCAACAAAAATTAGCAAAAGATAACATCCAGATAGTTCCATCATTACAAATCATAGTTAAAGAAAAATTGCAACCAACAAAAGCATAACACAACAAAGAAACTTATAGAATATTAATAGTATAGAAAATTGCAATTAAATGAACTTAAAACCAAATAAGAAGGAAGGTTAGGAAAAGCATAATTAAAAACAAATCATTTATCAGTTAACAACTATTTTTAACAACTAATTTTTATTACGTTCACACATAGTGTTCTGAATTTGCAAAAGCAAATGATCCAACTTTAAATAAATGAAAGAATAAATAAGCTGAACTTCCGTAGCAAACGAAATATTTATTGGATCACACTGTAAGTGTTTTTATGAGCTCCCATAGGAAGCATACCAATTAAAATTATAAAAATAGCAATGAAGAAATCGATAATCAAACAAAAGAAATATACACATTAAATATTTTTGATAATATATTTCTTATGATACAATTTTTAAATGTTGTTTTATTGTATGTAAATTTTGTAATGCATGATTTATTTGCTACAAAAATGTTGTTCACTACTAAATTTTAGTTCATGAAATATATGTTAATTTTATTTTTATCTTCTACTTTGATAGTCATTTATATTCTGACTGATAAATTTAGGAATGTCTTGCATTAGTAAAGCTTTTCATATTTCAAATTAACTTGTGCCGATACTTTGAAATTGTTATACGTATAAAGAATGTATTTACTATACAAAATTAAAAATGCAAGTTTAAAAAGGAAAAGGTAATTTTCAAAATTAAAAATGCAACTTGCCAAAATGAAAATATAATTTTCAAAATTAAAAATGCAAGTTTAAAAACGAAAATGTGATTTTCAAAAACAAAGTGCAGAAATGTAAACGAAAATTGCAACTTGCCAAAATGTAAATGTAATTTTCAAAATTTAAAAAGGCAAATTGCCAAAATAAAAAGTGTAAGTTACAAAATAAAAATACAAGTTTAAAAACAAAATGTAATGTTCAAAATAAGAATGAAAGCTTAAAAATGAAAATGCAATTTTCAGAATTAAAAAAATACTACTTGCCAAAACGAAAATGTAATTTTCAAAATTAAAAAAATGCAACTTGCCAAATGAAAATGTAATTTTGAAAATAAAAATACAAGTTTAAATGCGAAAATGCAATTTGTAAAACTAAATTCAAAAACGATAATTAAAATGTAAAATGAAAAATTTAATTTTCAAAATAAAATGCAAGTTTAAAAATGAAAATGTATTTTTCCAAATTAATAATGCAGAAGCGTAAACTAAAAAAATGTAAGAAGCAAAGTGAAAATGTAATTATCAAAATTAAAAAATTCAACTTGCCAAAATGAAAATGTAATTTTAAAATTGAAAATGCAAGTTTAAAAAATGAAAATGCAGTTTGTAAACAAACTGCAGAATGTGAAGTTAAAAATGCAATTTGCGAAATTAAAAGTAGGTTTGAAAAAATAAAAAATAGTTTGAAAAATTAAAAGTCGTATTTATGCACACGTTCATGTAACTATGTTAATTGCAAAATTCAATTCTTCATACTTATGTTATTTTTTGTATAGTTAAACTTCTTAGTTATTCTTTATATTTCTTTTTCATTAAAATCAGGTTTCTTACCTAATTCATCTATGTAAGTAATAAAATATTTTTATTTCTGTTTACTGACAAAGTTTAAACTTAAAGTAAGAAAAAATGTATGAACACTTGCCGCCGCTGAGTAGACACTTCTTGCTTTCACAGTCGTGTATCAGTTGCTGATGAAACACTTGAATGTTGTAATAATAAAGAAAGACAATATTACTTCACAAGGAAATTATACTTCAGTATAAAATATTTTTAAAAATTTGTATTACCAAACTATATGTTAGAAATTAATTCGCACATAATGAAAGTATATGACTCATGCATTTAACTGTTGGATGCTACAAAAATTTAAATGGTGTTAACAAAACTGCATAGTGAAAGTTATTTAAAAGTGACAAAACTTGAAATGAGAACAAAACTAAATTTTTAAGTGGTGTTAACAAAAAAACTGCATGCTGAAAAAACGTGTATATTGTAAACAAAAAATAAATTCAAAGAAAAGATGCATGCTAGAAAAAACAAGCAGGAACACAAAACTGTGTATGTTGTAAATGGAAACGTTACAAAGTTTGTTACGCAAATCAAAACGCATGCTGTCAAAAATAACTGATGCGAAAAAGTAACTTTTAAAATTAATCTGCATGCTACAAAGTTTGTTACAAAAAACGCATGCTCTCAAAAAATAACTGATGCAAAAAATAATTCTTACAAAAAGTAATCTGCGTGCTACAAACTTAGTTTCAAAAATAATGTATTTGAAAAAAACAACTTATTCAGATATAAAGTAAAATGTGTGCTATGAAAACTTTATTACGGAAGTCGTCAATGATACTTTACTTCTGTGAACTTTGATACTTAGGAATTCTGAATTCTGTTGCAACTTCTACTTAGTAGCTGCTTGCATTGAAGGAATCTCCAATTAACTGTATTGCAGTTCTGAAAGAAAGAAAACATTACAAACACTTGTAATTTATTTTCCTAATCATTTTTATATGAACGTTTGTTACACAAACTCCTAAGAGCAGCTATTTTGCGATCATATTAAAATTCTTTAAGAAGCTCTTAAGAGCAGCTATGCTACAAATATTTGCCAATTTCGCTTCTTATGGAAGCTCATTTTATTTATTGGCTTGTATGCAGAGTATACTCTTTGTTAGAAAACCCTGCAAATCTACAAATATTTTAATCAAACTAACCTAACTGAAGTTAACCTTTTTTCTATTTGTACATTGTTTTTAAATGTTCCTTTCTTAGATGTTTGACTATTTCTACCTGTCTTTAAATGTTGCTTTCTTATTTTTATTATTTCGTAATATTTTAAAAATATTACTCGCTGTTAACTTTACTTCGATCGATTCTTCCTGGAATCAAATAAGTGCTGCTATGGTGGGAACATTCAAAAAATTTCTTCTTATAGAAGCTCTGCTTATGTATTCTATCGTTTCGGTTGGAAACTCGTTAATTTTTTTGTGTGTCTACTAAAAAAACTCGATGAACAATCTCTGATTGTGTTTGTACTTTAAAAATGCTAAGAAATATACCTTTGGTAGAAATCCACAGAAAATATCCTGTTCCTATAATAATTCTGGTAGTACACCAGGAATAATGATACTTCCACAAAGGAATCCTAAAATATAACAATATCTGTTAGTACGATATTTCACATGTTATTGTAAGAATATCTATGTAGTATACAATATGTATATTTATATTATAGATTATCTTATAGGGTAGTATACAATATGTTGCCATATGTACAGGGTTCATTATTAAAGTAATGAGCATTGCTTTAGCAAAACTGTTTTATTGTTCCGATTGTTACAAATCTTTAAAATTCCTCAAAATACGCTCCTTCTGCATCGATACACTTCTGCAGACCTGTTTTCCACACCTAAAAAGCGTCTTTAAAGTCCTCGGCTGGAATGTCTTTTAAAAACCTTGTAACATGGGCTTGAATGTTCTGCACCGAGTCCCAATGTTTTCCTTTGAGGTGTCTCCTCAAACGGGGAAACAAAAGTCACTAGGAGCCAGGTCAGGACTATAGGGGTAGGGACTACTGGGGTTCTGCTCCGGGCCAGGAAGTCGACGACGGTGAAGGTGGTATGACTTGGTGCTTTGTCGTGGTGGAGTTTCATTGAGTCTTTGATGTCACTTCGAACTCGGGCGACCCTGCGTTTCAGTCTCTTGAGCACTTCTAGATAAGCACTTCTAGAACCCTGCGTTGACTGGTTGTCCTGGTGGCACAACTCGAAATGGATAATTCCTTGAACATCGAAGAAGACAATGAGCATGGTTTTGGTTCGGGATTTGCTCATGCACTGCATTTTGGGGCGGGGGAGGATGAGGTGTGCACTCTGCCTTTTGGATTCTGGATCGTATTCAAACATCCAGGATTCGTCTCCAGCTACGACCGAGTCTAAAAAGTCCGGATCTTTTCACACAATGCCAACAACTACTTGCAGCACAAAGCTCGAAGTTCTTTTTGTTCCTTCAACACCTTCGGCACAAGCTTCGCACAGACCTTTCGCATTTGCAGGTCCTCGGTCACTATTCCATGTACCACAAATATTGACATGTTTAGAGTGTCCTCGATTTGTTGAATGCTCACATGCCGGTGTGAGCGCAACACTTCACGCAGTTAACGTTTTCGTCGGTCCTGGCCGTTGTTTGGCGTCCAGAACGGGGCTCGTCGGCGACCTCCTCCCGACCCTCCTTGAACGACTGGTGCCCTTTTCCGACCTGGGATCTTGACAAACACTGCTGCTTGTAGGCTTCTTTTAGCATCTGGTAAGTTTCCGTTGCATTCTTACCCAATTCGACGCAAAATTTTATGGCGTAGCGTTGTCCGAGCGAACCCTCCATCTGGCCGTATTAAAACTTGTAAAAGCGTGCTTCACGCGGTTCGACATCCACACGCTGTCACTGCTCGCAGCAGACTGACTCCGAGCGCGTTTGGAAGGACAGATCATCCACTACTTTTTCCGCACCAGCAGCGCGCGCTGCGGTGGGTTGTTGAGTCAGGGTAGCAAGATACTCATTATTTTCATAATGAACCCTGTACGTTCTTGAAATATAGAATATGTCTAATACCCATATATAAGTTAAAGGAATGGTGAGATTACTAAGATTATATTGAGTGCATCTAAAAGTATATTTCTGAAGTAACTATAAGAATGTAACTTACATTTGGTTCTATAGAAGAAGAGGTTAGAATGAAGTAGCTTGTTTCATATATAACTGTAATAAGGTAGATTGTACTTTCAAATAGGAACACTACAGGAGTAATGGGATACTAGGCTAGGAAAAACAGTAGGGCAGGAGCGAAACAAACGGTCAATAAAGTATATGTGAGTAGGCACAAGAGATGTTAATGGAATTTTTGTAAGTTCACACTCTACGAATGTTCTAATGAGAGCTAAAGGAAACATTCATAGAAGTTTAGGAAAACATGGTTAGAGTACAAAACAATACTAAGAGAAAAATTAGAAGCAGTCATACATACATAAGAAGGAAACTTCAGTTATACACACAAACAAAAGCACGCATAAAGACAGATGACAAAAAACATAAGAAAGAAACTTGAGTTATACACGAAAAACAAAAAATAGCGAAGAAAATAAGTTACAAGCACAGGCAAGAACATAAAAGGCATAGGATAGACCGAGAAAAACGATAGTCAATAGCAAATAGTATAAGAAACCAGGCACAGAAGATACTAATAGAATAGAGTAGCAGGCAACCATCTTAAGAAATAGCAGTAGCCATTGTACGTTAGAAAGCCATGTAAGGCGGATACTAAACAGAATAGAATAGCAGGCAAGCATCTTAAAAAACATATCATGCCAACACAATAAAGAACACATACGCCAGTGTTAAATTGAAGACATCTACAAAGAGACGCACAATTGGAAATTCTAAGAGGCATCTAATAATAGAATTGATAACAGACATATAATAGCAAACAAGAGGACAACAAGCAAGAAAATTTTCAAATAGCTTAAGCTTAGTTCAGGATTTTAGGATAGGAACATAAACTCGAGTATGCGATAGTTAATAGCACCACACTCCTTTAGCATTAATTAAGAAGTAGCAAACTAATTATTTAGCAATATTTACAAGTAAAAAGCAGAGCCGGAGCTTAGGTTTATTCATTATCATTAGAAAAACTTATACAAACATTTAAACCTTAGCTACGGACAAGATCTTAAAACGTTTAAATTAATTCAAACTAAATTATTCAGTTCATTATGATAATATCGTATCGGCGCTTAATAATTATCGTAGGTCATCGCCGTTTGACGACCGAGGCAAAGCGCAAATACGTTAGATTACATTCAGTTCACATTAGGAAGTAGGGTAGAATAACAACAGGAATAGAAGTGGTGAATTATAATTAGCAAAGTAAAACAGGAAATCACATGATACGAAAGACATAAGAAAAACATTTACCGGCTTATACCAGGGAGACAATGAAGGACAGATATATTACTTAACAAGTAAAGGTGGGTTATGCCAAATTAAGAAAATAAGTTACAAATCAGATAAAGCTATATAGTGCTAATCAAAAGAGAAGCAGAAATATGTTAGCTAAAGCATTGTTGGAAGGAGACCAAAGAAACAGCGGGCATAAATATCGAGACATAGCGTAAGTAAAATTTAGTTGAAAGGCAGAAATAATACCATCAAAGTTACGGTAACACACAGAATAAATTGGAATAACTTTGTTAGGACAGGTCAATAGCTTACATAGCAAGCCATGAGACTCAAGCAAGAGAAGATTCTTTTCTGTAAGAAATGATTTGTTAAAGAAAGCTTACTTATTTTTTTACTTACTTCATCATATTATTCTATAGAAAGAGACAGACATACAAAAGAAACCGAGAAATAAAAAGAGAAATATTCAATAGAAATAAAACAGTAAAAAGAAAATGGATAGTTTAGAAACACTCAACGAAGGAGTGAAACGGAAATAAATAAATGGCTGCAGATAAAAGCAAAAGGCGAAATAGAGATCTAATAGCATACCACAAAGAGCAAAGAAAAAGGACAAAAAAAAATAACTAAAGATACAGTTAGAGAGAAAAACAGAAAAAGGAAAGAAAGTTTTGGTTAGAAAAACGCATACATGCAAAGACACAGAGAGAAAGAGAGAGAGAGAGAGAGGCATACAGGCAAAAGTTTGCATGGTAATAGAAGAAAGAAGATTAAATTGCAAGGATAGATAAGAACAAAGAAATAGCAACAAAGCAGCAAACAATAGCACATACTCGATAGTTCACATACTCGATAGCTCGATAGTGCAACCAGTAGTAGTAGTGGTAGTAGTAGTAGTAGTAGCGGTAGTAATAGTTGTTGTAATAGTAGTAGTAGTACTACTACTACTGCTAGTAGTAATAGGTCATTAGGCTCCAACAATCATGTGTTTTACATATAGAAAGTGTTTTACATCAGTAATTCATAGCTTAGTTATGTTATACATTAGAACACAAAGCAAATACATATGTAACGCACTCAAGTAAACAGATTTAATATACCTTTACTATTAAGTAGGTACTTTCTGATACATATACAATAAGTTTCCATATACGTAGACTCTCACTGGGTAAGCATTTATCTAATGTGGTGTTCCATATACATCGGGTAAGCATTCTACAATGAACTAGAATGATTGACACACAGGAAGAATAATTGTGCTTATCAGGGGTGCCTAAATTTAATAATTATTATTGCTAAGCGTGAAAATGAGTCTGTACAATGTACCACTCTAACCTATGCACTTATATTTTCTGCCAATATCAATAAATTGGGCCTAATACCTACATACTGTTCTCAATACAATCTCCAAATGGACTACAACTAAGTGAAACAGTTTTCTTAGTTTCACATGTGTCAGTATCTTGAACAATAGTGTTTACATTGACACGTAAAACTGAAACAAGTGTTTCCGCTTCTATTATGCATATTGACTATTAATAGCGGCCCTATTCTTTCACTAATATTAACAGCGTGCAGTTCTTCCGCCACTGATAGCATTGAAATCTTCTAACTAAATGCAGAGCCTACTTATAGTTAAAATTGCGTCCATTTAACTCGAATGCATGGCATAATCAATGGTAAAATTGTGGGGCTCTGTGGTGGGGCGTTTACCCCGATACTAGGAATTCTTGGTTGGGCAAATAAGTTTGTGGCGGACAAACACCGTAATTGTGGACTTTCTCGAGGTTCCCCCGTTTCCTTCCACTTTCTTCATTCCATTCATTTCTCATGATCATCGCAAACTGAAAGATGTCAGTTCTTTTACCAAGTGCGTACAAAATTCCCTCTACCCTAATCTTAGGGGTGTCTCAGTGCTAAAGCGTTCATGTTTGAGAGTTCCACGTCCGGTCAAGTATTTTCATAACAGTTTAAATGTTATATAAATTGTGGTGGGACCCCGCTTTTCATCATCATCCTACTTGGTTTACATTTTGAAGAATATTGATGAGTATTTTACGAACAGGCATAATTGTGGGAACGCTAAACTAAAATATGTCATCTCATTTTAATGGTAAATTTCAAAGAATAAGTTCAAACACAGTAGTATCAGACTCAATCTGTTATCCCTAGTTGTATGCAACCCAGCCTTACATAAGTGCTTACCTAATCTACATAACATTTCAGGCACTTTTCTATGAAATAGATTCTTTACCATTCGGTAAACTATATATGTTTCTTCCTGTATAGTCAAAACTGTGGTATGCTAGGCATTTTAAATGCCAAAATATACAAGTCCCCAGCGCGCTTCCCTCTCCTCGAATAAGATAATTATCGGAGGGAGCATAGAAAATATAAAATCTTAATTCTAATTCTATATGTATATATGAGTTACAATTATTGTCCTGAACATAAAATGTCATTAATGTATCCCCCTAATCAACTTTACAAAGTATTGACGAGTGCTATGACATTTTCTCGCTGGCGTCAAGTATTTTAAAAGAAGCTAAAGAACATAATTGCTAATTAACAAATTTCATTTTAAATTTTTTGTCTACATAAATGATTTCTCACTTGTATTACCAAACGGAATATATATATATATATATATATATATATATATATATATATATATATATATATATAAGAAAAACAAATCGCGGTAATGTGTATACGCTAATATTCAAATATTACTGTACAATAATAAACAAGTCTGCGAAAAAAGAAAATTTAAATATTCCGTTCAACTTATTTCTGAACAACAACAACAACTGAAGATAAAAATACGTTTCCAATAATATTGAAACTCAATCGGGTACAAATCAAATTTAGTTTCAGCATACTTCCGGGACCAAAAGTTTCAAGTTGAAATCAGTAAAGTCAAATAATACGTTAACAAACAAAAGTTTAGGAGTACCTTACAAAACTTATTATCTAAAATATACTACAATTCTTTGCAAGTCTATATATCTAAAAATAATGTGTATGGGTGTATAAATCCTGTAATAATCACTATTTCCTAATAAAATGCAATCTACAAACTAAAATACAACGTGATTAGTCTAAATAGCCATTCAGTACATCTCCCTTTCATATAGCCTAGGTGTTGGCCTTTCCGCTATTTATTATTCTCATACCAAACTATTTAATATATTTCTTTAATTGCAGGGCTCAGTGGTAATGTGCTTACTTCTAAGGCAAGTTAGGACACCTATTTTCATAACAGTTTTTCCTGCGTGTCCATAGATTTTTCGGGGTCTCTCTATTTTAAAGGAGCCTCATAAATGAGCAAAACCAGACGGTGCCCAACTTAGCAACTATAACTACAAAGTCGTAATAATTCCCCCGATCACTATTGCTGCGAGTTTTTTCTGGGGTGACTTAAATTTTAAAACAATATGGTGCAGTAAACAAAGTAAGGGGATTCCTATATTTCTTTTAATTTGTTATACGAATCTCCAAACTTTAAAATCCATGTGTGCGGTCCGTTTTCAACTTCTAACAGCCTTTAGTATCTCAAATCAAGCAAAGGTGCACTACTAATTCAATAATATATGACTGTATATATATTAATTCCCTCATATAAACATACCGTTGGAGGGTCATGTCTCAAATAACCATAGCTTTGAAACTTATGTCTCAAACACTGGAGGTCCCCATTTAAGAAAACTAATTTATTTCATGCATTCCATTCAATTTCCTTAACTGTCAATGCTACCAACATTACGCTATTCCAACAGTCATGAATCTAATCGATTTTGTTTCACAATAAATTTTCTATGACCTGGCAAATATTAAACTAAAATTTAAATTACCTATAGTTTAATACACCCAATAAATTAAGAAACTTATTTCTACTCTGCGCAAATTTTTTACTTTCATTTAAGCTACAATAACCTCAAATTCATCCACAAGATTGAATTTTACATGCATCCAAAAGTAATAACATCTATAAAGTATTAAGCTTCCTCAGGGGTAGCATATTGTGGCAGAGCCCATATTTTATGATTAATTTTTATGTATATTTTGGAATATTAACTTTATTAAATATTTTATTTTTGTTGGACACGAACTGAAGAGGTTGTCATGGTGGAGTATGCTTAGGGTTTGATTCCAGCACAAGTTTACGGTCCTAGTTTAATATAGTATATGGCATGTCATGCTGGAGATGCTATTGGTTCGTTTTCGGTATATTATTAGTTTTGGTTTTTAGTTGCGTAGTCAATATAAATATAATTCCCACCCTCCCACTCTGAATGTCATGGTTAAGTATGATTTGGGTTTTAATAGTATATAACGCAGTGTCATCGTAGAGAAGTGACTAACACCTATGTAGCGATTCTAGTTTTAAGCTCCTCGTTATAACACGAAAAGAGATTTTAGAAGTTTAGTTTAAGCATGTAGAGTAGTCACGAGTTCGATTCCCTGTTGAGAGACTTAGCGTATTGTTATGCGTTCTAGTGTTTATTATCCCAATGTCATGGTGAATTATAGCGTTAATGAAACTAAATTAATTTTGTTGAGGTGTGATCCATAATATTTCTAGTTACCATCCCACCCACCCTTGCTGCTAATTTAGAAGTATAAATACAATAGTAACGTAAAAGAATAATTATAAATTCATTTAATGAATGAAGCAAGGCAGTACGCTGTGTGAATTGTTGACAGCTGTGGGAAGAGAGTTGCTAGTGATATCACCTCCGAGCGTTGCCGATCGTCACCGACGGTACACGAAATCAGAGAGAGAGAGGATCTGTATTCCATCCTTACCGACGGCTCTAGGTCGAGCGCAAGCAACGAAAATAATAATAAGAAATTAAAATTAGTTTAATTATAAAGCCCCGACAACTAGAATATAGTATAAAACCCACCCACCCTAAATTTTAAGTATTATTCTTAGTGGTAACATTAATTTAGAGAATATGCTTTCATTAAAGAATAACCATAGGGTGCATTATCCTGTTTTAAAGGACAATGGGAAAACAGCCACAATGTTTTCCAAGTCAAGATATTATTATCTGGACTTGGGTGTTTTAAAACATTTTGTAGAGTTCAATCCTACATATAATGAAGATAAGGAGGTAGTGCTCAGAAATAACGTGCTAGGTCTTAGGTATTACCTGTCAGGAAAGTAAATGTACACCTATTTTTCGAGTCTGGCATTCCTGCGCTCCGTCCGTGGAGGGTATGAGAATTAAATCAATCAAATGTTTACTGAGGGGCAAAAAGAAAAGTTTAATCTAAATAAGACATTGCAGAGGAGCACAAGCTGTGAATACGAATAGTGTATGGTGTAAATAAAGGATGACACCGAAAGAGAAAGCCAGAAACAGCTGTTAAACTTAGAAAAAAGAGTAAAAATTGCCGAAGTGGGAACATAAAACTCAAATACAACAAATACGCCGACAACTAAACGTTCAACACGCCATGATCTTGGTGTAGTGGTTAAGGTGCTGGCTTACAAATGAAAAGAATGCGAGTTCGAATCCCCGTCAACGACGTTTTTTAAAAATTTTGTTAATAATACATACAGCTCATGAGAGATGGTAAAAGAGGTCGTATTTAGTCTTTCGTATCAATTATTATTGGTAATGTTTAGTACTGATAATACTTTTTGTCTTTGCGTATTGCTTTTATTCTCTTCTTAATTTTGAAAGAGAAGAATATCCGAACACATGCCACCAAAATTCTTCATATTTTGAATGTAAACGCCATTTACAATTAGTAAAGAGTAAAAATTGAACGTTCCGATGTAGCTGCAAAAAGTAAAAAGAAAAACATAGAAGTGGAGTGTTCGAATCCATACTCATGGTTATTAAAAATACAATTTCTACATGCTTTACACCTCCCGACCACGTTTCTACGTTAGCAATTAAGAGGTTTGTGTTTAGGTTAGACTGGTCAATACGTTTTGCAAAGGGACTCGGTTTAGCTCTGACGCACCACAGGTGCGAGCAGGGAGCAAAACACCTTTTCTCTCTCCCTCTGTGTGTCTATTTATCTATCTATCTGTATATATATATAACGCTATTTGTGAATGCCATAACCACCCTAATTTTCAGCGGATTGAGACGAAACTTGGCACAAACATTAATTGTTGAAATATCTTGATGAGTTCGTTAACCAGAATAATCAGATGAAAATGTTCAAAATGGCGGCCCTTCAAACTCTTAAAAACTTCCAAGGGAACCAAATTTCGCCCACAAATAGGTATTCAGAAAGTTTGAATAACTTTTCATCTTTTACTGAGATATTTGTGTGCAGGGACTTATTGATATATTGGACCCGATTAATCGCATAAAGAAGGTTCACGCTCTTTAGCTACGGTCAGGCTTTTTTTTTTGCATGAGGGAGTTATTTTCGTATCGGAACAAGATGATTGTTAGTAATGATATGAAATTACCCATTGAAAGTGAAGTAACTTGTGAAACGTGATATTTGAAAGAATAATATAATAAATGTGATTTCCCCTAACACAGAGAACTGTAAATCATGTATTTCGAGTTCGGGAGCGTGAAAGGCGAGGAGTGTTATTTGATTTGCTTTTTAATAACACATTGCATTGCAAATAAAGGTAGGCAACATTAGTGGTAAGTAAAATATTATTATTATTATTATTATTATTATTATTATTATTATTATTATTATTATTAATAGGTGTTGTTTGTGGCAAGGCAATATCTTCCTCAATTCTTCTTCAAACGTAATAATTGTAACGCCATATCTCCCTTACAAACAAAATATTAGCAATTTATATCGAGAGAACGGGAAATTGTAGAGTGATGGGAGCAACGTTGGAAAGTATTCACTCATAGTAATCAGAAAAATAAGCGATTTCAATGCAAAATGAACGAAGTCATTGTCATGGGTAGTCATGGAACCAGGGCAGAGCCCTCTTTAGGTAAAATGTCGATAACTTATATCGAGAGAACAGAAGGTGATAGTGAGATGGGACCAACGTTCTGTTGTGTTATGACAAAACGCTGTAACTTTGGCGGAGCAGTTTTGCGAAAATAAGCCGTAAACTTTTCATTCGAAAATGTGATCTGTATCGTGTAGAACAAGTGTAACTGGGCAATAATGGTCAACCAATCAATTTTCACCAAAATTAATCACACAACATGCATTTAGGTAACATTACATGTAACCACGTGTTTCCAAAGTCAAGATACACTGGTTCTACACGATACAGATCACATTTTCAGATGAAAACTTTACGGCTCTTTTTCGCTAAACTGCTCCGCCAAAGTTACAGCATTTTGTCACGATACGGCAGCGTTGGACACTATGGACCGTAAGGCGCATCGAAAAAAATTAGTGGGGGGGGCGCCAACCAACCTTACTTATTTCCACATAATAATATAAAATTTTATTGTCGAAATACACACACGAGTTAGCTAGTAATATTTGATATTATTATTATTATTATTATTATCGACAGCGTCTTTTCATTTCGTGTGCATGTTTGATATGAAGCCAAAGAGAAAATCCATCATTCGTAGAAAGAATAAGAATAGTCAGTTACTTTAACTGTGAATGACAGCGAAAAATACGAAAAGAGTGATTAGCTGTAGCGAAAAGAAACAATACTTTCTCTCAAATGGATAAAAAACCAAGCCGAGATAGATTCGAACTCGCATGGACGACGTGAAAAGTCAGTGCTTTGTCCACTTTTTTTTAACTGACTCACCGAACGTGTTTCAGTAACTTACTTATTGCAAATTTTACTTGCTTCACTCGTTTAACTTGCTTTTTCTAATAACTTATAACGACAGAGACACGAACACAGAAACATAAGGAACAGTTAAAAATCATAGATGCTCTCCCGCCGGGAATTGAACCCGGGACACCAGACACCAAAGTCGCACGTGCTAGCCACTAGACCAGAAAGGAGGGCACTGCTCACTCTCTGTGTCGTTAGGGATTAGGACCACTGTATTGCCAGCTATCACTTCTGTGGGTTGTATACTATGATCACATGTTTCTTCTTTGCTGGAAGAGTAAAACCTACATTATATGTAATACATGAGGTATTTAGACCTACATGCTCTTCATATAATGTAATAAAAGGGTCATGCTGGGAATAAGAAAAATAACATTCCTTGGACAAAACGGAAACTATTGGCATCAGAAATATTTATCTACGAGTCATGCGCAGCACTATATTTCAGAATAGTTACTGTTTAGTTCAGTAAACGAAGAAAGGGTATAAAAAAGCAAATATGTCGCGTCAACAAGATCGACCAAAGTTGACAGAGGCGGAAGCAGATGTGTAGTAATACAACAACTTGGTTAAATTGATAATTGGTTCTTTATTCTGTAGTAGATCGTATCACAACTTTACGGGAGAGCAGAGAAAGACTTACTAACGCTGTCATATAGTAAGCTTTAGTAACACGATCATATAGACACAAATGGATGTAACTGTGAATACTACAACTTGGATTTAACGAAAGCCGTTTAGATATTCAGTGGTTTGCAGGGTTGTATAAGACACAAAAGGATAAGACACAATACAATTCTTCATACCTCAGCTTCCAGTAACTAGATACATGCAATTTCTGGTTAGATACTGAAACTGGTGTCGGATTTTAATACATGACGTATTGCAGGATACAAAATGCTTTGCATTACTTGTTTGTTTGTAGACAGCTACTAGCTTAGTGTTCTGAAAGGTTGTGTATAAACTAGGGATAGCCAATTCCGGAATTATTACTTTCCGGACTCCCGAAGGTTATACCGGACAAATTCCGGAAATCGGAAAATTCCCATTTTGGAATAATTCCGGAATTCGGAAAAATCCAGAATTTAGAAATTTCTGATTTCGTTAACATTCCGGAATTCAGAGCAATCCGGATTTCTTCGAAATCCGGAGTTTTTGTCAATTCCGGAATTTTCTAAATTCCGGATTCTTCCCGAGTTCCGGAATTTTTCTGAATTAGGGAGTTTAACTGAATTCCATTATTTTCCGAAATCCGGAAAGTGAAAGTTCCGCTTCCAAAAAATTAATTTATTTTGGTTAATATGAATCTTGGCGGAAATAAGTCTTTGTGCAGGTAATGGCGACTGCTTTGAAAGAAATGGGGTGTATGAGAATTCAATCTGTCATATTTGTAGTTTCGTGTGGAGAAAAAACAAACTTGTGAACCAGCGGTTTAAGAACAACTCAAGTTATTAATGTAAACTTTTCCGACTTCATAAAAGAAATACGAAAGACATTATGAATCGAAGAAATATATCATACAAGTTTGCAAGCGGAGACAAAGAAACCTAACGTAACCAGACTAAAAACGAATGTTACACCGCGTAGCGATCGCGGTTCAGTGGTCAAGGTCCTTGTGCGAATGCACTTTTTTTTAATATATATATATATATATATATATATATATATATATATATATATATATATATATATATATATACTTTAGTATTTTTGATGGCGATTGATCGGCGATAACATACGTTTTATTATATTCAGATATTTGAATACTCGGATGTTTCAATACTTGAACTGTCAAATCTTCAGGAATAATAATAGTAATAATAATAAATTAATAATAATTATTATTATCTCGTAGAAGATTAAAAGCTATGAGCTAATTATCGCTTACGTCATACCATTAGAAGCAGAAACGTGACATTTCGAAAGAATATTTCGGTTTGGTTTAATGTTGCTCACGAGAAGAGGAGTTTCTCATCTCGTTTGTAAAACAAATAAAATAACATGAGAATTAACATTTTACATTCCAGACGGGTCAAGGCTAACTCAAAATTTTCGTCTCTTTTTGGAGATGAGAACCGAGACGAGACGAAAAGTATGGTAAACTTTTCCCGTCTTGTCTCGATTCTCGAAATAGTGTATGTCCATTCTTTAAGTAACAATTGCTTTGTAGACTGAATCTCATAGGCTATTTCGTTACATTATATTTCAGAGCTCATTGAATTATGCTCTGTGTAGGTAATTTGTAGCAAAGCCTTTATATTTACATCTGCATATCCTAAAAATTAGTTTATTATATGCCTTACTGTTGTGTGATATTCAGTTATATTTATTACAGTTATTTTCCTTAAAACATACAGTAGAATACTTTCTACATGAAACTTCAACGGAACGTTGTAGTTTAAAATGTTGGTAGTTGCAGAGGTGTCTTGAAGATACGGAACCCTTTCCCCGAAATCTCTACTTTTAAGTAAGTTTTGCCAAATTTCAATGGCAAGTTTAAAACTTTTATTATTATTATTATTATTATTATTATTATTATTATTATTATTATTATTATTATTATTATTATTATTATTATTATTATTATATCAACGCCGTGTATAATCTTTAAAAGATATAGGTTTGTATCTGAATAGTAAAAGCCAATTGACTGACGATCTCGGTCGTCGAGAAGTCTTCAGGAGGGAAGGACATCGGTCACGTTCTGGGTTTGAGTTCCGAAGGGGCAAGTATTCAGGCTCGACCCAAAAATTGTTAAAAGTTTTTAGTGTTGCCACGAGACGAGACGAGACGAGACTTCAGGCTGTCTGCTCTCGTCTCGTGCAAAGCATGTCTCGTCTTTGTCTAGTCTCAAAAAAATGAGCTCGTCCCGTCTCGTGTCTCGTCTCGAGAGGTTCTGTCCCGTCTCGTCTCGTTTATCTCGTCTTGTCTCGTAAAAAATATAGCAGCATACCATGGGAACGACAGTAAAATGTAGCCGGTTGCACCATGCTAATCAAGATACAACGAAGTTACAAGTATTACCCAGAACACACAAGACAAGAAATGTCACGGTAGCTACACTTTGAAGCCTTCACCTCTGGTGTATGTGGTAGTCAGTTCGATCTCGGTTAGTGCCATGTGAGCTTTGTGGTGGACAAACATTGAATGTGTGTGGTGACCGCGGTGGCTCAGTGGTAGAGCGTTCACCTCTGGTGCTTGGGGTCTCGGGTTCGATCCCAGCCCTGCGAAGTGAACTTTGTGGTGGACAAACACCGAGTGCGTGGGTTTTCTCGGGGTTTTCCCGTTTCCTCCCACTTTCTTCATTCCACCATTTTATTCATTACTCATCATCACTGTCTCCTTTAGCCTAACCGTGGGACGGAAAACTCAAAGATTTCATTGAACTTCATATCATTTTTCGAATGTGTGTGTTTTCTCGAAGTTGTCTAGTATCCTACTACTTTCTTCATTCCACTAATTTCCCCATCATCATCCATTCGGCCAAAGTTGCCTAACGGTCTTAAAAATAAATTCCAATAAGCTCACAAGGCAAGGACATATGGTTTACAAGATAATATATCTCTGCTGTTAGTTGTCTGAGGCTTCTCTACCCTGGCTTTTTTTTTTTACATTCTGAAACATTGAAATTTGTTTCACGAGTTTTAATACACGAATATACAGTAAATTGCTCATATGTACGTCGAAGATGAAGCCACTAATGTCAAATAATGTTTACACGACAAGCAAAGTTCGGTGTAAAGGTGTCACCATCCCCGACACTACCGTATACTATCAACCCACTTGCTTTATAATTACTGTATATATGAGAGAGAGAGAGAGAGAGAGAGATGGAAAGATATATAGATAAATAGAGAGATAGATATGTGTGTACACTTTGATTTCATATATTCCAGCCTTTAGGTTTCACAGTGTTAACCCATACCAATCAAAAATTACTTTCCATTTTAACATGTTTAGATTTGTTGCAATTATTATTATTATTATTATTATTATTATTATTATTATTATTATTATTATTATTATTATTATTTACAAAAAAACTCGGAACCAAATAATTTTATTGAGTAATGCAAAGTATTTGATTGAAATTTTATTTTACTGCACAGTAAGCTCTACTTAAAGTGTCAAAGTAATGGGAGCTGAACGACACATCGGACGAAAGAATGCTTGCGGCCAGTCTTCACCTCCATGGTTCAAATCTGTTCCCATAACCGCGGGGTGTGTGATAGTATGTGGTGGTTGCCCCGTTTGTGTAACGAACTCATGAAAGTACACCCAGATTAGCTAGTGGTCTAAAAAAAAGTTTATTTTTGGGTGGCCATTTTGTATTAAAGTTTCTTATATTGTCGTGATCTATTCGCAATCATACAACGTACATCTTCATACCAAGCCAAGCGGTCTGCGGCGATAGACACTTTTCTATGAGGGCTTTTCAACATGTTCTCTCACAAAGGGGATTTTCCTTTTGCAATCTATATGACCACTGGCAATTTCAATCTTGGTCATTCCAGCCAACGTTTTCATTTTCGAGACCCGAGACGAGACGAGACATTTCACGAGACGTCTCGTCTCGTCTTGTGTCTCGTCTCGTTTTCGAGACGGGACAAGTAATCTGTCTCGTCTCGTGTGTCGTGTAAAAGAGTTCCGTCTCGTCTTGTGTCTCGTCTCGTCTCGTATACGTGGCAACACTAAAAGATATAGGCTTCAGCCAAACATGTTCAAAACAGCTGGGACCGGGTTTAGGTTTCTAAACGGCTCGAGCGGCTCAGCTTACAGCTCATTCACTATCGAACCGAACCGAGAAGTGAGCCGAGCCAACAGCTCACACAACCAAGCCTATTTGAGCCATCGGCTTAGTTCAGCTGAATCAAAACGTGCCGATGGACTAGTTTCACCTTAGCTGGCTTGAACCGGTTCACATGAGCCGAGTAGGGGACCCATCCCAACCGGGAAAGCTCGAGCCATCGACTCAGCTCAAATGTCGTTCTAACTGAGCCGGCTCGGGTCATCGGCTCATCCCAACCGAGCCGACTCGAGCTGTTTGCTCAGTTGATACGAGACGAGCCGGTTGATATCACTACCCGAGTTGGTCTTCTGCTTGGGCTCAAGAATTCGACAGTGCAGGTCTCAGCCTTGATTTTAAGAACTACAGTATATACTTCTATTGGTGATTACGACATTTGAGGCTGTCTCGTGAAAAAAAAACTCTTGTCTTCCCTTTATCTAGACGAGACGAGATACACTAAAATTGCCCCACGAGATGCACTAAAATTACGAGACGAGAAGCACCCCTGTCGTGAGCAACACTAAAAGTATTCCACGTTACTGCTTACATTTCTCATGGCTTTCGCAATTCCAGTCTAATCAGGCCATTATTTCAAAACGAGTTAAAACGAACTGAACGCGGGAGCGAGCCATTATCAAACTCCACTCAATTCGAAACTTGCCCTCGAAAACAGCTTGACCTTGATCGCTACGCGGTAAACGATTCGTCTTTAGTCTGGTTACGTTAGGTTTCTTTGTCTCCGCTTGCAAACTTGTATGATATATTTCTCCGATTAAAAATGTCTTTCGTATTTCTTTTATGATGTCGGAAAAGTTTACATTAATAACTTCAGTGTTTCTTAAACCGTTGGTTCACAAGTTGTTTTTTTCTCCACACGAAACTACAAATTTGACAGATTGAATTCTCATACACCCCATTTCTTTCAAAGGAGTCGCCATTACCTACTCAAAGCCTTATTTCCGCCACGATTCATATTAACCAAAATAAATAAATATTTTGGAAGCGGAACTTTCACTTTCCGGATTTCGGAAAATTATGGAGTTCAGTTAAACTCCCTAATTCAGAAAAATTCCGGAACTCGGGAAGAATCCGGAATTTAGAAAATTCCGGAATTGAGAAAAACTCCGGATTTCGAAGAAATCCGGATTGCTCTGAATTCCGGAATGTTAACGAAATCAGAAATTTCTAAATTCCGGATTTTTCCGAATTCCGGAATTATTCCAAAATGGGAATTTTCCGATTTCCGGAATTTGTCCGGTTTTACCTTCGGGACTCCGGAAAGTAATAATTCCGGGATTGGCTATCCCTAGTTTATACACAACCTTTCAGAACACTAAGCTAGTAGCTGTCTACAAACAAACAAGTAATGCAAAGCATTTTGTATCCTGCAATACGTCATGTATTAAAATCCGACAGCAGTTTCAGTATCAAACCAGAAATTGCATGCATCTAGTTACTGGAAGCTGAGGTATGAAGAATTGTATTGTGTCTTATCCTTTTGTGTCTTATACAACCCTGCAAACCACTGAATATCTAAACGGCTTTCGTTAAATCCAAGTTGTAGTACTCACAGTTACATCCATATGTGTCTATATGATCGTGTTACTAAAGCTTACAATATGACAGCGTTAGTAAGTCTTTCTCTGCTCTCCCGTAAAGTTGTGATACGATCTACTACAGAATAAAGAACCAATTATCAATTTAACCAAGTTGTTGTATTACTACACATCTGCTTCCGCCTCTGTCAACTTTGGTCGATCTCGTTGACGCGACATATTTGCTTTTTTATACCCTTTCTTCGTTTACTGAACTAAACAGTAATTATTCTGAAATATACTACTGCGCATGCCTCGTAGATAAATATTTATGATGCCAATAGTTTCCGTTTTGTCCAAGGAATTTCTTTTTCTTATTCCCAGCATGACCCTTTTATTACATTATATGACGAGCATGTAGGTCTAAATACCTCATGTATTACATAGAATGTAGGTTTAACTCTTCCAGCAAAGAAGAAACATGTGATCATAGTACACAACCCACAGAAGTGATAGCTGGCAATACAGTGGTCCTAATCCCTAACGACACAGAGAGTGAGCAATGCCCTCCCCTCTGGTCTAGTGGCTAGCACGTACGACTTTCGTGTCTGGTGTCCCGGGTTCGATTTCCGGCGGGAGAGCATCTATGATTTTTAACTGTTCCTTATGTTTATGTTCCTTATGTGTTCGTGTCTCTGTCGTTATAAGTTATTAGAAAAAGCAAGTTAAACGAGTGAAGCAAGTAAAATTAGCAATAAGTAAGTTACTGAAACACGTTCGGTGAGTCAGTTAAAAGAAGTGGACAAAGCACTGACTTTTCAATCCGTCCATGCGAGTTCGAATCTATCTCGGCTTGGTTTTTTATCCATTTGAGAGAAAGTATTGTTTTTTTTTCGCTACAGCTAATCACTCTTTTCGTATTTTTCGCTGTCGTTCACAGGTAAAGTAACTGACTATTCTTATTCTTTCTACGAATGATGGATCTTCTCTTTGGTTTCATGTCAAACATGCACACGAAATGAAAAGACGCTGTCGATAATAATAATAATAATAATAATAATAATAATAATAATAATAATAATGTCAAATATTACTACCTAACTCTTGTATGTATTTGGACAATATAATTTTATATTATTATGTGGAAATAAGTTAGGCTGGCAGGCGCCCCCCCCTATTTTTTTTTGATGCGCCTTATGGGTCCACAGTGTCCAACGTTGGTCCCATCTCACTATCACCTCCTGTTCTCTCGATATAAGTTATCGACATTTTGCCTAAAGAGGGCTCTGCCGTGGCTCCATGACTACCCATGACAATGACTTCGTTCATTTTGCATTGAAATCGCTTATTTTTCTGATTACTATGAGTGCATACTGTCCAACGTTGCTCCCATCACTCTACAATTTCCCGTTCTCTCGATATAAATTGCTAATATTTTGTTTGTAAGGGAGATATGGCGTTACAATTATTACGTTTGAAGAAGAATTGAGGAAGATATTGCCTTGCCACAAACAACACCTATTATTATTATTATTATTATTATTATTATTATTATTATTATTATTATTATTATTATTGTTATTATTATTATTAATAATAATAATAATATTAATAATAATAATAATAATTTACTTACCACTAATGTTGCCTACCTTTATTTGCAATGCAATGTGTTACTAAAAAGCAAATCAAATAACACTCCTCGCCATTCACGCTCCCGAACTCGAAATACATGATTTACAGTTCTCTGTGTTAGAGGAAAGCACATTTATTATATTATTCTTTCAAATAGCACGTTTCACAAGTTACTTCACTTTCAATGTGTAATTTCATATCATCACTAACAATCATCTTGTTCCGATACGAAAATAACTCCCTCCTGCAAAAATAAAAAAGCCTGACCGTAGCGAAAGAGCGTGAACCTTCTTTATGCGATTAATCGGGTCCAATATTTCAATAAGTCCCTGCACACAAATATCTCAGTAAAAGATGAAAAGTTATTCAAACTTTCTGAATACCTATTTGTGGGCGAAATTTGGTTCCCTTGGAAGTTTTTAAGAGTTTGAAGGGCCGCCATTTTGAACATTTTCATCTGATTATTCTGGTTAACGAACTCATCAAGATATTTCAACAATTAATGTTTGTGCCAAGTTTCGTCTCAATCCGCTGAAAATTAGGGTGGTTATGACATTCACAAATAGCGTTATATATATATATATATATATATATATATATATATATATATACAGATAGATAGATAAATCGACACACAGAGGGAGAGAGAAAAGGTGTTTTGCTCCCTGCTCGCACCTGTGGTGCGTCAGAGCTAAACCGAGCCCCTTTGCAAAACGTATTGACCAGCCTACCCTAAACACAAACCTCTTAATTGCTAACGTAGAAACGTGGTCGGGAGGTGTAAAGCATGTAGAAATTGTATTTTTAATAACCATGAGTATGGATTCGAACACTCCACTTCTATGTTTTTCTTTTTACTTTTTGCAGCTACATCGGAACGTTCAATTTTTACTCTTTACTAATTGTAAATGGCGTTTACATTCAAAATATGAGGAATTTTGGTGGCATGTGTTCGGATATTCTTCTCTTTCAAAATTAAGAAGAGAATAAAAGCAATACGCAAAGACAAAAAGTATTATCAGTACTAAACATTACCAATAATAATTGATACGAAAGACGAAATACGACCTCTTTTACCATCTCTCATGAGCTGTATGTATTATTAACAAAATTTTTAAAAAACGTCCTTGACGGGGATTCGAACTCGCGTTCTTTTCATTTGTAAGCCAGCACCTTAACCACTACACCAAGATCATGGCGTGTTGAACCTTTAGTTGTCGGCGTATTTGTTGTATTTGAGTTTTATGTTCCCACTTCGGCAATTTTTACTCTTTTTTCTAAGTTTAACAGCTGTTTCTGACTTTCTCTTTCGGTGTCATCCTTTATTTACACTATGCACTATTCGTATTCACAGCTTGTGCTCCTCTGCAATGTCTTATTCAGATTAAGCTCTTCTTTTTGCCCCTCAGTAAACATTTGATTGATTTAATTCTCATACTCTCCATGGATGGAGCGCAGGAATGCCAGACTCGAAAAATAGGTGTACATTTACTTTCCTGACAGATAATACAAGCGTTATTATATGATTGAATTTAGTGACAAGAACTTTAGTATAGACGATTTAGTAGAGCTTGGATTTAGACGGCATTTCATGTCAGTTGTAACTGGCATTGCCGAAACAAACACGCTAGTGCGTGAGTCCGTATTCTTTGCTATAAAGACTGAACAGCTTAAATATAAAATCTGTGCGTTGTTCACTTCTGGTGCAAGCCAGGAAACTGTGAATGAATGTTTAGAACGTTTTAGGTATAAGTTTGAGTGTACACAAGCGATCAGAATAACAGATTTTGTAACCACGGTAGCTCAAATTGAGAAACAAGCGAAGCTTTTTATTTCGAGCGATAGATTATCACTAGATTTGGTAGCTTTTGCTACACTATTCAAACAAAGGACACCGTGGTTGTCACAGTAAAATGTGCTAAAACGTGAGAATTATATTGTATATAGTTATGTATTATTTTTGTGGTTAATATTTAGTTACATAAATTAGGAATATATATAGTAATGTCAGGGATATTTTTGAGTTATTAGTATTATGTGTAATATAATTATTTGTGTTAGAGATTAGGTTTAAAGGGTAATCATATTTAGTAATTAGAATTAATGAATATAAGCCAAGTAGAAATATAAGTTAGTATTATTAGTGTTATTATTGATTAATAAATTATAGAAAGTCTGAGATTTGAATATTAGATAAATTTTGATTATGTTTTCAAGACATATAATTATAGATGTTAGAAAATTGGTATATTAGAATTATAGAATGGAAATGGATTTTGTTTTAAATATAAAGAGAAAGATTTAGATAATAAAAGTGGCTATGGAGAAGAAAACTGAAAATAAATTGAATGATTTTTGCTATCAGAGAATACGATCAGGGAAAATTAGTAATAAGGAAGGCAAGAATGAACAACTAATCTAGAAGACAATGAATGGTGCAAATTTATGTTAAGTTAAGGCTAGATAAGAAAATTAAAATTGGTGAAACATTGAGATTTGGTGAACCTTTCAATAGGGGAAACTCTAATTAGGAAGGAAATCCTATTACCAAAACGTCGACGAGAATATTTTGTTTAGGTAGTCACATAAGTCTTCAGTGGCAAGATTTGAAGAGACACAGGAGATGACTCGTTTGGCACGTGAAAGCAGTGAATGTTTTTTTTTTTTTTTTTTTTTTTTTTTGTAGGTGATATCTTTCCTTTTTAGCCAAGAACCTAGAGAATACGGAATTAAGATTTAAATTTAGAGAAGTTACCGATTTTTAGTATCCTAGTGTGTAATCGTAGGATAACATTAATGAGTTTGAATACGAGAATATTTATTAATATCTAGTAAGATCTAGAAGAGAGTAAGTAATAGCTAGAATAAAGGTCTATTTTTAGTTGATTGCTGATGTTGTGAGTAAGTAAATTTAGCGTTAATTTTCACGAATTTGTACATGGAGCGAAGGAAGTGAAGAAATAGAGAAGGATTTGGAAGGAATGTGATTAGATAGAAGAAGAAAATAGGAATAAAATAGATTAAGTGAGATAAGTGTTGATAGCAAATCAATAGACAAATAGAATGAGACTAGACAAATAGTAGATTAAGATAGATACCTGATGTAGACGTAAAGTAAATAAAGTATAAATATAAATATAGAGAAGAATAGATAATAATACATAATAATAGACATAAGAGAAGAAATATAGAGATAAAATAGAAGAAATATAGTACTATAGAAGAAATAAGTGTTATATATAGAGAAAATATAGCATGCTACGAAGAATATACGAAGTATATATATAAGTGAATATAAGTGAATATAAGAGAATATAAGTGAAGATATATATATATATATATATATATATATATAGTAAAGAAAAAAAGAGATTTAGATTTGGGGATAAAAAAAACAGACGAGTAGGTTCTGAAAGGTAAATCCTTAAACAAGTAAGAACATTTCGAGATGGATAGAAAATATCGTAGTCTAATGACTGAATATAGTGATCCGTTTCACAAGCTAGGCCTTGTTGGCACTTTTTAAAAATAATAGTAATAATAAATAATAATAATAATAATATAGTAATGATAATAATGAGAATAATGTAATATATGAATAATAAAGTAATGTTCATAACGCGCGAATATTTAATTTATAGAATTTAAATACAAGATTATGTCTTTAGCCAAAGTGATTTTGCTTCTGGTTGGCCACCATTGCGAAGAACTTAGGTAAAATACTGATTATTGTAATATGCCATTACAGTCTAATGATATTATGTTTTTAATAGGAGGGTGCCCGAAATTTTTTGCACCGACTGTACTTGATGTTTAACAAAAAATTTCTGGCTGTTCATATAATTCGTAATATTGTTCATTATTCTATTTCAAATTAACATGGAAAACTGTAAAAAAAAATTTATTGGGAATTATAGTTTTGGGAATCAATATCTTTATTTATATTTTAAATTAGTTATAAGTCTTGTATATGGATGTGTATATGGATTATTACAATTCTTACGGTGTCAGTGCTATCCGAAAATATAGATCCACTATTGGACGGAACTTTCCAGATCAAATAACCAATCTAAAATTCGACAGAATTTTCAGGACCACCCTTCACCTCTCTTTTAGATACCTAGGTCCTTCTAAAATCTAGTTTAATCCAGATTCTACCAAATTTTATCCGTTTCAAAGCCCCACCGCCAAAATGCTTAGTTTTGATTGGCTGAAAAACCCACGCTATGATATTAGGGCGCAATTATTCCATTCCACGCCGGAAAGTGCTACTGAAGACACTGGTTTTGTTCGTCTAGCTTAAAAAAGTCGAGAGGAGTGAGAGAAACTACAAATAAAGGTAATATTGTGATGTTATTAACATCTAAAATCTCTGGAAGCTAAGGAGCCATAAATTTGCCAATTTTTATAGTAAAAAACCGGACTGTAGAGCAGAAATAGGAAGTCAACTCGGTAACGCCATGTTTTGCTAATATAATTAGTGGTGGACAGGTTCTGTGAAGTGCATCAGTTTGCTAGTTGTTCTTAGAAAGAAAAATCTATAAACAGTTTCGGAAAAGTAGTGTTTCTCCCTTAAAATATTCTCATCCTGAAAATTACTCCTTTTAGAGTTACGTTAGGCCTGCCCCACTGCCGATTGTGTTCGTGTATGTAGTAAATGTGATTTCTTTTGTACTTATTTAGTAATAACATGGCGGTATTTAATTTCTTTGTAGTTAGGATAGTGATCACAATGCACGTGTGAATTATCAGTAAGGGCTCCTATCTGACTCCCAAATTGGGAGTACGGCTTCCAGCGGGATGAGTTGAACATGTAGTTTGTTTCCGGGTTCCTGCCCCTTCAGGGCAGGGGTCCTATTGTTAGCTAATACTTCGATACGTCCCCTCGGGGGCGTTGATTAAACACTTAAGAATGTTATTCAGTGAAACAAGGGCCAGTTGGCCCCGTCCCTTTCTTTCCTTTTCCTTTCGAGCCGATTTAAAATGGTAAAATATGAATGTTTTCTGTGTATATTTATTAGTATAACATGTATTAATGATAGTGATGATTGGTGTGTATTGGCATGATGTATCTTGTAGTTTGAGTAGTATGTGTATATTTGTAATGTAGTAGTAGTAATAGTGGTAGTTAAGTGGTGAAAGAGTGTGTGAGATAAGTAAATATGGACAGTGTAGTATTTACTATGTGATAATTTTTCATTATTCCGTCATTAAGTGAACTCATACGCAATATTTAAAGTGAACGTAATATAGTATAATAATTCCGTGTACAAGGTCACATTCAGTTGTTCAAGGGTTGATTATATCGTCGCTAGCCCTAGTGTCAAAAGTCAGTACTAACCGCCATTCTTCTGTCGAGATGCTTAGTGATTTAGATTTCATGAAATTGACCTTTCTTTCCGAAATAAAACCTAGAAGGTATAATTCGCAGCCCATATGAATGTACAGTTAGGTCAAGTGACCCAAAATTAATATATTCTGAAAGTTTCAACATTCTGCATAGTCTAGAAATCGAGATATTTAAATAAATAAACAATACGTAAATTTTTAACAGAAGTCGGGCGATATGATGCTAGTTCTTCGCTTTGGAATTATATTAGATGTTCATTTTTCTTCGTGGCTGCAGAAGTCAATTGTTGCTGCAGAAATTTCGTAAACATTAAATATTATCGCGGATAATTCTATTTTCAGTGAACATACGTAGGATTTTTTTTTCTTTCTTCTTAATAAAGCTACCGAGTATTACATAGTATTGTGTGTGGGATGAAAGAGTCCTGGGTTCGAGTGAGGTTGTCGTGCGGTGATCGGAATGGGAAATGTTTGTAGTGATTATAGATTTTAAAGTGTTATGATGAAATGTGTATATAGGCTGGGCGTAGATAGAGGAAACAGGGTGTTTGTAGAATATAGCGTCGTGGCAAATGAATATTAATGTGAATATGAATATTAATAAGTATATGAATATTGTAGTAAATGAATATAGAAGATAGGACACCCATATAGTTAAATATATATAGCAGCCCAGTGAATACTTCGCCGTGTGTTGATATATAGATATTGAATAGATACGTGTAGCTACAAACATCTCAGGTTCTGACCCCTGCACCATAATATCACGCGGACCGGAGGGCGATATATAGTCGGACTATGGTAATACTTTGTAGTTTAATGTGTTATAATAATAATCAACCATAGTAATACCATCTGATAGAATGGGTAGCATCATATAATCGTTGACTAAACATATTGAATAATAAATTATGAAAAGACAGTAGCAGTTATAGAACAGGGCTGTAGTGAATTATATTTTCTGGTCGGTTTTAAAATAGAATACCCTGCTCCGTGAGATTTTTTTTTCCTTCACGTTACCTACTCGAGCTAGCTTACAATGTTCATGGAGGCGACAGCTCTGTATCAAAACAATTAGTTATTGAAATTTATTTTCGCGTACCCGGATGTCGACCCCTAGTCCCTTTAAGTATTTTCATTTCTTTTCTTAGTTTAATTAGACGAGGGATATTAACGACATCCCAGACTGTGGCGTGTCTGCGCAGGGTAGCTATCGGTGAGGTTTGGCCATAGAAATCACCGATCCAAAATTCAGTTTATTTAATTTTTTTTATTTCGGCAAATCATTAGTTAGGGATATCTTAGATAATACTTCTATTCTAGTTTCATTACTGTCCTCGAACCTTCTTAGTTTTTCTAAGGGGTCGAATATTTTTTTTTACTTAGAGATTTCAAAATTGGGGACGCAGTTACCTGGTCCCTTTCCCCCTCTCCTTTTATCCTGCTGGTCTGGGCCGGATACGGGGATCGGATTTCAATCTTACAAGCAAACTCTTGTGGGATTGGGATCTGATGGACACAGAACTTGCATCCTTGGCAGCAGGGCGCCCCTTGAGTCTACGTATTTGAGTAGACCACCCTTTTTGGCATGTTAAGAATATTTTGGCTATGGATTTTGTTGAGAGCGAAATTCGACTTCTAACTTTGTAGCGTTAGTTATTTCTCACTTAAGTCTTTGGCGCCCCTATTCTTCGTCTTCCTTCTTCTCTATCTCTCTCTCTGTCTTCATTTCTTCAAGTTTTTTTTTAATTTCAACCTTCCCCCCCCCAAGATTTTGAACTTGTTGCTTACGATTTATTTAACGTACAACTCTGATCTGAAATTACCAGCTGAGACGTTGCAAGACACGATTCATGAATGGAGTAGATAATGATTGGGTCCTCCATCACATTTTGACCTATCGCCGAAATGAACAAAGACTTCGTAGTTGACGACACTTCGATTACGTTCTTTCACCGTCGTCCGTCTTAAGTTTTTTTTTAATCCGTTGGTCACTTTCCTTTCTGTTTTGGTTTTCAATTACCTTGTAGTTAACCTGGGCCCAGAAATTGTATTTTGATTTACCTAGTTATATCTAGAAATGCTCTGTGTTACGTGCCTGCCTCACAAAGTTTTTTTTTTCCTCCTTCATGATTTAAACACGAATTGATTATATAAAAGTTAAAAATTTATAGACGCGCGGTATCAGATAAAATTTAATTTGTTTCCAAATGTAATGTTGGAAGTTATTTGTTTTCTTGGACAATGTTGCAACCTTGTAAAATTTTATTGTTGGGGATGATTAATTTAAATGTGTGCGCATTTATTATAAATATATATATATAGAGAGAGAAATAAATACTTCGAAATGTATGTGTAATTAGTATGTGAATATGATGTTAAAGTAAAAGTATGATATTAAATGTATTATGAATATATGTAAGAGCGCTCGTGTCTGTCCCCCTAGACGTGTATTGGTTGCTATAGTTTACCAGAAGTCTTCCGACGAATTTAAGAATGTAGATTTTGTTAAGAATACCGCCGTGCACTTAAGTAATTTTCCTTTTCTTCTGAATCAATGTAAGTGATAACCTCTGTAATTATATAATGGCATGCATTGAAAAAATATCGGCAGGTCCAAACGTAACCCACATCATAACAAATATTATCCCTGAACAATTAACCTAAAACCATTGTGGAAAGTGTACCTTGAATCCGTCTCACCTTCATATGTATCCTGTGACTTGACCAGTTTTTTTTTTATCCTCAATTTGAACCATCATACTCCGTACACCTGTGGAAGATCATTTTTTTTTTAAATCCGAACCATGTATAAACATATACGAAAGTGATCCTAATGAAAGGTCTCGTGAAGTGTCCCAGTGTTGGATAAATAACTTGAAATTATTCGATTAATAAATTTGGAAATAGACCGTCTAAGAGGAGAAACTTCCTCTAGTGAAAGTGATTTTCTCGAAATCCCTAGATGGATATAAACGTAGCAGTCTGCGATTGCAGATACAATCTGTTAAGAGTTATAAACCAAATATAGTCGATGAATGTTTTTTTTTTTCGTAAACCACTAGATATATATATATAGATATATATATATGTATAAACACAAATTAAGTTAAATGGAGCGAAACGTTTTGGACACTACGACTAGTGCGTGAGTTGTGATTTGGACGCTCGAAATTATTAATATTTTAATATCTCGACGTGAGGTAGAGACTCATATAAGTTCTAATACACCAAAAAGTTTTTTTTTCTTTCCTCTTTGTCCAATTTTTTTTTAAGTGAAATAAGTGTTTTTTTTGCGTATGTCGCAAATCATCATTTTGCTTTAGCATGCCTAAGATATGATACATGTAATTATTTTTTTTCTTTCTTTTTCATTTGTCAATATGATTGAATATATAAAAAATTACTAAAATATAATACTATGTACTCTATTAATATATAACCAAGAACTTGTGCTTTTAATATTTTCTTCATAATTATATGTTTGTCTTTCTTTTTTCACTATGAATGTAATAAACTATTTGTACCCTTGTAGTTAGTTGGTTTCCTTTAACCATATATACACTGTCCTGAGTGAGTGAGCGAGTGAATGCATGATAGATTTAATATAAGCAATTCTAGTGATATCATTTGTCATATTAACATCTGTAATATATGTGTCATGTTTTAATATATGTGTTAAGGTAAATAACCTAGGTCATGAAGGACCGTCACTAACGGTTTAAATCGGCTCGAGGAGTGAAGCAAAAATAGCAGGATAAGCCTAAATACGACATCTTTCTTCCAGGAAGTCGAACCTTTTATTGATACGATACCTAAATTTATATTGAGTTAATAAGCTTGTTTTTTTTTCCCTCTTGGCTAATTCATATGTGTGGTCGATCCTAGAGGACAGAGTTCAGATGCTGGATAGTTATCAGTCACCGGTCGGAATAACATTACAAAGAATTAAATTTCACTTTTCTCATTTCCAGGTCTAGGTCTGGGCAACCCCATGATCGTGGTGCCTGGAGCTAGGTCTGGGTGGTATGAGGGAACATGTGTCTATTCCGAAGCATTCCAAAATTGATTAGTTGTTAATAACATTTAGAATGATTCATCTTTCAACGACTTTCCCGACCTTTTACTATATTTCCGGAATTATCCAGTAATCTGTTTCTCATTAAAATACCCTATTTCTTTTCTTTCTTCTTTACCTACCTCCTTCTTTTACCCTTCTACTTTCTTCTCTTTCTTTCCTATTTCTAAATGAAAGAAAACGGAGTCATGATTGAGAGTAGTCGCTATTGGCACGGTCAATAAGTTGTTTCGATGAGTTTTCTTCGGGAGTCCGATATGGAATAATTAACAATAACAAAAGGTTTATTGGAAGTTACTCTATTGGAAAATAATCTGGATTTCAATCAGTAAGTGATCTTTCGTAATCGTCCTCGTTAAAGAAAATTAATTTTAGCGACTCCTCTACATTGCGCTTAGCTATCGCATCCCTTCGTTTACTTTGTTTTCTTTCAATTTTGGCGACCGTTGACATCGGACAGTTACCATGGAAACAATTGTTTTCCCTGGTAACGAATCTGAAATTATTTATTAAACACTGTTTAGGATCGAACACATATTGACTTGGCCACAAAAGGTGCATAATTAAAAAGTTACAGTGAGATTAAATAATTATAGTCATTGGCTGTTCTGCTATCTTTGTCTCTCTCTGTAGAAAGGGGGAAATGAAGGAATTTGCTAAAGTGACTTCTAAAATTGGAAAATGCTGGAAGTTGACCCAAGGAGGGAATTAGATAGGAGTCCTTTAATTTATGAATAGTACCTGATTAATAAGTATTGTTAGTTTATAAGGATATAATTGCATGTGTTTATATTGTGTCTTTTTATATGGAAACTATGGCAACCAATAGGGAAGTAGTATCACACGAGAACGCGGAAGTCTCATGTACACAATGTACTTTAGAAAGTAGTGAGAAAAGAGCTCGCGTCTCTCGTAGGCTAGTGAGGTGTCACGAATGTGGGCTGAAATGGATCCATTTCAGTTGTATTAATTTAGAGGATACTGCGGAAAATGCAGAAAAGGTCCGGGCTGGTGAGATAGTCAAATATTGTAAAGAATGTGAGGGGAAGCTCCACCAGTCGCGTGAACCCATGAGTTTATCCTCTGAAAAAGAAAATGAGCATCCCGATTCGGACGGTGAGCGAGGGTATAGTACCCCGAAGAACCGAGGCCAAATATCTCCAGTGGAGATATCTGACCTCGATGATGATGAAAGAGATGGGGATCCGATTGGTGATAAACCCAAAGAAAAGCAAAGGAAGACTGGGTCGTCTAATAATGATGCTCTCCTCCTTTCATTGCAACAAATGCTACAGGAGATGAGACGCGAAATAAATGAAAATATAGATAATAATAGCCTGGAGATGAGACGCGAAATGAATGAAAATAGCCGCGAAATAAATGAAAAAATAGACAAGAATAGTCGGGAGATGAGACGTGAAATAAATGAAAAATTTGATACCTCGAAACGAGAAACCGAATCTCGATTTGAGGTACTAACCCAGAAAATCGACAACATATGTTCGGACTTTGCTTCCTCAATAACTACATTGAGAGAGCAAACGTCTACTGACATCGATTTGGTCAGATGCGAGGCTCAACAGTCCCTAAAGCAATTTCAGCAGGAGACTGAGGGTAAATTAGATCATGTACATTCTGAAATCGAACAAATGGATACCAAATTACATAAAATCGACAATAAACTAGAAACACAGCAGGCCGAAATTGATAGTTTAAAGTCAACCTTGTCAGACTTATCATTGAAAACCGAACTGGAAGTAACTGACCAGAAAATTTCGAAAATTCAAAATGAGATAGCAAATATTCAAAAAGAAATGACGAAAACTAGTCGCGAAAAATCAGAGGTAACCTATCCTTTCCCCGGTAGCGATTTCTCAGAAATATTACCTGCGATAACAACTACATGTAGCGCAGGAAAAGAAAATTTAATGTCGGTTGATGCACGGGATATTGCGACGCACTACCCCATGCATCGGTCAGAACCAAAGTCGTGGTTCAATTCTAATAGTGTGCCGAATCAGTCGAGTGTTGTGACGACTACGGTCACTAGCGTGAGTGCTCCCTCCTTACATGGAGGTATACAATCACATAGCGTGTTGCCGGGAAAAGGAGATGGGTGCCATTCTGAGTCGTTGTTCATGGGTGCGATTGGTCCGGGGATGGAGCCCAACATACTCAATACGACCAACAGAATCCCTTTCACTTACATGGGTAGTTATAACACCGCTACTACGTCGTCGGTGGTAAATCCGGTGACGACTCCGATTGTGCAGGATAATATGTTAATTCCCAGTAACTATTCCCCTGCTTATGTTAGTATGGGTTCCAAGGTTTCGCTGAGGGACATCGAACGTTTTCCCACTTTTGACGGGAATATTACCAATGGACAGCCTCGTGTTTTCCTGCGTAGATTGCAGCAGTGTTTAGAAATGTATCGGCTGACCGATAGAGAACGTTTACAAATAGTTGAAAAACTTTTAATTGCAGCATCAGGCGCGTGGTTTGCTTCTATTAAATATAGAATTCATACGTTTGATGATTTCCTGATCCTTTTTAAGGAAGAATACTGCAACGAACATATAGAGAGGCTTCAGAAACGCAACCTCCAATCCTTAAGATATGATCGAGCCAAGTATGGGTCCCTTTTGGACTATGCTTGGAAGATCATCGAACTGTACTATCAGATTGCAGAAAATCCATCGCAAGCCGAGCTAGTGGACATAATAGTGAACGCTCTTCCACCAGATGAGTCGCGGGCTATTGCTTCCCACTTATGCCAAACGGTGCGAGAAGTTACGTCACGCCTAGCTGCCCTGTGTGGGAAAGAAACTGGAGGCCCACCAAAGAGGTATTTCGCCCGACAAGCAAAAGTTGTGAAACCCGTGAAAAGCAAGGCAACGGCAAGTTGCCAAACGGACTTTCTGAGTTACACCCAAGCTGGATCTCGCTATCCGAGTGGGAGTGGCTCAGAAAGCAATCAATATAACGGTCGACGTCTGTTCCGTAACCGACCGATGTTTAACAATCGCCGGGGTTATCGCCCCTATGACCGCACAATGGGGGAATCGAACCCGAATAGGGACGATAATAGGAGGAACTTTAACGGGGCGTACCGGAGAAGAGAAAACGGTACTGGTCAAAACGGTAATGTTAACAATAACTGTGCAAGTAGATCTCAGAATTCTGCCCCTTCGCAAATACCAACTAATGGCGGAAATGGAATTCTAGCCACTCGAGGGATTGATAGTCGCGAGACCGCTGTCAAATCGACAAACTAATTCCGCAACTACCTGGTGAAATGGGGGAGGATAGTTGCGGGAAAATATACCCCATTATTTTGAAAAATCAGAATGACCACGAATATAAATCTAATTTGTGGACACAAAATTTATCATTTCGGGACTCGTTACAATTTGTTATAAAATTTGTTATAGATGAGGAACCCTTTGCTTCAAGTGAAGAACGCTATTTTTCTACCTCTCCCAGCCTACGAGGAAGTATCGGCGGCGTTGAACTTGTCGCTACAATAGATAGTGGCTCGGAGCTCTGCCTAATGGACTGGGAGGTGTGGAAAAAATTAAAGCAACGGTTTCCATCCGCTAAATTGAGACCATACACGGGCCTTACACTTGGCGCTTTCGCTGGAAAAGAAAGTTTTTCGGTTCAGGGCGTTCAAAATTTTAACCTAAACATACAAAATCATATATTCGAAATAGCCATCTTCGTCATAAAATATTTGCGAACGGACCTAATACTGGGATGTCCGTTTCTGGACAAATTCCATTGTATCATTGACCGGGAAAAGAAAGAGATTAGAATGAAAGACAGTTTAGGAAACACTGTTGTTGTTCCTACGGATCGACCGAACATAATGCTAGTGAAATTACCAGTAGAAGAGATTGCAATCGGTGAATCAGGATGGCCGGTGGTGGATCAACCCATGCTTGACCCCAGTTTATATTGTCAAGCTGCCTGTGCAGTGACACCTCTCCACAAGGGAGGGGTTAACAGGGGAGATCAGCTGGATCCACTCCTGGGCACCGAATGCAATGTCTCGGAACAAGAGATTGATTCATATATTGCCACTCGGGATGACTTACCATCACCGATTAAATCAGGTCTTCGGAAATTATTAATAAAGTACCGTTCTCTTTTCTCTGAGTACCCACGCCGTGTTAACGCGCCTCCCTATAAAATACAGTTGAAGGATGAAGAACCAGTTGTTGGACCATGTTATTCCGTTCCACAGGCTATACAACCTGAGTTTGAAGCAGAGTTGAATAAATGGTTGCGGATAGGAATAGCCATAGAACAAATGTCTCCATATCGAAATCCTATTCATGTCGTCCGGAAGGCCTCTGGCGGTGTACGTCCAGTTTTAGATCTGAGGGCTACCAACTCAAAAATTATATCTCCACAGGTGCAGGTAGAACCTATCAATGAGTTACTACACCGTGTTTCGCAGGCAATGTGGTTTTCGTCGTTTGACGCGTCAAGTGCATATTATGGGATTAGTTTACACCCAGACTCTTACCAATGCACCAGTTTTGTGTACAAGGGAAAACAATATTGCCTTACTGTTCTGCCACAGGGGCTGAAAAGTAGTCCTGCTGTATTTCAATCGGTAATGACAAAATTTTTTAATGACTCAACCCGTTCTTTTGTTATTTTGTACTTAGACGATGTACTAGTAAAATCAACTACTGAAGAAGAGCATTTGGCTCATTTAGAGAGAACTTTCGAAATCTTTAAACAAGCAAATTTTTCATTAAATTTCAAAAAATGTAAGTTCTTTGCACGGGAAATCAAATTTTTAGGACATATAATTAGTGGCAGAACAATAAGGGTTGACCCTCGACTCAATGAGCCAATTCGTTGTTTTCCAGTACCGAAATCCAAGAAAGCATTACAGAAGTTTTTAGGGCTTATAGGATGGAGGCGAAAATTCATCCCAAACTTTTCTGGTCTCACTGCTAATCTGTATCAACTCCTGAAAAAGGATCAGTAATTCGTACTGAATAACGAAGCCTTGGAAACGTTCAATAAACTGAGAACTCTTCTTAGTAATCCACCTGCATTAAGTCAGCCAGATTTCTCTTTGCCTTTTCACATCCATAGTGATGCGTGCATGGAAAATTTGGCTGGCCTACTTGCACAATATCCTTCAGATAAAGATAATCCTAACGTCATTGGATATGCCAGTCGACGGGTGAAACCCTATGAGTTGTCTCTTTCAATATCTCAGCTGGAACTCCTGTCAGTCCTGTTCCTCTGTGAACATTTTGAGCAGTATATCATGGGTCGTACTACTTATGTCCATACAGATAACGCGGCAGTCACACATGCATTCACCCAAAAGAACCTTGAGCCACGAACCACCCGCATTCTATTGAAACTGCAGAAATTTGATTTAATTTTTCAACACTGTCCAGGCAGAGAAAATTTTGTAGCCGACACAATTAGTAGATACCCACCTGAGGTATTGCTTGAGCCCGAAACACATTATGTTCATTTTTTAACCAAAACGCAGGATGCCGATATTAATCTGGACTTTATTCGAGAAAATCAAATAACGGATGAATTATGTAAGAACCTGTTAAAGCAATATGAAAACAACCGTAATCTGGACAGAGTAACAATGTACTGTGGGTTAATTTATATTAAACCTTTGCGTATTCAGAAATGGCTCTTAGTGATACCGCAGAGTTGTATACCCCAAATTATCAGTGTTGTCCATTCTACCGGTCACTTTGGAGTTCAGAAGTGTTATCGCTTTTGTCGAGCTATATTTTATTGGAAGAATCAAAAAAACACGATTAAAAACTTCATACGAAATTGCATAGAATGTGCCGAAACAAAGTTTACAAACCGTGCTATAGCTAAGCAGGAATATCATATTCAAGCCACCGTACCCCATGAGACTCTGGGGGTGGACCTTATTGGAAAATTGCCACCCAGTCAGGGATATTATTATATTTTATCTCTAACAGATATTTATTCTCGTTTCGTTACTTTCCTTCCACTGAAAAAGGCTCATACTAAGGAAATAATCACAGTATTAGAGAGACGATACTTTCATCTATTGCCTTACCCACAGGAATTCTTATCTGATAAAGGACCACAGTTCCAATCTAAGTTATGGCAGGACTTTTGTAACAAATATAAAATTAAACATAAGAAAACTTCCAGTTATTCCCCGCAGGCTAACGGCGTTACAGAACGTAGCCATAAAGAACTCAATAGATTAGTTAGATTATGGTGTCATGAGGATCAAACCACTTGGCACAAGTACTTAGTTAAAATTCAGGACCTTCTGAACAATTCATATTGTTCCAGTATTGGCTGTACGCCTGCGGAACGCTTTCTTAGTTATTCTGCCGTTGATAGCTATAGGAAAGTGTTCCCATGGCCCAAAGAGTTAGATTCCATAGATAACCGTTTCCGATACGCTGAAGTAGAGGTAAAATTAAAAAGTCATGCTAAACAGTCGTCAAACGCTATAAATCTGCAAGAAGGGCAATTAGTGATGTTGAAACTGCATAACTTATCCTCACTTATAAAGCATGAGTCAGCAAAATGGATGAAAGTCTATACCGGCCCGTTTTTAGCAGTTAAATTATTGAAAAATTGCGCTGTATTACACAATCTAAAAGGTGAAAGTATCGGAACTCACAATTTCCAAAATCTTAAGCTTTTCAACTGTACCGAGGACAAAAAACGGGAACTTCTATCTCAATACCCAAAGTGAATCTTACACTGTCTCATTTGAGTGCATGAGAGTATGAGTGAGTTGTTAGTTTATTGGTATTAATACATGTTAATTCTATTCAACAAAATTTTGTTATTCAAACAAAATTTTTTTTAACGACGCCGGGGAACTGTAATATGCCATTACAGTCTAATGATATTATGTTTTTAATAGGAGGGTGCCCGAAATTTTTTGCACCGACTGTACTTGATGTTTAACAAAAAATTTCTGGCTGTTCATATAATTCGTAATATTGTTCATTATTTTATTTCAAATTAACATGGAAAACTGTAAAAAAAATTTATTGGGAATTATAGTTTTGGGAATCAATATCTTTATTTATATTTTAAATTAGTTATAAGTCTTGTATATGGATGTGTATATGGATTATTACAATTCTTACGGTGTCAGTGCTATCCGAAAATATAGATCCACTATTGGACGGAACTTTCCAGATCAAATAACCAATCTAAAATTCGACAGAATTTTCAGGACCACCCTTCACCTCTCTTTTAGATACCTAGGTCCTTCTAAAATCTAGTTTAATCCAGATTCTACCAAATTTTATTCGTTTCAAAGCCCCACCGCCAAAATGCTTAGTTTTGATTGGCTGAAAAACCCACGCTATGATATTAGGGCGCAATTATTCCATTCCACGCCGGAAAGTGCTACTGAAGACACTGGTTTTGTTCGTCTAGCTTAAAAAAGTCGAGAGGAGTGGGAGAAACTACAAATAAAGGTAATATTGTGATGTTATTAACATCTAAAATCTCTGGAAGCTAAGGAGCCATAAATTTGCCAATTTTTATAGTAAAAAACCGGACTGTAGAGCAGAAATAGGAAGTCAACTCGGTAACGCCATGTTTTGCTAATATAATTAGTGGTGGACAGGTTCTGTGAAGTGCATCAGTTTGCTAGTTGTTCTTAGAAAGAAAAAATCTATAAACAGTTTCGGAAGAGTAGTGTTTCTCCCTTAAAATATTCTCATCCTGAAAATTACTCCTTTTAGAGTTACGTTAGGCCTGCCCCACTGCCGATTGTGTTCGTGTATGTAGTAAATGTGATTTCTTTTGTACTTATTTAGTAATAACATGGCGGTATTTAATTTCTTTGTAGTTAGGATAGTGATCACAATGCACGTGTGAATTATCAGTAAGGGCTCCTATCTGACTCCCAAATTGGGAGTACGGCTTCCAGCGGGATGAGTTGAACATGTAGTTTGTTTCCGGGTTCCTGCCCCTTCAGGGCAGGGGTCCTATTGTTAGCTAATACTTCGATACGTCCCCTCGGGGGCGTTGATTAAACACTTAAGAATGTGATTCAGTGAAACAAGGGCCAGTTGGCCCTGTCCCTTTCTTTCCTTTTCCTTTCGAGCCGATTTAAAATGGTAAAATATGAATGTTTTCTGTGTATATTTATTAGTATAACATGTATTAATGATAGTGATGATTGGTGTGTATTGGCATGATGTATCTTGTAGTTTGAGTAGTATGTGTATATTTGTAATGTAGTAGTAGTAATAGTGGTAGTTAAGTGGTGAAAGAGTGTGTGAGATAAGTAAATATGGACAGTGTAGTATTTACTATGTGATAATTTTTCATTATTCCGTCATTAAGTGAACTCATACGCAATATTTAAAGTGAACGTAATATAGTATAATAATTCCGTGTACAAGGTCACATTCAGTTGTTCAAGGGTTGATTATATCGTCGCTAGCCCTAGTGTCAAAAGTCAGTACTAACCGCCATTCTTCTGTCGAGATGCTTAGTGATTTAGATTTCATGAAATTGACCTTTCTTTCCGAAATAAAACCTAGAAGGTATAATTCGCAGCCCATATGAATGCACAGTTAGGTCAAGTGACCCAAAATTAATATATTCTGAAAGTTTCAACATTCTGCATAGTCTAGAAATCGAGATATTTAAATAAATAAACAATACGTAAATTTTTAACAGAAGTCGGGCGATATGATGCTAGTTCTTCGCTTTGGAATTATATTAGATGTTCATTTTTCTTCGTGGCTGCAGAAGTCAATTGTTGCTGCAGAAATTTCGTAAACATTAAATATTATCGCGGATAATTCTATTTTCAGTGAACATACGTAGGATTATTTTTTCTTTCTTCTTAATAAAGCTACCGAGTATTACATAGTATTGTGTGTGGGATGAAAGAGTCCTGGGTTCGAGTGAGGTTGTCGTGCGGTGATCGGAATGGGAAATGTTTGTAGTGATTATAGATTTTAAAGTGTTATGATGAAATGTGTATATAGGCTGGGCGTAGATAGAGGAAACAGGGTGTTTGTAGAATATAGCGTCGTGGCAAATGAATATTAATGTGAATATGAATATTAATAAGTATATGAATATTGTAGTAAATGAATATAGAAGATAGGACACCCATATAGTTAAATATATATAGCAGCCCAGTGAATACTTCGCCGTGTGTTGATATATAGATATTGAATAGATACGTGTAGCTACAAACATCTCAGGTTCTGACCCCTGCACCATAATATCACGCGGACCGGAGGGCGATATATAGTCGGACTATGGTAATACTTTGTAGTTTAATGTGTTATAATAATAATCAACCATAGTAATACCATCTGATAGAATGGGTAGCATCATATAATCGTTGACTAAACATATTGAATAATAAATTATGAAAAGACAGTAGCAGTTATAGAACAGGGCTGTAGTGAATTATATTTTCTGGTCGGTTTTAAAATAGAATACCCTGCTCCGTGAGATTTTTTTTTCCTTCACGTTACCTACTCGAGCTAGCTTACAATGTTCATGGAGGCGACAGCTCTGTATCAAAACAATTAGTTATTGAAATTTATTTTCGCGTACCCGGATGTCGACCCCTAGTCCCTTTAAGTATTTTCATTTCTTTTCTTAGTTTAATTAGACGAGGGAAATTAACGACATCCCAGACTGTGGCGTGTCTGCGCAGGGTAGCTATCGGTGAGGTTTGGCCATAGAAATCATCGATCCAAAATTCAGTTTATTTAATTTTTTTTATTTCGGCAAATCATTAGTTAGGGATATCTTAGATAATACTTCTATTCTAGTTTCATTACTGTCCTCGAACCTTCTTAGTTTTTCTAAGGGGTCGAATATTTTTTTTTACTTAGAGATTTCAAAATTGGGGACGCAGTTACCTGGTCCCTTTCCCCCTCTCCTTTCATCCTGCTGGTCTGGGCCGGATACGGGGATCGGATTTCAATCTTACAAGCAAACTCTTGTGGGATTGGGATCTGATGGACACAGAACTTGCATCCTTGGCAGCAGGGCGCCCCTTGAGTCTACGTATTTGAGTAGACCACCCTTTTTGGCATGTTAAGAATATTTTGGCTATGGATTTTGTTGAGAGCGAAATTCGACTTCTAACTTTGTAGCGTTAGTTATTTCTCACTTAAGTCTTTGGCGCCCCTATTCTTCGTCTTCCTTCTTCTCTATCTCTCTCTCTGTCTTCATTTCTTCAAGTTTTTTTTAATTTCAACCTTCCCCCCCCCAAGATTTTGAACTTGTTGCTTACGATTTATTTAACGTACAACTCTGATCTGAAATTACCAGCTGAGACGTTGCAAGACACGATTCATGAATGGAGTAGATAATGATTGGGTCCTCCATCACATTTTGACCTATCGCCGAAATGAACAAAGACTTCGTAGTTGACGACACTTCGATTACGTTCTTTCACCGTCGTCCGTCTTAAGTTTTTTTTAATCCGTTGGTCACTTTCCTTTCTGTTTTGGTTTTCAATTACCTTGTAGTTAACCTGGGCCCAGAAATTGTATTTTGATTTACCTAGTTATATCTAGAAATGCTCTGTGTTACGTGCCTGCCTCACAAAGTTTTTTTTTCCTCCTTCATGATTTAAACACGAATTGATTATATAAAAGTTAAAAATTTATAGACGCGCGGTATCAGATAAAATTTAATTTGTTTCCAAATGTAATGTTGGAAGTTATTTGTTTTCTTGGACAATGTTGCAACCTTGTAAAATTTTATTGTTGGGGATGATTAATTTAAATGTGTGCGCATTTATTATAAATATATATATATATAGAGAGAAATAAATACTTCGAAATGTATGTGTAATTAGTATGTGAATATGATGTTAAAGTAAAAGTATGATATTAAATGTATTATGAATATATGTAAGAGCGCTCGTGTCTGTCCCCCTAGACGTGTATTGGTTGCTATAGTTTACCAGAAGTCTTCCGACGAATTTAAGAATGTAGATTTTGTTAAGAATACCGCCGTGCACTTAAGTAATTTTCCTTTTCTTCTGAATCAATGTAAGTGATAACCTCTGTAATTATATAATGGCATGCATTGAAAAAATATCGGCAGGTCCAAACGTAACCCACATCATAACAAATATTATCCCTGAACAATTAACCTAAAACCATTGTGGAAAGTGTACCTTGAATCCGTCTCACCTTCATATGTATCCTGTGACTTGACCAGTTTTTTTTTATCCTCAATTTGAACCATCATACTCCGTACACCTGTGGAAGATCATTTTTTTTAAAATCCGAACCATGTATAAACATATACGAAAGTGATCCTAATGAAAGGTCTCGTGAAGTGTCCCAGTGTTGGATAAATAACTTGAAATTATTCGATTAATAAATTTGGAAATAGACCGTCTAAGAGGAGAAACTTCCTCTAGTGAAAGTGATTTTCTCGAAATCCCTAGATGGATATAAACGTAGCAGTGTGCGATTGCAGATACAATCTGTTAAGAGTTATAAACCAAATATAGTCGATGAATGTTTTTTTTTTCGTAAACCACTAGATATATATATATAGATATATATATATGTATAAACACAAATTAAGTTAAATGGAGCGAAACGTTTTGGACACTACGACTAGTGCGTGAGTTGTGATTTGGACGCTCGAAATTATTAATATTTTAATATCTCGACGTGAGGTAGAGACTCATATAAGTTCTAATACACCAAAAAGTTTTTTTTTCTTTCCTCTTTGTCCAATTTTTTTTTTTAAGTGAAATAAGTGTTTTTTTTTGCGTATGTCGCAAATCATCATTTTGCTTTAGCATGCCTAAGATATGATACATGTAATTATTTTTTTTCTTTCTTTTTCATTTGTCAATATGATTGAATATATAAAAAATTACTAAAATATAATACTATGTACTCTATTAATATATAACCAAGAACTTGTGCTTTTAATATTTTCTTCATAATTATATGTTTGTCTTTCTTTTTTCACTATGAATGTAATAAACTATTTGTACCCTTGTAGTTAGTTGGTTTCCTTTAACCATATATACACTGTCCTGAGTGAGTGAGCGAGTGAATGCATGATAGATTTAATATAAGCAATTCTAGTGATATCATTTGTCATATTAACATCTGTAATATATGTGTCATGTTTTAATATATGTGTTAAGGTAAATAACCTAGGTCATGAAGGACCGTCACTAACGGTTTAAATCGGCTCGAGGAGTGAAGCAAAAATAGCAGGATAAGCCTAAATACGACATCTTTCTTCCAGGAAGTCGAACCTTTTATTGATACGATACCTAAATTTATATTGAGTTAATAAGCTTGTTTTTTTTTCCCCTCTTGGCTAATTCATATGTGTGGTCGATCCTAGAGGACAGAGTTCAGATGCTGGATAGTTATCAGTCACCGGTCGGAATAACATTACAAAGAATTAAATTTCACTTTTCTCATTTCCAGGTCTAGGTCTGGGCAACCCCATGATCGTGGTGCCTGGAGCTAGGTCTGGGTGGTATGAGGGAACATGTGTCTATTCCGAAGCATTCCAAAATTGATTAGTTGTTAATAACATTTAGAATGATTCATCTTTCAACGACTTTCCCGACCTTTTACTATATTTCCGGAATTATCCAGTAATCTGTTTCTCATTAAAATACCCTATTTCTTTTCTTTCTTCTTTACCTACCTCCTTCTTTTACCCTTCTACTTTCTTCTCTTTCTTTCCTATTTCTAAATGAAAGAAAACGGAGTCATGATTGAGAGTAGTCGCTATTGGCACGGTCAATAAGTTGTTTCGATGAGTTTTCTTCGGGAGTCCGATATGGAATAATTAACAATAACAAAAGGTTTATTGGAAGTTACTCTATTGGAAAATAATCTGGATTTCAATCAGTAAGTGATCTTTCGTAATCGTCCTCGTTAAAGAAAATTAATTTTAGCGACTCCTCTACATTGCGCTTAGCTATCGCATCCCTTCGTTTACTTTGTTTTCTTTCAATTTTGGCGACCGTTGACATCGGACAGTTACCATGGAAACAATTGTTTTCCCTGGTAACGAATCTGAAATTATTTATTAAACACTGTTTAGGATCGAACACATATTGACTTGGCCACAAAAGGTGCATAATTAAAAAGTTACAGTAAGATTAAATAATTATAGTCATTGGCTGTTCTGCTATCTTTGTCTCTCTCTGTAGAAAGGGGGAAATGAAGGAATTTGCTAAAGTGACTTCTAAAATTGGAAAATGCTGGAAGTTGACCCAAGGAGGGAATTAGATAGGAGTCCTTTAATTTATGAATAGTACCTGATTAATAAGTATTGTTAGTTTATAAGGATATAATTGCATGTGTTTATATTGTGTCTTTTTATACGGAAACTATGGCAACCAATAGGGAAGTAGTATCACACGAGAACGCGGAAGTCTCATGTACACAATGTACTTTAGAAAGTAGTGAGAAAAGAGCTCGCGTCTCTCGTAGGCTAGTGAGGTGTCACGAATGTGGGCTGAAATGGATCCATTTCAGTTGTATTAATTTAGAGGATACTGCGGAAAATGCAGAAAAGGTCCGGGCTGGTGAGATAGTCAAATATTGTAAAGAATGTGAGGGGAAGCTCCACCAGTCGCGTGAACCCATGAGTTTATCCTCTGAAAAAGAAAATGAGCATCCCGATTCGGACGGTGAGCGAGGGTATAGTACCCCGAAGAACCGAGGCCAAATATCTCCAGTGGAGATATCTGACCTCGATGATGATGAAAGAGATGGGGATCCGATTGGTGATAAACCCAAAGAAAAGCAAAGGAAGACTGGGTCGTCTAATAATGATGCTCTCCTCCTTTCATTGCAACAAATGCTACAGGAGATGAGACGCGAAATAAATGAAAATATAGATAATAATAGCCTGGAGATGAGACGCGAAATGAATGAAAATAGCCGCGAAATAAATGAAAAAATAGACAAGAATAGTCGGGAGATGAGACGTGAAATAAATGAAAAATTTGATACCTCGAAACGAGAAACCGAATCTCGATTTGAGGTACTAACCCAGAAAATCGACAACATATGTTCGGACTTTGCTTCCTCAATAACTACATTGAGAGAGCAAACGTCTACTGACATCGATTTGGTCAGATGCGAGGCTCAACAGTCCCTAAAGCAATTTCAGCAGGAGACTGAGGGTAAATTAGATCATGTACATTCTGAAATCGAACAAATGGATACCAAATTACATAAAATCGACAATAAACTAGAAACACAGCAGGCCGAAATTGATAGTTTAAAGTCAACCTTGTCAGACTTATCATTGAAAACCGAACTGGAAGTAACTGACCAGAAAATTTCGAAAATTCAAAATGAGATAGCAAATATTCAAAAAGAAATGACGAAAACTAGTCGCGAAAAATCAGAGGTAACCTATCCTTTCCCCGGTAGCGATTTCTCAGAAATATTACCTGCGATAACAACTACATGTAGCGCAGGAAAAGAAAATTTAATGTCGGTTGATGCACGGGATATTGCGACGCACTACCCCATGCATCGGTCAGAACCAAAGTCGTGGTTCAATTCTAATAGTGTGCCGAATCAGTCGAGTGTTGTGACGACTACGGTCACTAGCGTGAGTGCTCCCTCCTTACATGGAGGTATACAATCACATAGCGTGTTGCCGGGAAAAGGAGATGGGTGCCATTCTGAGTCGTTGTTCATGGGTGCGATTGGTCCGGGGATGGAGCCCAACATACTCAATACGACCAACAGAATCCCTTTCACTTACATGGGTAGTTATAACACCGCTACTACGTCGTCGGTGGTAAATCCGGTGACGACTCCGATTGTGCAGGATAATATGTTAATTCCCAGTAACTATTCCCCTGCTTATGTTAGTATGGGTTCCAAGGTTTCGCTGAGGGACATCGAACGTTTTCCCACTTTTGACGGGAATATTACCAATGGACAGCCTCGTGTTTTCCTGCGTAGATTGCAGCAGTGTTTAGAAATGTATCGGCTGACCGATAGAGAACGTTTACAAATAGTTGAAAAACTTTTAATTGCAGCATCAGGCGCGTGGTTTGCTTCTATTAAATATAGAATTCATACGTTTGATGATTTCCTGATCCTTTTTAAGGAAGAATACTGCAACGAACATATAGAGAGGCTTCAGAAACGCAACCTCCAATCCTTAAGATATGATCGAGCCAAGTATGGGTCCCTTTTGGACTATGCTTGGAAGATCATCGAACTGTACTATCAGATTGCAGAAAATCCATCGCAAGCCGAGCTAGTGGACATAATAGTGAACGCTCTTCCACCAGATGAGTCGCGGGCTATTGCTTCCCACTTATGCCAAACGGTGCGAGAAGTTACGTCACGCCTAGCTGCCCTGTGTGGGAAAGAAACTGGAGGCCCACCAAAGAGGTATTTCGCCCGACAAGCAAAAGTTGTGAAACCCGTGAAAAGCAAGGCAACGGCAAGTTGCCAAACGGACTTTCTGAGTTACACCCAAGCTGGATCTCGCTATCCGAGTGGGAGTGGCTCAGAAAGCAATCAATATAACGGTCGACGTCTGTTCCGTAACCGACCGATGTTTAACAATCGCCGGGGTTATCGCCCCTATGACCGCACAATGGGGGAATCGAACCCGAATAGGGACGATAATAGGAGGAACTTTAACGGGGCGTACCGGAGAAGAGAAAACGGTACTGGTCAAAACGGTAATGTTAACAATAACTGTGCAAGTAGATCTCAGAATTCTGCCCCTTCGCAAATACCAACTAATGGCGGAAATGGAATTCTAGCCACTCGAGGGATTGATAGTCGCGAGACCGCTGTCAAATCGACAAACTAATTCCGCAACTACCTGGTGAAATGGGGGAGGATAGTTGCGGGAAAATATACCCCATTATTTTGAAAAATCAGAATGACCACGAATATAAATCTAATTTGTGGACACAAAATTTATCATTTCGGGACTCGTTACAATTTGTTATAAAATTTGTTATAGATGAGGAACCCTTTGCTTCAAGTGAAGAACGCTATTTTTCTACCTCTCCCAGCCTACGAGGAAGTATCGGCGGCGTTGAACTTGTCGCTACAATAGATAGTGGCTCGGAGCTCTGCCTAATGGACTGGGAGGTGTGGAAAAAATTAAAGCAACGGTTTCCATCCGCTAAATTGAGACCATACACGGGCCTTACACTTGGCGCTTTCGCTGGAAAAGAAAGTTTTTCGGTTCAGGGCGTTCAAAATTTTAACCTAAACATACAAAATCATATATTCGAAATAGCCATCTTCGTCATAAAATATTTGCGAACGGACCTAATACTGGGATGTCCGTTTCTGGACAAATTCCATTGTATCATTGACCGGGAAAAGAAAGAGATTAGAATGAAAGACAGTTTAGGAAACACTGTTGTTGTTCCTACGGATCGACCGAACATAATGCTAGTGAAATTACCAGTAGAAGAGATTGCAATCGGTGAATCAGGATGGCCGGTGGTGGATCAACCCATGCAGTGCCGGTCTGGCTAGGTCGGCTGCTCGGCGATCACCGAGGGCCCGAGAGCCTTTGGGAGAGCCCTGACGCATAGGAAAATAAACATTTAAAACTTAAAAAATAACTTAATTATCATATGTTTAGAATACAAAAACAGAATTAATACTGATAATTTTAAAACACAACAACATAGTTTAATGTAATGCTTGAAAACCAATTAAAAACAACCAATACCAGATTTACACATAACAAGCTATAGTTTAAGGCGCCACTCTTGTAGGTGCCCCCAAAATATGAAAAAAATTAAGTTGGATATAATGACATTTTTTCCTATCTAACTTTAACTTTTCAGTTCACAGTTCATACGGTATCTTCTCTAATAACATTACCTAGATACAGTACCGAAAACTATTTATCTGTTATACTATTTCCCTTCGGACTTTATAGTTGCCGCACTTTCCTTTGTGACAGTTTTCATAGATTTATTGTTCCTTTCTTTTCGTATTTTTCACAGGTTTTCCTAAAATTCTCCAACATTTAACATTGTATTAATTCCCGACAAAAACGAGTGAAATAGTTTACTAAACATTTTTTTTAAAAATTCCAAGATATTGTCCTATGTGTGTTCTCTGCATGTATAAATTCCTTAAAACAGTTATTTAATCACGAGAAAAAAGATTGAAGCGTTAGCTTAGTCTACTATTGGATGTTTACAGTGGGGTGAGGTCAGCGTTAGCTTGTCACCCTCGTTTTAGTGTTAAACCACACCCTTTTTTGCTTCTTATTTTGGCAACAGTGGACAATGAATCATCTCAAGTCAGGTGCATGTGGATGCAAACCAGCAAACAGTGATTGTTTGTAGATGAAGAGGAGTCAGAGGTCACGCGATAGTATCTCGGAAGCACAAATCAGAAGTGGTGTATAGCAAAATATGTTCGTGTACGTTCAGGCTTGTTTTGTAAACGAAACTGTCACGATTCGTGTTTCGTAATTTGAGTGCAGATTTTAGTGACAAGTCTGAAGAACTAGAAGAGAAAGAAGTGTGTAAATTTGTGAGAATTACAAGTAATGATGGTTATGGTGATTCAGATGAAAGTGTGACATCTGAAGATAAAAAGAAAAAGTCTGAAACTCAATGTGGTATTAAAAGGAAATGTTTCAGATGTCTCTCATGTGCATTTCCCATTCTCTATGAACTATCGTCACAGTCTGTATTATTTAGTAATTTATATACTGTGTTTAAATATATAATGACCATTCCATCCACTCAGGAGACTTGTGAACGAGTTTTTTTCGAAATTGAAAATTGTAAAAAACAGACTCAGATATTCTTTAAGCGAGAACTTAATGTTGATGAATGTTGAGAGAGACTTGTTTATAAGTTTAGACAAAAATAAAGTTATTGATGAAATTGCGGTGACAAGCGAAGTTTTGAAAAGAAAATTAATGTATTGATATGTTCCTGATACTTTGTAATTCCTGTGTGCGTCTGAGTCACATTCAATTTTACAATTATGTGCTTTATGATATTGTAATCATTTATTAGTAGTAATCAATAATTTGCCTGTTTGTATTAATATAAATCTAGAATAAGCTTCACTTTGTTAGTGCATACCAATATTTTCGTCTTTTTACAGTTATGTGGTCATATAAATGTTGTAATACACGTTAAATATTTGTCGTTAGTTCTCATAGAATAAAAAAATGTTTATAACTATACGGGTTTCGCATAATTTTGCCATATCAACACATTTTTCTTTATTTCACTCATAGCCTCATTACATCATATAGTACAATGCTGAACTGACGCCGAAACCTATATCATTGTTTATATCTACGTTATATTGCTTAAGTATGTTTTACCTTGTCATTTATCGTAACATAGATAAATTTAAAATACTTCAGAAACTTTTTTTCATAAACAAACCTTTAATCATTGTTGTAAGTACCGAAGATACGCCGTGAAAAGTTTCTCGATCAGGGAGCCCACAACCAACTTTAGCCGAGGGCCCGTGATTGCTCCAGACCGGCACTGAACCCATGCTTGACCCCAGTTTATATTGTCAAGCTGCCTGTGCAGTGACACCTCTCCACAAGGGAGGGGTTAACAGGGGAGATCAGCTGGATCCACTCCTGGGCACCGAATGCAATGTCTCGGAACAAGAGATTGATTCATATATTGCCACTCGGGATGACTTACCATCACCGATTAAATCAGGTCTTCGGAAATTATTAATAAAGTACCGTTCTCTTTTCTCTGAGTACCCACGCCGTGTTAACGCGCCTCCCTATAAAATACAGTTGAAGGATGAAGAACCAGTTGTTGGACCATGTTATTCCGTTCCACAGGCTATACAACCTGAGTTTGAAGCAGAGTTGAATAAATGGTTGCGGTTAGGAATAGCCATAGAACAAATGTCTCCATATCGAAATCCTATTCATGTCGTCCGGAAGGCCTCTGGCGGTGTACGTCCAGTTTTAGATCTGAGGGCTACCAACTCAAAAATTATATCTCCACAGGTGCAGGTAGAACCTATCAATGAGTTACTACACCGTGTTTCGCAGGCAATGTGGTTTTCGTCGTTTGACGCGTCAAGTGCATATTATGGGATTAGTTTACACCCAGACTCTTACCAATGCACCAGTTTTGTGTACAAGGGAAGACAATATTGCCTTACTGTTCTGCCACAGGGGCTGAAAAGTAGTCCTGCTGTATTTCAATCGGTAATGACAAAATTTTTTAATGACTCAACCCGTTCTTTTGTTATTTTGTACTTAGACGATGTACTAGTAAAATCAACTACTGAAGAAGAGCATTTGGCTCATTTAGAGAGAACTTTCGAAATCTTTAAACAAGCAAATTTTTCATTAAATTTCAAAAAATGTAAGTTCTTTGCACGGGAAATCAAATTTTTAGGACATATAATTAGTGGCAGAACAATAAGGGTTGACCCTCGACTCAATGAGCCAATTCGTTGTTTTCCAGTACCGAAATCCAAGAAAGCATTACAGAAGTTTTTAGGGCTTATAGGATGGAGGCGAAAATTCATCCCAAACTTTTCTGGTCTCACTGCTAATCTGTATCAACTCCTGAAAAAGGATCAGAAATTCGTACTGAATAACGAAGCCTTGGAAACGTTCAATAAACTGAGAACTCTTCTTAGTAATCCACCTGCATTAAGTCAGCCAGATTTCTCTTTGCCTTTTCACATCCATAGTGATGCGTGCATGGAAAATTTGGCTGGCCTACTTGCACAATATCCTTCAGATAAAGATAATCCTAACGTCATTGGATATGCCAGTCGACGGGTGAAACCCTATGAGTTGTCTCTTTCAATATCTCAGCTGGAACTCCTGTCAGTCCTGTTCCTCTGTGAACATTTTGAGCAGTATATCATGGGTCGTACTACTTATGTCCATACAGATAACGCGGCAGTCACACATGCATTCACCCAAAAGAACCTTGAGCCACGAACCACCCGCATTCTATTGAAACTGCAGAAATTTGATTTAATTTTTCAACACTGTCCAGGCAGAGAAAATTTTGTAGCCGACACAATTAGTAGATACCCACCTGAGGTATTGCTTGAGCCCGAAACACATTATGTTCATTTATTAACCAAAACGCAGGATGCCGATATTAATCTGGACTTTATTCGAGAAAATCAAATAACGGATGAATTATGTAAGAACCTGTTAAAGCAATATGAAAACAACCGTAATCTGGACAGAGTAACAATGTACTGTGGGTTAATTTATATTAAACCTTTGCGTATTCAGAAATGGCTCTTAGTGATACCGCAGAGTTGTATACCCCAAATTATCAGTGTTGTCCATTCTACCGGTCACTTTGGAGTTCAGAAGTGTTATCGCTTTTGTCGAGCTATATTTTATTGGAAGAATCAAAAAACACGATTAAAAACTTCATACGAAATTGCATAGAATGTGCCGAAACAAAGTTTACAAACCGTGCTATAGCTAAGCAGGAATATCATATTCAAGCCACCGTACCCCATGAGACTCTGGGGGTGGACCTTATTGGAAAATTGCCACCCAGTCAGGGATATTATTATATTTTATCTCTAACAGATATTTATTCTCGTTTCGTTACTTTCCTTCCACTGAAAAAGGCTCATACTAAGGAAATAATCACAGTATTAGAGAGACGATACTTTCATCTATTGCCTTACCCACAGGAATTCTTATCTGATAAAGGACCACAGTTCCAATCTAAGTTATGGCAGGACTTTTGTAACAAATATAAAATTAAACATAAGAAAACTTCCAGTTATTCCCCGCAGGCTAACGGCGTTACAGAACGTAGCCATAAAGAACTCAATAGATTAGTTAGATTATGGTGTCATGAGGATCAAACCACTTGGCACAAGCACTTAGTTAAAATTCAGGACCTTCTGAACAATTCATATTGTTCCAGTATTGGCTGTACGCCTGCGGAACGCTTTCTTAGTTATTCTGCCGTTGATAGCTATAGGAAAGTGTTCCCATGGCCCAAAGAGTTAGATTCCATAGATAACCGTTTCCGATACGCTGAAGTAGAGGTAAAATTAAAAAGTCATGCTAAACAGTCGTCAAACGCTATAAATCTGCAAGAAGGGCAATTAGTGATGTTGAAACTGCATAACTTATCCTCACTTATAAAGCATGAGTCAGCAAAATGGATGAAAGTCTATACCGGCCCGTTTTTAGCAGTTAAATTATTGAAAAATTGCGCTGTATTACACAATCTAAAAGGTGAAAGTATCGGAACTCACAATTTCCAAAATCTTAAGCTTTTCAACTGTACCGAGGACAAAAAACGGGAACTTCTATCTCAATACCCAAAGTGAATCTTACACTGTCTCATTTGAGTGCATGAGAGTATGAGTGAGTAGTTAGTTTATTGGTATTAATACATGTTAATTCTATTCAACAAAATTTTGTTATTCAAACAAAATTTTTTTTAACGACGCCGGGGAACTGTAATATGCCATTACAGTCTAATGATATTATGTTTTTAATAGGAGGGTGCCCGAAATTTTTTGCACCGACTGTACTTGATGTTTAACAAAAAATTTCTGGCTGTTCATATAATTCGTAATATTGTTCATTATTCTATTTCAAATTAACATGGAAAACTGTAAAAAAAAATTTATTGGGAATTATAGTTTTGGGAATCAATATCTTTATTTATATTTTAAATTAGTTATAAGTCTTGTATATGGATGTGTATATGGATTATTACAATTCTTACGGTGTCAGTGCTATCCGAAAATATAGATCCACTATTGGACGGAACTTTCCAGATCAAATAACCAATCTAAAATTCGACAGAATTTTCAGGACCACCCTTCACCTCTCTTTTAGATACCTAGGTCCTTCTAAAATCTAGTTTAATCCAGATTCTACCAAATTTTATTCGTTTCAAAGCCCCACCGCCAAAATGCTTAGTTTTGATTGGCTGAAAAACCCACGCTATGATATTAGGGCGCAATTATTCCATTCCACGCCGGAAAGTGCTACTGAAGACACTGGTTTTGTTCGTCTAGCTTAAAAAAGTCGAGAGGAGTGGGAGAAACTACAAATAAAGGTAATATTGTGATGTTATTAACATCTAAAATCTCTGGAAGCTAAGGAGCCATAAATTTGCCAATTTTTATAGTAAAAAACCGGACTGTAGAGCAGAAATAGGAAGTCAACTCGGTAACGCCATGTTTTGCTAATATAATTAGTGGTGGACAGGTTCTGTGAAGTGCATCAGTTTGCTAGTTGTTCTTAGAAAGAAAAAATCTATAAACAGTTTCGGAAGAGTAGTGTTTCTCCCTTAAAATATTCTCATCCTGAAAATTACTCCTTTTAGAGTTACGTTAGGCCTGCCCCACTGCCGATTGTGTTCGTGTATGTAGTAAATGTGATTTCTTTTGTACTTATTTAGTAATAACATGGCGGTATTTAATTTCTTTGTAGTTAGGATAGTGATCACAATGCACGTGTGAATTATCAGTAAGGGCTCCTATCTGACTCCCAAATTGGGAGTACGGCTTCCAGCGGGATGAGTTGAACATGTAGTTTGTTTCCGGGTTCCTGCCCCTTCAGGGCAGGGGTCCTATTGTTAGCTAATACTTCGATACGTCCCCTCGGGGGCGTTGATTAAACACTTAAGAATGTGATTCAGTGAAACAAGGGCCAGTTGGCCCTGTCCCTTTCTTTCCTTTTCCTTTCGAGCCGATTTAAAATGGTAAAATATGAATGTTTTCTGTGTATATTTATTAGTATAACATGTATTAATGATAGTGATGATTGGTGTGTATTGGCATGATGTATCTTGTAGTTTGAGTAGTATGTGTATATTTGTAATGTAGTAGTAGTAATAGTGGTAGTTAAGTGGTGAAAGAGTGTGTGAGATAAGTAAATATGGACAGTGTAGTATTTACTATGTGATAATTTTTCATTATTCCGTCATTAAGTGAACTCATACGCAATATTTAAAGTGAACGTAATATAGTATAATAATTCCGTGTACAAGGTCACATTCAGTTGTTCAAGGGTTGATTATATCGTCGCTAGCCCTAGTGTCAAAAGTCAGTACTAACCGCCATTCTTCTGTCGAGATGCTTAGTGATTTAGATTTCATGAAATTGACCTTTCTTTCCGAAATAAAACCTAGAAGGTATAATTCGCAGCCCATATGAATGCACAGTTAGGTCAAGTGACCCAAAATTAATATATTCTGAAAGTTTCAACATTCTGCATAGTCTAGAAATCGAGATATTTAAATAAATAAACAATACGTAAATTTTTAACAGAAGTCGGGCGATATGATGCTAGTTCTTCGCTTTGGAATTATATTAGATGTTCATTTTTCTTCGTGGCTGCAGAAGTCAATTGTTGCTGCAGAAATTTCGTAAACATTAAATATTATCGCGGATAATTCTATTTTCAGTGAACATACGTAGGATTATTTTTTCTTTCTTCTTAATAAAGCTACCGAGTATTACATAGTATTGTGTGTGGGATGAAAGAGTCCTGGGTTCGAGTGAGGTTGTCGTGCGGTGATCGGAATGGGAAATGTTTGTAGTGATTATAGATTTTAAAGTGTTATGATGAAATGTGTATATAGGCTGGGCGTAGATAGAGGAAACAGGGTGTTTGTAGAATATAGCGTCGTGGCAAATGAATATTAATGTGAATATGAATATTAATAAGTATATGAATATTGTAGTAAATGAATATAGAAGATAGGACACCCATATAGTTAAATATATATAGCAGCCCAGTGAATACTTCGCCGTGTGTTGATATATAGATATTGAATAGATACGTGTAGCTACAAACATCTCAGGTTCTGACCCCTGCACCATAATATCACGCGGACCGGAGGGCGATATATAGTCGGACTATGGTAATACTTTGTAGTTTAATGTGTTATAATAATAATCAACCATAGTAATACCATCTGATAGAATGGGTAGCATCATATAATCGTTGACTAAACATATTGAATAATAAATTATGAAAAGACAGTAGCAGTTATAGAACAGGGCTGTAGTGAATTATATTTTCTGGTCGGTTTTAAAATAGAATACCCTGCTCCGTGAGATTTTTTTTCCTTCACGTTACCTACTCGAGCTAGCTTACAATGTTCATGGAGGCGACAGGTCTGTATCAAAACAATTAGTTATTGAAATTTATTTTCGCGTACCCGGATGTCGACCCCTAGTCCCTTTAAGTATTTTCATTTCTTTTCTTAGTTTAATTAGACGAGGGAAATTAACGACATCCCAGACTGTGGCGTGTCTGCGCAGGGTAGCTATCGGTGAGGTTTGGCCATAGAAATCACCGATCCAAAATTCAGTTTATTTATTTTTTTTTATTTCGGCAAATCATTAGTTAGGGATATCTTAGATATTACTTCTATTCTAGTTTCATTACTGTCCTCGAACCTTCTTAGTTTTTCTAAGGGGTCGAATATTTTTTTTTACTTAGAGATTTCAAAATTGGGGACGCAGTTACCTGGTCCCTTTCCCCCTCTCCTTTCATCCTGCTGGTCTGGGCCGGATACGGGGATCGGATTTCAATCTTACAAGCAAACTCTTGTGGGATTGGGATCTGATGGACACAGAACTTGCATCCTTGGCAGCAGGGCGCCCCTTGAGTCTACGTATTTGAGTAGACCACCCTTTTTGGCATGTTAAGAATATTTTGGCTATGGATTTTGTTGAGAGCGAAATTCGACTTCTAACTTTGTAGCGTTAGTTATTTCTCACTTAAGTCTTTGGCGCCCCTATTCTTCGTCTTCCTTCTTCTCTATCTCTCTCTCTGTCTTCATTTCTTCAAGTTTTTTTTAATTTCAACCTTCCCCCCCCAAGATTTTGAACTTGTTGCTTACGATTTATTTAACGTACAACTCTGATCTGAAATTACCAGCTGAGACGTTGCAAGACACGATTCATGAATGGAGTAGATAATGATTGGGTCCTCCATCACATTTTGACCTATCGCCGAAATGAACAAAGACTTCGTAGTTGACGACACTTCGATTACGTTCTTTCACCGTCGTCCGTCTTAAGTTTTTTTTTAATCCGTTGGTCACTTTAATTTCTGTTTTGGTTTTCAATTACCTTGTAGTTAACCTGGGCCCAGAAATTGTATTTTGATTTACCTAGTTATATCTAGAAATGCTCTGTGTTACGTGCCTGCCTCACAAAGTTTTTTTTTCCTCCTTCATGATTTAAACACGAATTGATTATATAAAAGTTAAAAATTTATAGACGCGCGGTATCAGATAAAATTTAATTTGTTTCCAAATGTAATGTTGGAAGTTATTTGTTTTCTTGGACAATGTTGCAACCTTGTAAAATTTTATTGTTGGGGATGATTAATTTAAATGTGTGCGCATTTATTATAAATATATATATATAGAGAGAGAAATAAATACTTCGAAATGTATGTGTAATTAGTATGTGAATATGATGTTAAAGTAAAAGTATGATATTAAATGTATTATGAATATATGTAAGAGCGCTCGTGTCTGTCCCCCTAGACGTGTATTGGTTGCTATAGTTTACCAGAAGTCTTCCGACGAATTTAAGAATGTAGATTTTGTTAAGAATACCGCCGTGCACTTAAGTAATTTTCCTTTTCTTCTGAATCAATGTAAGTGATAACCTCTGTAATTATATAATGGCATGCATTGAAAAAATATCGGCAGGTCCAAACGTAACCCACATCATAACAAATATTATCCCTGAACAATTAACCTAAAACCATTGTGGAAAGTGTACCTTGAATCCGTCTCACCTTCATATGTATCCTGTGACTTGACCAGTTTTTTTTTATCCTCAATTTGAACCATCATACTCCGTACACCTGTGGAAGATCATTTTTTTTTTTAAATCCGAACCATGTATAAACATATACGAAAGTGATCCTAATGAAAGGTCTCGTGAAGTGTCCCAGTGTTGGATAAATAACTTGAAATTATTCGATTAATAAATTTGGAAATAGACCGTCTAAGAGGAGAAACTTCCTCTAGTGAAAGTGATTTTCTCGAAATCCCTAGATGGATATAAACGTAGCAGTGTGCGATTGCAGATACAATCTGTTAAGAGTTATAAACCAAATATAGTCGATGAATGTTTTTTTTTTCGTAAACCACTAGATATATATATATAGATATATATATATGTATAAACACAAATTAAGTTAAATGGAGCGAAACGTTTTGGACACTACGACTAGTGCGTGAGTTGTGATTTGGACGCTCGAAATTATTAATATTTTAATATCTCGACGTGAGGTAGAGACTCATATAAGTTCTAATACACCAAAAAGTTTTTTTTTCTTTCCTCTTTGTCCATTTTTTTTAAGTGAAATAAGTGTTTTTTTTTGCGTATGTCGCAAATCATCATTTTGCTTTAGCATGCCTAAGATATGATACATGTAATTATTTTTTTTTCTTTCTTTTTCATTTGTCAATATGATTGAATATATAAAAAATTACTAAAATATAATACTATGTACTCTATTAATATATAACCAAGAACTTGTGCTTTTAATATTTTCTTCATAATTATATGTTTGTCTTTCTTTTTTCACTATGAATGTAATAAACTATTTGTACCCTTGTAGTTAGTTGGTTTCCTTTAACCATATATACACTGTCCTGAGTGAGTGAGCGAGTGAATGCATGATAGATTTAATATAAGCAATTCTAGTGATATCATTTGTCATATTAACATCTGTAATATATGTGTCATGTTTTAATATATGTGTTAAGGTAAATAACCTAGGTCATGAAGGACCGTCACTAACGGTTTAAATCGGCTCGAGGAGTGAAGCAAAAATAGCAGGATAAGCCTAAATACGACATCTTTCTTCCAGGAAGTCGAACCTTTTATTGATACGATACCTAAATTTATATTGAGTTAATAAGCTTGTTTTTTTTTCCCTCTTGGCTAATTCATATGTGTGGTCGATCCTAGAGGACAGAGTTCAGATGCTGGATAGTTATCAGTCACCGGTCGGAATAACATTACAAAGAATTAAATTTCACTTTTCTCATTTCCAGGTCTAGGTCTGGGCAACCCCATGATCGTGGTGCCTGGAGCTAGGTCTGGGTGGTATGAGGGAACATGTGTCTATTCCGAAGCATTCCAAAATTGATTAGTTGTTAATAACATTTAGAATGATTCATCTTTCAACGACTTTCCCGACCTTTTACTATATTTCCGGAATTATCCAGTAATCTGTTTCTCATTAAAATACCCTATTTCTTTTCTTTCTTCTTTACCTACCTCCTTCTTTTACCCTTCTACTTTCTTCTCTTTCTTTCCTATTTCTAAATGAAAGAAAACGGAGTCATGATTGAGAGTAGTCGCTATTGGCACGGTCAATAAGTTGTTTCGATGAGTTTTCTTCGGGAGTCCGATATGGAATAATTAACAATAACAAAAGGTTTATTGGAAGTTACTCTATTGGAAAATAATCTGGATTTCAATCAGTAAGTGATCTTTCGTAATCGTCCTCGTTAAAGAAAATTAATTTTAGCGACTCCTCTACATTGCGCTTAGCTATCGCATCCCTTCGTTTACTTTGTTTTCTTTCATTATGACGATGTTTAGTATGATTAGACGTTAAGTTTAGTCGAATAATGATTAAGTAAATATGATTAGAATTTTTGTCACGAAATGATTTTTGAAAAAAAAAAGAGAGGAAAAGAAAATATAAGTCTGGAGAAGAATCGATTTTTTTTAAAAAATTTTTAAATCAACAAGTCAGACTTTTTATTGTTTTGTATATATTTTAGTAGGTAGTAAACAATGATAACTGGAAACAATTCACGGTTAGGATGGACGGCTAGTCGAGCAGTCGTTTACCAAAGCTCTGTCCAATCTTGGGTAAATACAAGATTCCATCGATTTATCCCTGAATCTTAAACGGCTTTTGGTTTCAGTTATCTAGCGATAGATAAATAAATAGTAGCTTTTCATTGTAAGTTAGGATAATTAAGTAAGTAGTTGTATATACATAAAAACATTTAAATATAAATACATTATAGTCATTGTACTCACCCTTGTACTTTTAGATTTGTGTTGTTTTCCACATTGTTTATTTTAAAAAATGTCACTGTCACTATCCACTAGTTATTACACATAATGCCAGATAAACGCTGTAATAATAATAAATCTTTGAGTTTTACGTCCCACTCTTATGTCGGCTAGGCTAAAGGAGATGGGGATGATGAAAAATGAATGAAATGGTGGAATGAAGAAAGTGAGAGGAAATGGGCGGGCCCCGAGAAAACCCATGCACACGGTGTTCGTCCACCACAAGGTTCACTTGGCGGGAGCAGAGATGGAACCCGGGACCCCATGCAAACGCTCTACCAATGAGCCACGGCGGTCTTTATAATAATAATAATAATAATAATAATAATAATAATAATAATGATAGACTAATAATAATAATAATAAGTAATAGTAGTAGTAGTGTCATTGATAATAATTGTATTGTGTATGTATGATACTTGAAAAGAGTACTTGAACTACACACACGATTAGGCTCGATTTGGCTCGACTCGACTCGAACTCGAACCAAATTCGAGTCGAGTTTCGAGTCGAGTTGGAGGAAATTTTTCGAGCCGAGTTCTCGAGTCGAGTTCAAACATGTCTGTTTCGAGTCGAGTCGAGTTTCAAAGAAAACTTGCTCGAACTCGCTCGTGTCCATCCCTAATTTTTACAAACCAACTCACTACCAATTTTCCATATATAGAAAGTGCCCCTCCCCCACATAAAGGAGAATTTAAAAAAAAGCTAGGACATATTCTGTTTATTTTCAATAAAGAGTTAATACACTGAATTTCAGCACCGTAAGTTTAACGGCTTGCGAGATACTCATTTTTTTCCCGCAAAAATTTGGATCCTCACTACCTCCTTAGGATATTATGCATTATAATAAAAGCAATATAACATCCCAATTTGGATTAACGCCTAACTATATACCAAAAGCAATTTCATTTGACTTTGCAATTTGACCGTGATGATCAGGCACACATAGTTACATTCAATTTTTTATATGTTACAGTAATTCAAAAATGTATTTTTTCCAGTAGTTAGCTCTAAAAACTCACAGGTCTCGAAAGCCAGGTTGTAGTGTAAGTTCTATTGCTATTATTACAATTAAAAATATCAATATCCAAAAGTGCCTGAAGTTCTTTTTTCATTTGGTTAGATATACTCACCTCAGGTAAGTAGACAGAAACAAGTGGAAAAGGAAGGGAAATGAAGATCTTGAAAGTAAAACGAAAACAAATTTACCAGTCTTCAAAAGATACTGTCTACAATGCAGTGAGCAGAGAGGGTCGGTAGATCATACTGAGTCGGTGGGTCGCAGTGGGTCATGGTGGGTGGTGGGTCGCAGTGGGTCACGGTGGGTGGTGGGTCACAGTGGGTCATGGTGGGTGGTGGGTCGCAGTGGGTCACGGTGGGTGGTGGGTCGCAGTGGGTCACATGCTGTTGACCCAAGACCCACTGACCCACTCAGAAAACTTGACCCACTGACCCACTCCATCTCTGGTTGTTTCTAATTACTCTTTTTAAAAATCAATATTCCTTTCTATTAGAAAGAAGAAAAGACATTTTAGGAACCGTCAATTTTTGTGCAATTAAAGAATAACTCGTGAAAGACTTTTCTTGTTTTTCGAAATGTTCTCTCAATTAGTTTCAAAGCGGCTGACTAACATATCGAGTCCTTGTAAGAAGAAATGAAAGTACGCTGAAATTGTAGTCCTCCAATAGGTTAATTTTTGGGTTATTTTCCGTGGCAATTAAAACGCAATTCCTGTAGCTTTCTTAACTTCACGGGGAGACAACCAATACGTACTCACGAAACGGCAAATATTATATGGCACCATTTTTTCTATCAACCAGTAATACATACAAAACTTTACATTTCCAAATGAAACTATTTACATTATGGGTTACTTCAAAAAAAGTGGGGGCAACTGCCCCCCTTTGCTCCCCTAATCGCAGCCCATGGTAGAAAATAACCGATATTAGTGTCAAATTTACAGTTTTCGCGGTCACTGAGATCAACGGGGAAACTCCGATCGCATTAACTTCCAAATTCACCCTATTCGGCTGTGGATCAGAAGTCACCGGGGGAGTGATACCGAGATATGTAAAAAATAATCCAAAATAACCGATATTAGTGTCAAATCCATAGTTTTCGCGGTCGCTGAGATCAACGGTGACACCTCCATTAGCGATGACGTTCAACATCAACCACCATTGTATGCTGGCTGGGGGTCACCTGCAAGGGGAGGGATACCGAGAAATGTAAAAATAATCGAAAATGACCGATATTAGTGTCAAATCCATACTTTTAGTGGTCACTGAGACCAATGGTGACACTTGCATTAGCGATGACTTTCAAATTTAGCCGTATATGGTTCGAGGGTCTCTTGTGTGTGGGGTAGTTACCGAGACATGTAAAAATAATCGAAAATGACCAATATTAGTGAGAAATCCAGAGTTTTCGGGATCGCTGAGTTCAATGGTGATACTTAAGATCACGTTTACTTTCAAATTTAGCTCCCATCAGCTAAACAAGGGGACCATAATAAAGGGGGCACCCAGACTGTAAAAGCAATCGAAAATGACGGATATTAGTGTGAAATTCATAGTTTTCGTCGTTGTGACTGAGATCAATGACGATACTTCCGTTAGCAATGACTAAAATTCAGATACCATTGTATGCAAGGGGGGGGGGGTTACGAGACACCTAAAAATAGTGGAACATGACTGATATTAGTGTGAAATCCATAGTTTCCGGGGTCGCTAAACTCAATGGTGAAATTCTTGATCGCGCTTACTTTCAAATTTAGTCCCATCAGCTAAGGAACGGGGGCCATAATAGGTGGGTCTCGAGACATGTAAAAATAATCCAAAAATAAGCTATATTAGTGTGAAATGCATAGTTTTCGCGGTCGCTGAGATCAATGGAATGTTTATTGTCATTGAAAATTTGGAACTCAACCTTGAAAGCATGTGAAATTTATTTATTCTTAGAATGTCATTTAACTCTAGTTGAAATACAGGTTGCTGGAATATTATTCTTTGATTCTTACCCCTATTCTGTTATTAGTGTGAAGTAAAATAGAGCTATAAAATATTTTTTTAAAAAGAGGACGGTTGGCGAGCTATTTGTGTAGACAGTATTTGATTAATAACCGCAATCGCTGTAATAAAAAAATGCTTTTGATCCTTTGCGTTATTTTTCTGAATCACTATGTGACCGTCTCCTATAAAGGTTATTATTCGGAGTGTAGGTACAGTGAGTGATATTATCTGAAAAGAACCACCTTACTTTTATCCTTTATGGTGTTTTATGATTTACTTATGTGAATGGATCTATGTCTGCAAGACGCATGTAACTGTGTACCAATAGACGAATTGAAAGGAATGGCCACTAAACGGATGAAATGTAAGTTAAAGGAAGAAAGTTGTGCTATGTAAATCGGTGTCGTTATTTACAGCAGGGGTCATTACCAAGTAATCAGCAAATGGTCCCCACAATTTTTCTCTTTTATGTGTACCCTAATTTCAATATTTCTGAATAACATGGCGGGTAGAAAGAAATAAAGTAAATTGGCAAGCTTGTTCGTTCCATGCAATTGTGTGCTTTGTCTGTTGCTCAGGACAGGACATTGGCAGGACAGAAGATTGAACCCTCATTTATTATAGTTGATGAAAAAGCATGAGGAAATCGGATTTTATCTACCTTTTTCCTTTTCTTTAAAATGAGCATGGGGCAGGCAGATGAAAGGTATCCGTAAGTGGTCATAGATAGAAGAAGTGGGGGAAATGAACTATCGCATCGAATGGATTTGGGTTTATCATCACACGAGCGACCAAAGCCGTCTTTATTATTCAGCTAGCACGAGAGTGTGTCTTGTAGAAGTTTCTTCACTTGATGTAAATTTTTCGGAGTGATAGTTTGGGTGTTTGATTGCAGTAGTAGCACTGGCGTCTCTGGCATGTAAATTTTGGGGGGCACATAATAAAAGCTATTTAAATGGTACTACCTAACCCAAGCTATGTATTATCTTTGATTCCATTTGTTACTTTCACGGACCCCCTGAGAACTCCGAACTCTGTTATAATCGTTTCACAGCCCGAATATTATATTCCAAATACGGTCGTTAGTAAATAAATTAAATTAGAATAAAATATGGAATATTTTGTACTTCAAAATATTGGGGGGACGCGTCCCCCTCGTCCCCCCGCCAGAGACGCCCATGAGTAGTAGCAGTAATGGCAACGAAGACCGTTTAAGCGCTTATGCAGAATTAAGGTAAGAAAACTTTAAGTAATTTTATACATAGAAAATATACAATTAGATATGTGCAGAGATTGATTAATTCATGAAAATGATATTTCGTTTATAAACTTTGTTTTTATTGAAAGAGATTTGTTTAATCACCATGACTTGACTTGACTTGATTTTAGTTTATAGCAAGACCGTTCGGCAGCAAGACTACTTTTTGTAGTCCTTACACAGAAAATTGTTAGACTGAATTTTTTTAAAATGAAAGGGACAAAGTGAAGACACAAAGTGAAGTCACAGAGGTTGTAGGAAACTTTATTTGTTGAAGCAGTTTAATTGGAGTTTAGTTGTGTGAGATGTGGATTTTTAGTTTTACTTTGATTACTCCATTGCGTTGGTGTTTAAGGTTTTCTAACTAGGAATCAATTTGAGATTATATATAAAGAAAATCCTTCGTTCAGCGAAGAGGATGGAGTGTAAGAGCACTAACTATGACTTATTTGGTTGTCCCCGTCGCCTTTTATCAATATTACGTTTTGTTTTCCTTATTTTTGTAATATGACTACCAAATTGTGACGACAGTTCTATAAGATTACGTTTTATGATGTTCCCCTATGACCCGTAGTTACAAAACATTTTATTGTCGACCCAACATAACGCTACTAGATTTTTATTATATTTTATTGATTATAGTATAGCTTTATAAGTTTGTATAAAGTACTGACTTTATGTTATACGGAGCATTGTTAGTGTTACTGGAATTTATGCTTGACAGAATAATTAAGTTTTAAGAATTTGAATTCTAAAATTTTGTGAGAAACCACAGTAAAAATGAAGGATGTCCAGGATTTTAATGGTAGCAGTAAAAATGAAGGATGTCCAGTTATAGACAAGTCATGAGATGAAATTGCGGAAGTTTGTACATAATTTGCTTTAATATCTTGAATGTTATGGATTGACTTTTAGTTGTGTTATGTATAATAAATATCGTCAGCGTTCTAGATTTAAGTTCACTAGTTTTTTTTTAATTGTCCTTAGATGCTTTACGCCGCATAATGAGAGGAGTCTAGAGATTATTGACCGGCCTATGTTATTTATTATATTAGCCTTGTAATCGAAGATACTTGAATTTGAATTCTATTTCCCACGCGACTCATCGAAAATGTGCCTTTTCAATTTTATGGTTATCGAGTAAAATTAAGTTTAAAGTACAAGATAATGCACAGAGTTCATTCAGCATTGAAGCTATATGCGGCATAACTTTGTGTTGTTTGCCCATTGGTTGGTCTCCCGCAATAAAGACACGTACGTTAGCCGCTTAGCAAGGAAGAATTTCTATTATTATTACTTTTAGCAGCTAGGCTATATGAGACATGGACCTATATTCTATTATATCCGTGAACCACATGAAGTAACATTGGGGGACCCCCACCACGCTAAAGCTGTATATTGACAACCTCTTCAGTTCGTGTCTAAAACGGGGATGAAAATGTTGAACTGAAAAAGGTCACCTTCCACTCACTATCTAAAATGAGTGGGAACGTTTACTACTTCTAAGCGAGAGGTTAATGATTCGTACATGTCTTTATAAGGGTTTACCATAAAATGACAACTCAAATGCAAATTAATGATAAATGTCTGTATTTCTCATAATTAATGTCGAAGTGTAAAATGTGATGTTTAGTTTCGGGTATTTAGAGTGATCACCAGTTCGAGCAACGCAAACCAAGCATTGAGCTGTTGATTACTGTCATTAAGGTTACACATACCTCTGGATTCAACTTCAGCTGGTGGTCCTTGGTGGTCCTCTCCGTGTTAGGTCTCTGGATGGAAGATATTGCCTGGGTTGATATCTTTGTCGTGGTTTGTGCCTCAATGTTTAAGACACTCCGCTGTAGTCATTGACAACGACGATCTGATTCAGCTCTGCATCCAATGTACTCAATGGCTAACTCCAACGTTAGTTCGCTAAACGTAATCGAATTGAGACTCCTGTCTCACTTGTCTCCAACTTCTGAGACTAACTTCTACGTCTAACTTCTGAGTCTTACTTCTGAGTCTCACTTGTAAGTCTCACTTCTGAGTCTCTTCTCCGTCTTTGTTGAACTCCTGTCCCAAGAAATTTGACTGTGGCAACTGACGTCAGACACGTGTGTCCTTCTTTCTCGAGGAAAACGAGGTCGCTTCCTCGTTGCAAATAACAACTGGCAATACTTGGAATGCTCTTGTATCATGATTCTAGACAATTTCTACATACCCGTAAATGTGTTTTCTTGTTCACAATAATTTTACAAATGCAACATCGTAAATTCTGTCAATTGCTCTTGCTTACACATTTGCAGAATTCAGTTCCTGAATTCTCAGACAGAGAACAATGCGCTATGATGATTTTAAAAAGCTGACAATACAATCATGTAAATTTAGTGAGAATTGCATTCGTGAGATTACTTAGATTAGCATGAATTATTTCCTTGTTTTTAATCCTTCACCAAAACAAAAATAAAATCTTTAATAAAGTTAATATTCCAAAATATACATAAAAATTAATCATAAAATATGAGCTCTGCCACATGCCCCTCTTTGAAACCTTGTTAGCCTCGCTAACAAATTAGATCTCATAGGAGATCTTTGTTACATAAAACACCCTGTAGATATATAAACAAAAAGTATAAAATATAGTTTGAAATTGAAATATAGTTTGAAACAAAATAAAAAATATATATAACAACATAAATAAATATTCATAATTTGATAAATCCATTTCCAAATCCCAAATTTAACTAAAACTATTAATCTTTAATCATTTGATTCTGGTAATACATAATGCATAAAATACAAAGTTAAATGTGTATCCTCACACCATCTAGTGAGTGAAACAAGAAATATAACGAGTGAACTCTTCTGTGTTAATTGCAGATAAAATTGTTCTCATAATGTGCAATTAAGCTTTTTGTTACTAAGAGACAAGTAAAATTTTCCATTGGCACTGTGTACAAACTTGCCAACTCGAGCACTAGTTGACTGTACACCCAAAGTTTTATTCACCTCTTTTATCACACTTTTATTCACTTTTTTGTTTAGTAACAAAACTTCTACACTAATAAGAAAATTACGTACACATATGTGGTACTATGGACTACACAAATGAGTATCACTACTTCATAACTTTCTTCATTAAAAAAATATACACCAAATTTTCATTTCCTGAGAATAAAATTCTCCTTTAGCCAGTTTGCAACGATGTGGATGACTTTGATTGAGAAGCGCGAATTCAGCGTTTTTTGAATCAAGGTTAATTCAAACATCCGCTTGCTCTTCCATTCGGGCGTTGTCTTGCTTCAAAGCTAACACGGTGATCCCACACAACGAAAATTTTAGTGAATTTTCGGTAGTTTTTGCGTTTAAATAACGATAATGTCACAGGGATAAAAAAAATCCCTGTCGCCGTCAATTGTGTATTCACTTTTCGCAAGTTTATTGGGCGTAATCCCAAAAATGTTTGATTTGAAATCGGTGACGTGTCCCGTTTTCGTTTCTTGGTGCTCAAAATTTAACACATTATTTTTGGTGTTACTTGTGTTACCTTAAGTTCATAAACAACGGTATTGCTTAAGTAAGCTATGTGGCATTATGTGTAATAATGCATTATGTCAGCACTTTATTTACCATGATCTGTGGGGGGCGCGGCAGCTCAGTAGTAGAGCGTTCACCTCCGGTGCTTGGGGTCCCTGGTTCGATCCCAGCTCGCGCCGTGTGGACTTTGTGGTGGACAAACACCGTGCTCGTGGGTTTTCTCGGTATCCTCCCGTTTCCGCCCACTTTCTTCATTCCACCATTTCACTCATCTCTCATCATCACCGTCTCCTTTAGCCTAACCGGCAAAACTCTGGGACATAAAACTTAAAGATTTCATTTCGTTTTTACCATGATATGAGAGGATTTAGCGTACATCATGATAATTGTCACTTCTTGTAAAATTAAGTTATTAGGCGGACTGGATTGGTATTAAACCACAAGGGAAACTTGTTTGGTATGTGTCATTGTATCGAATTGCATAGGAATGATGAACTTTCTTTTCATACTTACTCGGAAGTCAGAAAATGTGGCATAGAATTATGTTTCCACGAGCTGCCCATATTAAACAAATAACAACATTGTTAACCGGAATAGGCTTTTTATAATATTGGTAATAATAATAATAATAATAATAATAATAATAATAATAATAATAATAATAATAATAATAATATGTAGAAACTAGATGACGATTATTCTTCTCGCAAGAAATTCTAAATATGAGGAATTTAAAAATACCATAGAAAAATTATAAAGCTAAAGACAATATAGGAATATTACGAAAGAGTATTATGAAGATAATTTAAAGTTAAGTATGATTTCTTTTGTCACTAGAATTCTATATAATGATTGATACTAACAGAAAAACAGAGTAATAAAGCAATATGTTAATAATGAAAAATTAGTAATTTCTGCATATAGCCTATGATAAGATATTCAGAAAAGTGATCAATTTTGAATTATCCCTTTTATTAATCATTCATAATGGGAGCCATTTCAACACAGCTATACACAGTCACATATATAAAGACAAGGAGATTTAATGTTGGTAATTATGGTTGGAGGGGTTATTCGAGATATACATGATAAAATATTGGAAAACATGGTAAATTTTACGTATTAATTAATTAATTACGAGTATTAGTAGATTGGTTACCTAACTACTAGCGCACGTTCCCCCACACCCCTGACTACCAAAAATTACAAACCCGCCACTGACCATTACACTTTAACACAGAAGGATAGCACAAAGTAGATTGGGTAATTGCACTGCACATATGCTTTTATGACATTTAAAATCATAAAAACTTACATCTAAAACTTCCAACTTATAGCGCTGTCTTTGTTTGAAAAAATAGTTTTTGTTTGATCGAAATCGGCCCACAGATGGCTGAATGATGATAAGTTAAAGTTAAGTATGTCGATTCGTTGGCTACATCAGACGCGCATACATATATTCAGTTTACAAAACCAGTTTTAGTTCAGAGAAGCAAAGAGTTTTACAGTCTCTCGCTTTCCCTTCTTCTCACGCCAACATACATATATACACATTAGCCAGTCTTCCTTCAACAGTACTTTTAGCTAGCGGCGGACAGGGAGCGCTGTACTGATGACGTAGTATAATACCTGTTAGACAACGTCATATATACACATTCAAGCACTCTTTTTTGTCTCCATCAGAGGGAGCAGTACTGATGACGTTGTATAATAGCTGTTAGACTGCGTCACTGAATCCACAAAAAATATTTCTCGAGTCTCTTTCTCTCCTTCCTTCCCATCAACACTCAGTGATAAACTAGATGATATGAGACACCATCTATTGAGTAGGTGAGTAACTTCTTGATCATAGCCATCTAGGTGGTAAATATAGCTCAACATGATTTCCTCAACATGATTTCCTCAAATAAAAGAAAGAAATTCATAACTCACAAATTGTACAAGCTGTTCTCACTAGATGGCTTTTTACCATGCAGTGTATCCAACTCCATATATTTTTTCGGAACGTTCCAGGATTTTAATTTTTCAAGATATCGCTTTAAAACATATAGGGATGAATTCACCCCATTAGTAATAAATATGATAATTGTCAAAAATGAGTTGGCAACACTGATAGTTTTACCCCCAAATAACGTTATTATTTAATACCTCGGCCCCTAATTAACCGATTTTCAAAATTCAAACGACATTCGACAGAGAAATAAATTTGCCATCTTTTGAATGTATTGTGGGTTGCATACCTCTAAGGATACTATTCCAAATTTGTTATATCTCCGTTGTTTATTAACCGATTTTCGAAATTCAAACGACATTCGACAGAGAAATAAATTTGCCATCTTTTGAATGTATTATGGGTTGCATACCTCTAAGGACACTATTCCAAATTTGTTATACCTCCGTTGTTTATTAACCGATTTTCAAAATTCAAACGACATTCGACAGAGAAATAAATTTCCTATCTATCGAATGTCTTATAAATTGCATAACTCTGAGGATATAATTACAAAAAACTCAAATAAATCTCTTATTTATGTATGGATATTTAAAATTCGAATGACATTCAAAAGTACTGCTTCTCCTTATGCATTGTGTATATCCAAAGATCTCAGTTTTATGGCTTTATTACCATGAAACACTTAGAACATACTTAAAATTACAAGTTCGGATACTAATAATGGAATCTTCTGTTAACCTCGTTCTCTAAAGGAAACAACGACTTCTTGAACTCTGTCCACTGATCGTAATTCAAGCTGAATAGACAACCGTTAATATCAAAAACTACTTGAACTTCGGTTTGCACATTTTTCACAATTACATTGAAGTTATTAGTAAGAATGAACTTCTTTTGGGGATCCATTTCTAAACACTCCATATTTTACTTCTGACAACATATTTTTGTTCATTTTCGTTCATTTTTGGATTTACATACAGAACTCAACAGTTGGATAGTTACCTTTTAGACCAGTGTATTTGATTTTTATTCCATCTTTAGCGATCTCATCAATCATTTTATCTGTTAAGTGTTTTGTAAATCTAGGTGGAAGAAAAACCTTGAACTTCTCACACTCAGCTAATATGCTCTTCCCAAACTTAGTTTTAATCTTTTCCATTTTCACAATCTTATATTCTGTATTTAATTCTAATTCTCTTAATCCAATAACCTCTTTTTGTACAAGACTTCCAAGCTTGTTTAAAAAATCAACGTGTTTTGCCATCGTATTTATTATATAGAAAATCAATCTTCAATTTTTATCTTCACCAAAAAATATTTAATCATTTTTTATCAATTTCGTTTGATGGAAAAACTTCCATAAAACAATCGTTAATGAAAACAGTTTGAGGGTATCTTTTCGATACCCTTATGCCCGTTGATATTTTGCTAACTAACTAAAACTCTTCTACTACTTTTTCATTCTTGGGATCATATGTAAAGTTCTTTCGCCCAATTAAAATCGCATAACATATAGTATCACCAGCCACACCTTCTGAAAAGCCTACAACAATTTTTATGTTCGTTCTTTCATTTACCGATACATTTTTCCTCTTACTACAATTAATCACATACATTGGTCTGTTGTCTATAAACTCTTTAGGGTCATAGTACATTTCGGTGTTGCCACACGTTATTCTCTTAAATGCAGTATAATCTTCGTACATCTTGAAATAATCCTTGTTAGCAATATCTAAGTTTCTTGATTCTTTTGGAAATACCTCATTCCTCCCATTCTTAAGATAGATATTCTTTACCTTACAATGATCAAACTTACTTGCATCTGCCGTTTGTTTGCCAATTCTATCAGTTTGGAACATTATAACTACGAAATCAGGCATATCAAATTGTCTAGAATTAAATTGAGTAGTAACATCAAACTCCAAGAAAGAACCTACAACAGTCTTCTGAACACATTGATAAGTATGGAATGAAAACATGATTTTTGGTTCTTTAAGAATGCTCAACTTTAACTTGTTTTCGTAATTAGATTCGTATTCAACAATAGGCATTCTTATCTCCATACTTTTTATTGTTATTTTTCCATCATGAGGAGCTGCTCCTGATCCAGTCCATTTGTACAAAACATCGTTATTGTTGTTAGCTTTTGTAAATGTTATTCTCAATCCACCTTTCCACATAACCTCTTTATAATCACTTAAGAAGCCTGGAATTAATCTTAATGGATACAAAACGCTAAAGTCCTTTCTTAGACCAAGTTTATCATCTGTTTCAAATCCTGCTTGTTTTAAATATTCAACTTCTGGCTTGGAAATCTTTAATGTTCCGACAGCTGTAGATGTAATTCCAGGTAGCTCAACCTTATCTATAACAACTCCATGCTTTCTAACCTCAATTTGAGAAAAGAAGAATGGGAAGAAGTTATCTACAAGTTTTATAGTATCATTTGCACCAAATGTTCCTCCAGCTGATGCACCAACAACTTCAAAAGTCATATGACAATCTGCTTTGTGTGGATGTATAAAGCCGTCCCCCACGTTGAAATCAAACTCAATATCTTTGTTAGCTTCATTCAAATTATTAAATGTTCTTGTGTTAGCTTTAAAACTTTGTAACTCATAACTTTCAACACTATCCATTTATTATAAAGAAAATCTTGAAACAACGCTTTGATGGGATATACCCATAAAAGAATCATACATAATAACAACTTGACCTCATACATAGAGCGATGACCCAAATCCGGGTCATCGTTTTTTCTCTTGCAATACAATATAAATGATTGCTGAAAAACATGTGGTACGTAAACTGTTCTTAGATATTATAACCCCACCCTAACTTAACCTTAGCATTCATAGCAGTACCAACCCCAAAAGCAGCTAATCGTTCACCAATTGGCGCATCACTACTAAATGCTCTTTTCCATGCTTTACTTTCCAGTTCCTTATCTGCAATATGTCTCGACTCTGTATCTTTATTGTCTCTGTAGTATATATCGTGTTCTTTACAAGCCTCATCTAATGGGTTAATACCTTCATCACCTCTCTCTAACCTTTCTTGAAGCTTAGTCCCAGGCCCGCAAAATCTAAAACCTGGAATATGTAATTCAAATGGGAGTTTATAAATCAAATCATTTACTAACCCTTTCCCAAGCTTCTCATCATTCCAGAATCGTGGTGGTAATGTGTTTAAGATCTTAATCAAATAACCTATACCTTTTGGATCATTAGGAATAAACTGTGAAAGCTTATTATTAATCATACTCACTATACCTACTTTCTCATTGTAAAAGTTATCATTTCCAGCCTTTTCTTCTCCATCTATAACTATTAACCGATCAATTAACTTTCTCACATCATCCACCCATATATATTCTTAGGTATCTCTGTATATTGTTTAATTCCTTCACCAGTCCTTTTAGGTGTCGTGTTCTTTTTAGGAGTTGGGGGTAAAGTTGGTTTAATATAAATATCCCAAATACGTTTGATAATATTAATGTACTTTGAACCTCTACTAGATGCTACCTTTTTATCTCGATTATATTTTTGGAAGGCAGCATCTGATTCTATAATTATTTCCTTGTACTGTTCAAAATCATCATCATCATAATCTTCAATGGTTTTACTAGTATTCGTCGTTAACAATTCCCATAGACCTTCTGTTCCTTTATAAGTTTTACCATTAATTATCAAATCATCACCATTCACTTTAACTTCCAAATTTCCTATCTTGTTTATTATTTTTTCATCTTCTTCTACAGTTCTTATTCCAAACACAGTATCATTTCTTTTACTATAATATTTCGTTGCAATCTTACCAAATGACTGTGCTGTTGTTAAAGGTTCTACTCCTTCCACTTTGTCTTTAATTTGTTTTCTCATTTGTTTTATTTCTCCAGTTATAGGCGTATCACTACTACTTGGGGAACTATCATAAGCTATCTTTTTAGGTGTTTCTAGTAGACTAGGATCTATTGAGACCGTCCTATGTGCAACTGGAACAAGTTCAGTTATTAGATTTTTATTTTGTTCTGCTACTTCTTTGATCTCACTTCCCAAGTTTTGAATAGCATCGATTACAGGTTGTTCTTGTGTCTTAAATTTATCGTATATACCTGCTCTTTCTTTCTTCCAAGATTTGAAGCCCTTTATCAAGAACTCCTTCAACTTAATATTCTTATCAATTTCTTTCTCATCCATTTATTGTATAGCAAACGAACGAACGAACGTCAAAGAACGTCAATAAACGTCAATAAACGTCAAAGAACGTCAAACGTTAAAACGTAAAACGTCAATAAACATCAAATGTTCAAGAAGTGTTTTATCTTGTTCCTATACTTACCATTGTTTACCTTCCTTGTCATATCAATTACTATAAAACCATAATCTTCTTGCCAACATTTTGAACATATCTCTTTAAACTTATCATAAGACATATCTCCTCCAACAAACTCATTATACACATGTTTAAGATTAGTATCATCTTGTCTGAATATGCATAGGAAGTTAACGTTATCTCTTATAAGCTGTTTAGGTACTTTTGAATATGTTTGTGCAAGATAGAAACAGTCTAAATGTCTATGCCTACCTCTTGTAAAGTAATTTCTAACAGTATCTTGATTCTCCAAAATGTAATCGTCAAACACAACAACAGAGTATTTTTCACATTCATCAATAGGCACAATAGAATCATTACCGCTTAAGAACGTTGCTATTTGCTTCTTAAACTTTAGTTCTGCCTTTTCAAATCGATCTTTTAACTGCTCATACTTCGGTTGATTCATGCTTTTAGAATATATGTAGAAGTAATTATTGTTTAACCAACCTGGCTGTAATAAGAAGTTAAATAGCAAAAACGTTTTACCAGACCCCGACGAACCTACGATAAGACAACGAACATCATCAGGTTTAAGCTCTCCATTTCTTTTCTTAGCGGTTGTTTCTTTTATCATCTCTTTTACATCCCAATTAATAGTTTTCTTACTCATTTATTATAGAGAAAATCAGGGGGCCATCAGCACTGGCCCCCTATCAAACAGTTTGAGGATGAACTGTAGGGTGAGCGTTTTGCTCACCCTTAAGAACATTTTGGACATTCGAATACAGCGGGGCAAATTTTATGATCTTATATCTTTAAGTTGTTCTCTGAAACTTTGGTCTTACGTGATGCGAAGGAAACAGTTGAAACGTTTACAAGACTTTTAGGCCCTACACATGAGAAAGGGCCAAAAATTAGAGACTTGACTTGTATTTACATAGCCTATCTTATATCTTTAAGTTGTTCTCTGATCTTAAGCAACGTATCTTTCATATATTCGCCATCCATTTCGCCATTCAATGTTATTATCATCTCTAACTGTTCTTTAAATGAGTTAATACAAGTGACAATGGTTTTATATTCGTCTTTTCTTTTGCTTATGTTTAACTTCGAAGACAAACCTGTTATTATAGCACTTCCAGTTGCAAGAGACGTTGTTAATATCGAGTAAATTGTTACAGGTATAAAAATATTAATAAACCCAGTTGTTGCAGAAAGTATAACCGACGTGATCAAAGTGTAGTATGCATATTTAACAATTCGTAGTTTTCTCTTTTTCTTCTTTAAACTGCATTCTAACTTTCGAATGACATCTTCTATTAACTTGATTACTTTCTCTCTTGGAATATCTCTAGGTAAATCAAACTCATTCATTTATTATATAATAAATGGCTAAGGTATTCAAGTTAACGAGTGATACTTCTGTTTTAAAGAAGAAACTCCATTACGAATTAGACAACAGTAACAGCTACTTAAGCATAGGACTAGTTGGGTTTTACAGTACATATCTGACACCAAACATAACAACACAAAAAAAACAGTTTCTCATATGGTGATAGACAAGTTTTATACCAAAAGGGCAATACAGCTTAAACACTCTTAATGAATATTTAAAATCTCAATCCATCAACATAACATTATCAGAAGATCATTTAAGAAATAGAGTTAAAATTGAAACTGATAGTAATGATGTTACAATTGTGAGTATAGGCACTGTCCTCGGGTTTAATGTTTTTGAAGTTTTAGAAAAGAACAAAACACATATTGGAAGTAAGTTGCCAAAGTTTCATCCGTTTGATACTGTAAATGTTCACTGTAATATAGCAGATGGCATGTTTGTTAAAGATACAGAATACACACATAGAGAAACAGGGATCATAGCATCATTCAAAACAGACGCTGAGTTCAAACATAGTATTATTTACGAGCCTACTTATCCATTATTTTTCCCTATATCCAAAGACAAGGTTGACAATTTTGAGATAAGGATAACAGATGAGAATGATTCCTTAATTGATTTTGGTGGAGCAACAACAACTGTACTTTTACAAACCAAGATTTTCTCTTAGATAAATAGGAAGATGTGTTCTATTAAAGGTTGTATGTTTAGTGTTCCTTATAACGAACTAAAGGATTTAAATATTGATCATGTATTAACAAAGAAACAACTTAACGATAAAGCCAAGAAAATTAAAGAAGGTAAAGGAATGGATTTAACTTTAACTACTGCACAAATGAAAAAGATTAAGAAAGAGCATATTGGCGGTTTTATCTTTACAATTCCAGCCATTCTAGCAGCTTTAGGAGCAGTTGGCTCATTAGCAGGTGGTGCAGCAGCGATTACTAAAACTGTACTGGATGCTAAGAAGAATAAACAAGAACTTGAAGAACAAAAAAGACACAATATGGCTATGGAAGAAAAGCAGGGAGCAGGTAAACCAAAGAAGTGAAAAAACTAAAACCATTGACCAACTTCGATATAGAGAGGTTGGCTAAAGAATTAAAGATAAAACGATTTAGAGGTGTATTTATGAGTGATGAACTTCCACAAAAACCTTACGTATATGAGTGTGGCGTAGTTAACCTCGATAAATCAGAAAACATTGGTACTCATTGGATATGCTATTGGAAAGATAACAACATAAAGTACGTGTTCGATTCCTATGGTGGTGTTCCTCCTAAACAACTGGTACAATATCTTGGCACCGAAAACTTACTTTACAATGACGAACGAATACAAGACTTTAACTCAGTTATATGTGGTCATCTTTGTGTTAAGGTCTTAAATCTTCTAAATCAAGGACATTCTTTTAGCGAAGTTATGTATATGATTAAAAATGATTAAGTGCTTTTATGGTTTTGTATCCATAAAAGTTTTGCTTTAAGATAAATATGGAAGCTATACACAATAGATTTTTAGATTATTTTGAGAAGCATGAGGATGAACTAGATGCACTAGATAGATATAATTTTTATCAGTATTTTCAGGATGTTAGCGAGATAGACTTAAAAGATAAAAACAACGTATACAATGCTATTGATCTATGGAAAAGGTTAATACCAAAAGTTTTGTACACGGAAGAAGAGTTGGAAAAGTTACGTCCAATAAAGGACGTTTAAAGGACTTGTTGTTGAGTTATAGCTCTAGACCATTACAATGCAGTTATTGTGGTAGTAATTCATTAACAAAAGGTATGAGTAAATACATTTGTGACGATTGTTCTGTAGATAATGGTTGGGTTTACAGTACTTGTGAAGAAACGAAAGCTGCTTGCGTACGAAAACCATGGTATGATACTATAAAAAGATTTAAGTTACAGTTATCTCGTTTGCAAGCTTTACAGGATAGAATTATTCCCGAAGAGGTGCTCAAGGTGTTAAATGATGAACTTAGAGATATACCAAGAGATTTAATATCAACAAAAGATGTTCTAGAAGTACTAAAGAAAAACAAATACACAAAATATTATGATGATGTCTATTTAATACACTATCACCTTACCGATCAAAAACCATTAAAATTACAACATATGGAGGAGACACCCCTAGACGACTTCGAAAACTTACACGAGGTCTTTAGGGAGCTGTATCCGAAAAGAGTATTGTTTATTAACTTGAAATGTGTATTGTACCATCTGTTGAAAAAGCACGATGTTCATGTTGATATTGATTTTAAACACTCACCTAAACAAATAGAGATGTTAAAGAAATGTTTTGAAAAATTAGGATGGGCATTTTCTGTATAATAAATGAGTATAGATATATTTGGTAATGTTAAAGATAGAAAAGGTGATGTTGATATTAGTGAAGAAAAATTAAAATTGTTGGAGAATTTAAATGATGTTGTTAGCGTAAGTCAACTTAGGTCAATAGAAACTCAATTAGAGAACGATAGAAAACGATTTGAAGATGCATTAGAAACGTTACAAGACACATACATAAAGAAAGAAGATTTTCAAAAGATTAGGATGGATACTACTAAATTGGTTATGCAGAAAGAAACCATGCCTCTACTATATCGATTAAGAGCTAAAAACGTTAAGAAGCCAATCTTTAGAATATTTAATCTCTCTAACGGTTACAAATTTCTCTATAATGGGAAAATAATGCACATGGACTTAAGTTTGGATAAATACTTTCTAGATATATATTTGGGTGATACTTTGATTAAAGAGATACCTTTTGACTTTAAGAAGAACGATATAATTACGATTAAACCAAATAAAAATTCTGCTATGGAAGAAGGACAATTATTGTTTGTTGTAATGTACATAGAGAGAGAGCTTTCCTAAAGACGTTTGCTATATAATAAATATGGATATCTTTGGTAATGTTAAAATGACATCAGAGTTAGATAATACAGTTGTGAGAAAAGATATTGCTATGTTGAAAGAAGAGCTTAACTTCATCAAACGGAGTTATGTTATAGAGCTTCATAGTCGATTGATATCAGAAAATGTTGAAACTCCGTTCTTTTTATACATAATCTATCTATCACATACAAATTTCTTTATAAAGGTAGGTTAATGCATATAGAGTCATCTTACAATACGTATTATATAGATCTATATTTAAATGATTCTCTAGTTGAAACTTTTCCATTGCACTTTAATACAAATGATAATTTGGCAATTAGACCATCTAAAGATTCTGATCTGAAACATGGTAAATTACTATTGCTTCTTATGCATGTAGAAAGAGAAGATGAAGATAGTGATGATGGTGAGAATGTTGATAGCATAATATTAAACAGCGATAGTTATTGATTTTCTATATAATAAACAGGATGTATTGTGTTAAGTGTAAGAAAGCAACAGATACGAAGAAAGATACTATTAGAATTGAACAAACAAAGAATGGAAGATATCTAAAGAAAGGTATTTGTTCTGTATGTGGTGTTACTAAAACTCAATTCGTTAAAAAGCCTGATTGACTAGAAGAAGGTAAAGGTGTTAGAGAAGACATTGTAGAAGAAATTCACAAACCATCTAGAAAAAACTTTGACAGATTAAGTGTGGTTATAAAAGGTATCGATGATCTTTGGCAGGCTGATCTTGTAGAAATGGATAGTGGTGTGTTAAAAGGTGTTTCCAAAATCAATAAAGGTTATAAGTATTTGCTAACGATTATAGATGTGTTCTCGAAATATGCGTTTGCTGTTCCTGTTAAAGATAAGAGTGGGAAAAATGTTACAGAAGCATTCGAATCCATATTAAGAACGAGAAAACCTAGCAACTTACAAACAGATCAAGGTAAAGAGTTTTACAATAAAGAGTTTAAGAAGTTGATGGATGAAAATAAGATTAATCACTACTCAACCTATAGTGGTAAGAAAGCTTCTGTGGTTGAAAGATTCAATAGAACACTTAAGCAGAACATGTGGAAAAGGTTCACGACACAAGGGAATTACAAATGGATAGAGATATTACCAACACTAGTTAAAGAGTATAATCATCAAATTCATAGAACAATTGGTTTAAAACCTATAGAAGTTAATAAGAAGAATGAGCAAACAATATTGGAGAAAGTGTATCAAAAAGAATATAAGCGTGTTAAGCCCAAATACAAGTTAGGTGATCATGTTCGTATAAGTAAGTCGAAAGGGTTATTTGAGAAAGGATATACACCTAATTGGTCAACAGAAGTATTTGTTATTAGTGAAGTTATTCCATCTAATCCGCCTACATATAGAATTAAAGATTTAGAAGAAGAGGATGTGCAAGGTAGATTTTACGAACCAGAACTATTAAAGACGAAACATAAGGATGAATACTTGGTAGAAAAGGTGTTGAGAAAGAAAGGTGATAAAGTATATGTCAAATGGTTAGGGTTTGATGATTCGCATAATAGTTGGATAGATAAGAGTAATGTTGTAGTGTAAATATAAATGTTTGTCTTTTATGATTATTATGCCATAAAGGGATAGTTTGAACGAAATAAGGGGGTAACGGAACGATACCCCCCCATAACATATTTCCGGGGTCGGTATTTCGACTGTGGAGATTATCAGAAAAAAAGCGATGGGGACGATTCTACCAACCGCTCCATGTACACAGTCAAAGGTGGAGAAAGGCTTGATAACTGGTTAAGAAATAAAGAATCGAAAGAACTCACAGCATATATTTCCAGCACTCGTATATGAGGAGTCGCTTATTTTTTGATAATTTCCACAGCTAGAATTAGATACGTAAAGCAATCACTCATATACGAGGGGTCGCTCCAAGACAAAGTTACATACAAACAAATCAAGGTCCCGTTTTCATAATACTATAATGAAAAACCGGTAGTCGGAATCCCGTCGGGCGCTCTACATATCAAATAGGCCCTAATACACGCGTTTAACGAAGAAATACAAACAAACTCCCGAACGGAAGATTTTCCGGTTGCAAAATACACCATCATGACACAAAACAAAACATCAGAAGACAAGCGGTCTAGATATAGGCCACTTCAAAATACCTCCGAAGCTAGGAACTTCAGAAACTCATCTTACACAGTAAAAACTAGCTGGTAACAAAATAAGCAGTCTACAGAGTTAATTTCTTATATAAAACCATCACAACGAATTCGTGGGGATGACTTTAAGATTAGTAAGAAGTAAGAAACTACTTGAATATTATGATAAAAATTAGCTGGCCTACATCCAAGCCAGCAAAACTCAACGTATTATATAGAGCCAAAAGGTACAAACAGTGATCAAAGATTTACTCTCATAGCATATATTTCCAGAGCTCACATATGAGCCGATCAAATCTTTCAAAAAATAAAGATTTTCTATATAATAAATATGAGTACTATGGATAGTTCACTTAGCTTAAACGATATTTGTTATGAACAGATCAAGGATCAGTATTGGTATGGTATTTTTGGTGATTTCAAGTTGATTATAGATAAGAGTACAGGATATTTCAATGCTACCAAGTTGTGCCAAGATGGTGGGAAAAGATTCAAAAAATGGTTAGAAAACAAAGAATCAAAAGAGCTAATAGATTATATTTCCAGGGACCGAATTCGGGCCGATGAAATTATTAGAAAAGTAACAGGAGGTAAAGGTGAAACATGGAACAAAATAAGAGGAACATATGTATGTAAAGAGTTGATTTTGGATATATCTCGATGGGTTTCTCCTGAGTTTTATCTTAAATGTAATCAAATCATTATTAACTACTTCGTTAAATACTTTCAACAGCTATACCTTACTAGCAACGATCAGCTTCAAACAAGAGTACAAGAGATAGAACAACAAATGGAGCAATTACGATTGTATAATCAAGAACTAGAAAGCAAAGTTGATTATCTTAAAACAGTTGCAGCACCATATACAGAAGATCCAGGAAAGATACATAGGCTATTCATTATCAAGAAAAACCTTACTAAAGAACAACTTGAAAATATACTCCTTTACTATGACGAAGAAGAACGAGATCAAAAAGAAAGAATAGAACGATATAAGTATTGGGTTGGAAGAGTACAAACATGCAATTACGAAAGTAGGATTAAACAGCTCAAACTTAAGTATCCAAGTATGAGTATTCTGCTTAACGTCGACGATCCAAACTCTGTCAACTTATACAACAGAGCTAAAGAAAGATATGATGATAGAATAACTTGGCACGGTTCGCATATGAACACAGATTTAAGTGATATAGATCTTGTTGACAGGTTTATTCAGTTAAGAGACATTTAAGTACGAGAAACTAAATATACCATTGCTTTTATGGATTAACCCATCAAAGTACGAAGCGTTGTATTAGAACAAAATAGGGAGCTCCGATCGGTGCTACCAAAAATAGCTGTGTGGGATTTTGCACATGGGGAAATTACTATGAGTAGAAAATTAATCATCGGAATTCTGAGGGTTTCAAACAGGCATCATATGAAGTCAAACTAGCTAGTAACGAAAATGAAGTTAAAAATAAAGATTTTCTATATAATAAATATGAGTACTATGGATAGTTCTCTTAGTCTTAATGACATTTGCTATGAACAGATCAAGGACAACTACTGGTATGGAATTTTTGGTGATTTCAAGTTGATTATAGATAAGAGTACAGGATACTTCAATGCAACTAAGCTGTGTCAGAGTGGTGGTAAGAGGTTTGATCATTGGTTAGAAAATAAACAATCAAAAGAGCTAATAAGGTATTACGATGAAAAAACCGACTCCCAGCTTCCTGGTAGTCGCTCTAAGTATCTAGTAAAAGGTGGAGGGGATACAGAAACCAATGTTATTATCTCCGGAACATATATGTATAAAAATATATTTCTTGCTATTGCCTTATGGATATCACAAGACATCTACGACAAGTGCTATGATATCATCGAAGACTATTTCGTTTCTAGTTTTAAACAGATTCAAGAAGACCAAAAAGAATTACAATCAAGAGTAGAAGAGATAGAACAACAAATGAACGATTTAAGAATAGAAAACACAAGACTTAGAGAGATAGCTGCAGAACATACAGAAGATCCAGGGAAAGTACACAAACTAGTTATTGTTAAAAAGAATCTCTCCCCTATTCAACTACAAAAGATATTAGAAAAGTATGAAACAGACAAAAGAGAACAAGTAAAGAGCTATGAGAGTTACAGGTATTGGGTTGGAAGAATTCAAGAGTGTAACGTAAAGACAAGATTACAATGCTTACAAGAAAAATATCCAGACATGGCTATATTGTTTAAAACCAAAGACCCAAACTCGATTAACCTCCTAAACAAAGTAAAAGAAAAGTATGATTGTGATATTTCGCATCGTTGTCATGTAGATCTAAAGAATGCAGATGGAGAAGATGATGAGTTTGTTATTGATTTGTTTTTAAGTATAAGAGATTTGTAGAGGTAAAGGTAATAAGTTTTGGTTACAACTGGGGGCCACCAGCACTGGCTCCCTTTCAAACATACAACTTTTATGGTATAATAGCCATAAAAGATAATTAGTTATGCATTAACCCTCTGCTGCAACATCGAACGCTAAATTCAGCATACTACCTAAATCAGGATTATTATGATATTTTCTTATTATGGCTCTCCAATCTACGTAATGTCTAAATATATATATAAAATCTACAGAGAGGTCTTGATAAGTTGAAATGTTAGTCCAATGAACTCTACCTTCGAACTCTGCAATAAATTCTTCTGTTAAATTTTGAGACATTGAAATCATTTCCCAATTTACTTTGTCAGCGTAATCTCTTATAAAGTTTTCTGATAATTGACGAGTTCCAGATATGTACCACCAATTAACTCTATCTGCATGTTCTCGTATAAAGGCTTCAGAGAGTTCGTTTTTGTAAGATATAGCATCAAAATCAACTTTATCTATAAACTCATTAATAAATTCTTCAGATAGCTTTTGATGATACGATACTTCTTTCCAATCAACTCTATCTGCAAATTCTCTTATAAAGTCTTCTGATAAGTCTTGGCTTCCTGAAATAATCTCCCAATCAACTTTATCAGCGAATTCTCTTATAAACTCTTCCGATAACTCTTTCCATAAACATATTTCAATCAAATTAACTTTCTGTAGATATTTACGTATGAAGTCTTCTGTAATGTGATCATAGTTGTATTCCCCCTCATAATCATCATAGCCTATAGATAGCCATTGTTCATCAGTCAGTGAATCTAATATCTCATCTGACAAGTTCATAACGTTCGCATAGAGAATGTTTTGTGTAAGAAATGAGTTGTTTTCTTTAGTGGCCTTCTTGAACAAATGATCTAACATACCTAAGGATACGCTAAAATTTATTTTGTCTTTGTCATTATAACCACCAATATCTGAATGTTTACATACACAATCAAATACAGGTTTGTAAGACAATATTTCCTTAGCACTAGTCATGTTCGTTTTTTATTCTTAGATTTTTAATATTATTTCATTTTTGTTGGTTTTCTATATAACAAATATGGAAGCACATTTTGATTTATTACATGATAGACTTGAACTAATTCATCATGATCTTAAACTCTTAGCAACACTACTAGAGAAGCAAATACTGTTAAAGGAAAAAGAGTTATTAGTAATGCAACAAAAAACATCTGATTTTAGTAGTGATGATGAATATAAATATGGTAGTGATGATTATGTTGATGCTGATGATGATGATGAGTAAGCTTACAAAAATGATTCAGTTTTAAATGTGTATATGTGACTTTGATGGGTTAATCCCATAAAAGCCGTGTTCTAATACAACGCTTAATATGTAGACAATGGCAGGAGTGTACAATGTTAAGCGTTGTACTAGGACAAATGAAAATGAACTGAAACAACCCGGTGAAGAGTGCTAACGAAGATTTTCTACATAACAAATAAGATGAGTAATTATAATAAGTTTACTGTAATAGAGTTAAGACGACAATGTAAAGAGAGGGGAATCAGAAGATATTCCCGATTAAGAAAAGCAGAACTGATAGACCTTCTTAAACAACATGACGATGAACAAAGCAGAAGGCAGATTAGAAATGTATTCCCATTTAAACAAGAAGTAATTGAAGAACCAAGAATCAAAGTTGAATCACAACCAATCGATGTAAAACTTAAAAGCACAGCATTCAAATCAAGATTAGAAACATGGAGATTTACAACAACTTATAAAGAACATGATCCACTAGAAAAATATATCACCTCAACATCGAAAGCTTTAATAAATAGATTGAACATCAGCTTACAAAAACATGGATCGTTAAAGGCTAATCTCCTAATAAGCTGCCAATATAAGAAAGGTAAAGAGATTCAAGACATTTACTTCAACATTAATAACAAAGAGGTATTCCAATCAACCAATCTAAAAGAATTCTTAAGTGATGCTAAACAAATATTACGAGCAAGAATGGATGAGTTCCAAGCTAGAGGTTCTGGATGGGCTCTTACAAATATAAACTACTTAGAGTTAGCTCTTAATAAATATGCGCCATATAGAGGATCATCATACATAGAACTACCAAATGAAATTAAAAAGAAAAAAGCTGTTATCAATGTAAAGAACAAAGATGAAAAATGTTTCTTGTATTCAATTGCCTCTGCATTGCATCCTGTTGAAAAAGATCCTCAACGGCCACCAAAGTATAAGCATATCGTTATAGACTTAGAAGAAAAATTAAAAGATATTCATTTTCCTGTAAAACTAAGTGACATCCCAAAAATTGAAAGACGACTCAATATATCATTTAACGTTTATACATATAATGATGATGGAAAGTATACAATATACGTTTTATATCATACTAAAAACAAGAAAGACATCCATGTGAATTTATTATATGTAAAAGAACAAAATGAAGACCAAGTTAAAACACACTATTGTTGGATTAAAGATCTAAGTAGATTAGTAAGCAGCCAAATAACTAAATGGAGAGCTCGAAAATACTTATGTGATAGATGCTTGTTATATTTTTACTCTCAATGTGCATTAGATAAACACGAAAAAGATTGTTCCACTCACGAAGCTGTTAAGATAGAAATGCCACCGAAAGATACATACGTTGAATTTAAAAACTATCAATTTACGATGAAGTTGAAATTTACGATTTACGCTGATTTTGAATGTCTGCTACATAAGGTTATGGGATGTAAACAATGTTATCCAGAAGATGAGTCATATACCAAAAAATATCAACAGCACAAACCATCTGGATTCTGTTACTATATTGTAAGAAGTGATGGGAGTAAAACTAATCCTGTTGTGTATAGAGGTAAAGATGCAGCAAAAAAGTTCACAAGAATGTTAAAGAAAGAAGCTAAACAAATATCAAACATATATAGTCAAAATAATGAATTACCATTAACACGTAAACAGATAAAAGAGTTCAACCAATCCGAATCCTGTTCTTACTGTAAAGTAAAATATACACCAGAAAACCACAAAGTTAAACATCACGATCATATAACAGGAGAGTTTGTAGCTGCATTATGTAACAACTGTAATTTGAAAGTTAGAATACCTAAGTTCGTACCAGTGATTATACATAACTTATCTGGATATGACTCTCACTTGTTTATAAAAGAACTAGGATGTAATAAAGAACAAATAGAATTAATACCTAATAACGAGCAACGCTACATATCATTCAGTAAAAAAGTTGGAACTATCAAATTAAAATTCGTAGATTCATTTAGATTTATGGCATGTAGTTTAGACAAATTATCATCAAACCTAACGAGAGAACAAATGGTGCACACACAACACTTCTATCCTGATGAAGAACAATTTAACCTTGTAACAAGAAAAGGTGTTTATCCGTACGATTATGTTAACAATTGGGATAGGTTTAGAGAAAGAAAATTACCACCAAAGGAAGCATTCTACAACAAGCTTAACAACACACATATAAGCGATGAGAATTATAAGCATGCAAAGAAAGTGTGGAAAACATTTAAAATTAAGAATCTAGGACAACACCATGACTTATATCTAAAAACCGATGTGTTGTTATTAGCAGATGTGTTTGAGAACTTTAGAGAAACATGTCTTAAAGCTTATGGTCTCGATCCAGCTTGGTATATGACAGCACCAGGTTTAGCTTGGGATGCAATGTTAAAGATGACAACTATAAAACTAGAGTTATTAACTGATTACGATATGGTATTGATGATAGAGAAAGGTATAAGAGGTGGGATTAGTCAATGCTCAGAAAGATATGGAAAGCAAACAATAAGTATATGGAAGATTACGATAAGGATAAAGAAGATTCTTACTTAATGTATCTAGATGCCAATAACTTGTATGGGTGGGCAATGAGTCAATATATGCCGTATAAGGGATTCAGATGGTTAAGTGAAGATGAGATAAGAGAAATAGATTTCACAAGTATACCTGATGATTCTGATACTGGTTACATATTAGAAGTTGATCTTGAATATCCTAAAGAATTGCATGACTATCACAAAGACTACCCATTAGCACCTCAAAACATGTGTCCACCTGGTTCAAAACAATCAAAACTCTTAACAACCCTATATGACAAAGAAAAATATGTAATTCACTATCGAAACCTAAAACAATGTCTTTCACTTGGATTAAAACTTAACAAGATACATCGAGTAATAGAGTTCGAACAATCAGATTGGTTAAAGAAATATATTGATTTAAACACGCAGATGAGAACTAGAGCAACAAATGACTTTGAAAAAGACTTCTATAAGCTCATGAACAATTCAGTTTTTGGAAAGACTATGGAAAATATTAGAAAGAGATGTAAACCTATAAAAATAGAATGTGATCCAACAAGAGTGGAAAAACTAATTGCTAAACCAAATTTTAAAGATAGAATTATTTATACTGAGAATCTATGTGCGATCATAATGAATAAAACAAAATTAACTTTCAATAAACCAATATATGTTGGAATGAGTATCTTAGATCTATCGAAATATTTAATGTACGACTTCCATTACAATGTGATGAAACCAAAATACCAAGACAAAATAGAAGTATGTTATACAGATACTGATAGCTATATATATCATATCCAAACAGAAGATGTGTACGAGGACATGAAAAACTACATTGATTACTTCGATACCAGTGACTACCCTAAAGATAACAAATATAAGATACCACAAATCAATAAGAAAATACTTGGTAAGATGAAGGATGAGATAAAAGGTACAATCATAGAAGAGTTTGTGGGTTTAAGAAGTAAGATGTACAGTATAAAAGCACCTCAAATAGATTTAACAGATAAAGACTTTAAAGGTAAGTTCGATAAAGAAAAGTGTTGTAAGAAAGCTAAAGGTGTTAAGAAGAGTGTTGTGTATAAAGAACTCACATTTAACGAATATAAGGACTGTTTAATTAGTCAAAAAGAATATTATAAGAAGATGAACTTGATTAGAAGTTATAAGCACGATTTGTACAGTATAGAAGTAAATAAGCTAGCTTTAAGTTGTGTGGATGATAAGAGATGTGTTTTAAAGAATGGGATAGATACTCTACCATGGGGACACTATAAGATAGAAGAGAAATAGTTTTAGATTGTAAGTTTTTAGATGTAACTTTTAGATGTAAGTTTTTATGATTTTAAATGTCATAAAAGCATAAGTGCAGTGCAATTACCCAATCTACTTTGTGCTATCCTTCTGTGTTAAAGTGTAATGGTCAGTGGCGGGTTTGTAATTTTTGGTAGTCAGGGGTGTGGGGGAAAGTGCGCTAGTAGTTAGGTAACCAATCTACTAGTATTCATAACGTTTCCAGTTTAATCAGGCCATGATTTCAAATCGAGCTAAAACGGGCTAAACGAGCGAGCCATGTATCAAACTCGACTCGACTCGAGAAAACTACCTTTGACACGGCTCGAAACTCGACTCGAATTCGAGTCGAGTTTCGAGTCCAGTCGAGTTTCAGCTCGACTCGTGCCCATCCCTAGTAAAAATGATCGAAAACGATCGATGTTATTTAAGAAAAAAATCAGAAACAAAAAATACAGTGCTTGGCTTCATATACCCATTGCTTTCTCTTATAATAATTGCTGAAGCTTATGTTTATTATATGGAGCGGTTACAGCACAGGGCAATCAACCCATAAAGTTGTGAGAAAAATAGGCATAAAATTTGTACTGTAAGCTTAATTACACGGAAATTTTAAGTTTGGATTGTACGCATAATTGTATGGAAAATTTTACATTTTTTTTCCTTTACGTTGGTCTACTTACTTTGATTTGGAACTTTCAAATCTCATCCTTTTTTCCACTGAAAAGTATTGATAATTCAACAAGGAAATAATTATATTATGATAATTGAATTGAAATTCATCGTAATTTGGCACATAGCAAACAGCAGTGTGGTAATTGAAGAGGAAGAAGGAGAGAAATTCCCATTCACCTCTGAACACTTTCCAGGAACCTCGTTCCCTTTCGCTTTCTAGACGAGGGGGGGGACTTGGTAATGGTATCAAACCTTCATGTGTAATTACAAAAATTAAATTTATAAACAAATAAGAAATCATCAGTTTATCAGGCTTTAATTGATAATTTATTCACAAGATTCCCTATCAAAGGCGTGGTAGTTGAAGTTTCTGTTCTACATGGGTCGACATTGCCAACTGACATGGTCGATATGGAAAAGATGTTGTATGGTGATAGAGAGATGATACTTCTTGCTGAGTATTTCAAACCTAACCAAGAAAAATCGTTATCAGATTAAAGTCTAACAAGTAGATTGTCGATGAGAAGTTGCAGAAATCGGGTAGAAGTATTATCAATTTCCACGATAGAGTGCGAACAGGGATTTCCCCTTATGAATTTACAGATGACTGATATTAGAAATTGACTAAGTGCTCAAACATTGTCTAACTTGTTGCTCATCAATGTTAATGGCTCACCATTAGACAAGCTCGAAATAGACGAGCTAGTTATTTCTTGGCTGAAGGATGGACATCATTCTGCTGCGGACGATTTACCAGGAAAAAGTTACCAACAGGAAATAAACCCGATTTCAGATTTGTTTTAAGGTGGAAAATTACGAGTTACGGAAAATGTATACTTGTATTACTAATGGCTTATTTGTGTTATTCAACTTTATACCTAATTTTTAGTAAGTCTCTTCTTTGCTTTAGGTAAACTACTTTGAATAAATGTTCATAATAATTGCAATTATGCATACTTGAACTTAAATTTAACGTGGTGTTTTAGTGATTACACAAATTACAATTATGAGCATGCTTTATGGAAATGCTCTCACATAGGGTACCCGAGCATCTTTATACCCTATGAACAACTGATTTTTCAAGTCTTTTGTGAGAAAAATACTGTGAACTGAGAAACCATAACCTTTTCCATATTGTACAGGGATATTTTCCTGCGAATAGACATTTCTTGTGGAATGCGTTCAGAAATTAACACTTGCAAGAATACTCTCTTAGTACAAGTATATTTTAGGCACACACTAATTTCTCCCACCTCAAACTGTTTCATTTTTCTCACTGACAAACACTTTACCATTTTATATCGTAAAGGTCAGATCCACCGTTATTGTAACAGAGTGGTGTTTGAGCGATTGACTAGAAATTCAAACTCCGATTAGTGACAATTTCACAGTCTTGTTTTATTACAAGTGTAAACTCTTTAGTCAGTTCAGAAGAAGCCGTGGATCGTGTTCAGAGTTGATGACGATGGATTTTGGTGAGTCAGAGTAGGTCAAAGTGGATCAGAGTGGTTCATGGTGGGTGGTGGGTCACGGTGGGTCAGAGTAGGTCACGGTGGGTGGTGGGTCAGAGTGGGTCACGGTGGGTGGTGGGTCATGGTAGGTGGTGGGTCATGGTGGGTCGTGGGCCAGAGTGGATCATGGTGGGTGGTGGGTCAGTGGGTCGTGGGTCACGGTGGGTGGTGGGTCAGTGGGTCGTGGGTCAAATTTTCATTGACCCACGAACATAATTCTAGATTTTAGGACTTTTTGTACAACTGAAGTGTGGAATGTTTCTAAGTGTTGTGTTTTGATGTGTTCCAAGAAAGTGAAAACTGAACCCTAATGGCAAAGAACGTGTTTCGGGAAGCTGCAAAAGCAAATTTTTTTTAAATGTCGTAGCATATGCTTGTATCATTTACTGCCTTTCATTTTCTAAGAGTAATAACATACATTTTATAGCAAGTGTGGAATTAAAAATGTAAGTAGTTCATTAATCCCTAGTTTCAATACAACTTCTTCAAAACAAGCCTCATTATTCATTACTAGAGCAACCCAAAAGCATAAAAAGCATAATAGTGATTTACACATATGGGTGGTAGCCTACCTTAAACATGGTTGTGGTTGTCTAAGGGTCCAGAAGAAACTAATTTTAAAAGCATAATAAAGCATAATTTTAGAAAATAAACCATAAAGCATAATTTAAAATATATAGCACAATTCTTGAAAAATTCTGTTTAACTGGAAGTTTAACATACTGTATTAATATTTTTTAAAACCAACATTTACAACGCAAAACCATTGAGAACATAACAATGCAACAATGAAAAGTTTATTTTTATTCCTGTAAACTTCTTTTCGGTGTAATCCTTTGATGTGGAGAAAAAAAGTAAAAAATGAAGAAAACTTTCCGCCAACAATGAATAGTTTACAAGAACTCCATACTGTATTGTTATGTGTACCTCTTGAACTCGAACACTTTCTGTACTTTTTGGTGGCCTCTTTTACTTTCCCTTTCTGTATATACGCACCTCTAAGGTGCACACAAGTGATAAGAAAAACTGACTCGAGCAGATATCTCTTTACAGTGCATTAAGTAGAAAGTTCATTAAATATGAAATAAATTGGTTGCATAAAATATTAATAAATAGATCAAGATATTTAGAATATTTAATATATAGTGAATATTATACATTATGCACGATTAATGTAAAACAATGATTGATATTAACAATAAAGCATAATAAAGCATAATTTGAAAAAATAAAGCATAATTAAACAAAAAGAAAGCATAATGTGCTCTATTCATTACATTACTATGATTAATATTATCTCTTCTATTTTTTTTTCTTTTGCAAATTTGTTATTAAATAATCTGATCAAACAATTTTCCAGACAGAATTTTAACATGTTCAAGAGCAAAGAATCAAATCTTTTCTTACATTTTCGTTGTTTAATACTACAAAGGACTAGTACCTTCTTCCGTTGCCCTTGTCAATTTACTTAATAGAATATGAAATCCGATATACGGTATTTTAACCGAAAACGATAGTATCCTATTAGTTATACAACCTTTCGTCAAACAAATTGTTAGAAACAACCAGGAAAACTAAGGTTGATATACAAATATTCGGATCATGTCTTGCTCCCCTACTTTTAACGTCTAATCGCCGCCACTGTTTTCTACTACTTTTACATTTTCCGGTAAACGACCCTCCTGAGATCCCCTGGTTCGAATTTTGAAAAAAAAAAAACGCTTCGGGGGCCTGGACCAAGGTACCCGTGACCAAAATTTGGTAACTCTCGGTCCAGTCACTGGTCCCCTGCCCGCACACAGACACACAGACAGACAGACACACACACACACAAACTCTTCATTTTATTTATATTAGATTGTTATGTACGTATATATGTAGAAATTTCCAACATGGGGTGGATTATATTCTCTTTTACCCCATTGTTCTAAATGGTTGAACTCCAAAGGTAGGGTTATTTCTGTATGTTGAAAGAAGATGGATATAGAGTTTAATTAAAATCGTACAAGTTTTAGAAAAGTTATCGTGAACCAGAAGAACGGATATACAAATGCCGGTTCAGTCAAATAGTACGAGAAAAAGCTCGCTACGCTCGCCTCAATTATTTATTTTCCCACCAATTAAAAATACCAACTAGAACTTCAGTATTTCGTTATTTGAACTTTTATTTAATGCCTTTTTCATTGAAACCTTGTCAGCACTTGTAAAAGCAGGTTACAGGAACTGGTCGTAGATTTCAGTAAAATTTAATAGGCCTATCTAACTTTTGTGCAAGAGGTTCGAACCTGAAGTTTCAGTAGAGACTATGTGAGAATTTGACCTATGTTTTAACTTGTATTCTAAACCATATGTACAGAGATACTCCCACCAGAAATGAAAGATATTTGTTGGTGTTTGGCGTATGTAGAGTGAGAGAGAGGGAGGGAGATAAAGAAAGGAAAAATATTTAACCGTAAATGTAACAGCAACAGTAATACTAAATTACAGAGCGAAGTAGGAGATGCTGAAGACGATACCACAGGGAATTAAATCTCTTGCATTGTACGTGTTATTTGTTCTGTCAGAAGAGCGTCGTATTTATGAAAGGAGAAATGTCCTCGCTTCAAGAAAAGAAAGACTCCTTTAAGACTGGTGACACGTTTTTTGAACTGGTTGTGGGTTGGAATCCAATTATGATTTTGTTAAATAAGGGAAGAATAAAAGAGAGAAGAAAAGTAAAAGTGCTTACATAAGCATTTATAGAGAAGAGAGCGGGGGAAGACACCAAATGCCATGAGGGCATTTTTTCCTCAAAGATCATTTACCTATCGTCAAACGGAGAAAGGTATCATCCATAGAGGTGGGCCTCGTCCAGTGAAGTTGTTATTGCTTATGTAATGAGTTACTAACGGAATACTTGAACATTATTTTTCTTTTTTAATAGTGTTCCGAGGAAATATATTATAGAGGTTATAAGTTTTTATAAACCACCCAACAGAATTACGCTTGTCTTTTGATTTTGTACTTTCCGCCTACTAAATAACTATAAGATAAAAGCAGTATAGATTGCTGTAGCATTTTCTTTAGGACACTTTTCGGAGCCTAAAGAATCTTGAAGGAATTGTTTGCATAGTACGTATCAGCTTAAATTCTAAGCAATTTATTTATATAAATAAATATAATCTATACTATTGTAGAAAGAGAGTAGAAGTAACCCACTCATCATCGCTGAGGTCATACTACCATAAGTAGAAACGTTACTTTGGACAGAATGTTCCTTTTTTCACGGAAGTAAGAAGATTTCTCGAAACGCATAGCCTAAGGACGGTGTCAGGAGTATCTCACAAATCTCTGAAGTTGGAGAGAAAATACTTTACAAATAAACTCTTTATTAAAAATAAGGGAAGACATATTTTAGTGTTTTCGGAAATTTCCCTTCTCAGGGCGTAAAAAGGTAACATTTCTATAATAATAAAATATCCCTGTCTTTGCTCAGAATGTGTTTAATGTGAAAAACCTCTTAACTCTGAAATCCAAAATTCGGTATATAAACATTCGCGTAACTAGGATACTTTGCTCGAGGAGGGGGAAAGGCATGTCCTCTTACTTACGAAAATTCAAGAATCTTTAACAAAATATTGTTATAATAATGTTTGTATTACATTCTGAAACCCCCTTTACTGCCTTCATTATCATCTCTTCAAATTCTTTAGTTCCTTCTCTCTCTCCTTTGCTTGTGTGGTCCTTCACATGGGATCCCTTCTACGGTAGATTCGTCTCGTTCATTGATTCTTTCATTTCCAGTTTTACCTCTATTTCCAAATAAACACAAGATTTGTGTATTGTTACCCGACATTTATGTAATATAGACCAGTAAAAAATTATTACATCAGAAATCTGTTTTAAATTACATATTTTCTATGTTCTGTCCCACACAGCACAGGCACGTCCACAGTACGTCCAAATATGGTCCAAAAATTGACGAAGGACGTCCAGAAGTTGAGCCGATTCAGGTCCTCTGGACGTAACATGGACCAACTTACTACGTCCAGATGTCACCTCGCGAGTGTGGTACGGTAAACGTCCATAGATGGTCCACCATGGACGTAAAGTTTACCTTAACGGGACATTAAGCGTATGTCCACTGGACGTTTGTATAGATCTTAATAGTTGTCCATGGAACTTCCATTACATGTTCATTTGTTGGAGAGCGAGTGGGTCAGTGAGTCAGTGTGAGACATTGCCGACGTCCATAAGACGTTTATGGACGTAAGAAGACGTTCAGTGTATGTCATGTGGACATCGAGGTGTACGTTTATGGACGTTCACTGGTCGTCGATGTAAACCTCTATAGACGTAAATCTTTTGTCCAGAAAACTTCCATTAGACCGTATGGAAGTGCAGTCTACGTCCAATGGACATCCGATTTGGACCTGTATGGAAGTACAATGTATGTCGAATGGATGGCAGATACGGAGTTGTATGAACGTACACCGATGTCCAGTATTCGTCCATAGGGGCAAAACGGACGTACATCGAATGTTCAGTGTACATCCACTGGACGTTGCATAAGTATGTAGAGGGACGTCCATTGGAAATTTCATAGGTATGTAGAGGGACGTCCATTGGACGTTTCGTAAGTATGTAGAAGGACATCCACAGGACGTTAGTCAGACGAACTGTGTGTGTACCATTATGGATTTCGAATGCAGTGCTAATTAGAGGTGGCTCGTAAGAGAAATCACATCGGTAAAAACTAAAGTTTCCTCGCCTCGAACAAAGGGGAGAATGCTAACTCATCCACTAAATAATGCATATTATTGAAGTATAACAATGTGCAACATTTATTTAGTGGATGAGGTAGCGTTCTCCCCTTAGTTCGAGGCGAGAAAACTTTAGTTTTTACCGATGTGATTTCTCTCACGAGCCACCTCTAATTAGCACTGCATTCGAAATCCATAATGGTACACACATAGATTGTCTGACTAACGTAGCTGTGGAAATAAAAATGACATTAAACAAAACATTGAAGTCTACAATAAAGGCTATATAAAAAGTGGATAGTAATCGAACAGTACTTGTAGAAACATTGTAAAATGTACTTCAGAAATCAGACCTTTAATTTTTTACGCGGATATTATATTTGAAATACATTAACTCGCAAAAAGAAATTCCAAAAGACTGTGAAGAATTATTCAACTACATTTTACAAGTCTCTCCACAAAAAAAGGACATATACCCTTGTCGTAGCTTTACTCTTCAATACTACAAAACAAAGAATTGAACACTAATTGCATATGTGTAATTTCTCCACACGTGAGGAAGACAAAAGATGATTGTACAGTTATCTTCATAAATACCTAGATTTCATGTAACGGAATTATAACGGACCAGGGTCTAGGTACTTACGTGGGTGACTGTACAAAGTTGACTTCCATTTTGGTTATGGGAAGTTAATGTGCAGTACATATATTAATGAAAAAAGATAAAGTAAGACTAACATATTTATTAAACTATTAATATATATTCCAAGCCAACTTCGGGTTATTCGTACACATCCTTTGATCTTGTAACACAAAAGTTTATTTAAACCATTTCAGTTCACCTTGTTCACAATTTAACTTTTTGGCTTACAAATGAACCTCTTTATTATGTTTTAAAAAATATTTCAAGTTAGTATTTGAAGTGAAGTGAACTGTCCTTGAAAGCTTTTGTTTTATTTTTTTCTGTAATTTTCAACTGCCTGTTTTGCATTCCTCACCAACAGACCTGAAACAAAATGTCACACATTAAGACATCAATAGTGTCTTAACTCTCTACACACTAAATTATGTCAATATAGTTGTTATATTAAAAACTAAACAGGTAATTGCTATGAATAAGAAGACACAACCCACATAGCATACATATGCCCAAAGTACGTTCAGTGAACGTTCGATGTATGTATACAGTGCCGTAACGTGCCCCCTTATGACTGTGTCTATATTTTATTTACTGCATACAGCAGCATTTTTTCGAGAGATTAATTAGTTTTTCGAAACAATCATACAATATAATTTCGGAAATTTTAAATGATCTGTTCGTTATTAATAAAATACTTTCCTATCCTCCATATTTTTCAACTTTATAAATACTTAATTGAATCTTTTATTTTGAGTAAGCTGTAGATATTGTGAAATCGTCCTATAATTATATGTTCGAACCCAATCTAGACTCCATATTTGCAAAATAATAATAATAATAATAATAATAATAATAATAATAATAATAATAATAAAATTAATTAAATAAATAAATAAATAAAATTATGCGGGAAGAGTTTATCGGGTATCAAATACTTTACGATGATATTTTAATCCTATCTTTGGTTCTCCATGACAGAGGTTAGATTAAATAGTGTGACACTTGTCGATGAACAGTGACAGTGCAAACAACGTACAATATTTTCTCAGTCTGCTCGCCAGATACAAACGTCGGCTAGACATTGTGTTGTAAAAGTAGTCACAGTGTCGGAGTTAATGCAATTACAAATAAAGGTTTCATTAAGGCTTGGATTTCTACGACATGTCATATATTTATCCTGTTATATTTTATAAGTATAATTAAACAAATTTCTGACTCTTGTGAATACAAAAATGTCGTTTTCAATCGTCATATACATGCATATTTAAACCACACTTTAGATTGAGGTCATATTTAGGCTAGTGATATAAAAGCTTATTTTTGATCATATTTTAGATGAGTTTCATTTCTGCTTTGTTATCTTTAGAAATGAGGCGAGGCGGTCATTCAACGTATCCGTTCAAAAGTTATCGTGGGGAGTGACGGCCTGATGTACTAACAGTACAGCACTATAAGCCTCCCTGCGTGATCCTAATAAATAAATAAATGCTCCTAATCCTTATAGGGAAAATGTGCAGGTAATTGACAGCTGGAGTATAACGATTGTCAGTCGGTTCATTTATTACTAGTAAAATTCAAGTATGTGCATTTATTTCACACAAATGTGAATGACTAGCTTCAGTAATGTTTGGTTTTTGATTTAACACAAGGTAATAGGATTTACACACGTGTTCAAATTATTAGACTCAACATTCAGTTTCTGAATATTTTACTGTTCTTACAATATTACGTGAGAAAATACATTCGAACTTAGTGCAAATTACTGCTTTGTAACTCTGTTCTAATGTCTAGTGGGTGTGGCATATGCTTTTCAATATCAATAAAACAGATTCGTAAGTAAACTCAAATATAATTACTATACAGTGTGTATATCCAAATTGAAAACAAAAAATGAAACCGAAATTTACAAAAAAAAAAAAAAAAAAAAAAAAAAGCTCTCTCAGACAAAGATCAATATTCAGAAGGAAGACAGAGAATCGCGAACAATTGATGTTGCCTGATCTGAACTTATAAACAGCGCGTGCATGGGTTTTCTCGGAATTCTACCGTTTTCTCCCACTTTCTTCATCTCACCATTACTATCATGTACATTGAGTCCTTTGGCCTACCCGGCATAACCTTGGAGGTAAACTCAAAGATTTCATTTGTCATTTCACTTTTGACTACATTTATGTAGATTATTTGGCAAAGAAGTACAACCTTGGAGTTGTCAAAGCTCTTATTTGTGTACGTTGGGAAAATGGTAAGGTGAACAGCATACAAGTCAGCATTAACCTATTTACAAAACTGTTACTATGATACTGACATCTGCTTTTTAAAAAAAAAATGTTTATCTACATCTGTCGCATAAATACAGATGACTCAAAACTCAAAATATGTCCAACTAACGTCAATTACATGTTCTATACCCCGCGTCACCTAATTGGCGTATGGCATCAGCCAATAAGCGTGCAATGTGCTGTTACAATCCTTCAGTGAGGAATCTAATCATTCATAATCGATTTTGTTCATATTTATGGACAATTATGAATGATTATATTCCTCACTGAAGGTTTGGGAACAGTGCACTGCGAGCTTATTTGCTGATACCATACACCAATTCGGGTGAAGTGGAGTATAGCTTAGTAAATTTCAAATTTCATTCTACAGGAGTATTTAAAGTTAGTATTGATTATATTAATGTGTGTTCCATATTCGCAAGAACATTTATTTTTACAGATTTATGCACATTACCAGCACTTACGGCCTTAAGCCCATCATGTATTATGACGTTTCTCTGCGAGCACACTATCCAGGGGAGGGGCAAAGAAGAAAGCGACCTGAGACCTGGATTAGGTACGATCCCGGCATTTGAATGGTGTGAAGAGGAAAACCCAGGAGAAAACTTATTCAAGATGGCTAACATGAAAAAGGTGTTAAATTATTTCAATAGAGGGAATCGAACCCTGAATTGCTCGCACCAAAGCGAGTGCGTTAGCGACTATGCCACGCGAGGCCACAATTAACAAGAACAGCATAATATATATCTTCAATGCCAGTAACAATTTTAAAATAATATTATGTCAATAGTCAACTAAAATTTCTAAAATTATGGAAAGTACTCTACCGTTTTTGACGTCCTTCAAGGCGTTCTCGAGCTCTCTTCAACCAACTGCTTATAGATTTCTCTATATCATTTTCCGTCCATTCTATTTTGCTTCTTTTCACTGCGTCTGAAAGGTAACACCAGCATTATAGCTTGTTTATTCAAAAGCAATTAACATAATGACGGATAGAGAGACAATATAACTAAATTAAATCCTGTACTTCAATATGGCCGTTGCTGGGACAGCAGTGACACAGCCCTTCACTTAAGTGGTGACTAACACATCCAATTAGATCCGGGACGAAATACGGAGTACATCATTATGTTCGTAGTACTTCTGCACGACTTTGAACGACATGAAGTATTCGAGTCCCCTATCCCTTATGCTCAGGGTATTATCCGTTATTGGGTATGATTCTTGCTAATATGATACCGTGGGTTTCGGCACTGGGCAAGAGGTGAGCTTGCCTTATAACATGCGGACACCATATAGTATGGTAAGCGTCCTACTTGCTACGCAGTCACCTCCACGAGCATGTTACTGGAGGAGGGTATGTCTTCGGCTTTTTGTGCAGCGGGAGTATCCCACTTCCTTACAGTGTGTATGGGCTCGTATGCCATAAAGAATTGGGCAGACAAAGATCCAGGATGGATCGAAAGAAGAGCAACTTCAGTATAAAACAAACCAAAGATCACAATGGTAGAAGGCCTGGGAAAATGGGCACTCGCTTGTTTTAAAGGAGGAAGCAGACTTTACGCAACTTGTGCAGTAGGGCATTGACTGTTCAAGCTAAGGTAGACACCGGATAATATAAACTTTGTGAAAAATGGAAGGAAGTATTTTTGGTACAATAGTAACGGTGAGGTGTAGTATATAGTAACTTAGGCCTATGTTAATTACTATACAGCACTTTTAATTATTATTTTTAAGTTGAACGTAAAAGGAAAGATAAAAAATTAAAATTTAGAAGGATACACCCTCCATTCCAAAAGAAACCGAACGTTTTAAAAAATCAAAAAAGCAATGTACATTTTGGAACAAATAATTTTTATTAATCAATGTATTCCCCTTCTGCATCGATACACATATTTGCACGCTCCAACAAGTTGTTAAACAACTTCTCCATGTCCTTTATTGGAATGGTCTTTAGGACGGCGGTCGTCGCCTTCTCAATGGCATCAATCGATGCGTGCCACTTTCCTTTCATCGCCAAATGCAGTTTCGGGAACAGATAGAAATCGCACGGAGCGAGATCTGGTGAATAGGGCGGATGATGCAACCGAATAATGTGATTTTTGACCAAAAATTCAGTTACAAGTCGCGAACGATGTGATGGTGCATTATCGTCCAAAAGAGTCCAACTGCCGATTTCGCGATATTCGGGCCGAATACGACGAATTCTTGCCAGCAAACGCTTCATGACGCCCAAGTAAAACTCTCCAGTGACTGTCTGGCCGGGCTGAACAAATTCTTTGTGGATAATTCCTTTTGAATCGTAAAAACAAATCAGCATCACCTTAAACTTTTGACTTCACCAAGCGACTTTTTTTGGGTGTTCCTTCATCCGGCGCTCTCCATTCAGCACTTTGCCGCTTTGTTTCGGGCTCATATTCAAAACACCACGTCTCGTCACCAGTTACAATCGATTTCAAGAAGTTTCGATCGTGCCGAGCACTTTTAACGATGTCTTTGCAATGCGCAATTCGATCAACTTTTTGGTCTTCGGTGAGTTTGTGTGGTACAAACAGCGAATTAACCTTCTTAAGGCCCAAAACTTCGGTCAAAATGCGGTATGCGGTTGTTTGAGGAATGCCTAATTCCATTTCAATAACTTTCACCGACGATTTTTTGTTATGTTTGATGAATTCACGCACTTTTTCGATGTTTTCTTCCGATAATCCGGTTCTGGGACGGCCTGATCTTTCGTCATCATCCAACGTCTCTCTACCCGATTTGAATCGCCTGAACCACTCGTAAACTTGCGTACGGGATAGACACTCATCACCATATGCATTTTGTAGCATTTGGTGCGTTTCACTAAAAGTTTTACCCAGTTTAACACAAAACTCAATTGCAGCTCGTTGTTTGAAACTCATTTTCCGACCGATGTACACAACACACTGACAGTTGAAACGCAATAACTTTGTTTCCGTGCATCCAAATGTCATGACATTTATACCAGTTGTCAATGAGGGACTACGCCATCTACCGGTAAAATATTACAACAGATGCACTAGTGGTACTATTTGTTTTCAAAAGTTCGGTTTCTTTTGGAATGGAGGGTGTATGTACGTTGCATTACCACACAAAAAAGTTTCGAAGTCGACGTATAGTACAAGGAAGAAGATGCTTTTGAAGTAATGTCACCTGCAGATGACATTGGGCGTTAACGGGTTAAAAGGATTGTATCGTTATTTTACATTCGAATTATTATATAAATCGTATGTCGACCAGTGAGTATATGAAGTAACTCTATATGCCCTTAACGCTGCTGGCGCCACTTTTTGTGGCGCAAGAGCGTGAGATATCGTGCCCTGCAGCTGGGTAGCCAAGTTATTGTGAGGTGCAGGTAGCCAGAGCCGAAACTACTGTTACCTAAGAACACCAACACAAATAAATAAAAAAATAAATTGAAGAGGAGTGGCTGGGGATATTCAAAACAACAGAGATATTTACATAAAATGCAAATTACAAAACATCTGAAATGATTTCTTCCCTCTTGGAGATAATGGTACTCTCCTGCAAGAGCCGCCACTCCCTCAAATTAGTCGGTAGAGCATAAAGGTTAGTTATTAAACTGGAACAGCAGATCTCAGGGTTATCTGCCTAACAGCCATGGTCAAGACGCTACTATAGTGAGTCATTTGATTTTCCAAAAGGTTAAAAAAAAATCTATACTTTACAATTTACAGGTAGCAGCCTGTTTCAGAGCTCACTATACTCATGACTGTTATTCTGGTTCCTTGGGCATTAATATTCTCTCCGGGCCCCATTCAGAGAGCCGGTCAGACATACACATAACAAGGAAAAATGGTTCCTTGTATCACCCTCCTGAAAAACAAACATACTCATTAGCAGTAGGTACTCACCCTGCAGCAATTGAGTTGAACACAGATTCTGGATAGAGATGTTGGTTTTTATTCCAATAGAAAAGCACATTAAAATGGGAGCTGTCGAGGTATACTCACTCCACTACACTCACACATTATTTGCACTACTATAACACTTACACGATTTTTATATATATTTATATATATATAGATATGTAACACCTTTTTTATATTAAAAAAACAACAAAAGAGGGGAGGACGAAACTGGATAAATTAAGGTCTAGTTGACCTTAGTAAAAAAAAATATATATACAGAATTCTTAACTCCTCATTCTTGAAGAGTTTATAGTCTGAACAGTCTCAGAGGAGTTATCAATATTCACACAAATTCTTATCTGGTATTAATAAGTTACTAGACGAAAACACAAAATTAAATGGTTGAATAGCATAGCTATCTCGTGGCACTGTTCCTGTAGTTAAACAGAAGGTTAAAACACCCACACAGTTCTAGTTCCACTTCGCATGTCCTTCCACATTTTTATTCCACCGTGGGTGGGTAAATGTCCTTCACCATGTTGACGACTGGAAATTATGTATCTACAGTAGACCTCTAGAATGTCCATGAAGGCATTCAAAACGTGATGCTGGTAGCCTTGTACACAAGTCCAAGGAAGGCTCTGTGTAAAAAGACGATACAGGCCTGTTAAGCTATCTCTACTAGAGATGTGTTACTTTACTTGTTTCACTGGAATACTTAAAATAAAAATTCTTCCCCATATTTACGTGTGGGGTTTTGATAAGATATACACTTATCTATACGTGACGGTTAGCACAATTGAAGAAAATAAAGTTATAATAAATGATTTCAATGGTTAAGCTCCATGATTAACTGCAGTTAGTTGTAAGTCTTAGTCGCAAATACTGCAGATATGTGCTCTTGGTTACCACTTTATTGGAACCCTCGGAAATGATATGTAGAATTTTAAGTTCACTACACACACGAGTTTATAGTATGTATCACGGGAAAATCCTCGGGGACTATGTCCACACATCCCGGGTTAGCCGCCACTGATATGCAAGAGACGATATTTTACGTGTTCTCACCACTGAATATAAAAACGAACTCCCCTTGTTTTCTCTCGAAAACAAGTATATCTATTCACAAAAACTAGGAAAGGAAGAAACTCGCTTCCTCCAGAGTCTCTCACAAAGGTTTTTGTCCCTTCAGGCTATCTTCTGGGTGGTCCTTTCTGCAAAACACCAGTTCAGCCGCTTCTGGTTGCAAATTCTACCCTTCACCTCTATGACACGTGCTGCTCTATGTACAAGACGGAGAACTTTGGAAACTATCTGCTACTAGCAGAAATCTTTGAGAGTTTCTATAAACAATATGTTTATCTTACTTCTTCCACACTTATGGAATAGAAAATTACATATTAAAATACACAGAAATAAAGAACAATATTTTTACAATACATTGATATGAGATACATGACATGTCATCTCTCCCAGAAGCTGAAGTAAGCCCAATTTCCTGCGGCTGTCCTTCAAGCTGTCTGCTGCCAATGGCATCCATGTTTTTAGGGAGAGAGATAGAGGAAACATCTTTAATTATTCCTACTTTTGATAATTACAAGATCCAAATGTCTTGTACGAATAGGGATCACGATGATAAAATAAATCAGGAATTTTGAACGGTATTTCCAAGAACGTTTTGAGCGTAATACGTTAATATTAATTTTATACATAGAAAATAAGTCAAAACAGAGTAAGACATTTTAAATTGGTCTTGCATCTTGGGAACAAACTAAAGGTCCGCTGGCTGACGTTACCGGTCCTGGTTGAAGAGGGGGGTGGAAGTGACGCTAGAGCTCGCTACATAGAAAATCACACCTATAGAAAACTAAAATCTCGCATGTAGAAGCGAAAAATTTTATGACTTTTGAAACAATACAAATGGTGTGTTTCTACCCACTGTATCCAAGTCAGTGTGGTTCCACTAAGGAAGTTTCTAGGCTACTTCCTGTGTATAAACATTCTTATTTTGTTCCTCTTCTGGTGATTTCTATTCATGGTGAGTTGTGAAGACCTCACATCTCGAAATATAGGCGACAAGAAGTCGCGGAAAGAAAAAAAAAAACTTCTCTCAGCGCTAGCTCTGTCTTCCAGCATTCTGAAATCCATGTATGATTCCTATAGAATCTGCCTATTTCTTTTCTAATTTATCCATCGTAGATGAATTTTAATATAATTCTTCCTTCATCCCCATTTTAATATACATTATACAAAGACTCGGTAATTAGATGCAACCGTAGATACACTATAACAAGCCTATAAAGGAAATAAACACAATGGAATAAATACAATATAATACAATATTGTATTAATATTTACGTACTACGCTCGGTGTTTTACACATTTCTACTCATAATATCTAATTAATATGCAATGAATATGCTAATAATAAGCAATTAATTATACCACAAAATTCATATATTTACATATCAATATGTAAATGTGCCCCTCATCTGCATTTTGATATGCAGATGATGGAGAAGGACATGGGCCTTCTACAATAGCTGAAAAATTGTAGAATTCATTAAAATGTCTATCATTGACTTTCACGCGCACTGCCGAAAACTGTTTCACATATTTATACAGTTATTTTACACTTCTCCCCCTGACATGAAGTACTGCGTACGGTATACAATCTCAACTTTCAATAGAATGAGATTTCAAGCAGTCCCTGGAATATTATTAAGAGAAAGATGAAATGTTGCTCACCTCTATCACTGATTTTCCTCACAGTTGTCATGCCGTGGTGATGTTACATATAGTCTAAATAAGATTTTATGCTATGAGCTAGGTTCGTTTGTTTAAACCAGGCGCTTTTTAAAGTTGCTTACTCAAATTAATAATAATATGAATGGTTCAAAGGCAGAGAGAATTCAAATGACTTGAAAGTTTTGGGTTTTACATCTTACGGTCTTTTATGCCCAGTAAGTTCAAGGAACCTGGACCTACTTAGGTCGTTCAAGAGTACCCCCACCGGCAAATAAAGCCGGGACCACGAGCGCTGAACGCAAATGTGCTCTCCACTACACCAATCAAATGATTCGAATTCTGGTTATAGCCAGACTTGTCAAAAAACAGGTTTTTTTTAAAATTCAAACAATTTTTGTTTTGTAAATATTTACTTTAAGTTAAAGTGAAGTAACCGTGGCTCCTACATATTTTTAATGACGAAAGGCAATTTGAGAAGAACTCGGTCTCCATTGCGAGAAATGACAGTAACCCGGTTCATCTCGAGGCTAAAGGCCAACTATCTTTTTCTTCAAATCCATTACTTTCAGTTCGGAAGTGTGTCAAGTTGCGATACTGCACGATCAAGGGTTGGGAAATTCTTCAATTTAGTTTTAGGATCAGGCAGACTGGGGAAAGGTTCTAGTAGTCCGGATTGGGCCCAGGCCCCTTGCTGCATATGACCGCTTTCACCTTAACTATTAAAAAATAACTGGTTTAAACCAAAAATAAGTATGGTTTTTCCTAACCCTATTCATAAGCAAGGAAATATTATTCATTTCAAGAGACAAGCTTCAAAACCCGAATATAAGAATTTAGTAAATGCATAAAATTCAAAAACTTGATACTGTACCATTTCTTTCTGCAGTTTTGCGTTTCCCAATTGGTCTTCTAGTTGATCGAACTCTTCCATGCTCTGTGCAGGAAGTTTCCTTAAAATAATCTTCACTGTTTCATCCTGGCATTGATTCTCGGTCATTTCCACTTCATTATCATAATTAACTCGATTTCTTAGTAGAATGTCAAGAGTGTCCCTATTGCTATTTACCGTTGCCTTTATAATTGCCAATTGGCGCAATATTTCCTTCTTGAACTCTGAAAAGTACGAGTAAAGCAAAAATGGACATAAGAAAAAGTGGCCAAGTATCGTAACATAACTTGAAGAAACACATGTATAAAACTAAACACAAATAAAGCAACTGCTAAGTGTCTTAACAGAAAGTCGTGTAGTTTCTTTAGACGTCCACTAAACGTCGTGTGCTGGGTGGGTTAGATTAGGCTCAGTTTAATTCAGTTACAGTTCTGGCTGTAGAACAAGAATATCATGGTCACAGTTGTTTGATTTAAATCGCAATTTAAATTGCATGGTTTTTTTTTTTTGTTTTTTTTTAATGATTTCATCAAGCATATGTCGCTTAAACAACAAATCAGGAAGCGAAATCCTAGGGAAGGGGGAATTTCCCCACTAAATAGTTTTTGAAGAAAATCTCCCCACTAAAAGCGTGCTAGGAGGTGGAGAATAAAGTTAAGTAATGTCAGAAGATTGTAAAATAATTACAGTAATTAATATGTAATTAACGTGCATTTCTTATCTAATTAATAGTTGAACTAACGGTCAGCGGTATAAATCCCTAATATTGCATAGTTTAATACTTATGAATGCCCAAATGCGTGAACTTTCTATATCGGAACATTGCAGTGCAAAAGCGCGAAGAGCATCTTTTATTTTCCTTTCTTTCTTTCTTTTTTCAGTTCTACAGTCTCCCCTCCCCCATCCTCGACATCGATTTTATGATTCCGCACCATGCAACTAATAGGAACTAATGTTTTATCTTTTATTCTGTCATCATTTAACAAAGACACCGAAACCCAGTACTTTATCATATAAGAAAAGAAGCATTATTTACATTTTATTCTGTTTTCTAAAAATATCAGGTAAAAGTGATTTAAATTTTTAAAAAGTCGATTTAACTGAAAACATCAACACAAATTACTTAAAAGATCGTGATTTGTCATTCCTGATCACGGTTGAAACACAAACTTTGAAGTGCTTTATCTACATTAATGAGATTTTGATGTTGATCTCTTTCATATTAAGTTTTTTATACATTAATCTTTCTTTCTGAATTAACAAATCCGTAAATTCTCCTACAAGTGGCAGCCATATTCTGAATCTACATTTACAAAGTACTTGTACAGTAACCCACATACATCTGAACCCTTGATCTTTATAATTCCATAAGTGGGGCCCAGGTACTTATGTGAGTATGAATGCTAAATTATACACTGATTCCACTGTTTCTTTCACTCATATTTCTCTTAACTCGACTAACTTTGTTTTTCATTAAAAAAAAAAAAAAAAGCGGAAAAAATTAGCAGTACAGTCACTCTGCTATTAATATAAAATTAGGGATTTACGATGTATGGTACAGAAAAAGAGGAAATAATGCATACTTGCTTTATTAATCCTCGAAAAATGAAATGAAATCTTTGGGTTTTACGTCCCACGATTATGCCGGTTAGGCTAAAGGAGACGATGATTATGAGAAATGGTGGAATGAAGAAAGTAGGAGGAAACGGGAGAACCCCGAGAAAACCCATGCACATGGTCTTTGTCCACCACAAAATTCACTTGGCGGGAACAGAGTTTGAACCAGGGACCTCATGCAACAGAGGTGAACGCTCTACCACTGAGCCACCGCGGCACTTTTTATAATCTTGGGACTCCCTATTAAATATTTAATAGCGCAAACATTTAAACGTTAATTAAAATTTGCAAAACCTACCTAACAAACCATCATGAACATTAATACATGTATATAGATGTCCCATTATACAACACTAAAATTGAGCTCCCTCGTGGCTAAGCGGTTAGCGTACGCGCCTTTGGCGTGGGAGACCCGGGTTCGATTCCCGGCGGGAGCTCATGTGGTTCGGATTCCACGTTAATCAGTAGGTCCACGTCTCATATAGCCTCGCTGCTGAACGGGACGTTAAACTCAAAATCAACTCAACACTAAAATTTTTAAAAAAATCAGCTATTGGCGACATTTAAATTTAAGAAGAGATTTCAAATCTCAGAAAAGAACAGCATCCAGCTTGCATATTCTTTGTGTCCTACTACTTAACCGATACCTATATATTCCCTCGTATTTAAATAACATGCATACATGTAAATATTACAGTAAGCATATATCGATACGAACCTACGTCACTACAATCTGAAGTTAACTTCTTTTAGGATTCTGGTGTTGTTTGACTACTACAACTCTCAACTACAGTTGCTGTTGAAGCCGGAGCCTCTTTTAGCAACACGACTTGTGGTGGAACTGGAATATCCGCTATGTCTTCTATTCCCGGATTACAATCCGACTCCGAACTGTCTGAATAAAATGAGGTGCATCTTTCTTTTCGTTTCCGTGTTTTTCGTTGATCCACCTCTTCCTCTGTATTTAGGTCTGATGTTTCCTCAGCTCTCTTTAGGTTTCGTCGAGCTTTATCATAACTATCTGTTTAAAATAAATCCTTAAATTAATAACACTTTTTGCAGCTACCATGTGAAGAAATATTAATAAGTAGAAGTAAATAACTGAGCTTTATTTCACAGTGTAAAACTACAGGTAGACCCCTAAACTATGCAGAGCCAGAAGTAGTATATATACAAGTTTATGTTCCAATAAGGTCAGAGATGGAACCTGTTCTTCGTGCTCTGAGTTTACATGAAAAATTAGTATCTCGCTATTCCGTGCCATTTTATTAGAAATCAAACTAAACTTCTAATCATTACCATTATTAGAAGAATAGATCACTTTCCTCTGATAAGCATCTACTCAAACCGGAAGTTTCATAAATCATCCGTTTAGGGTTTTCAACATTAATCGCCATAAATAAGAAAACAGTAATACAGGCCAAGAAGCGGTTTTCGAAATCCGATTCAGTGACTCAAGGAAAAGAAACACACTGATTCATATATTTTTACAAAAAGCTAAAACCATAAAGCCATACTCTCTTAACTTCTAATTTTAGTAGTGGTATCCATACAGTATCAAAATCCTTTTATTTCCACTGAAACAGGAAGATGTAGAAACTAGTACTTATTGTGGTTTCAGTTTCGAAACCTCATAATTGTAACTGACAAAGAGTAAATGTTTTTCATATGAATTCAGAGCCCGAAGTATAGATTCAATTCCTCTATAGTGCTGAACGTCGTGTGTATACTATTTTAGGTTTAATATTGAATCCGCATAGTTTGAAAGTCTTCCCTAGTTTCGCATCTTGAAACGAAACTTACTTGTTAATACCATTAGATCCCCATAAGATTAGCACGTGAACATATTATATAGACTAGTGAGAGGTTGGGTAAGCTTAATTCCTTGAACACACCATTGTGAACAGTTCTCGCCATGATAGTCACAAGTACTTTGATCCTGAATGCTATAACTCCTAACACCTAGTGTATTGTGACTTATCTTGGTAGCTGAACGTCATAAACGCTACTTACTTCTGGTAATGACATTGTTAACCAAACTCAACAGTCAGTGTAAGGAGATCACTCCAAGCATTTTTTAAAACCACCTAATTTCACCGTAAGTGCCCTTGTTCCTTATAATACTAATAGAGAACTACCCGCAGGTCTATGGCTAGCACGCGCACCTTTTGGTACACAGAGTTGTAGAGTTCGATTCCCCGTGAAAGCACCTGACAAAATTTGAACGATTACAGTGGTTCGGATTCTATCTTCACTGTAGGTCAAACGTTTCATACAGCCTCAACACTGAAACGCGAGCTAAACTTCCATAATCAAACCAAACATAACATAACATTTTGATAGTACTCGGCATGGCCCTGTTCTATTAAAATGGTTAAATTTAGGGCATTTATTCCGAAGTTGGTCGTCCGCTTGGTTTTTGACAGAAAGCGTACAGGTACGAAAATTTAAAGATCAATCTTTAGGATTACTCTAAAATGGTATTACAGAGTAGTGTAGGGTAGAGTAGAATAAGGTATGTATAGACCAAAGTAAAGTAGGGTAGGGTCTGGTTAGTTTAGGGTTCAGGAAATTTGGACCCATTTTGCTTAACATTGACAGAGTGTAAGTTCTCGCTCTGCGTACGGATACCAACTGGATGGAGTGTCTCTACACCTGCAGCCATGTTCAGAATACAAATGCCCGTTATTTTCCCACAATCCCACTATGCGGTGACCTTCCGCCGAATAGTTTCCTTCATTTGCCTAATAGTTCCATGATTATATACGCTTATATATAAAAAATTAAATACAAGTTTCGCTCTCGTTATACATACTGTCAAGCAGACCAACGAACAAATTATCAATCTCTTCCCGGTAAATTTCCGAAATCTTGATAGAAAGAACGACCAACTTTGGGACTTACTCCCAAATTTAGAACCATAAATATGGTACAATAGCAGAGGCGGCTCATGAGGAAAGTCAAACACCAATAAAAGTAAACAGAAATTCCTGTACCCCCTCCCATTTATCTAATAAAGACAGAAAACACCCTGTGAGGCTCTAACCCGCCTTCACTCGCTAACGCTCGCTCGGCAATACTATGTGAATTAAACATTAAATTTTGATACAGAAAGGAGCCAACCTGCTACTAACTTATATGGGGGGACCTGCGTTCTAGAACCTTCCCCAGGAATTCCTTACATTTCAAAAAGAAAGTAGAAAATCTCTCTTGATGTACTAATTATCGTACACAACAATTAGAAAATTACTTTACCGCAATGACTTCTCTCAACAGCCCCCTATCCTCAATATGTATTAAAATCACGTTTTACATGACTTTGCAGAAATCAAACAACGTTGAATGTACTGTATCTAAAAGTAATGTAACCAAAGCTTAAAAATGCCATTCTACCTCAATTATATCTGAGTTTATGTATATTCCCAAAGTATCTATCACTGAGCCATCACGGTCCCTATTTCAGAAAAACAGGAAGTGCTTTTGGGATACGCATAACATTGTGGAAGGAATGAGCGAGCTGTCTGCTATTTCCGAATATTATAACTGATTTAATGCTTTGAATATGAGGATACATTGAACAAATAAAGTATAAGGGCATATAGCACTTACCATACGATGCGAGAATCCGCATAGTGTAGCTATCCCATTCTTCACTTGGCGGTGTTTGGTGTTAAACGGCTCGCACAATCCTTTCAATGTTTTTCCATTTGGGCCACGCACATTTGTCGTGTGTTATCCATATCGTCGATACGATTTCCACTTCATTGGTTTCAATAAATAAAACTACACTAAAGACGGATGTCATTTTATAATTACAATTTTGTGCCACAATTTGTAATATGACACAAAACACAAAGCAACAAAGGAATATTAATGCACTACACTGAATGCTGCAGTCACTTTATAATAAAAATTTTGTGCCAGAATATTAACTATTTTAATATGGCACAAAACACAAAACTTCACAACGCACTTGCAGTTTAAGATTAAACTTTTTATATAAATCACGTTTTAGAAACCCCGTCAGCTCAAAAAGTAATGTAAATACTGCCAGTATAATTATATCACTAACTGATTGTTGAAATTAACCTTCGGCATTTTATGAGTGCTTCTGCGGAAATGTTTTAATTACAATTCTTCCAGTAGTATAATTCCCAACTGTAGAAGCACTACACAATGAAAAGTACAAAACACTCGCACCACACTCTTATTCGGCATAAGTATTTCACCTAAATAGGTTATATAATTTCTTCATTAAAACTTTCTACTTACGTTTCATTACAGTTGTTTCCTTACACATCATCATAACATTTGCACAAACAGCTTGCAACTGTCATCGCGTCACTGCTGCCAGCTCAAAATCAACACTGCCAATACTCTAACGTAAATAAATTACTAAATGATTATTGAAATTAGTTCGAATATTAAAGCAAAAGAAACGAAAAGATGAGGAAAAAAATACCGTCAAGATATTCTAATTGACGTTCAGGATTAAAATTGGTTATCAAATCTTTTGCTTCACTTACCTTGCTGTGACTCAGTGATAGCCATACAAATATCGGCTCGAGGGCCCGATCCGGCCCCCAAACGAATATATTCCGCTCTTATGTCAGCAATGCCTGCAGCTAGAATGTAGCATCGTTTTTGAATATTGACACGGAAATTTTCAACTCTTAAAAATAATATAAAGCAAAGGTTTAAACTAGATGTGATTTTATAATATAAATGTAAAAATAGAGTCAAGTTTTCGTTATCACTTCGATCTTCAAGAAAAAGATTAGAAATCTAAAACGATGCTAATACTGAAATCTGGAAATTAGAGAATGAAATTGACAAATTTAATGCTACTGAAGGCAAGTTGTTAAAGACCCAAAATTAATATTTCGATTTTCGAATTTCAATAGAACTTCGCATCCTTTCAGATCTCTTTTTCTCTTGGGGCCGCGGTGGTTTAGTGGTAGAGCGTTGACCTCTGGTGCTTGGGGTCCCGGGTTCGATCCCAGTCCCCGCCAAGTGAACTTTGTGGTGGACAAACACCGTGTGCGTGGGTTTTCTCGGGGTTCTCCCGTTTCCTCCCACTTTCTTCATTCCACAATTTCATTCATTACTCATCATCACCGTCTCCTTTAGCCTAATCGGAATAACCGTGGGACGTAAAACTCAAAGGTTTCATTTCATTTTTTTTCTCTATTTTTTTTATTTTTTCCCTTTTGTTTGCCCCTATGAATTTTAAATATACGAGAGCTTCATTTTTCACATTCGTATTTTTGGAAGGCGTGGCTGTGAAGATTCGCGAAGCCTGGAGATCTACGCAAATGATAGAAACATTTTGCTTAATATGGTGGATCCATAAAAGTCCATATAAGTCCATGGCCATCTGTGGACAATTTTTAGACGTCCATTGGACAATGTGAGCTGTGTGGGTTCATCTCTGATGTATCGGAAGATTTCGGTACGATTTGTGGAGGCGTCTTCCGAGCATACTCATTGTTTATTTATTTATTTATTTATTTATTTATACAGCTTTATCGGTATTACCGGCATCTAAGGCCTTAAAGCCTTCACACACTAAAGGAAGCAGCCTAGGATCTGTAACTTATATAGGTACCATCCCGGTATTTGCCTCGTGTCAATGAGTAAAAGCCAAGGAAAAACTCACTCATGATAACTGGTCTGAGAAACATGTTACATTTTTCGACTGAGTGACACCCTCACCGGATGAAGACACACTTGAGAAAACACCAAACAACAGAAGTTCATCGACAATATTGGCAAACTTAAGTCGTGATGAATACAAGCTAAGCCCACTGTTCCCAAATGGGGACAATTAATTCCTTTATCATTTTTTTGTGGATTATTTGTTATGGATTTATTTTGTCTTTTACTATAAGGACCTGGTCCATCTGCTACCACTGGAATCCTCAAAAGATATTAAATGAGACCAGAATCAATACGTTTAGAAAGAATTACGAAATTATGAAAGAAAAAATAACTTGAACTTAAATGGGTAGGCAAATCCAGAGGGGAGTTAAAGGTGGCGGAAAAGGCACTTCCCTTTCCTTTTCCCTCGCTTCTAGAATAAAAGGCACCAATGCTGCAAAAGTCCAGGTCTCTTTACTAAAGTAACATCTCTAAATAGTAGTGTTACAACTCTTTTACCAGCACAATAAAGTTTTTGTCAAAATCCTGACCAAAATTATTTTTCATGTATTTTAATGTGGAAACCATTGCTGTTTACTTTTGACTTACTTCATATTCGTAAATACTTTGAATAAAATGTATATTCACAAATACATGTATTATTTAAAAATAAGTACATAATACATGTTTACTATTATAGGATGAAACAACCACTTGAAGTGACTTCTCATTGTAACTTCTAAACTGATTGACAGAAAAAGCTGAAATTTTATAACAGGCAAATATCAAAAAGCAAAAGTAGTTTGACATACACCGCAATCCTACAAGACTAGCAGTGTTGCCACCCCAAGATAAAATCATATTTTCAAATGGCACTATCTTAGATTATTATATATTTCAAATATACATGTCAAGCGAAAGGTAATATCACACTATTATGATTCAGCGTTGCTATAGTACCATAAACATACATATTTTGGAGAACTCTACAATAGTAATTGCGCACCTGAGATGGACGGGGCAGTGCTTATTTGAAGTAACTTAGTTTTGGATACTATGACCATGATATCTCTTACTGATGTACAGTGTACGACGATTTGTGTACGTCCAGTGAAAATCCGAATTGGTCCGATCATTGACAAATATGTAAATATGTCCATGACGGAGGCACTACCCAGGTAGCACAGTCACGTCATTAACACGTCTTTTTTTGGGGTTCGAATTCAAAATGACGTCTTTTGAAAATTTGGAACGTCTTTATCACGTACCAAAATGGTAACAAAAATGACGTGTGAAAAATGACCTAAATTGTACGTGTTTATCACGTGCCAGAATGGTACAAAGAATCACGTGTCGAACATCACCAAAAATAGACGTCTTTTTTAAGTGCTACAAGCGCGGACGTTCCCTGTATTGTAACTGCAGTTCGAGCAGTGCATGCTGGGAATCGTGAGCCATTTCAGAATTGCCATGGAACTTTGTGGTGTTATGATGGTTTTCTGTGTTTAAGTGAAGAAGTCAGCTTTAAGACAAGTAAGTATAATTCCTATCCTATTCCTATCTAGGTATATTCTGTGTAAAATTCAGCAGATTGAGTATTAGCTTCTCTCATACAGCGTTGCCTATTGTTTCTTATTAGAGTGTATTAAAATACCGTAGAAAGAACGAGGATACCTCCATTAGGTTAACTTTAGCAGACACCTTTACCAAATTAAGTATTTTTAGGTAGAATACTATATAAAATATCAATAGTGAAGGTAGTAAAATGATAATGTTTGTGTTTAAACTTAATAAACCGTATATGGGAGTGAGTATGCATGGGAAAGTATGTCATTCTGGGGTGCAGTTTTACTATACGGAGTGTAAAATGTACGAAAAAAATTGGACAAGTCTTTAATTTGCCAATTTCATGTCGAGAACAGGAGCAACCAACCTCCGCGGGTCTTCTAACCTGTTCCTACTACTACTACTTATACAATTGCTCCGTATAATAAAGCTGCACGCATTGTGGAACTATTTGCCAAGGCGAAAGACGGCTGGATACAAGCAAAGAACGAGATGGCAGTAAGTTGAGTTGATTTTGAGTTTAACGTCCTGTTTAGCAGCAAGACTATATAAGACGTGGGCCTACTGATTAACGTGAATCCGAACATCAGCTCCCACCGGGAATCGAACCCGGGCCTCATACGCCGAGATGACAGTAAGTGTATGCTTTTGGAGGCGTTACTGGAACAGACGGTTCTACCAAATTTTGACACATTACATTTTCAGGTTAGGTTAGAGCTTTCATGCACTAAGTGAGGAGCTCCATTACTAGTTGCAGATTTACTTCACGGGGGTTAGTATAAATACAGAGTAGACGTATGGCATATTAAGCGCAGTGCATAAAACACGAACGAACTTTTGCTAGGTGCCCACTAAAAAGCAAAAATGCATTCTATTCGAGTCCGGACACGAGCACAACAAGAGGGCCCGAGCGGCAACGAGGGGGTGCGTCCGTAGGGAGCAGGCACGTCAACGACGGAGACTATACACGTAAACAAGGATAGTTGAAAAGCACACTTACGCTTACAATGCTTTCACCATCACTCAAAATTCTGCTTCACTCGAGCACACGGTTCTACCAAATAGAAAATATGTAGGTAAAATATTATGAGAAACATTTTTCGTGAAGGAATGGGTGTAAAAAAAAAAACAATTACTGTCAGTGCACAGCATAAGTGATCAGTGAAAGTATCGTATATGTAAGTGTGCTCTTCCACTATCCTCATTTATACGTGTACTTCCCGTCGCTGACGCGCCTGCTCCCTACGAACGCGTCCCGTCGCTGCTGCTCGGGCCCTCTTGCTGTGCTCCTACTGACTCGGTTATATAGCATTCCTGCATTTTAGTGGCCAGCTGGTATAAATCGTGTATGACTTCAAAGCTCTGACCGATGGAAGTTCTAACCCCTTGGCTCACTCAGTTATGTTTTGTTTAGCCTTTTGTAACACTAGTGCCTTAAATCTAGTGAAAAAATCCACAAAATCGATGTATAGTTGATAGACTCGTTTGTTAAAGTAGTGCTCTCATTGTATAAGTGCATAATCAGTGGGAGGATATTACCCCAGTTGAGAGCACTCTCAAACTGCGACCACCGTCCTGTCGCACCTACGTACCCTCACAAGACGCTTGGCTACCGTAGCTGTGCCACAGAATTGGGTGTGAGAATCATAATAATGTAACGGGTTTTATTCGTTCGACAGTGTTCGAATATTTTGTTCATTAATTGAGTAGAGAGCTCCATCGCATTCTAGGCTCCTGTGCCAGCATGTGATGATGGATACTGATCAATGTTGCCACTAAATTTCAAGAAAATATATTCCAACTCAGTTAAGTATCTTCTAATGACTACATTATTATAAGTTCCACTGCTAATCGTAAAACGATTCAAAGGAAACCAAATGTCTTATTAATGGTCCGTGGTTGGGGGCTGGTGGTGGTCCCAGTCAGATGTATTTTAGCGAGCTATTGACATAGGGAATATCCCCCTAATATTTATGCGTGCAATAACAAGGGAAGTCTCTTTGTGTCAAAAACCTGCTTTCAAGTAGAACACCACATCCTCATCATTAAAAAGAAATGAAATTAAATATTTAGTTTCACGCCCCAGGATAAGGCACCGAGGCTAAGGAAGATGGTGATAATGAAAAGTGAAAAATGGTGGTATGAAGAAAGTGGGCGAAAATGGGAGAATGTCGTGAAAACCCAGGCACATGGTTTGTCCACCACAAAGCCCACTTGGCACGAGCTGGGATCGAACCAGGGTGAACGCCCTATCACTGGGGCATTGCAGCCCCATCAGTAAAAAGAAACATACCTCATTGTTTCGGGGCTTACATATCTGCTGCCGCCAGAAGGAAGCTGTGTACACAACAGGGGCAGATCCAGAGGTGACGACTGCCCCTCCCAGAGTTCTGACCGATGGAAGTTCTAACCCCTTGGCTCACTCAGTTATGTTTACATCCCAGAGTAGGATATATTTTTTTTAATAAAACCCATCCCAGAGTTGGAGCTCTTGATTTTATCAAGCTTGTATTATAAATTTAAGATTTTTTTTTTTTACATTGCAGAATTTAAATGAAGTCGTACATAGCAAGAAATTACTTGCCTTGGTGTCTTTGCTCAGAAAATGTCCACCTTCGTAAACGCAGGAAGTCATTAGTTTTCTTTGTTTTCAAGATGCGATATTTTGAGTTCTCAAATCCGATCCCTGCTTTGTTAACAACGGGCAGACAATAATCCATAAAATCTATCTGTCCACAAGTTTGTCAATATTTATTTTACGTATCTTTCCATTTAAGAAGTAACCATTCCCGCACTGAGATTAACACGATTTTGGACTCTGGGTTGATATATAAATTTAATTTCGAACGAAATTGTACCAGTATTGGTAATGCATGTCCAAAACAAATGTAATCTTTTCTGTTCATTACGACCTGTAATTTATTTAAATTTAACTTTTAAAGATAATTATGAAAACGTATATTCAGAATGAATGGGATGTAATTGTTTTTCTTGTAGCATGGTATTCTTGTAAAATATTTCTTCCTCACACCGTCCTTTACGCTGAAAATATTCAGAACAGAAAGCATGTGAAATTTATGGCTGATATTTTCTTGCCAACTCATTTTCCTTTCTATATGCTCTTAGTTTTTTTTTTTTTTTAATACAAAATATGATAAAAAGCTCACTTTACTGTTTACATGAAATTAAACTGCTACATTTCATGTTAAATGTATTTAGTCGTTGTAATAGGCCTAGCTGTAAATACATGTTATTTGCAAAGATAAGACTTGCATGTACTCCCACTTTCCAGAGTGTGTGGCCAATGCTCCTGCAAATGATGAATTGATCAGCAGACCACCTAGCACGGAATCTTTCTTAACTGAACTTGAAGCCGTGACTCTCACCCCTTTCTGCTCGTCGAGCTGCTCTAGAAATAATCACTGTGGAGGATGACCTACACACCGAATGTGTGACAGGTGAGTTTTAGACATGTTATTTTATAATACACATGTAAGAAAATGCCGAGCAAGAAGAAAATAAAATAGTAATTTTATTAGTACTTAACTAAAATAAAATAATTGCTGAACAAGGCAATACTTTTATGTAAATGAAGTATTCGATTTAACGTTCCACGATCAGGCACTAAGGCTAATTGAGACGGTGATGATGAGAAATGAATTAAATTGTGGAATGAAGAATGTGGGAAAAAATTGGAGAACTCCAAGAAAACCCACGCACACCGTCTTTGTCCAACACAGAGCCGCTTGGCGTAAGCTGGGATCGAACCAGGGGCTCCAGACACAAGAGGTGAACGCTCTTATCACCGAGCCACCACTGCCTCACTTTTATTTAAATGTAACTGTTTCAGCAACTACCCTTGTCTTCTTCAGACACACTCTATTTATTTATTTATTATTTTAGATTTTTAAAGATTTCCTTGTTTAATGATTTTTATTACTTCAGCAATTATTTTATTTGACTTAAGTACTTATATATAAGGAAAGCTCTAATATGGAATATATCACATGTTATTGTGTTCGCACTTCTTTTTTTTTTTGAATGGGTAAAAGTACTCCTCCCGAAAATATATTTCTCAACAGAGGGGTAAAATATATAATTTTCACCAAAGAGAAGTATATTTTATTATTATTATTATTATTATTATTATTATTATTATTATTACCACAACTTCTAACACTGTTCGAAACAAATAATGTGACTATTTTCACCCTACTGATTGTGATAGAATTCTGGTCCTAGAAGTCTTACTTTCTAAAATACTCCAGTAACAAGTGAGGGAGCCAGCGTTATGCTCTCAGTTTGGGATCTTTCGGAATATAAAAGTTATACACCATTTTGTTTGTAATTTTCACTTTATTTTTTGCCATATTTTGAAATGCTAATACATGTTTCGACTTGCATCATAAATTCAACTTACTAAATCGTATCCAATCAGAATGAAATTTCTTATGACAGTAGAAGAATACCTCTACTGCTTAGTTCCAACTGTATGCAGCTTGTCAGATTGCTGCATCCGATAGCGTAGTTCTGTCACGATATGTAAATGCTGAATTTTAACTTCTTTTTGTAGGTTACGTAGCAGTAGTGAAAGATAATAATTTCTATCGTTGTCTAGTTGTGTTTCATAAATGAGTAGCTATATTATTTTATTATTAGAAAGTTCTTTCTTTCATACCATGCTGGTCTGCATCAGTTATGATCCTAGTCCCCGCCAAGTGAACTTTGTGGTTGACAAACACCGTGTGCGTGGGTTTCGTCGGGGTTCTCCCGTTTCCTCCCACTTTCTTCAACCCACCATTTCATTCATTCTTCATCATCACCGTCTCCTTTAGCCTAGACGACATAATCGTGGGACATAAAACTCAAAGATTTTTTTTTTTTTTTGCATCAGTTATGATATCTTATCGATATACTTGATCGTCACTTTTAGCTCACATCCTAAAGTTGGTCTTGGAGTGGCATTTTATATTATGAGCACATACGTAATGTAGCCTTCTATGAGCGTTTCAGAATTATTTCTCATGTACGTGTATATATAAAGTCTTATATCCTTCCAACTTCTTTGATCCTCCTGAAAGAGTTAACAGCTGCAATAAAATCAAAAGTTAAGGTATTACAGAATAACTTTAATTAATGGTAGTTTAATTTCGCTGTATGGAAGGTCGTTAAAAGTGGATTATTGAGAATAAGTGACTTCATGCAATCGAGTACAGTAACCAATTGTTTTATTGCATATTGATTGTAGTTACACATGAGGTATTGTAATTATTTTTTTCCTTATTCTCTCTACCTGAAAAATTGCACTATGATTCTTCATGATTTTTATTTTTATTTTTCTGTTTCAGTGTTCCTATCTGTCATCATTGGGAGGAAAAGTGACCTTTCTCCAATGCTTGGTTTCCAAAGAGCTGGAGATGAAATTCAACTACCGCAGAAAAGGGCGAAATTCCCGTTGTGCAAACTAGTTTTAAAGACATAGTCGTATGTAAAAATAAAGTATCAATAAGATCTTCAAATGAACAATTGTGACAAATCTTCAAAACGTTATTAGAAAGATATTCACTTCCATCTGCCTTGTTGTTTGAGGATGAAAAGGATTTGGCATTCTCGAAACATATTGACCTGCTGCTCCTCGCTTTGTTGGAAATCAGTGTAAAGGCATCTCTTTCGAAAACTAAAAGATGGAAGAAACTGCTACTGAAATAATAGACGGAGTGGGATACTTATCGCAGTCCCCCTTTTTAACCTACTTAAGCACGTGAGGGTTTTTTGATATGATGCTGCATTTCTGTACTTTTAATAACTATGAAATGTGGTTTCCTTCATACGAAATCAATAGGAAAATTTAATTCTTTTTATTTTATATTATTAAAAGATTTCTGTAAGTTTTAGATTATAAGCAACAGATATGCATTGTCTACATATTTCTTGTTTGTATTACAAATAATATGGACAATTAGTGTTTCTTTCTGCATTACAAATAGTATGAATAATATTTTATACGAAAAAATGTGCACATTGTACATATAACTAATAAATATAGAATTCAAATTAATGGTTATGTTTTTTCGCTTTCATCCCTCAGAGATTAATTAATTTTAAGATGTACTTTCTTTTCTGACTTTTCACCTCCAAAGTAAAGATGTCTTAAATTGGAGTTATAAATGTTTAGTCCTAAATTTTGCACTGTCAATAAAACCCATTGTGCTTGTGTGTTTGTGAGTGTCTGATGTGGGTGTTTGTGTTTGTGTGTATGTTTGTGCATACTAGCGCAATAATGGATAGCTATAAAATTTACTGAAGCACGTGTTGTACGGTAATTTCATTAAGAAAAAGGTACCAGTAAATGCACATGAATAAATTCCAGTGCCGAAATGAGTGGATTCCTCTTAGTACCGTAAGTACAATGATTCTTTATTTTTCCATTTCTTTGTTTCATTTTTCTTTGTTTCTGCCATGTTTCGTCTTTTGTCATTAAAAGTCATGTAGGTTTTTTTTTTTTTTTTTTTTTTGAAGAGGGTGAGTTACATTCGAGTTTTTTTTTTTTTAATTTTTCCAACGCGTCTCGGTTTTCTTTTTAATGTATGCCTTTAAATTTATCCTTTCGTGGAGCAAGCGCTGCCGTTTCTTTCCTGTAGCACTACGTATATAATTATTCATTGACAGCTATTGTATATTCGCTTCTTAATATTAGGTAAATATACCACACATTAAGAGGCGAATATATACTCTTCAATAGGCTACTATCCAAATACTAAAAAGAATAGAAATCAACAAGACTAGAGGTGGTCAATTGGATATGCAAATCCCCAATCCGTAGATAATACGAACCTTCGGAGAAGCGAAATCTCCAAAATCTTGGTACAGACCAATCAAATAGACCACAATATTTTGACGTTCCCCAATGTGTGCTTTCGAGAGAGGGTGGTGATGCATTTCGCTGTGGCAAGATCTTAGGGTTCCTAGGGTCTGTCCTGATCAGTTATTTGTTACAGTAACCCAGTGGTCTTACTTATCTGAGATAGAATCTTGTAAATTATTATGCACATTACAACACAATTGTATGTATAGTGATGGTGAAAAATCAAGCAGCAGTCACAAGGATAAATTTATTTTCATTATTGTTTTTACTTATAATAATCGTTTTCCAGTTTTTATTCGTCGACTTTTTTTTACCCAAGAAAAGTGTTGCGGTTAGAGACCAGTTCAGCACTGTCAAAAAGAAAAGAAAAAAGCGGAGTTAAGAAGAAAGAAAAAGTATGATTTTTTCTTATTGATCATGTTTTTAGAAATGTGTTGTAAGCTGTGTGTTTTAGAGATATTATTATTACTATTATTATTCAGTTCCATATGTCCAAATCATCATAAATTAATGTGTATCCAGTGTTGACATTAGAAATCTCAATTCATGTATAGTAGGATCTCCATTATCCGTCACAGTTTAAGGGTTTTTTGTTTCAACTACTATTCAACCGATCTGTTTCAAATTTACAGGGCAAAACTAGGTAGCCCTAGTAGCCTAAACCTTAACTTTGGTGCAAATCGGTTGAATAGGGGGTGAGAAATAGCCTGAAAAGTGTGGCGAATAAACGAGGTCGTACATGGATTGAGATTCCTAATGTCAAAACTGCGGATGCACATCAATTTCTAATGGTTTTGACATTTGGAACTGAACAATCCTGTCAGACCTTCATCACATTTGAGACAGCGAGAAGCAAAAGGGTTGTAAGTGACATTTTCAATAGAGTATGTATGTGTCTAAAATGGATTCGGCACAGCAAACTATACAAACTGCATAATGAAGTTCGGCGTAGAGCATTCACGGATAGACATTCTATTGGACTGCGACGGGCTTCACCATTCAGTTTGTATATTTAGCTGTGCAGAATCCATTTTTGAGTCATCCATACTTTATTGCAACTGTCACTTACACCCCTTTGCTTCTCGCTGCCCCATTTCGAGAACCCCCCAGACGTGTAAAAGACGTCATAGAAATCACGTCATATTCTATGACGTATAAAAGACGTCATAAAAATCACGTCATATTCTATGACGTATAAAAGACATCATAAAAATCACGTCATATTCCCGGACATTTCCACGTGGGAAAAGACGTGTAAATCACGTCATATTCGGTGTATTTTAACGTGTTTTACACCAAAAAAACCACGTCTTTTCGACGTCGGTGTGCTGCTTGGGTATTAATATTCTCTAACTGATGTACAGTGTACAACCATTTGTGTAGTCCAGTGGACGTTCAAATTGGTTCAATTATTGACGAATGCGTAAGTAGGTCCATGATGGACGTACTATTGATATCCTCTTACGGATGTCCAATGTACGACCACTTGTGTACGTCCTGTAGACGTTCGAATTGGTCCGTTATTGACTAATGCGTAAGTAGGTCCATGACGGACGTACTATTGATATCCTCTTACGGATGTCCAATGTACGACCACTTGTGTACGTCCCGTGGAAGTTCAAATTGGTTCAATTATTAACGAATGCGTACGTAGGTCCATGACGGACGTACTATTGATATCCTCTTACGGATGTCCAATGTACAACCATTTGTGTACGTCCTGTGGACGTTCGAATTGGTCCGTTATTGACTAATGCGTAAGTAGGTCCATGACGGACGTACTATTGATATCCTCTTACGGATGTCCAATGTACGACCACTTGTGTACGTCCTGTGGAAGTTCAAATTGGTTCAATTATTAACGAATGCATACGTAGGTCCATGACGGACGTACTATTGATATCCTCTTACGGATGTCCAATGTACAACCACTTGTGTACGTCCTGTGGACGTTCGAATTGGTCCGTTTATTGGCAAATGTGTAAATAAGTCCAACCCACACAGCAATGAAATATTTTCAAAACGTTTCTAAAACGTGCCATCATTTTCCTTCAGAAAATGTATCCTACTTCCCTTAAGGAAATATATTCCATATGTTGTTGAAAACATTTTCCACATAATACTGTAAACATTCTCTGAATATACTCAAAAACGTTTTAGAAATATTTTATACGCCGTTAGAGAAGTTTTCCAAAAAATATTTCCTGTACGATTTCCAAACATTACTGAAAATGTATTTGAAACGTTTTATACAATGTTAACGGAATGGTTTTTAAAATGTTTCTCATGGAATATTTTAAAATTATTTACCAGTAACACAGACAATATTTTCCTACATATGCCAAAATATATTTAGTGAATATTTTTTGTACATCTCAGAAAATATTTAGAGAATAGTTTCTGTGCATGACAAAATATTTAGGGAATATTTTCTGTACATGACAAAATATTTAGGGAATATTTTCTGTACATGATAAAACCCGAAGCCCATAGGCCAACTCGGTTACTATTGCAGATACGGAAACAAGGTAAGATATAGAAGGAAATTTTTAAAATGCAGCAAGTTTTGTATTTATATTAGTATATCGCCCAATAGTAACGAGAAGTACAACGCTGCCACTGTTGGATAACACTGAATGAAAGAAAGTGTGGTTTGAAATTATTTGGACCAAAGGGAACGGAAAGACACAATGAAAAATATAGTGCAAGACCCAATTTCGCTTCCTTTGTATCTGCTCGCCGCCCCCCAACACCGTGGTTGCTACGCCACTGGCGTAGATATTGCATTTGCATGTTTATCCTTCACTGTGTCTCCTTTCAATTCTTCTCGGTGTAGCTAATTTTAAACCACACATTCTTTTATTCGTGTAGCCCAACATGATGTATGGTAACGCATTTTCTTTATTGAGCGGTACACTAGTACAAAAACAAAAGTGTTGCTGGAATTTAAAAATGTCCTTACATATCTTACCTTGTTTTCATATCTGCAATAGTAACCGAGTTGGCCTATGGGCTCCGGCCTTTTGCGTCACTCTATGTATATCTAATGGCTTCTTGCTGGGAACAAATAGCGGGTTGAAAACAAGGCGGCCAAACTGTGACATAGCAGCTGGAAGAAAACATAATATTCTTCTGTCCAATTTTACCTGCTTAGACGCCTTTGCCTCATTCTGTCTTCATGACGAGAAACCATTGCGGCCCACAGACTCAGACAAAATAATAATAATAATAATAATAATAATAATAATAATAATAATAATAATAAAATAATAATAATAATAATAATAATAATAATAATAATAATAATAATAATAATAATAATAATAATAATAATAATAATAATAATAATTAGTGTAAATTGTAACTACATAATGTTAGCTTGTTCTCATAATTTTAAGCATTTTTTTAACTCAAAATCTTATTTACTCAAATGGTTTCTGGGTGTTCCACTGGTGCTACTGGTATGTGGCCACGCCGTGCATATATGTTGGGGTGTCTTATGTGACTTACGAGATTCAAACTGGATATCAATGTGTTCACAATCGTCGCCTGCCAGTTTTGAAAGCGGCTGTATTGGATCCATTTAAAAAAAATGAGGTTTAGACATCCAATTCAAGAAACAATTGTTGGCAATCCTTTTCCTATCTTAAAAATAATAAATCCAATATAGCCGCTTTGAAAACTGGCACGCGATGATTGTGAAGACTAATTTGCAGTCTGAACCTCGCAATATGACATAAGACACCCCAACATACATATACGGCGTGGCCACATACCAGTAGTAGCAGTGGAACACCCAGAAACATTCTGTGCATAAATAAGATTTTGAGGGGAAAAAAATTAAAATTATGAGAGCAAGCTAACATTATGTAGTTATAATTTACACTGTCCACTATAATAAATATACATATATATCGGTTAGTAGTTAAATAAAAATATAAATGTACACTATTCTGGCTTTATTTATTTAAATTCTCTTCAGCAGAATCTTCATGCTGCTCGTATTATTTGTTTCTATACATTAAGAACAATCTTCTCAAATATCAGAAATTCACATTTTAACTTGATAAACTTGTTCTAGAAAATTATGTCACTGACACGCTAATACTTATTTGCTTCTGTATAATCTCACTTTTGATTACCACAACTAACTCTAATTTCGACGCTGCGAATTGTCAGTTCAAGTTCTGTGGAACTGCAGCTGAATTCTTAACTGATTTTCTTGTTCGTCTCGGCATGGCATGTTGAAGCTAAATCCCAATAATCTACGCGATCTCATCGTTAGTTACGTTTCTCTCGTGTTGCAGTTTCTGAAAATAAAAATAATAGGCAGTGTTTAATAACATAATAACAGCAGGGAATGATTAGAGATCAATTATTACATCTTAAACTTACAAAAATATTTAAAATGTTTGTGTAGGACCTACAGATCAATTATTACATCTTAAACTTACAAAAATATTTAAAATGTTTGTGTAGGACCTACAGCAGCTTGTGAAGACAATAATGCGTTACAAAAGTAACATCCTGAAGAAAATGTAAAGGGCAAGGAAGACAACAGCTAAAGCTGAAAGTGACATACCTCAGACTGTAGCTTAATTACGGACGTTGTAACATGTTGAAGCGGTCGCACTTTTATTTTTAAAAAATATAGCATCTTATAAATATTAAACCTAATATTAAAAATAATAATAATTTGAAAACATGTGGCAGCATTTGAGTTGATGAAGAACTAGCGTCTCATTCCGAAGGCTCCGATCTCAAATCTGGGCCCAATCATTCTTTTTCCCTCAGTCGCACCAGATGAATGCCGAGATGGTTACTAAGGCTTTGATGACCGCTACCTTGCTCGATTTCTTTGCCACGGAGCAGGCCATGCATATTACTTTGCCTTATACAAATGAATAATTTTGATAATGTACGAATTAATCGTGAAATGCTCAAGAAAACTACCAACATGACAGAACAATTCAGTAAAAGGATGAACTATATTTTATACATATTCAGCTCTCTCTTCTACGGACACTTAAATGTAACGTGTCACTTGAGGACAGGAAAATTGCACATTTTGCTAAAATAAGGATTTCCAAAGCATTTTTAAATGTTATAACAGCGGTTGCAGTATATGCTTTTGGGAAATAAAGTTTACAGGAAGATGATTCTGAGAAGTATTCATGGCACAATAGTAAGTATTTAAAGCGAAGAAAATAAAAAGGGCACCAGAATGTTTTCCTTTTTTTTAACAATATTTTAAACATAGTGTATCCCTCTTCAAATGACAACTTCTATATTCTTTTCCACTCTGAAAATGAGATTAAAGAACAGTAGGGAGAGTTTCTTACCTATTATTGCGTTGGTGATTAACGAGGAAAGCTCTTTCCTTTTGCACCGTGCCAACTAAATTGCTCAGCTATTGCACTTGTCTTTTTCATGATGTTTCTTGTGATGGCTTCTAAGCTGTGACCTCCCAGTTTTTCATTTCTTAGACGTGTAATGAAATACACATTAAGCACTCAAGTAATAGTAATGGAAATTTAGAGCATACAATTGATGCCCTTAAACAAATTACATTGATTTTAGACGACAGTGTCACAGAGTCAGTTGCAATTGGCGCATCCTCAAAAATTAATATTTGCACTGACGTTTTATTTTTCCAATAAAAGAAAAGTCGCATACTAATTTTCAAGCAGTTGTACAGGGTTGGCAAAAACCATGGTTTTTATTGAAAAAAACAGTTTTTTTTGTTTAAATAATTTACTTTATGTATTTGTATTAAATATGGACAGAAATTAATTTGTTTCGTCTTGGTGTTATTATGCTGAAAGGGAATCCAAACCGCTTCTCGGCTTACATCCAAGAGAAATTGTCCATTTCGACACGAAACCGGGACTAATTGGTCAGAAGTGAGATTGTCGACTCACTCACGAAGGACTCCTGATAAAAATACGTTATACTGATCTTTACATAGGCCTAGTTGTTCATATAATTGTCAAGAGTCATTTCAGAAGGACAAAAAGATAAGTAGTTACAGAAGTAAAAACATTACAGAATTACATATAAATCGTGAAACTTCCGCCTTAGCCATTGGGAAAATCCTATTATTAGTTTAAATGTATTTCTATGTAAAATTTTAAGGTCAACGTATCATATTAAATGACAAATTTGTTATGTAGATAACATTCAACAAAATTAAAACAAAGTCGAATCCAAGCTGATGTTGGAAGCTACGTAGGCAGTTGATACATTTTGCCAATTTCTATCAATATATTTAAGCAACCTTGGCTTATTTATAAAACAACAGGCATTCAGGCAAGTAGAAATATACAATTTGGTTTCGTTTCGTATGTTTAGGCTTATGCTTATGAAATATCAAAGTTATCACGGAGAAGACTTTCGCTTAAAGGGACACCTCGAATCGCTACTTGGTTTACACTTGAAAGATGGGTTGTGGTTCGACCGAGAATTGAACACGGGACCCCTTGATTAAAAGGTGAGAAGTAGATAAACGTAATGCAGATGGTGTGATATGTGGAGACGTTACCATGAAGTTCACACGATTTAAAGCACTTTTCGTTCTTTTTTCTTTTTTGGTTTAAACCTGTTGGTTTTTTTGAAAAAAAAAACAGCTGTTTAAACCAGTCAACCCTGCCGTTGTAAATTAGAAATTGATGAAAGCAATGTATCTATAAAAAATAGCAGGAAGACGAGGAATAATTTAACAGTTTCAGAATATACACGGTGGTTGTAAAGTCAATACCTATTTTTAATCTAGATTATCCTAGAAACTAGCATCAGCTTAGCTGCCGTGTGATACTGTTAACATTTTAGAAGTTGTGGAAAATGCGGGTGCATAGGTTGAAATGTAACTTAATAACCAAATGGTGCACTCTAATAATGTATTCGATGAAAATAAAACTGTGATAGTTTGTTTAGTTTTAGAAATATTCATTGTTACAAATAAGAACTGACTTTACACCCACGCTGTATTCAGGGAGTAGTAATGGAGAAAACAAACTATTCGCGAACATGGATGAGAGATACTTTCCAGCATGCATTGTTTAACAAGTCACGTATTTCCAAATTACTTCCAAAGCAAAGCCTACACGAAGTTGTTCTATCAGAATTCATAAATATCAAATTCTGCGGAAAATTGTAGGCACTATAACGTCAGCAACCTATATTAATACACTAGTTTAGCATTGTTCACAGATTGAAAATATTATGTATAACTCAAGAAGCAGGTACTTGTACATGGAAATTAAGATGAAATGAAACATTTAGTTTAACGTCCCACGTTTATGCATCCAGGGTGAGAAGACGCTGATGATGAGAAATGAATGAAATAGTGGAATAAAGTAAGTGGGAGGAAACGGGACAGCCCCGAGAAAACACATGCACACGGTTTGTCTACCACAAAGCCCGCTTGGCGCTAGCTGGGATCGAACCAAGGACCCCATGCAGCAGAGATGAACTACGTACTTTCTAAACGTTTCAACTAGTTCTAAACGTACTCGCTTCACTGTCAGACCAACAATTGAGCCTCTTTGACTCTAATATACGGAATTTTCAAAAACTCTCGGACACGTGTCTACTAACTTTTTACCACCAATCTCCCTTAGCCTTATAGACATAATCGTGGGACGTTAAACTGAAAGATTTCATTTTCATTTTATTTCATAATTTTTACCACCTCCATTCTCCCTCCATCGCCGTCAGCACCCTTCTTCTTCAATTCTAGGACATATATTTAAATAAGTAAGCTTAATTATTTATCTAATTATTTTTAATTAGAAGTTCATGTTTCTAACCTTCAAACCAAAACTTTTTTCCTTTGCCCCTCTTTTCTTCAAATTTTTACTAAAATATCAAAAATCAGTGAAACACGTGCAAATTATTTTGAAGAGGAGCCTAAATACAAAGCATCAAGTTTCTAAGCTTAAGGGATTCGGAGATGTGGTCATCTTATTAAAATGCTTTTCACCCCTTTCCGCGTATCCGCATTATTTCTTCCATTCTAAGTTGTGTCAAAATAATAATAATAATAATAATTAAAAACTGAAATACGTGTCTAATTATGTTAAATGATGAGTCCGAATTCCAAAATCCATGTTCCTAACCTTCAAATCTTCCGGGATATCGACATTTGATTATAATAATTGCAAACCCATCCCCTGTTTTTCATTTTCCCCTCTTATCTTCCCATTTTTAATAAAATATCAAAAAACCCTTAAAAACGTATCAAATTATTTTATATGAGAAGTCCAAATAAAACTTCAAGCATCTAAGCCTAAGACACTCAGAGATATAGCCACTTTATTAAAGTAGTTCCCGCCCCTTTCACGTAGAATTTCCAAAAAATCTTCCTTAGTGGTACCATACGTCACAAATCCTATGTACTGTCGAAATTTCAAATTTTTAAATTAATCGGCTTGTCTTGTGCGAGGATCAGTCAGTCGTCACTCAGACCTTTAAATTTTAGGTGCTGATTACTTTCGGCGCACCACATTTTGGACGATATGCAGGTAAAATTCAAAACTATGCATGAAAAGACACATTTATAAAAAATAAATTTCTGCAGGCGATAGAATTAAATTCAAAGTAATATACATGTATTTTAGGTTTATAAGTGAAGCGTTACAAGTGTAAAATAATTATAAATGCTTTACGATGGATAAAATACGTAAGTACATATGAAAGACAACTGTATAAGATACTATTTTCCACCGGCGCCGTATTCCTATACATTGTACAGAAGTTGTATTTTATATTTACAAGAGAAGCACTACAAGTATGACTTTTGGTTGTTTTTTATTCTTGGCACTGTAGTTCTTCTCGAACTTTTTTTTAAACCTCTATTTAAATTTCTTGAAATCTTATCTCTTCCATCTTTATATATATATGAACTTCTAAAATTTGTAAAAAAGATATATAGATAGGTATAACAAGCAATTTCTGGTTGAACTCAGATATTCATATGCATAATACAAAACAAGCGTCGGATCTTAATTTAGTCTTCACGTTTAAAAGTGCATAAGAATAGTACATTTCCTATGGCAGTGAATATTTATAACAAGCTTCCTTCCACTTTAAAAAACAAAACATCCGGCTTCAATAAAGCAATCAAGTACTAACTATTCGAGCACTGCTTCTATTCTGTAGGAGAATATCTCGCAAATCTATAATCACTTATATTAAAAATGTCTGTAGTAAATAAGGATTAAAGTGTATATATATTTTTGCATATGTATAATGTAATGCTTTATTAACTGTTATATTGTTTTATATCGTTGTATGTAAATTAGAATAATGAAAAATTGTACCTATTTTACTTAAATTGACGCTATTTTACTATTGGATGTAGATTTAAATGTATAAATATGTACACATTCAATGTTCTTGTGACGTGTCCAACTCATACGTTCACGTTGTGAAAAATTTGTATGAAAACGTGTGAAAATAAATACAATACAATCAGCGTTTGAAAAACCCTGACTTTTTTGAAAAAGCCCAACACACCTGGACCCATATGGGGTTTTTCGGGTATTTTCGTGTTTAATTGAGGTTTTTTTAAAAATATTCCAATGTCGTTAGGGTAAAAGTGTTAGAATGTGATTTATATTTCAAGATTATGATTGTCACAACTTGCAACAATTTTCTATTCACTGCTGTTTTGAAAAATGACTGTCATTTTGAAATTTTACGTTGGATCGCCGCCAAAATATATACAGTTAATTTAGAGTGTCTTGTGCTTCTACTCTGAAAATTTCAACTTGAAAAACTGAAAACTGCGGCGTGGATATCCGCCATTTTGAAATTTTAGGTTGGTATGCCGCCAAAATCTGAACATGAAATTTAGTTTGTCTCGTACTTGTACCCTGAAAATTTAAACTTAAAAGTCGGAAAGTGGTACCCTGCTGTACGTGTGGTACAGGCAGACGAACGAACAAATATAGAACGAATCAGCCTAATACCCTCACTGACATTCGCCAAATATGAACACCAAATATATTAATTGAAAACAAATATATTAATTTAATTTAGAACAAATCAATCTATAACTCATGTTTTATAAAATAAATGTTTCAAAATGTCTTAAATAAAATTAAATATTTTCTAGCGTGAAATAAATGGTTCTATTGTTGAAGTCCACTTCCGATACTTTGTGCGTTTAATTACGGGAATTTCCCGAGCACTTATTTCAAGACCGTTCTCCCAGAAAATTAATTTAAAACAATTAACATATATGCAGTGTGTTTCAAAACAACACCGACACCGCTTTGGGAGGTGATACCTGACACCAACGTAAGACAAAAAGTATAGATCAACCTAGGTGAACAAATGCTTCTTTCGGAGTTATAAGCTGCCGAAAACATGAACAAAAGGTAGTTGGCCAGTACTCCAAATAATATGCCAGTAGCAAGGCTAACTCTATAAAAATTGTTGCGTGAGTACCGCAGGATTCTGAAACGTGTATTTTTGGAGAGTGCACATCTCAGTTTTTAAGTGAAGTCTCGACATGACTACGGTAGGTCCCATAGTTTTGGCGCTATAGACCTTTAAAATTCATCTTTTCATATTTTCGGCAGCCTACAAGTCCGAAAGGAAGCAATTGTGCACCCAGGTTGGTCTATACTTTTTGTCTTATCTTGGTGTCAGGAATCATCTCAAAAACGTTGTCGGTGTTGTTTTGAAACACCCTGTATAATTCAACTTCATAAAGTAAATGTTTCAATATGTCTTAAATTAAACTAAATATCTTACAGCGTAAAATAAACAGTTTTATTAGGGACGCGGTGGCTCAGTGATAGAGCGTTCACCTCCGGTGCTTGGGGTCCCTGGTTCGATTCCAGCTCGCGCCGTGTCGACTTCTTGGTGGATAAACACCGTGCTCGTGAGTTTTCTCGGGTTCTTCCGTTTCTTCTCACTTGGTTCATTCCACCATTTCATTCATTTCTCATAATCACGGTCTCCTTTAGCCTAACAGGCATAATTGTGGGACGTAAAACTGAAAGATTTCATTTCATTTTTTTCAAATAGTTTTATTGTTGAAGTATTCAGTTCCGATGCTTTGTGCGTTTAATTGCGGGAATTTCCCGAGCACTTCTTTCGCGACGAAGGTTTATTATTATTTTCCGAAAATGCAAGCTTTCTTTACTGTACATCGAAACTTCCACTAGTACAAAGTTTGAATGCAGCACTTGAAATAGTAAGCGTTACGCACTCTTCGAAACTCCGAGCATTAAGATTCTTAAATTTGACACGAATTTTTACGCTATTGCTGGTGTTTTTTCTACAGAAAGCTTATTTGAAAAGTAGCAACAAATAACTAAACTGTTGTTGGAAAACAAACTCTACTGAAGAATACCAGTGTTACCATCAAAGATTATAAAAAATAATACTAATAGTTTTATTAATACACTACATATTTACTAGTACTACCAGCATCTATGGCCCTAAACCCATAAGATGTATGGGGGATAATGTCCTTCGGCGTCGCCGAGTAAGCGAGCACACTATTTACGGAAAGTATTTTCTAAAATATAAAATTGCATATTTTACTTCAAATAGGATATAAGCACATTCCATACATTAATTTGTTCTATAATTATCTCAATCTAAGGTACGGCTTTTTAAAATGCATTCAGTGCATTCAGAACTTTATAAAGGCCTTACTTTGAATGTTGTATACCTTAACGTGAAAGCACCTAATTTACCCAAGGAAAGTCCAAAATCTGATACGAATCACTTCCAATGTGATCACCTTAATTGCACCAATAATATACTAACGAAAATCTCAAAAATCCAGATGGGTCCAACCCGAAAAAACCCGGTGGTTTTTTCCGGGCTGGGCCCACTTGGGCAAACCCTGAATACAATACAATACTAGATTAATTGTAATTTTTCGGCAAATCTAGTCTGATGGCCCCCTTGAATTTTATATATGCTAGGTGAAATATTTACATTCGCCTGCCGCAAATCATTTCAGAGACAATAATAAAATTAGCGAAAGAATTATAATTTTTCAACAAATATTTCGAGCGGCACGCCAATAGTAAACCTGCACACAGAATTAGGCAATACTCGAGCAGGCTGTTCTACCAAATTTTGAGGCATTTCTTGCATCTTCCGGTTTCTTTTTGCAGAACATGCACTAAATGAAAAATCCTTAAGTTTAACGTCCCACGATTATGCCGCTTAGGCTAAAAGGAGACGGTGATAATGAGAAATGAGTGAAATGAAGAAAGTGGGGGGAAACGGGAGAACCCCGAGAAAACCCACGAGCACGATGTTTGTTCACCACAAAGTCGACACGGCGCGAGCTGGCATCGAACCAGGGACTCCAAGCACCGGAGGTGAACGCCCTACCACTAAGCAACCGCGTCCCCCTATGCACTAAATGAGGAGCTCTAAAAGAAAAAGCGAAACAACTTGTGCTAGGTGGCCAGTAAAAAACAAGAACGCTATTTCACCGAGCCAGAGCAGAAGCACAGCAAGGGGCCCGAGCGACAGCGTAGGGAGCAGGCACGTCAGCGACAGGGGGTAGGGGTACGCATAAAAGAGAATGGTCATTTATACATTGGGACAGAAAGATAGGGCTCTTTTTCCAGGAATTCTGAAAACCCTGTCTACTCCTCTAAACCTTCCGCTAACTAGTCACCGCGACACGTGGTAGAGATTTATGATCCCTTCTGGCTAAAAACCAATGTTGCCTCAATTCCTATTTCCTTGTTGATTTTTTTAACATTTTTGTTGTTAACTGAGAATAGGAAGGAAAGCTTTCTCCTTATTTTGCCGGACTTTAACTACACAAGTGGATCGGAGGTACAGCAACACTGAGAGCAGTGACAGTTTACACGCTCGCGACGACTAACGTGGGTTGTGGGGGTGAGAAGAAGCAGTGGTTGGGGAAATAGCCCTTTAAAGCTGTCCCGATGTATAAAATATTTATAATTATTCTTATCTTCAAAAACACTTAATTTCGATGCTTTAAAAAAATACCTTTCACAGCTAATACACGTGTGTTACACCCCCTTTCTTTCTCACCTTTACGACTGAAAATAGTGTATGTTGGGCTATGCCTCTGTTCTGAATTTTTCCTTGTGAATACATCTTTTCCACACTTTACGCAGTTGATTTTACGCGCTTCACCATACCATGACTCTGCAGAAACTTTATAATCCTTCTCTCTCTATTACACAATTCTTTAAAAAAAAACATTACGGCCATCGCAGATGTTCACAACTGACGTATGAACCGGAAATTCCCGCCGCTTACTTCTACTCTATTTGCATTCAAAATCCATTTCAATAAGCTGTGCAATGACAGAAATAACTTACATTCACACTCTTATTCCTTCACGAAAAATATTTCACATTTTACCTATAAATTTTGTTCTCGGTGTAAACGTCTGCTCGAGTGAACCCCACAATTATTATAACCCAGTGGTGTATTTAAGGGGGGGGGCTTCCGGGTTTAAGCCCATTGAAATTGTACTTACGATATTAAAGTAAATAAATCATCTTGCAGAATTTTCTCATCTCCAGGAACAAAGATAGCCAAGCTCCTCTCCCCTAAAAAAAATCGTGAATACGTCATTAAAATGGTAATATACGCGCCATTATACCGTCATCAAAATAGAAGAGTACGGGCCTGCTCCCTTCGGAAGCACCAGCTTGGGCCCCCACCTTCACCCTCCATGACTCGGTTAGATGGCATTCGTGCTTTTTAGTAGCCCCCTAACAGAGATTGATTTCTATTTTTGGTACTGTACTTCTTATCCACACATCAGAACTCAGTATAAATACGCAAATCGTAAAAGAATTGTAACTTTTCAACAATTAATTCTGACGGTCCCCTTGAATTTTATCTATGCCAAGTGAAAAATTTATACTTCGCTTGGCGAAAACTATTGAATACACAAAAAAGAAAGTGGTGTAAGAATTATATCTCACTAAGTATTTCGAGCAGTGTTTCTTCCAGACCTGTTTTTGGGAGGGCAGTGCCCCCCCCGGAGCATCCAAAACAATATGTTTATAATAATAACTAGAATAGTATTAGCAATGCACCCGGAACATTACTTCTGAAAGAAACACGCCAGAAGTAAAACTGTCATTAAAATGGTAATATACACCTGGTAACTCTTTACTTTGGGCAAGGCAGTAACATTATAAAGTTCAAATATCCGAGCGAGTGTTAGCGAGTGAAGGCGGGCTAGAGCCCCGGCAGTGCACGTTGTTTTCTGTCTTTCCTTCTTGGGAACTGTAACTAAGTGCAGGAACAGGTTCAGATGAATTGGTCATTGCCACTGCCTTGCCTAAAGTACACTTGCCCACATCTTTTCCCTTTGGAAAGCATCCACTTGCTCCTGCTATCCTCCACCTTCGCCCTGCTCTGATTCAGATAGTATTGGTGCGGGAAGGTTCTAGAACACAGGTCCCCATATAGGTTAATAGATTTTTTTTCTGTACCAAAGTAAAATATTTAATTCACATAGTATTGCCGAGCGAGCGTTAGCAAGTGAAAGCGGGTTAGAGCCCCGCAGGGCACGTTGATTTCTGTCTACATTACAGATAAATGGGAAGAGAGACCTGTGTTCTAGAGCCCTGCCTATTGGTGCTTTTTAGTGGCCACGTAGTACAGGCTGATTTGTATTTTTGCACTGTAGTTTTTACGTCATACATCCGGCCCCGTATATTTATACGCAAATCATAAAATAATAACTGTAATTTTTCTAAAATTACTTCTGACGCTCCCTTTGAATTTCATCTATGCCATGTGACGTATTTCAAATCGCCTATCAAAAATCACTTAGGAGACAATAAAAAGAAATGGTAATAGTATACATGAGAACGTCGTGATCTGCGTTTCTTCTGTGTTCTATTACCACTTCTACATGAAATACCATAAATTTTCTACGTAGTGCAATAGTAAGAAGTATCCATGTGCACAAGACATGCGATATGCGTTAAATTCCCCTCCCCTCACACACACATAGTCATAGATAAAGTACAAGGGCTCTACACATGCAGATATGAAGTACAGGTACGTTCTGTTTTATTTTCGTATCAGTCGATAAGTAAATCAAAGTCGCTTTGTTACCCCCTTGGTAAGTTCGTAGATACTCAATGAATAATCCCTAAAAGTATGAGCGTCCAGCTCCTTCGGGAACTGACGCGGCTTTACGTATACCATATCCAAAGAAAATTATAAAAATAATCCATTTTTCAGCAATTATTTCGAATGGTGAGCCAAAAGAAACCTGCACGGTAATTTATGTATAAACATAAAAAGTAGAAATCTAGTCTCCCACGACCTTTATTAATTTGTAAACATAAATTTGTGAGGTTATAGTTAAGGAGCCGTACTTCACATTTAGGGAAGGACGAGAAACGCCATACTTTCAGGAATTATTAATTGACTATCTAGGATGTTAAAAAGTAGGTAATAGACTGAGTTCTTGCCCTTGTACTTAGGGTGTTTAGGTAGTGCAACAGTAAGATGTATCCTCGTGCACGGGAGATGAGAAGTAGCTGTTCTTAACTATTACCATTTGTCATAACTTTTACAGACAATAAAGCTAAATTATTTTATGTAATCGTTCTACTTACCGACTTTTCTTTTAAGTTCTTGTTGTCACAACTTCACAGAGACAGCTTCTTCTTCTTCTGTGGTTGCAACTTGCCTTAGCGAAGATCGCTCTCCCGGCAATTATAGACTTTATGATCGAAAGAAAAAGATGAGGAATTGAAATGAATCTTTAGAGATGCTTATAAGATGCTAAATAACGTAGATCTTTGTAAATAAAGATAATAAGCAGTAAGAACAGGTGGGGATAAGGTGACAGAGACAGATCAACATTCAAATTCAACATATCGCGCCAGGAATGCTGCTACTTGTGATAAACAAATGACGGTTGATGTAGCGATGCTATTTTGCAATCTAAAATAAATGGCTTGTCACACAAGATATTATAAATTTCAAATTTTTAACAAATATATTTATTTGATGCTGCTAGTGATTGGTAATAATGCTACTACAATACTCTTGTGAGAGAATTTATTCAACATTCGATAAAATATTCTGGAAATAATTCTAAAATATTGCATGAGAATTGTTACGACTAAGAACGCACTCAATACGTTCATAAACACTATACTACTGTGAGAGCACTCTATTCCACTTCAATAAGATTCACATATGTTCTGTATGGTTTTATTTCCCAATTAACTTCGAACAACAGAACTTTACAACCAACTGTAAACTAAAACTACATCCCTTTCAGATATATTTTAGTTCTTGACAAAACTACAGGAATCTTTCCTCTGTTCTCCTGTCTCAAGAAGAAAAACAAACAAAAAACAAAAAACTCATCATCCAAAATCACCGTCTTTTCTTCTTTCTTTCCGTCTTCTCAGAGGATTCTACATCACTCCCACCTTTTGATGACCATCAAAACAAATTACTCTAAGTATCTTGACGGAACTTTCACTTTCCGACCACACCTCGTAGATAAATCACCAACTCGGCCGCTCTTCACCACAGGAGATTGTGACTCCACTGATTCCGCCACAGCATGTTCTGACTCCATTGGTTCCACCAGAGCATGTTCTGACTCCATTGGTTCCACCAGAGCATGTTCTGACTCCATTGGTTCCACCAGAGCATGTTCTGACTCCATTGGTTCCACCATAGGATGTTCTGCGTCGTTAACCAAATCCCCAGGCACCGATACCTCTAGAGGATACAGTCTCTGCACCGGACGAACAAGGATCCCGTTTTCTGTTTTCCCTTTCACCACTCTAACATGATCATCTTGACCCGGGAAAAAATCAACCACTCTCCCTAATGGCCAGTTAATCCTACGTTTTTCTTCAGTTTCAACCAAGACGACGTCACCCAACTTTATGTCCCTAGCATGCCCTTTCTCTCGTTGTCGCTGCGCTAATAGTCCCAAATATTCAGTCCTGAATCTGTCCCTAAATCTCTTCTTCAGGTCTTGTAGTTTTCTGTACTTCTTTGTTAACTGAAAACTTCCAATGTCATCCAAATCTGGCACACCTGTTTCCCGATTATCTTGAAGAAACATGGCAGGTGTTAACGGCTGTAAATCATCATCATCTTCAGATAAGTAGGTCAAAGGTCGGGAATTCAAAACTGCTTCACAGTCACATAGTAAGGTCATCAGTTCCTGATAGTTCAATGATGCCCTCCCCAGCGTTTTCTTTAACAAGGATTTCAATGTTCGTATAATACGCTCCCACCAGCCACCCCACCAGGCCGCACTAGGTGGTATAAATTTCCACTGAATTCTCTTGATTGAGGACTCAACAGCTATTTCCTCCCACTTGATAGTGTGGAATAGATTACTAGCCCCCACAAAATTGGTCCCGTTATCACTGTAGATGATTTTAGGTCTTCCTCTTCTCGCTATGAATCTTCGTAAGGCCAACAAAAATTCACAAGTTGACAGAGCTAGAACCAATTCAAGATGAACAGCCCTATACTGCACATGTAAACAACACTATCCAAGCCTTCGTGCCATCCTGCAGAATTAATGGTCCAGTTAAGTCCACTCCAGTGATTTCAAAAACTGAGGCATCTCTTACTCGATCTTTAGGTAAAGCAATTGGATTTACGGACATTTTCTTCGCACCATGTCTTCTACACCTAACACACTTGCGGATAACAGAACGCACCGTCTTTCTTGAGCGTAGAATCCAAAATCTTTCCCTCAGTTTGTTCAATAGAATCTGTGTTCCAGCGTGTAACAGTTCCAAGTGTTCTTGCATTATCAACATATGCACCAACTTGTGGTCCGGTGGCAAAATAATAGGATATCTAAAATATTCATCATCATCTCTCCTTGATATCTTTGTTTTCACCCGTAGCAAACCATCACTGTCTTGAAAAGTGACCAGAGTCTTCAATCTTATATCATTTGAACTGAAAGATTCCCTTTGAACAATGCGTAGTAACAGCCTTTCTGCATTTGCTAATTCACCACTTGTTAACTCTCCTGAATATTTGTCCCCAGGATTCAAGCGACAGTTCTCTACGAACCTACAAATCCAGGAAACCATTCGCAAAACTTTCTCGTACGTTGAGAAATATCGTAGGTACCATTTCGTCTCGCACTTCACCATCATTGAAACCGAAGTTTTCTTCATTTCACTGCTATCTTCAAATTCGTTCACCGTTGCATCCTTCACTGGCCAATCGGATTCTTCCATTTTCAACCAACCTGGACCCTCCCACCATCTGGAATTCAACAAAGTAGTAGCATCACAGCCTCTGCTTGGAAGATCTGCTGGGTTGAATTCACCAGGGATGTGTCTCCAACACGAGATGTCAGATATCGATCTTATTTCTCGAACTCGGTTTGCAACAAACACGCCCCAAGATGCAACTCGTTTGATCCAACTCAGAGCAGTAGTTGAATCCGTCCAATAACAAACAGGAATGTCCAATTCCAAACTATCAATAACTGTTCGAGCAAGTCGTGCACCGATACAACATGCCATTAGCTCGAGTCGTGGTATTGTAACCTTCTTCAGTGGCGCAACTCTAGATTTACTCGCTAGTAACTGAACTTCAACCTTTCCAGCACTTTCACTTCTTAAAAATATTACACACGCATAAGCGTATTGACAAGCGTCACAAAAAACATGCAAACTCCACGACTTTCTACACGGATCAGTTGTGAAGCGCCTGGGAACTTTTATCTCCTGTAACACTGTGATGTTTTTAGACCACTTCCGGAACTTCCGCGCAGTGTCTTCTGGAACTACCTCATCCCAACTAGCTTTCGCGTTATAACTTTCTTGTATTAGTAGTTTAGGGATTAGTGTCATAGGTGACAAGAATCCAATCGGATCAAAAATCTTGTGCGCCGCAGAAAGAATGGACCTTCTGGTAACGGTCTCTTCAGTTTCGTCGAAACAGTGTAGATCACAGCTCAAAACATCTTTGCACTTTTCCCAAGCTACGCCTAGTGCCGGAATACTCTTTTCTTCCTGACTTTCTGCTTGTAAAACTGTATGCTCCCATCCTCGCAGGTCAAACTTTGCTTCAGCTAACAACTTAGTAGAATGTTCGATAAAGATAACCAGTTCTTCCTCACTACTAACGGAAGTTACACAATTATCTACGTAAAACGACTGCTTCAGTCTGTCCGCAATTTCCTTATACATCGGAGGGGCATTGGTTAAAAGGTGGTTCAACACAGCTCCCAGGAGAAATGGACTACAATTCAAACCGAACACAACCCGATTGTGTCTGTATACTTTCTGTTTCTTGTTGGAGAAGTCCTCCCACCATAGGAATCTTAAAAAATCACGATCTATTTCGTTTACCACTATTTGCAAAAAAGCTTTCTTTATGTCGGAGACAACCCCAATCTTTTTCTCTCTAAATCTCAATAATAAAGCTGGTATAAGTTCGACTAGATTTGGGCCTTTTTCCAAACAATCATTTAATGAAGGCGCACCTTTCACTTTACAAGAAGCATCAAACACTGGTCTGATTTTAGTTGTCGAATTCTCCTTAAACACAGCACGATGTGGTAAATAGTAACCTGGAGCCAAAACTTCATCTTTATGCACCTCTTCTATAATACCGTCCCTTTCCCATTCTTGAAAGACTGCATCGTACTCTTCATACTTCCTCTGTTGAACTAATTTCTCCGACACCGTCAGACATCTCTTTTCCGCAATGCTTAAATTATCAGGAAGCGATTGATGATATTCACTTCACGGCAAACTCACTTCGTACCTCCGTTCTTCATTGATCCTCACGGTTTTCTCAAAGTGCTCGATAACTTCCTGTTCCCGTTCTTTACGTGTTATACTCTGCACCGGGTCTGTGATTCCTAATGTATCTAACCTCCACAGATCAGCTATTGTTACGTTCTGTGTCAACAGTGAAGTAACACACATTGCTGACACCCCTTGGTAGTCTTCCTTGTGGGCAGGGAATTTCCCCATCACGACCCACCCTAGCTTCGTTTCCACAGCAACAAGACCTGAATCTAGTTTATGCACATTATTAGTTAACAATTGTCCGGCCATATCAGCTCCAATAAGTAGTTCAATTTCACTATCATCCCCACCAAAGTCTGTTAACCAGATCTTCTTCGCTTTTATTTCCTTTAACCACGGACCCCTTTTTAGACTTTGAATATTGTTGCAAATGATCGGTCTCTCCAACACTTCTAGTTTTGTGGTAAAAGTTCCACAGACGGCACCCACAGAGATTTCATAACGTTTGTGCTTTTCTTTGTTTGAATGAACACCCCCAAACAGTATATGTACTAATGTTTCCTCCTCTTGTGGAACAAGACCAATTTCACGCGCGGTTCTTTCTAAAATATACGAACGCTGTGATCCCGTGTCAATCAACGCCCTTATCTCACGTACTGTTCCATTTACCAGTACGCTAACCTTAATCGTCTGTAATAGGTACTGTTCACTAAAATTTTGATTTGTTAAGGTACATGTGGCAGATTCTTTACCATCCCCAATTTTCTTATTACTTTGTACCGATAATTTATTGCACATAATCGCGAAATGTTTCTCCTTGCACTTGAAACATTTAATGTTCAATTCACACTCGCGCGCGTAGTGTTTTGGCTTGAAACACGAAAAACAACGTTCGTTCTTTATCAACAACTTTAAGTCTCGCGCTTTCACACAATTTTGTTCCGCATGCATTTCTTCACAGAACGCGCACCTTTTTCTGACCGGTACTTCTTGTTGATGGCTGGAAAACAGGTTGTTTGCAGTTGGAAATTTGTTTTCTGTAGAACCCTTTTTACTTCTAACCGTACTACCACTGCCTGCTAGCTTAAACCCTGCTTGTGCCAATCTGATCCTTTCCTCACCTTCCACTTCATTTCTTAAAAACACCAACAACTGGTTCATTTTCTCACTGTAAAAATTGGATCCATTTTCATTTGCATTGTCACTTCCGGTGTGTCTTAACCAAACACGTAACACATCCTTTGGTAAACACGACTCTACCAGAGGAAACAGCATCGCTGCGCACTTATCACTAGTCACTCCTATTGTTTCTAAGGACCGCAGGTGTGATTCCAGTTTATCATATAACGAAAATAACGGCGAACTTTCACTGTCCTTTTGCGCCGACACGTTCTGGATAACTAGTCCGAGTAACTCGCGCACGTAGTACTCCGTTAAAAGTTCTTCCCTTCCGAACCGTGTTTTTAAACTTTCAATCACTTTATCATAGTTTTCACCGGTAGGCGGGTAACTGGCTACAACATCCCAGGCCCTTGTACCTGTTACGATTGCCTGACGAAGGTATTGAAACTTGTCCTCTTTCTCTAACTCTTCGTCGTCATGTATACGTTTAAACTGGCTCCAAAAAATTAACCATTCATTAATTTCACCACCAAAACTCTTTAGTTCTAACTTTGGCAACTTCAGCTTTCTGCGTCCTGCAGTAGAACCTGCCTGGCTACCACTATTACTGCTTTTGTCCGTTTCGCGCCTTAGAAATTTGTCGTATTTCACGCGCACTTCATCCACTTTAGTTCGGTACTCTTCTATTGACCTGTATTCTACTTCGTACCGGATATCACAATCCGCACCTGTATCACAAAGAATTTCACCTAAAATCTTTTCATCGAAAGTGGAAAATTCGGTAAACAACCTTTCTAATTTCGTAACGTTTAGTTGTAGTGTTTCTTCATCTGGATCGTCCTTTTCAAACTCACCGATTAATAGTTCACAAGTTCTTATTAATGATGCTCTTACAGGTTTCCTTCCAATAATTAACTTGTTCATTGTATCCATTATTTACAACTAATTCAAACAAACTAAAACTGGTCTCTTGTGCTCTCACAAACTACAAGTCACTGCTCCACGCTGTGGCGCCAGAAATGTTACGACTAAGAACGCACTCAATACGTTCATAAACACTATACTACTGTGAGAGCACTCTATTCCACTTCAATAAGATTCACATATGTTCTGTATGGTTTTATTTCCCAATTAACTTCGAACAACAGAACTTTACAACCAACTGTAAACTAAAACTACATCCCTTTCAGATATATTTTAGTTCTTGACAAAACTACAGGAATCTTTCCTCTGTCCTCCTGTCTCAAGAAGAAAAACAAACAAAAAACAAAAAACTCATCATCCAAAATCACCGTCTTTTCTTCTTTCTTTCCGTCTTCTCAGAGGATTCTACAAGAATATTTCATTTAAGTTACAGGACAAGGCAACAAAAACATTTCCATACAAAATTAATAGGCGTTTTAAAAATATTTCTCATATTACGAACGAATTTATTTTTAAAATATTCGAAATATTTTAAAAATTATATTTCATATGTTTTCTTGTAAGAATAGAAAAGATTGCATATGACATGTTGGAAAACATTTTATTGTGTTCATAGGCCTATTCTGTTTTCTTTATCATGTAGACCCTATGTAAAACATTTTTAGTGTTACTTCGAAAACATTTTCTCTCTCAACGAGGGGTAAAAAGTGCGGGGGACGCCGCACCCACCTGGAAAAAATATGTACGGCGTCTCCCCAGTTCCTAAAAAAAAATACAATGGTCAAAGATAGTCAGGGGCAACGGCGTGACGTCATCCGCTACCTACCGTCCCCCCACCTTTTCAGATCCACTTTTACCACTGCTCTCAACATTGAAAACATATTACATTACATTCAACACAATATTTCTATTACAATTTGTGAAAATTTTCCTTACGTTATTTTCCTACTAACGTTCTAAAAATGCACATCCTGTCAGTGGCGTATTTACGATTTTGTTTCGTGGAGGGAATTTTTGCTAACTTTATTCCTGGAAATGTGAAAATTGTGCAGGATATTTCATTTACGTTAATATAGTAAAACAAATTTCGGTGGGGCTTAAGCCCGGAAAGCTTATTTAACGCCACTGCTTCTTGTACTTCATTAAATGTTCTTCAAACACATTTTAAAAAATATTTCCGGCAAATATTTGGGATACTTCTCAGATCTAACAAGGAATGTGTTTTCTCCAGTAACGGAAGAGTATATTCTGGAAACAATGTAAAAATGTTTCTATAATAGACCTATATCAGAAAATGTTGTTCACTAAAGACACAAAATATTTTCCAAAACAGAATGGAAAACATTTTTCTATTCATTTTTAATGTTTCCTTTTATCTGTTTTAAAGTTTTATATTCAAAATTTGATAAAATATTCTGGAAATAATACTAAAATATCATACGATAATATTTCATTTAAGTTATAGGAGAAGATTACCAAAATATTTTTGTAAAAATTAAGTAAACCTTTTTAAAACATTACTAAAAAATATTTCTTATATTATGAAATAATTTATTTTTAAAATATTCTAAATGTTTTTTATAATATATTTTTAATACGTTTTCTCGTAAAAATAGAAAATGTTGCAAATAACGTATTACAAAACATTTTTTAAATATGTGGAGTATATTTCGTTTCATTGTTTTCCGTATCACATATGGAAACCATTTTTAGTATCATTTCAAAAATATTTCCCTTCTCAACAGTGAAAACATATTAAATTAGATCCAAAACAATATTTCTAATATATTTTGTGAATATTTTCCTGGATTTACTTTCCGGCAAGCATTCTCAAAATGTACTCCCGGTAATTTCTGAAATGTTTTACAAACATTTTTGGGAAAATATTTTCGGGAAATGTTCGGAATACATTGGGGGAACCAGGATGGAAATCTCCAGAGAAGGAAAACCTTTTGGAAACCAAGGAAAATATTTTCTTTTGATTGAGAAAATATTCCTTGCTGTGTGGGAAAGTGCATGTACTATGGACATGTCTTTATGGACATCCATTAAACGTCCAAGAGTGGAGGTTCAGGAAACGTCCAGACCAGTACCTTAACTTACTAACTCCAAAGGAGATCCATGAGGGTTCTCCATTCTAGGTCCACTCTTGGACGTACATTTGATGTCCATAGAGACACGTCCATAGTACGTCCAATTTTGTACGTTAACAACCCACGTCCACATACGTTCAAAAGTGGACGTGTTATGGACATACTAAAATAAAGGTGTTTATCCTAAAATGTCCAAAAATATCCACAGACGTCCATGGACTTATGTGGACTTCTATGGATCATCCATATTGCGTCCACTGTTGGACCTATTTCGGCATTGGTATGTAAACGGACCAATGTGGACAAACTATGTACATCCTTTTCTGGACGTCCATTCTACGTCTAATGTAGACGTCCATTGCTCTTCCACATTTGTCCTATTACATAACAACGCCAACATAGGTCCATGACGATCCTAATATGGATGATCCATAAAAGTCCACACACATCCACGGGCGTCTGTGGACGTATGAGGACATAATATGGATGATCCATAAAGGTCACCATAAGTCCATGGACATCTATGGACAATTTTTGGACATGTATGGATATTTTTGGACGTCCGCTGGACGACGTGTGCTGTGTGGGGTTGCTATCAAGTAACTACCTACAAATCTATTTTAATTATGATAACATATAATTTTCTATTATAGATATATACACAATACTCGTGCAATTCTGACCAAAAAGGAGCATATTCGTAAACATAACTAGCTCGTTCTTAGTTTATTATTATTATTATTATTATTATTATTATTATTATTATTATTATTATTATTATTATTATTATTATTATTATTATTATTATTATTATTATTATTATTATTATCTATTGTGCCTGTTGGCAGGTCCTGGGACTAATTAGGGTTTTTATTTATTTCTTATTTTATTTAGCTTTGGGCCTGGATATTTCTTCCACGTTTCTCGATCTTCAGCTTTCTCTTTTAACGCACAATATTTTCTTCTGTTTTTCAAATCATCGATCAGTTGTGTTCTCCTTATTAATACTCCTCACTTTTCTTCCATTTTTCCCTCTATGGCGGTATGACGAAGACAATTTCTTCGCAGGATGTGTCCAATCCAATTGGCTTTCCCACGAAGGATGCTGGCAATGAATTTTCTCTGTCCATTTTATCTTCTCCATCTTCCTCCAACATCATATTTCTAAGCTTTCCAATTATTTCTTCTCTAACTTCCTTAATGTCCAAGTCTCTGAACCATACAGTCCAATACTCCATCACTTGACCAACTTCTTCCTTAGTCCAATATTAAGTCTACTGAACAAGAGTGAAGAATGCCATTATGGCTATGGTAATTCTTGATATTATCTCCTTTGTGCGTCTCTCGTCAAAATGCTTCCCGAATATTTCACATGCTTCCTCTTCAAGTTCTCATTGTTCTACTTTGATCCACAAGGGTGCTTTTCCACGGGACTCTTATGACTTTCGATTTCATCATCATCCATCCAGTCCATCTGTCCATCATCTCCTGTAATCCTTCTTCGGTTTTAACCATAATCGTGTCATCTGCACACTTGATCTTGTTAACAATCTGTTCTCCAGGCTTGAAATATCCAATTCCCAGTAATGTTTCCTTCATTAAACATTCACCGTAAATGTTGAATAACTGAGGTGACATACTACATCCTTGTCTCACTCTTCTTTCAAACTCAACACTATTGGCTTCTCCTTCATTCAAGCGCAACTTCTCTCGTTCTACAGTTCTAAGTTTACTCTCAAATTTATACGAACACAGATAAATGTACATGCAATACCATATTATAACTTAATATTGTAAATGTTAAACAATATTATTGGTTAATATTTATCCATTTTTATATTTAAAGTAAATTATAAATTATTTTAATTGTAAATTTTATAGTAGACTAATTCACTTTTGTCTAGCGGTGTTGCAGATTAATTACAGAGATCTTCGCTACCAAAGAAACACAAACATACATATATATATATATTTATATACGAGAGACATATTTTATAAACAGTGGTATATAAACAGACTAACGAGGGAAGGGCACGATGTCACTCAGAGATAATTGCTCCAAATTTGGTGTACTAGCAGGCAGTGGGAATAGAAAAGAAAGTGTGGAAGCATTCGTTTCGCAGGCGTTCGGAATCAGAAATAATGGGCTCTACAGTTCTGGAGAAGTATGGAATGTCAATCAGATATTGATGGGGAGGAGCTTTTGCTTTCTATTGCGGCCATGGCAAAAGAAATTAAATAAAGTAAAATGAAAACAGAAAAGATGAGCTGAACAGAAAATGCGCCAATGTCCGTCCTCAGTCCCACCAGGCGAATGTCGGGATAGTAAATCAACTGCCCTTGACATTACTCATCTTATCTCTATAAAGAAGAATTGATATATATATATATATATATATATATATATATATATATATATATATATATATAACAGTCTCATTTATTTTAGACTGAACGTGTGTTGTTTTTTTAGCATATTTATTTTTTTGTACTATGTATGCTTGTATTATTTTTTAATGCTCCTGTTAACAACTGTTTCATTATGTCAAGAAAACAGTATATAACTTACTGTACGGTATATTAAGGTTAACTATGGAATTTTCTAATTTTGTTGAGACCAATTTGGAAGCTAACTTTACGAACATGGCATGTGTGTAGACAGTGAAGACGTTCTGTCTCATGTGTGCAAGGCAGCAGAAGTGAAACACTCATGTTCATTTTGTGTTCATATTATTAAAGTGTAGTGAATGTGAAACATGCGTGAGTTATATTTGGAGTCTTGAACGCAGTTTTACGAGGTTGTTTCTGTCCAATACATTTTGCTGCTTTCTAGTGGTGAGTAGACCAAATTCGAATATTTCCTTTATCCTTTGCGTTTATATAGTTGTGTTAATGAACAGTCTTGTATGTATTCAAACAGTTATTTTTGTTATGGCCGTTCACAGTCATTCCCATTTTAAACATCACTAATCCCGAAATACATATTTAAATTCGCCTCACAAACACACAATACTTTACTTTTGTGGGCGCCACGTCGTAGATATCAAACACCCATACAAACGAAACCAGTTAATACAGGTGGGTTCAAACATTTAATACTTGCGTACTGACAACATCTTATAGTGTAAAGAAATTAATTTCGACCCCTTCCCCGAAAAACTTCTGGCAACGCCCATGATTAATTTCTGTATATATTTTCTTTATTTTTAAATATAATTACATTAAGCTAACTAGTGATGCATACCCAATTGGTAACGGCAAGGGCAGGGCAGTTGATAGATTTAGTATCCAGGCATTCACCTGGTGGGACTGAGGACGGACATTGGCGCATTTTCTGTTCAGCTCATCTTTTCTGTTTTCATTTTAGTTTATTTAACTTCTTGTGCATTGGTCTCAACAGTGAGCAAAGGCTCCGTCCCATCAATATCTGATTGACAGGTCATACTTCTTCAAAACTGCAAGGCAAATTATTTCTGATTCCGAACGGCTGCGAAACGAATGCTTCCACACGTTCTTTTCTATTCCCATTACCTACTCGAAGACCAAATTTGGTGCAATTATCTCTGAGTGACATAGCGCCCTTCCCCCATAAGAAACAAACAGTGGTATAGAAACAAAGTTGAGTCGGAAAGACTTAATTTTCTTTCATTCTTAGAACAAGTTTAAAAAAAAGCCTGCAAAAAAAAAGAGAAGCAGATCACCGATTTCGGAAGACGGACGGACTTGATGGACAGCAAAGAAAAAAAAAGCTTGTAATAAAAATATCGCATTTATCAAGTAGAACATATCTAAGATTTATAGTAAGTACGAATTTCTCTTCCTTAAGTTACAATGCACTAAATAATCAAATCTACATGATTATAATTTATAAATAAAGGCAAAAGTTATATTAATTCTCTTAAAAAATCTACATGTGGTCTACAACCCACATATATAAAAGGTAAGATAGGAACATGTCAGAAGGCTCATCAAATGGAATGGTATGTTTATGTCATGGAGCCTCGAGGACATTGTTGTTGTTGTTGTTGTTGTGTTTGAGTTTAACGTCCCGTTCAGCAGCGAGGCTATATGAGACGTGGACCTACAGATTAACGTGGAATCCGAACCACATGAGCTCCCGCCGGGAACCTCGAGGACATTCAAGATGATGACACTTCACTGGAGGAATTACAGGAAATCAAATAACCTTTGTAGAGAATAAGCTGTATGTGAGGCAGCATTTACGAAGTTGCCACCATTGAATTCCGAATTCTTTCATAGTTTGTTAAAAATAACAGTTAAATAGCTGTCACAATTGAGTTCTGTATTATTTCAGTTAGATAAAACTCACAGATAATAGTGACCATTTTGTAAACGGTGGCCCACACGAAAAATTTCTCCCTAAAAAAGTTGTTTGTTTATCCGTTATCCTTTCAATGAAGTGCCAAATTACATATTTTACAATTTAAAATTTTCGAGTAACCGCGGAATCCATTATAGGAGGCTTTGTGGATCAAGCAGAACACTCAATTTGATGTGCCTTCTGCCATTTCGTTTCTGACATTTCCTTCTATCCTTTACACTTCAGTCGTTAGTGATTTACAACCATTGGACGTTTATTTGACTACATTAATTCACAATTAAATTGTGGCTATTTCATAAAAATGCTCCGACGAAACTTTTTCCCTACGAAAGTTGTTAATTTTTTAATGATCCTTTCAACGATATAAAATAATACATTTTTAAATTGTTTGGGAGACCCCTCAGAGTTCTATGAGACAAACAGAGTGTTTCGTTCGATTTGGCCTCTGATATTTCCTATTTTAACCTTTTGCCTCTAACCATTTGTGATTTATAAAGCCCTGGATGCTTAATCTCACACACATGATATATAGATATATATATATATGGGTCATTCTATTTGAAAAGAGGTTTTTGAGGGTTTGAAAACGAAATTTTCACACTGTTCAAAATCATTATTTTCTTTATTTTTCTGTTCGCTATAATGACTTATAACAACATCAATATAGTGGTTCAACACGAGAACCAATATTTTGAGAAATATTAGTAAATTTGAAAAATGCTCTGAACGGAGGTGACAGCTAATTGAATGGAGAAGACTTTATACCAGCATGGATGTGACATCACATGAAGGAAAGTGACAAGACCATCTGTATCCAATTGAAAAGTAAAAATTTGTAACGAATTTCGAAAAAGATAGTATTACATAATATAACATTAATATTACACATGTGCATAAATGATTGCCAGTGTCCAGAATTGAATTGTTGACATTAGCATTCAAATGAAGTACAATATTTTGTTTAACATATGCTATCCTTACTAATTGTTTCAAGGATGTTATAAAATAGAGGATCTGCCCTTACAACAAAATCTTGAAGCCATACGTCACAGTTTCGCCACTCCTACTCTGCCCACTCCGCCCAATAGGATCGCAATGTTTTGAGCCAACAATCATGGCGGAAACGAAAGTAGCCAATCAGACAATGGTAGAAACGAGAGTAGCCAATCAGACGTGCAGATGCTCGGTTGAATTTGGATTCATTAATTTAATAGAATGAAGATACATATGGACAAATCCTCTATTTATAACATCCTTGAATTGTTTATTATAAGAAGAAATACGATTTGCGCATTAAAAATGTAGCTAGTTAAGAGGCCTCATTGTGACTAAAAAAACTTCTGCTAATTTTACAGTCTTAGTGTAATATCTTCAAAATGGATAAAATTAATCAAAAAGTGGAAACTCATTGTATTAGACAATATTATTTTGCATGAAATACCGTTATCATGACTCACCTATGTACTTTAGTTTTGGAGCCATTATTTAAAGTGAAAATAAATGTCGTATCTATAAAATGTTCACAAAGCGAAAACATATAGTTGAGTCGTGATAACGGTTTTTCATGCAAAATACTTATGTCTAATATATTGCTTTTCCACTTTTCGATTATTTTTTTATCTATTTTGAAGATATTATAGATAAACTGTAAAGTTAGTGGTAGTTTAATGTTGTTCCATTGAGGCGTCTGAATGGATAGCACTTAAAATAAGAAAAATCAAATAGAGCCAAGCACGAAGAATCACATCTTCCAATTTAAAGTTTCAATACAGGTTTTGAGAATGAGACAAGTATTCAGTAAACACATGTTGCCCTCGACTGGTTATAACAGGTCATTTCAAACTGGCAACAATGTCCTTTTTCTCCGCATATAAAATATCATCACAAACTGGAAAGTTGAATGTAGTGGATTTCCTTATATACTTTACTTCAAACTCGTCATGAGCCACAGATAAAATCAATTCTACGTAATGTCTGAAGCTCTTCTTACTTGAAAACCTGACAACAACAAAATTATTTTCATATAATGTTTGCTATCACATCTTTGATACAGCGGTCTTCCTCGATTTCTGAACTAGTTTAAACTTCTCTGTATATCGATTTTCTTTCAATGTTCTTCTCTTCTTTTTCACCTCAACCATATGTTGATGGGCAACATGGACGCTAGTCGTCAATCTGCCAGTGACAATTCAGCGCCCTTCCCCCGTAAGAAACAAACAGTGGTATAGAAACAAAGTTGAGTCAGAAAGACTTAATTTTCTTTCATTTAAGTTTAAAAATAAAAGCCTGCAAAAAGAAGAGAAGCAGATCACCGATATCGGAAGAGAGGGCACGTGGACGGACTTGATGGACAGCAAAGGAAAAAAAAAGCTTGTAATAAAAATATCGCATTTATCAAGTAGAACATGTCTAAGATTTATAGTAAGTACGAATTTCTCTTCCTTAAGTTACAATGCACTAAATAATCAAATCTACATGATTATAATTTATAAATAAAGGCAAAATTTATATTAATTCTCTTAAAAATTCTACATGTGGTCTACAACCCACATATATAAAAGGTAAGACAGATGTCAGAAGGCTCATCAAATGGAATGTTATGTTTATGTCATGGAGCCTCGAGGACATTGTTGTTGTTGTTGTTGTTGTGTTTGAGTTTAACGTCCCGTTCAGCAGCGAGGCTATATGAGACGTGGACCTACAGATTAACGTGGAATCCGAACCACATGAGCTCCCGCCGGGAACCTCGAGGACATTCAAGATGATGACACTTCACTGGAGGAATTACAGGAAATCAAATAACCTTTGTAGAGAATAAGCTGTATGTGAGGCAGCATTTACGAAGTTGCCACCATTGAATTCCGAATTCTTTCATAGTTTGTTAAAAATAACAGTTAAATAGCTATCACAATTGAGTTCTGTATTATTTCAGTTAGATAAAACTCACAGATAATAGTGACCATTTTGTAAACGGTGGCCCACACGAAAAATTTCTCCCTAAAAAAGTTGTTTGTTTACCCGTTATCCTTTCAACGAAGTGCCAAATTACATATTTTACAATTTAAAATTTTCGAGTAACCGCGGAATCCATTATAGGAGGCCTTGTGGATCAAGCAGAACACTCAATTTGATGTGCCTTCTGCCATTTCGTTTCTGACATTTCCTTCTATCCTTTACACTTCAGTCGTTAGTGATTTACAACCATTAGACGTTTATTTGACTACATTAATTCACAATTAAATTGTGGCTATTTCATAAAAATGCTCCGACGAAACTTTTTCCCTACGAAACTTGTTAATTTTTTAATGATCCTATCAACGATATAAAATAATACATTTTTAAATTGTTTGGGAGACCCCTCAGAGTTCTATGCGACAAACAGAGTGTTTCGTTCGATTTGGCCTCTGATATTTCCTATTTTAATATTTTGCCTCTAACCATTTGTGATTTATAAAGCCCTGGATGCTTAATCTCACACACATGATATATATATATATATATATATATATATATATATATATATATATATATATATATATATATATATATATATATATATATATGGGTCATTCTATTTGAAAAGGGGTTTTTGAGGGTTTGAAAAACGAAATTTTCAGACAGTTCAAAATCATTATTTTCTTTATTTTTCTGTTCGCTATAATGACTTATAACAACATCAATATAGTGGTTCAACACGAGAACCAATATTTTGAGAAATATTAGTAAATTTGAAAAATGCTCTGAACGGAGGTGACAGCTAACTGAACGGAGGTGACAGCTAATTGAATGGAGAAGACTTTATACCAGCATGGATGTGACATCACATGAAGGAAAGTGACAAGACCATCTGTATCCAATTGAAAAGTAAAAATTTGTAACGAATTTCGAAAAAGATAGTATTACATAATATAACATTAATATTACACATGTGCATAAATGATTGCCAGTGTCCAGAATTGAATTGTTGACATTAGCATTCAAATGAAGTACAATATTTTGTTTAACATATGCTATCCTTACTAATTGTTTCAAGGATGTTATAAAATAGAGGATCTGCCCTTACAACAAAATCTTGAAGCCATACGTCACAGTTTCGCCACTCCTACTCTGCCCACTCCGCCCAATAGGATCGCAATGTTTTGAGCCAACAATCATGGCGGAAACGAAAGTAGCCAATCAGACAATGGTAGAAACGAGAGTAGCCAATCAGACGTGCAGATGCTCGGTTGAATTTGGATTCATTAATTTAATAGAATGAAGATACATATGGACAAATCCTCTATTTATAACATCCTTGAATTGTTTATTATAAGAGAAAATACGATGTGCACATTAAAAATGTAGCTAGTTAAGAGGCCTCATTGTGACTAAAAAAACTTCTGCTAATTTTACAGTCTTAGTGTAATATCTTCAAAATGGATAAAATTAATCAAAAAGTGGAAACTCATTGTATTAGACAATATTATTTTGCATGAAATACCGTTATCATGACTCACCTATGTACTTTAGTTTTGGAGCCATTATTTAAAGTGAAAATAAATGTCGTATCTGTAAAATGTTCGCAAAGCGAAAACAGATAGTTGAGTCGTGATAACGGTATTTCATGCAAAATACTTATGTCTAATATATTGCTTTTCCACTTTTCGATTATTTTTTATCTATTTTGAAGATATTATAGATAAACTGTAAAGTTAGTGGTAGTTTAAATTTGTTCCATTGAGGCGTCTGAATGGATAGCACTTAAAATAAGAAAAATCAAATAGAGCCAAGCACGAAGAATCACATCTTCCAATTTAAAGTTTCAATACAGGTTTTGAGAATGAGACAAGTATTCAGTAAACACATGTTGCCCTCGACTGGTTATAACAGGTCATTTCAAACTGGCAACAATGTCCTTTTTCTCCGCATATAAAATATCATCACAAACTGGAAAGTTGAATGTAGTGGATTTCCTTATATACTTTACTTCAAACTCGTCATGAGCCACAGATAAAATCAATTCTACGTAATGTCTGAAGCTCTTCTTACTTGAAAACCTGACAACAACAAAATTATTTTCATATAATGTTTGCTATCACATCTTTGATACAGCGGTCTTCCTCGATTTCTGAACTAGTTTAAACTTCTCTGTATATCGATTTTCTTTCAATGTTCTTCTCTTCTTTTTCACCTCAACCATATGTTGATGGGCAACATGGACGCTAGTCGTCAATCTGCCAGTGACAATTCAGCGCCCTTCCCCCGTAAGAAACAAACAGTGGTATAGAAACAAAGTTGAGTCGGAAAGACTTAATTTTCTTTCATTTAAGTTTAAAAATAAAAGCCTGCAAAAAGAAGAGAAGCAGATCACCGATATGGGAAGAGAGGGCACGTGGACGGACTTGATGGACAGCAAAGGAAAAAAAAAAGCTTGTAATAAAAATACCACATTTATCAAGTAGAACATATCTAAGATTTATAGTAAGTACTAATTTCTCTTCGTTAAATTACAATGCACTAAATAATCAAATCTACATGATTATAATTTATAAATAAAGGCAAAATTTATATTAATTCTATTAAAAATTCTACATGTGGTCTACAACCCACATATATAAAAGGTAAGACAGATGTCAGAAGGCTCATCAAATGGAATGTTATGTTTATGTCATGGAGCCTCGAGGACATTGTTGTTGTTGTTGTTGTTGTGTTTGAGTTTAACGTCCCGTTCAGCAGCGAGGCTATATGAGACGTGGACCTACAGATTAACGTGGAATCCGAACCACATGAGCTCCCGCCGGGAACCTCGAGGACATTCAAGATGATGACACTTCACTGGAGGAATTACAGGAAATCAAATAACCTTTGTAGAGAATAAGCTGTATGTGAGGCAGCATTTACGAAGTTGCCACCATTGAATTCCGAATTCTTTCATAGTTTGTTAAAAATAACAGTTAAATAGCTGTCACAATTGAGTTCTGTATTATTTCAGTTAGATAAAACTCACAGATAATAGTGACCATTTTGTAAACGGTGGCCCACACGAAAAATTTCTCCCTAAAAAAGTTGTTTGTTTATCCGTTATCCTTTCAACGAAGTGCCAAATTACATATTTTACAATTTAAAATTTTCGAGTAACCGCGGAATCCATTATAGGAGGCCCTGTGGATCAAGCAGAACACTCAATTTGATGTGCCTTCTGCCATTTCGTTTCTGACATTTCCTTCTATCCTTTACACTTCAGTCGTTAGTGATTTACAACCATTGGACGTTTATTTGACTACATTAATTCACAGTTAAATTGTGGCTATTTCATAAAAATGCTCCGACGAAACTTTTTCCCTACGAAACTTGTTAATTTTTTAATGATCCTTTCAACAATATAAAATAATACATTTTTAAATTGTTTGGGAGACCCCTCAGAGTTCTATGAGACAAACAGAGTGTTACGTTCGATTTGGCCTCTGATATTTCCTATTTTAACCTTTTGCCTCTAACCATTTGTGATTTATAAAGCCCTGGATGCTTAATCTCACACACATTATATATATATATATATATATATATATATATATATATATAATATTTATTTATATATATTTATATATATATATATATATATATATATATATATATATATATATATATATATATATATATATATATATATATATATGTCATTCTATTTGAAAAGGGGTTTTGAGGGTTTGAAAAACGAAATTTTCACACTGTTCAAAATCATTATTTTCTTTATTTTTCTGTTCGCTATAATGACTTATAACAACATCAATATAGTGGTTCAACACGAGAACCAATATTTTGAGAAATATTAGTAAATTTGAAAAATGCTCTGAACGGAGGTGACAGCTAACTGAACGGAGGTGACAGCTAATTGAATGGAGAAGACTTTATACCAGCATGGATGTGACATCACATGAAGGAAAGTGACAAGACCATCTGTATCCAATTGAAAAGTAAAAATTTGTAACGAATTTCGAAAAAGATAGTATTACATAATATAACATTAATATTACACATGTGCATAAATGATTGCCAGTGTCCAGAATTCAATTGTTGACATTAGCATTCAAATGAAGTACAGTATTTTGTTTAACATATGCTATCCTTACTAATTGTTTCAAGGATGTTATAAAATAGAGGATCTGCCCTTACAACAAAATCTTGAAGCCATACGTCACAGTTTCGCCACTCCTACTCTGCCCACTCCGCCCAATAGGATCGCAATGTTTTGAGCCAACAATCATGGCGGAAACGAAAGTAGCCAATCAGACAATGGTAGAAACGAGAGTAGCCAATCAGACGTGCAGATGCTCGGTTGAATTTGGATTCATTAATTTAATAGAATGAAGATACATATGGACAAATCCTCTATTTATAACATCCTTGAATTGTTTATTACAAGAAGAAATACGATGTGCGCATTAAAAATGTAGCTAGTTAAGAGGCCTCATTGTGACTAAAAGAACTTCTGCTAATTTTACAGTCTTAGTGTAATATCTTCAAAATGGATAAAATTAATCAAAAAGTGGAAACTCATTGTATTAGACAATATTATTTTGCATGAAATACCGTTATCATGACTCACCTATGTACTTTAGTTTTGCAGCCATTATTTAAAGTGAAAATAAATGTCGTATCTGTAAAATGTTCGCAAAGCGAAAACAGGTGAGTCGTGATAACGGTATTTCATGCAAAATACTTATGTCTAATATATTGCTTTTCCACTTTTCGATTATTTTTTATCTATTTTGAAGATATTATAGATAAACTGTAAAGTTAGTGGTAGTTTAAATTTGTTCCATTGAGGCGTCTGAATGGATAGCACTTAAAATAAGAAAAATCAAATAGAGCCAAGCACGAAGAATCACATCTTCCAATTTAAAGTTTCAATACAGGTTTTGAGAATGAGACAAGTTTTCAGTAAACACATGTTGCCCTCGACTGGTTATAACAGGTCATTTCAAACTGGCAACAATGTCCTTTTTCTCCGCATATAAAATATCATCACAAACTGGAAAGTTGAATGTAGTGGATTTCCTTATATACTTTACTTCAAACTCGTCATGAGCCACAGATAAAATCAATTCTACGTAATGTCTGAAGCTCTTCTTACTTGAAAACCTGACAACAACAAAATTATTTTCATATAATGTTTGCTATCACATCTTTGATACAGCGGTCTTCCTCGCTTTCTGAACTAGTGTAAACTTCTCTGTATATCGATTTTCTTTCAATGTTCTTCTCTTCTTTTTCACCTCAACCATAGGTTGATGGGCAACATGGACGCCAGTCGTCAATCTGCCAGTGACAATTCAGTGGGTAGGACTCTGTCAGGTACAAATGAATATGTAGTACCATTCACAGGTGGTGATGTTTGCTGGAATTAGAAAAATGCTATAGCATGTAATATTACGTGGAGGATTGCATTGTGTAAAATGGGCTTTATGGAACATTGAAAGATTAGATTTCATTAAAACAATTTTTTTCGAATGCAAAATTATTGTTAATTTGCACTTCGTCAAAAAAAAAAAAAAAAAAAAATCGGCAAAAGTAATGCATCAACAATAGAGAAAATTGGGCAACAATTAAAGTAGTATTTCATTTACATAACAATCTTTGATTCTTTTTTGTCTCCCTTATGGATTTGTTTTGGTTTAGTTCTGATATACAATGCAGTGTTTTATTTCCGTTGTACCTTGCAATTTCATATCTACATAAATATTAAAAGAGAGAAACGGATAGATATGAAATTGTAATGTTATAACGGGAATGACACAGTACTTTCGATATTAAAAAATATAAACAAGTTCATAACCACGAATATAATAAAATTGGACATCATCTAGAAAATTTGTTCTTCATAGCAGATACAAGTAAAGTAGTTTGCGTCGGAAAATTTGCAAAAATTTTGATTTTCAGTCCTTGAATGTCAAACAAGTTTCGTATTTGAATGAATATTAAAACAGTAATAATTTTAGGAAATTAAATCATTCTATTTATTTTAAAATATCATATTTCTCTGAGATACTGCACTTAGAGTTATTCCGCGTGCCTATAAGAATAATTGCACATGCTACTATTGGTGCGCATGCCGTAAGTTGCCAAGGCTTATTGCAAAATGTCACTCCGTGCACATAACATCCCCTCCGTGCAAGCAGTAATGAACGGAGGTGACATTAGTTTATACGCACGAAGGTGCCAAATTCCACCATTATGGCACGATTAAGATATACCCCTAAGGTTAGATTCTATTTACCCTCATTTTCAGCATTAATTCTTAAAATGTAACAATATGATTCAACTAAATTAAATTATCATCTATAAATACCTTCTTATAATTTCGAACGGAGTTGACAGCATGTGTTGAACCAAATTATAACAACTGCGATTTCAGACTAATAAAAAGGAACAATCACCACCAACAAACTTACCTCTCTTAACTGTCACCTTCCTTGGAAAGTTCCATAAACTAACAAGTCCTGAGACTACGACGAAAATGAAGTTGAGAAATATGGCGGGCATATATGTTTTTTTAAAATGCATTAGCACGGAGGTGACAAAACAACTGGATACAGAAAAGAATGCTACTTTTAATAGCATAAAAAATTGCTTTAGCTTGTAAATTTGTTTCTATCTATTCATTGCTATTCATACGTTAAAAAAGTCGTCTAATACTTTTCGAAAAAAAGACAGTACTTTAGTAATTTAACACCATTCAAGTAAAACTGTAAGTGGTTACAGTGCACGGAGGTGACATATCACCTATTTTGACATCAGTATTTTTAAATAAAATTATAAAAATATTACTGAGTTCATTATTAATTTCAAGTTACCTTTGCAATGTACCAGTATGTACTTTCACAATTTCAACGTGTTATATATATATTGAATAATTTTAAATGGTGCCTCAAGCGACCTAAAATTTTGAATTCGTTTACAATACACAGTATATGGGGAAAATCGGGAATAAACCCTTGTAATTTAGAAATGGCTTAAGGGAATTGTGAGCTAGTGGTCTACTTTGCCACGCTTAGTTGCATGCATGGAGAGCATGCCCGCGACCGTTCGGTCTATTTAATGGACGGGTTCCGCAAGAAAGTAATGCACCCCGCCCGTAGTTCCACAATATACGCTATTATTGCTCGTGCACGAAGTGCACCGTCAAGATTTGTCCCTTAACCTTGACACCTAAGTGTGTAACCCCCATTCTCTGAGGGAGTGGGATACGCCCACTGCGCGGCCAGACCGAAGTCCTGAGTGCCTACCAGTTAACCTACTGGTTGAGGCAGACTGCTAGCGAGTCAATCCTACCATGCTCTGCAGGCATGGCGCACGAGCGTGATAAGGCGAGCTCACCTCCCGCCCGTGTTCACCGTTACCCAGATTCCTGGGATTGGCTCCCACAAGCTACCGAATCCCACGGTATGACCACAGCCCGGCAGAGTCTAACCCAATTCCGGGGCCCCAGGCATATGCCCAAGGGGGCTTGTTCAATCCCGGCCCTGCCTACCTCTATCGTTCAACTGGCGACCGCCTTGTCGTGTAGAGGTACCACGCACACATCGAGATACTCCCGTATCTCATCCCGGACCCAATGGTACGTGTTAAGTCACCATTTGAGTTTGGTGCCGGCCCATATCCTACAGTGCTTCCTCCCTTTGGTAGGATCAGAACCGTTACCCAGATTCCTGGGATTGGCCCCTCCCCACCTCCGTTTGATCCCACTGCAGGCCGGAATCCGACACTCCCCCCCCGGTAGGGTCGTCCAAGCAATACGGGACTTCCTCTAGTTACGGTAGAGGTACACCGTACATTACCAGAGCCAATGACTGATGTAGACCGTTTGCTCAAAGGCAGACATTGTCATTTGGGAGCCATGTCTCCCGTGGGAGCCGTGTCTCCCCTGGTAGGCCCGCCCAAACAATACGGGGCTACCTATCTTTTACGTGTTTAGGTACCACGTACACGTTGTAGCAAAGCCACCTGTCCGAATCCCAATGGTACGTGTAAGCCACCATTAGAAGGGACACCCACACCCTTCCTTCGGTAGGGTCGTCCAAACAATACGGAACTACCTCTAATTACAATAGAGATACACCGTACATTACCAGACCCAATGGCTGATGTAGACTGTCTACCTTTAAAGACAATGGCCATTTAGGAGCGGCGGCTCCCCTGGTAGGGTCGTGTGACCTCCCACTTCCTCAGCACTTCTGAGGTACAAGTATGCGTTAGGATATAAGGTATCCCATCCCGGACCCAAGAGAACGCATAACACTCTCTTTGAGGACAACCAAGATCATCCTCCCGTTAGGGTGCTGGATCCGCCCACACTCTTGGACACACCAGCTACCCACTCTTTTTAGCGTGTTGGGGTACCACGCAGCCTTATCTCCCGGACCCAAGGGCACGGCCTAGTTGCCCATTTCGGGGGATACCCGAAGGCTCACCCCCGCCGGTAGGTACAGCAGCAAGCTGCCTACCCCACTGAGAACGTGATGGGGTCACACGTACTCTCCCGGACCCAATGGCACGAGTTAGTCGCCCATTTCGGAGGATAGCAAAGCCTCACCTCCGCCGGTAGGTTGTTATCCTGGTTCGCACCGACAACTAAGTAACCGTTGCCAGCTCTGTGCACAGGATAGACGAGAGTGAAGCATGTACACACGCTGCTCCCGACCCTATCTCCCCCCGGGCACACTGTGGCCACAATGCATGCCACAGGACATGGGCCCGATGGGGGTCCCTCCCCCTTTCTCAGCACGGGCTTGGGACCGGCCATGGCGGGGAAGATACTGGAACTAGAGAAAGAGACCAATCTAATCTTGTATAGGACTATCATGGCAGCCATCTTGAAGTCCGCCATCTTGAATTAAGGTCAAAATTTTCAAATAGGAAGAGGATCATGTGACATACCGCTTCGAGGTAGAGTATTCCCAGAAGCACAAATCTAGCATTATTTTTACGCTACCAATAATCATATAAGAGTTATTACGTGTGAAAAACGAACTGGTTCGATGTAATGTTATTTTATTGTAGTTATGGACCACAGATTTGTAAGAATTTTGCAAGTATTTTACATAAATTGGAATTGGAAACAAATTGCTAGGGAAAGTTAAATCTTTTTTTCCCCATGACAAATAAGGTTTCTCATCAAGATGATTCATAGATCATTATGAGGAAAAAGAAAAATTATTACTTGGAAGAAATTGAAATATCTCTTATATATCTAGTAGCTTTATGATAAGTTTTCAGTCTTATTTGCTACACAGTTCACTTTTATCACATCTAGGAAAAGATTGCCTATGGGCCTTCACAATCTGCAAAAAAAAAAAAAAAATCTGTTTATGCTCCTCATTTTCCGTAAGCCTTTCTGTTGCGTCGTTTGTTACGTGGATGAATTTAACTATTGTCTGTCCTTGAAGATAGTCATTGTTATTTGACCATGAAATCGGATTGCACTCAAGACACCCTTTGAGTAATCTCTCCAGGAAAATGTGTTTGTTGTAACAAAATGACTGATTTCTCTTTTCACAATAATTTTTATGGTATCACCTCTTGCGTCAAGCCTCTTTGCTACTTAACGGTTTCTCCTTACAGTTTTTATTTTTTTCAATCAATTTTGTTCTTCAATTATGCTAACTTCATCATAAAGAAGAAAAAATAATGCTACGTATTCCTCCGTCAAGTACCAGAGATACCGAGAAAATTTAGAAAGAGGCACTTCAGATAATTCAGTATCTATTTGTCTATAACTGTATAAACCTTTCAAAAATTGCAGGTCTTCTAATGGTGAATGGGATGCTTGATCACATTTAAATCAAGCTTGCACATATAGTCGTATCAGAAAAATGCGAAGTCTCTGAAGACCTCTTTCTATTTGCTTCGTTAAACGAAATTGTTGGCGGAAGAGAAGTATTTTTAAATAGTAGATAGCTTTTCCCATCTACCTTGCATGGCAAATTGCTCCAGATAAACGAAAGAAAACGCCTCGAGGAGGTATGCCACCCAAGAATATGATGGTCAGTTCTAAAAATTTCCTGTAATTTTCTATGCAGTGTCCTGCTTCTACAAGTTTGATAGCTAAATTTAACACTTCATATCTTATATCGGAAATATTGTTCCTTACGTCATCATTATCAATTCCTGGAATACTGTTGGTACAATCTATTTTAGACCACTCGTTCTGAAAACGCTTAAATAGGGGAACATCCAGTCCAGATGCAAAGGAAGCACAACACTTGTCAAATACACATTCTAAAACCAATCCATAAATGTAGTGTCTTCAAGGAAGGTATAGAAGATTGTTTTGGAGCTTCTGCTCTAGCAGAATGCGGGCATCGTTGACATGACACATATTGCAGGGAGTAGTGTTACAACAAACTGCCTGCACGAATTTTAGCAAATTCCATTCTTCAAGCTAATGAACTCTAGTAGAAGCAATACGTTCTCCTCTTGATAATGACAAACTGTGAACATCAATTAGCCTCTCATGACCATCTCCTGTAATAATTATTGATAACCTCTCGGCAGTCTCTCTGCCAGTCACATTCGGCAGTAGGTTTTCGTACCATTGCACAACTAACGCACTTGATGCACTCCGAAATTATTTTTTTCGTCCTGTACATCTCCGCTACGGATTTTCTCTCAGCATCGGTGAGTGGAAGACCTATTTGTTACTAGTTCCTCTACATTATGGCCTAATGATTATGCCATCGCTGTCAGAATATGTATTGTTGCTCTATCAGTGACCTTTTATAGATCAAGTGCAGCAACCTGTCTTGGAGTAGGCCTAATAAAATTAGTTTTTCCCCCTTTTACATCTCTTGCAGGGTCCGGACGCACACACGCATCCATATTTAACTTTTCTCTAACATACCCAACTGGGTTTTCCTCTTCATTTCTTGAAATGCTTACCTCCACGTCTTTTCGTGTATAAAATTCTAAAAAATCATTTTCAGAAGTGCATTTTTCTTTTGCGTTCCTATTTCTTTTGAAACCGTGCATATCCCTTTAGTTCTTTTCGCGACAAACTCATGTCTTTACTTTTAGTCGTGTAAGAATTATTACCTGTAAAAAAGAGAAATCTTTTCACAGGTAATAATTCTTAAACAACTAAAGCTATCTTTAAAATAGTGCCAGATTTGTGCTTCTTGTAAAACGCTACCTCAAAACGATATGTCATATGACCCTCTTCCCATTTGAAAATTTTGACCTGAATCCAAGATGGCGGACTTCAAAACGGCCGTTATGACAACACTATACAACATTAGGTGTGTTTCTTCCTCTAGTTCCATTATCCAGGATATCTTCGCATTCAATTAAGCCGTTTCTAAATTAAAAGAGTTTATTCCAGATTTTTTCCATATGCTATGTATTGTAATCGGCTTCAAAACTTTAGGTCTCTTGAGGCACAATTTAACATTATTCAATGGAACTAATTTTTCTCCTGGCTTAATTTGGTCCCATATGAAATAATTTTAGGGGGTTCGTCCAAAGAAATTCACAAATCAAAAATTAAGGACCACCCTAATATATATCGGATGTTGCGAAATAAGTGGTACAGCTCTTGCGAGGTGACTCCTGCCACTGAGACAAGAGAAAAAGTTCTCTTGAACTCATGGGCGGCGATTCGGGGGGACAAAGTGGGGCAGTTGCCCCTCCCCACTTTTTCGAAGTGACCAATTAATGTATATAGTTTCATTTGGAAACGTAAAATTTTTGTATCTTATAACTGGTTCATAGAAAAAATGGTGCTACATAACGTTTGCCTTGCGTGAGCACCTATTGGTTGTCTTCCTGTGGAGTTAAGAAAGCTACAAGAATTGGGTTTTAATTGGCACGCAAAATTGCCCAAAAATTAACCGATTGGAGTCCAACAATTCCAGCGTACTTCATTTCTTTTTACAAGGGCTCGATATATTAGTCAACCGCTTTGAAACTAATTGAGAGAACATTTCGAAAAAAGCTTTCACAAGTTATGCTTTAATTGCACAGAAGTCGACAGTTGCTAAAATGTCTTTTCTTCTTTCTAATAATAAGAAATATTGATTAAAAAGAGAGTAATAAGAGAGAACTTCTACCTTTTTCATTGTTTTGCAGTGTAATATACGAGTAAGTGGTGTATTTATGGATGTACGAGTGTATATACAATTAAAATTAGTGAATTCAACATAATTCTAGGTTTTAGGATTATTTTGTATAACTGGAGAGTGGAGTGATTCTAAGTATTGTTGTGTTTTGATGTGTTCCAAGAAAGTGAAAACTGTACCTAATGACAACGAACATCTTTCGGGAAGCTGCAAAAGTAAATATTTCTTTAAATGTCGTAGCATATGCTTGTAGTATTTATTGTTCTTCTAAGAGTAATAACGTACATTTAATGGCATGTGTGGAATTAAAAATGTAAGTTGTTCATTAATCTCTAGTTTACAAAACATTATGCATTACTCATTATGCATTACTATGATTAATATTGTCCTTTCTATTTAAGTTTTACAAATTCGTTATTAAATAATTTGATCATACAATTTTCCAAGCACAATTTTAAGATGTTCTTGAGCAAGGAATCAAATCTCTTCTTACACTTTCATAGGGCTAGTACCTACTTGCGTTGCTCTTGTCAATTTACTTAATAAAATATGAAATACGATGTACGCTATTTTAACTGAAAAAGATAGTATTCTATTAATTATACAACCTTTCGTCAAACAAAGTGTTAGGAACAACCAGGGAAGCTAACATTGATATACAAATATTGAGATCATGTCTTGCCCCCCCCCCCCAAACTTTTAACGTCCAATCGCCGCCACTGCTTGAACTTTCGGCTATCGGACATAGTTTAGGATCTACAAGGTGCCGAAAGCGTGGGAAAATGACTTTAAGACGCCAATAGTTAGGAAACTATCCAACGTAAAGAGGGCGGGTAAAAAATTCACTGAAGAAGTCATACCTGCTGTATTGAATTGTGCATGTTTCACAATCCTACCATGCACGTGCAAGGGATTCCCCAAAGGAACATAGGGAGTCCCGGATAATCTGCCAAATAAAAATGGGTCTAAATGGATATGAATTGATAGGGTTTCTACCAGGTAACAATAATTCGTTTGTATTAAGTCGATATCTGGAACAAATACAAAATGGCGGACACCTTCATGTCCGTTGTGTGTGGTTGCATAATCGCCACATACGGATGCTGGCCAACAGTGACGTTCTGAGTATTAACTGTAGCAAATTTCTACTCAAATGCTCTAGAAAGACATCTGGAGTGTCGGTAGAGCACAACAGATGAAGCAGGGTGATTCACATGTGTGGAAATACATAAGGAAAAATGCATAGAAATGCACTCATGCTCAGTAAACGTGAGTTCGAAGCGTCGGAAATGTAAGGATTAGCGTCAAGAACATGAAAGCCATTGGCAATTTACCAATAATATTCTCTCAAACCGATGCAATATGATGTGCACGGTTGCATACCAATAAGGATGCAACAACTACTAAGGCCAAGTTGAAATTGTGCAAGGGGACTCACTAAGAAACTGGGTAAACTAACTGAATGTCACTAGTGGGATCGCATTATCGATATTGGAATGTGGCCAATGTGTGTGTTGATATCGACATGTAGCTAATGGACAAATGTCACACATGTCCCACTACTGCTGAGACATCGTCCCACGTGCGAAAAATAGGAAACTAACTACTCGGGTCTTGAATCTGCTGTGAGCTCCCAGTAGAATTGGAAACTACTACCACGCGAGCGAATGCGATTGCTCTAGCCCTGAGGCTTCGAGGGGGCTCACTTTCTCTGTATTCATTTCTTTGAGGAGTACCCACTTTGTTTGGAAAGTGCTCTTGTACAGCCTCCCGACATGCTTGTGTGTGTTTCATTTTGTTACTCTTACTGCACAGTTGTAAACAATCATATCTTTAATACGTTTCTACCTATTTCTCATGTCGTTTGATTTTCCATATGTATGGTGTTCCAGCAGTAGTATTGCATCTGCCAAATTGGTTCATTTTCGTCTTTGTCTTGGCATTTGCATTGTGTGTAAGATACGGATTTCTGGAGGTATTTTCCTATATTTCGAGTACGCCATATGTCCTAGAAGACGTGGGACATGATACAAGTTTGTTATTTTCACGTTCTATCAGAATTTGAACCATGAATTAAAAGATTTCTTTTCATGTGTCGACTGTGGAACAATGTCCCAAACAAAGAGGGACATTGATACAATCGTGTTCTAGTTACGTTCTACCAAAAATTGTACCAGATGTAATAGCAGAATGTACAACGTTATTTTCCTACTTTTCGCATTTGGGTCGATGTCCCAGCAGTAGTGGGACATATTGACATTTGTCTATTAGCTACATGTTGATACCAACACACACATTGGCCACATTTCAATATCGATCATGCGATCCCACTAGTGACATTCATTTAGTTTACCCAGTTTCTTAGTGAGTACCCTTGCACAATTTCAATTTGGCCTTAGTAGTTGTTGCATCCTTATTGGTATGCAACCGTGCACATCATATTGCATCGATTTGAGTGAATATTATTGGTGAATCAGCAATGGCTTTTATGTTCTTTGCTCTAATCCTTACATTTCCGACGCTTCGAACTCACGTTTACTGAGCATGAGTGCATTTCTATGCATTTTTCCTTATGTATTTCCACACATGTGAATCACCCTGCTTCATCTGTTGTGCTCTACCGACACTCCAGATGTCTTTCTAGAGCATTTGAGTAGAAATTTGCTACAGTTAATACTCAGAACGTCACTGTTGGCCAGCATCCGTATGTGTCGATTATGCAACCACTAGTGTTGCCACGAGACGAGACATTTCTCGTGTCTCGTCTCGTCTCGTCTCGTAAACGAGACGAGACACGAGAGGAGACAGAACCTTTTAGACGAGACACGAGACGAGACAGACTACTTGTCCCGTCTCGAAAACGAGACGAGACACGAGACGGGACGGGACGTCTCTTGAAATGTCTCGTCTCGTCTCGTGTCTCGAAAATGAAAACGCTGGCGGAAATGGCCAAGATTGAAATTGCCAGTAGTCATATAGATTGCAAAAGGAAAAGACATGTTTGTGTGAAAACATGTTGAAAGCCTTCATAGAAAAGTGTCCTCTGTCTATTGAATGAAACAATCGTGATACATGAGCTTCCAGGAATATCATCCTTGTACCCAGTTTCCCTTGCTGTAAACTGAGCAATTCTCGTTTTTTTCATTTCTGGCTGGAATGATGACAAACAAAATCAAAGACAGGAAAGATTTTTACAAGGTCAAGAAACCGAACTACCACGACCATCTATTCAATTTGAAAACTGGATAAGGTCTACACTCATTACAGGCTGTAGTTGAAAGTTCTGGCTGGGATGGCGGAAAAGAACAGAACACACTATACTTGTCTTTATTCTCTGGTGGCGGTTTCCTTTTTTGCTATATGAACCGAAAACGGCAATTGAAGTATGGTCATCTTGCAACTAAAATTTTGTCTTCTCTCTCTCTCTCTCTCTCTCTCTCTCACACACACACACACACACACACACATACATACAAACACACTTTTACCATTTTACCAATCCCTGGCTTATTATACAGCAGTCATGTTGTAAAATTCACCTCTTTGTTTGGAAGGCGGTCGAAGGACAAAAAAAGACAAAGATATTATCGACGAACCCTTCAAATTGTTTGCTTTCAGCAAATTTATGATACTAACAATAACACTTTAGTTGAAGAGCTTTTACAGGGGGACCTTCGTTTTGTTACGCGGAAATGTTTGATCTGACCAGAGTGCGAAATTGCCCTCTGCTTCCATGTTGAGAGGAGCGGAATACTTCCCTTTCCTAGTGAATAATATTCATTAGGGCCTAAATTATCTTCAGAAATGGTTTCTTACAGAGTGTAAAGAACATTTGGTATAATATTCATGGAACTCCGTTGAAAGCAGAAAATATCATGAGAATGATCAAAATTCGAACATTGAAGAACATAATTAACAGAAAAGAAATAGGATACCCATAATTTTAAACCTGCTATAAAATGTATATCCTATATTTTTACTAATTTCTTACTCCCATGAAAGTATCCTGGGGAGGATATTCTCTCCAATTTTTTCAGACTGAAATCCTTTTATCCCGTACGATTTCGCCCCCTGACACAATACGAAAAAACAAATGCTGTTAAAATCCATACACATGACCCTTCCGGGACTCAACCCGGGGCCTTCAAGCCGATGGTCTATCGCCGCAGACCGCTCGGCTTGGTATGAAGATGTACGTTGTATGATTGCGAATAGATCACGACAATATAAGAAACTTTAATCCAAAATGGCCACCCAAAAATCAACTACTTTTTTAGACCACTAGCTAATCTGGGTGTACTGTCATGAGTTTCTTACACAAACGGGGCCACCACCATATAGTGGCACACACCCCGCAGTTATGGGAACAGATTTGTACCATGGAGGTGAAGACTGGCCCCAAGCATTCTTTGGTCCGATGTGTCTTTCAGCTCCCATTACTATGGCACTTTAAGTAGAGCTTACTGTGCAGTAACATAGGGTCTATAACATTTCAATCAAATACTTTCCATTACTCAATAAAATTATTTGGTTCCGAGCTTTTTTTTTAAAAAAAAAAAAAAAAAGAAGTAGAGTTGCAACAAATCTAAATATGCTAAAATGGAAAGTAGTTTTTGGATTGGTATGGAAACCTAAAGGCTGGAATATATGAAATCAAAGTGTACACACATATCTATCTCTCTATTTATCTATATATCTTTCCATCTCTCTCTCTCTCTCTCTCTCTCTCTCTCTATATATATATATATATATATATATATATATATATATATATATATATATATACAGACACTATAAAGCAAGTGGGCTGCACTGGTATAAAAATTTTGATCAAGGTTGTCCTTATGTTGGTCTTTCGTCGGTTTCCGCTGAACACGCGTATGGCAGTTATTTTCCTGTAATGTCAAAATTTGTGATAATATAAGCATGTCAGATTTTATTAAAACAGTAATATATTATACAATTGTGTCTTATAGGAACATTGAATTACAAACATAACACATTTTGGACATCAACTTTCTGGGTAACAAAAATCTACATAACAATACATAAATACTAAAATATATGAATATTAGAAATGGTGGGTGAGAAAAGAACACTTTTAGATATTATTAGGAAGAGGAAGAGAAACTGGTTAGGACATTGCCTAAGAAGAGATTGTATCATGAGGGACGTCCTAGAGGGTATGGTGGCGGGAAAGAGAGGGAGGGGGCGAAAGAGACTACAATTAATGGATGATATTAAAACAGAAAGATCATACGCGAAAACGAAAAGGTTAGCGGAGGATCGTGGAGCATGGAAGCTTCTCAGCTGCGGCAAGTGACCTGCCAATAAAGGCAGAATACCTATGATGATGATGATGACATTTCTTATAAAAATTATATAAAAAGTACTTGAGATTGGAGGAAAGTGTTCATCAAGTACTGGAATTCCGTAGTCAAAAGTGAAAGTTAGTGGTTCTTTTTCTTTTGTGGGAAACGTTTATTCGTCATGGACTAACCCCCTAATATAATCACCCATCATTGCACAGTCCCACCTTTCTTGGTATCTGCTTTCCATTACCTCAATGCCCTTATGGAAACGTTCCCCTGCTCTTCGCTACCATCTCCTTAATTCTCCCTAAAGAAATCCAAGTATGAATGTAGCATATGTAATTTTAAATACATTCTACATCCCAATGCTCGATATTGATCAATGAGTGTCTTAACTTGGTGTTCAAACGCTTCACTTCGGTTATGCACAAGAAATCCCGTCACCAATTTATGAAAGGCCCCCCAAACGCTTCTTTCCAACTCCGTCATTTTTTGTTTAAGTGGAGCACTATTAAGCATGACATGAATCTGAGGCCCTGTGAAAATGCCAGCCAGAACTTTTGCCTCTGATAAAGCTGGAAACATTTGTTTGATACATTGAAGGGCAGGTGAATTGCGATCCAGAGCTTTCACAAATTGTTTTGCCAATCCCAGCTTAATATGTAATGTTGGCATGAGAATCTTCTCGCTGGGCACTAATGCTTCATTTATCACATATGTGTTCCTGGAATAAGCTCCGTTCTTTGAGGCCACGTGGTTTGATCATAATGCTGGTTAGTTGTCCAACTGTCCCACAGACATAGAAAGCAGGAATATTTAGTATAACCACTTTGCAACCCAAGAAGAAAACCAATAATTTTGAAATCCCCACACACGTCCCATTGATGTTCCTTATATTTTGTTTTCTCCCAAATCAGCTTCACACTTGAATAACTCTATTTAATCAATTTACAATTCTGCTATGTATCTTTAGAATCTATATTCTCTGTTTCGTACTCCGAACAATTATCTTTAATAACAAATGCGATACCACCTAGCGAGTATCGAAGTAAAAGGACGCAAATTACTCTGCATAAATCAGTATAGGAGAAAAATAAAACATGCTTATATCATTGAAAATATTGACAGTACATAAAAGTAAGTGCCAGATTCGTGTTCATGGGGTCAAAATACATAAAAATTCATCAAGAAATAATAATAAGGAAAATTTTGTATACCAGTGTAGTATACGATAGTGTCGGGGATGGTGACACCTTTACATCGAACTTTGCTTGTCATGTAAACATTATTTGACATTAGTGTCTTCATCTTCGACGTACCTATGAGCAATTTACTGTATATTCGTGTATTGAAACTGGTGAAACAAATTACAATGTTTCAGAACGTAAAAAAGAAAAAAAAGCCAGGGTCGAGAAGCCTCAGACAACTAACAGCAGAGATATATTATCTTGTAAACTATTTTTCCTTGCCTCGTGAGCTTATTTGAATTTATTTTTAAGACCTTTAGGGAACTTTGGCCCACCCCGAATGGATGTTGATGGGAAAATTAGTGGTAGGATACTAGACAACTTCGAGAAAACACACACATACGAAAAATGAAATGAAATGAAATGAAATCTTTGAGTTTTACGTCCCACGGTTATGCCGGTTAGGCTAAAGGAGACGGTGATGATGTGTAATGAATGAAATGGTGGAATGAAGAAAGTGGGAGGAAACGAGAGAACCCCGAGAAAACCCACGCACACGGTGTTTGTCCACCACAAAGTTCACTTGGCGGGGGCTGGGATCGAACCCGAGACCCCAAGCACCAGAGGTGAACGCTCTACCACTGACCTACCGCGGCCCCCACACACATTCGACGTTTGTCCACCACAAAGCTCACATGGCACTAACCGAGATCGAACCGACTACCACATACACCAGAGGTAAAGGCTTCACGGTGTAGCTACCGTGACATTTCTTGTCTTGTGTGTTCTGGGTAATACTTGTAACTTAGTTGTATCTTGATTAGCATGGTGCAGTCTGCTACATTTTACTTTCGTTCCCATGGTATGCTGCTATATTTTTACGAGACAAGACGAGACAAAACGAGACGAGACGAGACGAGACGGGACAGAACCTCCCGAGACGAGACACGAGACGGGACGAGCACATTTTTTCGAGACGAGACATGCTTTGCACGAGACGAGACGAGACAGCCTAAAGTCTCGTCTCGTCTCGTCTCGTGGCAACACTAGCAACCACACACAACGGACATGAAGGTGTCCGCCATTTTGTATTTGTTCCAGATATCGACTTAATACAAACGAATTATTGTTACCTGGTAGAAACCCTATCAATTCATATCCATTTAGACCCATTTTTATTTGGCAGATTATCCGGGACCCCCTACGTTTCTTTGGGGAATCCTTGCACGTGCATGGTGGGATTGTGAAACATGCACAATTCAATACAGCAGGTATGACTTCTTCGGTGAATTTTTTACCCGCCCTCTTTACGTTGGATAGTTTCCTAACTATTGGCGTCTTAAAGTCATTTTCCCACGCTCTCGGCACCTTGTAGATCCGAAACTACAGTATGTCCGATAGCCGAAAGTTCAAGAGAACTTTTTCTCTTGTCTCAGTGGCAGGAGCACCTCGCAAGAGTTGTAACACTTATTTCGCAACACCCGATATATATATATATATATATATATATATATATATATATATATATATATATATATATATATATATATATATATATATAGAGAGAGAGAGAGAGAGAGAGAGAGAGAGAGAGAGAGAGAGAGAGAATGTTTTGTTTACGCATATTTTGGATAGTCTTAGATTAAGTAAAAACTAGAAATGGGTGGAAAAGTGATTGTAAAATTTGAAACAACAAGAATTTAATGAAATCGTAAGATTTGACAAGCGGAAGTGTTTGGTAATTCTAGGCCAGAGATTCAGGCTAGTGACTAATATTAATGTATCTATTTATATTATTGTGGAATTGTCATGGGTCCTAGCATCACTCCTAGGAAGTCTAATATTCCCTTCTATTATTATTATTATTATTGTTTTTGAAGATTATAGACGGGTACAGGTAATTTTATATTTTTATAGTTCCGAATCCTAGTGATTAGAGCCTTCAACATTTAAACAAGGATTGAAAGCTGTAACCATATTTTCCGGTGATTGATGACAATACAACATTTTTTTAAAAAAAAAAGTCACTACTTAGGAAGGCACATACGTAATTCGTGAATATTACCAAAGTTGTCTAATATTTTCCACAAAACGTTGAATATATTACTTACTTATCATTTTGTTTTTAATTTTTTAGAAAATAAAAGGGATTTACACAATTTAATTTAACTCGCTTTCTTACTCTGTGTAAACCTTAAGCTTACAAGGGAAGTATGAATGAGCTCATATCGAAACCTAAAGCAAAATTTCACTCAGAGGAAGGAAGTTCTACAGAAAGACCACACACACACACACACACAAAAAAAAAAAGAAAAAAAAAGCAGCTGCGTTTTCGAAGTGGAATTAACCAAAATGGCAGATTGAAATGTCGCGTATCCATGTCCACAATTGCACAATACGTTCAGTACCACGCCTTGTAAACGGCCTGTTAATAATAAAATGTCAATAACAACAATGTGGGTACATACTATACCTAAGCGGAAATCGTACGGTAAGGTGAACCTTGACAGCAGCCATCTTGAAATCCGCTATCTTGAATTAAGGTCAAATTTTGTAAATAGGAATAGGGCAATATGATACATGATTTTGAGCTAGAATTTAAGCAGAAAAACAATGGAAGCAATAGTTTTAAGATACGTGCATTTCGTAAAAAGTTACAGGCATATTTACTGTGTGTGTTTCCATGTGAACAACTCCCGAATGAAGCAGCTGTCATATAGAACGTAAGCACTGTGTACAGAGGCGGATTTATGTTTTATGGTGTCCTAAGCAGTGGCGTAACTAAAGGCTTAGGGGCCTTCCAGCAGGCAGCGTGGAGTGGGGCCCCTTCTCCACGTCCCACTTCACGATTTGGGGGCCTCCTAATGGCTTTGGGTCCTCCGCAATGCGGGGTCTGCGGAGCCCTTATTTACGTCCCTGGTCCTAAGCTATTGAAGGTAATGCGGCCCTTTTAAGTATCAAGATGAACTTATGCACCCTATATGCAGAAATGATGAAACTAGGGATATTTTAGGAAGCAGGCTAGCAGAAGGGGCCCCATTACTTACATTATATGAGTCTACACAACACGAAGTACTGTTTCTATATGTTGGCTTTATTTTGTTTATTGTTTTCCTTATACTTTGTAATCCAGTTGCTTTCTTCAATTTTGGGGGCCCTAAGAGAGTGGGCCCTTAAGCTATACCTTGTTTAACTTATACGTAATTCCGGAACCGACTCTATGTATAGAAAGAATACACAACACGAAACTGTATTGCTGTAAGTAGGCTTATTTGTTTTTTATCTTATATGGCGCTTGTCGAGAAATCTGAAGAGAACATCAATAAGATTTAGAAAACTTGAGGAAAGGCTGTTAAGAATATGGAATGAAAATAAATGTCAGAAAGACAGAAGTCATGGTGATTAGAATGAAGCGGTCGGTGTCAAGTATAGGAGTAGGAGTGGGGGAAACAGAACAAGTTTTCGATAAGCAAGAATAGGAATGGGGAAATAAACCTTTAGGAGGAAGAAAACACTACTTTGTGGGGCGTTGAATAAAGAGTTGAGAAAAAGACTCATAAAATGCTTCGTGTGGAGTATTGTATTGTATGGGTCGAAAACATAGACATTACGAAAAATGATGAAAAACGACTGGAGGCTTTCGAAATATGGGTGTGGAGAAGAAAGGAGAGAATTGGCTGAGTCGAACTGAAAAGGAATGAGAGAGTGATAGAAAAGAACAGCTTTACATATTAGTAAGAAGAGGAAGAGAAACTGGTTGGAACATTGGCAAAGAAGGAACTGTAGAAGGGTATGGTGGCAGGAAAGAGATGGAGGGGTGAAGGAAACTACAATTAAAGGACGATATTAAATCAGAAATATCACACGTGAAAACGAAGAGATTAGCGGAAGACCGTGGAGCATGGAAACTTCTCAGTTTCGGAAAGTGACTTGCCAATAATGGCAGAATACCTATGATAATGATTCATCTTACATTTTGGAAATATATATATCCTGCTTCTTTCCTTTAAATTTTTGTGAACCTCTAAGGCAGTGGGACACTAAGCTATAGCTGGTTTAGCTTCTATGTAAGTCCGCAACTCGTAATATAGCTATGGTGAGGGTTTAATTGCAATTTAAACTGTATTGTTTCATTTATTTGAAAATGAATAATGATACTGAACATGAACGTACTTTGCTGTTTATTATTAGAACAAGTAAAGAATTAGAACTATTACGCTTAAGCTTAAACTATAGTGTATCGAGGGGGAAGGCTTTGGCGCAACAAATACTTTCTAAAATATCCAAATTTTTTCTTTATGTATTTAGGAAGTGCCGAAAGTGACAGTGTTTTGGAGAAATTTTCTGCTAAGTACATAACGGGAACGTTTCAGTAATATCCAAAATTCCCAATCATTATTCAAAAAGGGAGGAATATGAAAGTTATGAATTCGCTTTGTTTAGAGGTATGAAATTCGCCATATTAACTCTTAATTAAAAATAAGGAAGCACGTGCTGCAGCGCTTGGGAAATTTCCGCTCATAAGAGGAAAAAGCGCTAATTTCTATATTTAAATTTCCAATTCTTTATTGAGAAAACGCTGAATGTGAGGATTGAAAAGTTGGAAGTACGAAATTCTGCACATAAACTTAATTAAAAATTATAGAATACATATTTAAACGGTTTCGAAAATTCTGTTCAGAAAGAAGAAGGGGGGAAATTTCTGTAATATCTAATCTCTTTTTTCTTATTCAAAAAGTAGCCAGTGTGCGGATTTGGTCCAGTCGGAGGAGAGAAATTCGATACACAACATCTTGATTAAAATTGATCGAGCATACATTTACGCGTTTTCGAAAATTTCGGCGGACAAGTACGTTTCTGGTGGATAACATCGTGTCCGTGAGTTTTCTCGAAGTACTTTCATTTCCTCCCACAATATCATTCCACCAATTCTTCCATCACTATACAATTTTCTTCATCATCCATCTCCTTGGCCTGAAGGGCATAATCGTGGGACGTTAAATGAAAGATTTCATTTCGAAAATTTTGCTTCCGAAGAAGAAAGGGAGATAATTTTTACAATAGGTTTGCTTAAATGTTCGGCTTCATATTTACTGTCTTATTCTTCCGAGCGAAGAATGGGAACTAGTGGTCAAATAAAACAACAGCATAGAATTATTGAATACAGAATAACTTACAAAGTTAATACCTTGAAAGGTAAGTAAATGATTTTAAATTTTTAAATATGCATCGCTAACAAAGGAGAAGACAGAAATAATATTTACTCTACGCCAATATTAAGTTTGTCTTTAATTCAGTTTCAAATATTTCTTATATTAATATTGAAACAATTAGCTATACGTTGTTATGAAGAAAATAAAGTAAACTACTGTAGACATGTATATTTAGTCAATGTTTCCATATCACTTAATTTGAAATGGGATAATTTACTGTACTTAAAAGAGCTAAGAAGAAAGAATATAAACTAAGCTTTAAACGATATAAGTATACTATATACTGCCAAATAATTTCTTCTGAATAGAAGTTTAATATTTAGTTAATTAAAAGCTCATTTCATCTCTATGTATCAATATAATCCAATTTACACTAAAGCACACCTAAACCTGATCAAACTTTCAGTGTATTTGTTTATTAAAGTGATATAAAAACTTTTTTTTTGCAGGATGTTATAATAATTTAGTATTTCTATGCCACTTCTTCAAGTGCACGTAGAGGGCACTTAAATGTATTTTTAAATACACTTCCTTCAACCCAGCAAACTAAACCTGGTCATTAATTTTATTTTCCTATTACCTCTGACAATTCGAATTGAATTTTGTCCAGTATTTACTTCAGTTTTGCTAGTCAGATATTGGAAACGGTACAAATATTCGAACGGTACCAGAAATAAAGGCAAAACTCGTTTAATCATCACACTCTTTATGCCGAACTGTTTCACTCTAAACATTCAACTGTAAAGCATTATCTTGAATTGATTTCAGAATGAGTGACTGTATTGTGCTGAGAGTCATTTTGATCGATTGCCACATAATTTCAGTATGTGATTTATTTATATAATAAACTCTATTCTTGTATGTAAGCAGTACTAAGCAGGGTTAAAATACAGAACTTGACCCACAAGACTATACAATCTGAAACTTGTGTGACTTAAAAGTTAATAGAGAATAGTAAAAGTACTTACCAATCAAATATAGGGCCCGATTAAATATCGACTTGAATGATGCCAACAGTGATCAGTTCGCAACATATGGTGTTAAATGTATTTTTTTCGGGAATTGGGTAATGACGTCAGTCACAAAATTTTGCTATTTTAACGCAAAATTTGCTATAGTATTGAAGGCCTTCTAATAGGAATTTTGAACAAAATTAGCGAATAAAAATGACATCTGCTTTGTGATATTTGTTTCAACAGAGCTAAATGTGATGGCGTAGAGAATAGTAAAGAATTTCACAGAAGAACACGATGCTCCAGAGATCATACAGATTAAGAATAGGAGAGACCTGGTGAATATGTCATACTCAGGTAAAATGATATAGTGGGGTTTCTCGGTGTTGGTGTGTGTTTTTTTGTCTGTCAGCAACATAACTCTATGTGGTACTTGGCAACAGCGATAGTGCAGTAATGGTAGATTAATACAGGTGGAGATTACGTTTTGACGGGAAGATTTGTATTAAGGTATGTATATAATTTTTCTGATTACTCTGAGAAATAGCATAAATACTTTAAAGTTAACGAGCCATTATAAACAATATGTAGGTGTTCAATTATGGTCAATGAGATATCATTTTACACCTTCTTTAGTTCCAGGGTTTTTGCGCCCTGGTAGAATGATGCCAGTTTGGAGCAGTATGCTATTGGTAGAAAATGGCACCTCATGGCTGGATGCAAAATGAGATAGAATGTCATTTTACCCTAGCTGAAAATGGAAGCTACAAATTGTATCTCACGTTTCACGTTATAGCCTAAAATTAAAAGAAACACTGAAATCGGAGAATATACCCGAAACGAGGATCTACAACGTTGGCGAATCGGGACTTCTCAATGCTCAAAAACCAGGAAAGATTTCAGCTCTCAAAGGGAAAGGCAAGTACGTTACCAAGTGGAGACAAAGGACTGCATGTTACTGTCATATGTTGTATGAATTCAGTTGGTAACTTTGTGCCAACCGCATTAATATTAATATGTGCCAACAATATTTTAAGTACCACTATGACCAAAATAAATGACGCGTCTCTTTATTTTGAAATGTTTTGAAAATATCTCCGTTTTCTTAATATGTTCGGAATTTCGGAAGGTTTCCACAGCAGGAAAAGTTAATAAAAAAAACCTTTTTAATGTTTTCTTTACATATTAGCTTAAAATAAATAAATTAGAAGCAAAATACATTAAATCGACCGAAATTATGAGAATTACAAACTCTGCTAAAGTAGAAAATTTTCAAGAACGCGAGGGAATTCTGCAGTTCAACACGAAGCAGCGACATCTATGTCATTCAGAGAAATGTGCATTAAATCTACAAAGGAAAATTTTGACGAAACACTTCTAATATGTCTTATTACTTGTATTATCTGCAAACTTCAAATATATGAATCTATGTAAGTATTAACGAACAGATAGAGCGAATAGTGGAAATTACCTATGGAAAAAGACGAATTGGTAGCACAATCGTAATGAAAAATGCTCTTTACCGTAGAACAGGTTCTGCTCAGTAGAGTCAGATAAAGCGATGTACATCAAAGAAAAAGCCGTCTCTTGTAAACGTGAGTAGATAAATTAGAGAAAGTCTTAGAAACGTTAAGTGCTACATGAGAAGAAAGTAGGTCTGAGTGTTTCCTGGAAAAGTTGAATGACATTTGTGATGTTATTGACCCTTGCTGCTTGCTGTGGCTCTGGCCAAGCAGGACCATGGTCCATGGCTTGAGAATGGCCTCTCGGTTTCCAGGGAACTCGTATAGCACCTGGCCTCTCAAAAATTCGTTGTTCCCTGACTTTCCAGGTTCGATCCTAGATAGAGTATAAAAGTTAGTTGTTAAAACTTGATACCTGTAGCCCTGTAAAGAATGATGCCTCAGGAGTCCTCTGGGGACCCTCCATTGGTAACAGGACTCTGCCCCTGTAGAAAATAATTGTAGGACCCTTCCAGGACCCCTCCAATGGCTTTAGAACCCTTCCAGGACCCCTCCACTGCTTTTATGACCCTCCTGTTTCCTCAAATGTAAAAATTGAACCCTTGGCTTTCCAGGTCCCTTTTGAGTGTTTCTACCATCTCCTTCCCTATGGAAAGTCGGATTAGAAACTAAGTTTCATAGGAAAAAAAAAGAATGGGAATAAAACCCGGGACTTCCACGCCAAAGGCATTGCATTAACCATTGCATTACAAACATTTTAACCACCTCGTAATAATTACTCGAATACTTTGAGTGGGTGTACTAAAAATGGGAATCGAATCCGGTACTACGAGGATAAGGATGTGGACATTAAAGGCTTAACTATGGTGGAAGGTAGAAAATGTGGAGGAAGGGAGAAATATTGTGCATTCTCCGTCTGAAAGACGTCGCGAACTTGTGAGGTGTAAAATCTTTATTCATTTGAACACTCAATGAGTGTGAACATACTAAATGAGCGAACTTGTGAGGTGTGGTGGAGGAAGGAAGAAAAGGAATAGGGTTGAAATCTTTATTCATTTATTTTATTGTTTATTACTTTGTATGGATATCTTTTATTTTCTCGATGAACACTTAGGTATAGCATGATGCTGAGCAGTTTTCAGATAGGTCCTTCTTGGACGAAGTCACGACAGTAACTGAAACCTATCAGTAAGGTTGCTGGTGGGTCAAGTGAAAGTTTTTGTATCTCTGACGTCACATTGTTATGTAGCTGGCTTCCAGCAAGTATCTGTGATTTACCCAGTACTATGATGCGTGCTAGGGGGTGAAGGGAGTAGGAGGAGTAAGCAACTCTGTGATGTACGAGAGAGGAGAAAAGTATTGCTGGCAATAGTATGCAGCCAACCATCCCGCTCTTCCTCCTTTGCATACTGTATGATATGTACATGCAAACCACTTTTCCCCCTTATTTGCGAGCAGTCTGTCTGTGTGAGTGAACTGGACAATGTGAGACTGAAGAGGTAGCCGAAATCGAGTGTCTAGGTGACTGACCTGGGTGACCAACTTTCATCGTTGCAGAGAGAGAAAGAGAGGGAGATTAGATATTGTTGTTTGTTGTTGAAACTAGTCTAAAATTGATTTTGAGAATTCACTACTTGTAAAGCATTAAGAAAATTGATACTATCAGCATTTCTAATCAACAAATCAATGGCCGTGCATTAGAATGAACATGAAGTACAGATGGGAATCACAATTCCAATCTATGTCTGCAATATTCCTGAAGATATGTAGATCACATCTTGAAAATTTTTGTCCAGACAAGATGTAAAATGCAATATCTTATTTGCACTAAAATTTTATTATGTGAAAAGTCTGATGTAATCTATGAATTTTTGCAGATAAAATGTTAAGTAATGCCGGATGAATGTCGTCCCATTGTCCCAAATAAAAGATTTATAAACCATGATTCCTACCCTCTAATATTAAGCTGTGTATACAGTGTGTTGCTTTTTGTAATCCATTCTTTGAAGTTGTTTTTCTTTGTTTTAGAAGACACATGTAAGGTGTTCTCTCTTTTTATGCTTTGTTATTTTATTTGCTTCTTTTCTATGGAAAAATGGGTTAAGAGCTAGTTTAGACTGTTGAAAAACTGGTGGGATGAAAAGCGGGAGTAAAAGAGAGAACTCCGGGAAAAACTTACGGCACAAAAACACTGTGTACTATAAACATAACTTGTTGAAAAATATTTATTTGCTTCCTTGATATTAAAAGGAGTTAAGAGGCTGTTTGAAAAATACTAGAATGGAAATGTGGGAAAAATGGGAGAACCCTGAGAAAAATCACAGGGACAAACACATTGTGTACTATAAACCCAGCTTGTTGAGTTGTTCAGCTAAGTTCTATGAAAAGGATAAAGAGTATGTTTTACAGTGTTTGAAAAAATAGTAGTATGAAAAGAGGAAGAAAATGGGAGAACCCTGGGAAAAAACCACAAAGACAAACACTGTGTATTATATCTAACGACTCCTAATAAGAGTAGTTGGTATTAAGTTATAATTTTTTGAAAAGATATTGGACTGAAGAAAGTGGAAGAAAACGGTCAAAGTTCGGGGAAAACCACGGACACACTTATTGTATGGCACAGCCGTAAATTGTTGAGTTGTTCAGCTAAGTTCCACGAAAAGACGTTAAGAGGATGATTAAAGTGTTTGAAAAAGTAACGAGCAGAATTTAGGAACTAAGAGTTGAATTATTGTTCAACACTACGGATGTATGAGACGTGAACGTAGCGTTATTTACTGGTAAATTTTCAATTGGTTAATAGGTAATTACATAATAAAGAAAGCTATATTTTTGTATATTTTGACAACAGTTTTTTGTAGCGATTTTACCAACAATCCGATACAGACAAGTTTTTTGGTGTTTAAGATTTGAACCCGGATCATTTCACACCAGAGGTGTGTACTATATGAGTTACTGCACGCGAGTTTTTAACGTTGAAGCCATAAACTGCTTGCGGTACCACGTTCGGGCCTAATCTGGGTTTTGAACTTGGATCTTTATGGCAATGACGCGTACATTAACCAGCCGGGTTTCCTACGCTAGTGGCCCAAACGATACGCGCTACTTCCGGGGTTTTAACGCGCCCGTCACCGATGGGATTTGAACTTAGGTTTAACGGCAAACACGTGCTGAATAAATGGTTTTGCCGAACACTATGTGTTCTTTCGTTTTTTAATTAAAAACTCAGAAATTATATTCCGAAAATACTAAAAGCTCATAATTATTCGAACACTCAGTGTGAGCATTCTAATTATTTAGCGTCTCCTTTCGTAGGAAAGTCGGATAGAAAATACTAATAATTTACGGTCTCATCTTATTTTCGAGAGTAAAAAATTAAAATAATTTGTTGGGAGGTGTCCAATATTATAAGTGAAGTAAGAAAACGTTACTAAATTATTCGAACACTCAGTGTGAGCGAACTATTTATCTGGTATTTCGCTTTGATACGATGCTCAGAGAAACTATGTATCGAAGTATCGAAAAGATGCGAGCGGGCCAATATTATAAGTGAAGTAAGAAAATGCTATTAAATTATTCGAACACTCAGTGTGAGCATATTAATTATTTAGTGATTTTGCCGAAGGAAGCCCAGATTATGTATTAGGGGGCACCGCTCCCTGTAATCTACGCAAGGTCCATTCATTATTAAATCTCCATAATTATTTTATATCTTCATTTATTTACAATAATTTAAGAAAATGGTCATTAGGTATAGAAGTAAGTTACTCACCTTAACATAAGAATTACACGCACGAACATCCGACTGGAGGAACACTTCACAGTAAACTAATGAATAGTTCAAACGTTTGACACCAGGTGGTGCTACTAGCACCAGTGTCGGCGTTGATGATAGGACACGGCGGCATACATTATACGTGGTGATATAATAGCTATTTATCCGGTTTTGATATCATTTCTTTTTACGCCATCACACATAAAAGTTCAAATAGTAGTTTCGTCAACCTTTTTAAACAGTTGTTTTAAAATAAAAATATTGGTGCAGGATTTTTAAGGGGATAAGATTTTTTTATTGAAATGAAATTAAATCTTTGAGCTTTACGTCCCACGCTTATGCCGGTTAGGCTAAAGGAGATGGTGATGATGATTAATGAATGAAATGGTGGAATGAAGAAAGTGGAAGGGAACGGGAGAACCCCGAGAAAACCCACGCACACGGTGTTTGTCCACCACAAAGTTTACTTGGCGGGGGCTGGGATCGAACCCGGGACCCCTAGCACCAGAGGTTGAGCGTCAGCACTACCGACGCGGGCACGTCACCTTATTGTTTTTAGAGATTTACCACAGATTAACTAGAGATTAAGTGGTGTGTGTTTTATATTTCTTATAGTTGCTGAATTTTTAAAAAAGAAATCATACATTTTTGCACTTTTCCTTGACTTGTTTTCAACCAGTATTAAGGAACAGAGAGAGACTTTTTAAAAATTGTACTCATTCTTCATAAAGTAATTTGATTATTGTCTTTTTCTTTTACTTATATTATTATTATTTAACTGAAGCTTGAAACTAAATGAATAATCCTTCTTTTACACAATATTTAACTGATGTTTGAAAAATAATTGATTGGTTTCTTTGTCACAGACAACATTTAACTGTAGCTTGAAAATAAGTGATTACTTTTTTTAAAAAAATGTAGTATTCCTCTGCATAAACTAATTTGATTAGTGTCTTTCCGTTTTACTTACATTATTATTATTTAACTGAAGCTTGAAAATAAATAATTAATCCTTCTTTTACACAATATTTAACTGCTGCTTAAAAATAATTTATTAGTTTCTTTTTCACACCCAAAATTTAACTACAGCTTGAAAATAAGTAATTAGTCTCTTTTTTAACATTATTACTAAAGTGGGCATGATATCTGAAAATTGTTGTTTCTCTTTTGTCTGTTTCAGATGGATTTTTTCTGCCCAGCTGAAGAACTCAACATAATCGATGAGATCTAACCTCAGAAATTGGTGCGCGGGCTGAACGACTACCCGAGGGTTTTTAGTATCTGGAAAGCCGTAATGGAGCTGCAGCGACTGGGACACCGGGAGTCGGAGAGATGCGATGCACTATTACACGCCCTTCGTGAATTTGAAGGTAATGACATATTAATTCTCCAGCACTGTGTATCCAGTGCTGTTGTCTTGGACTTGTTCGTCCACGGATTTTTCCGTACATATGAAACTTATGATCAGGCTCAGCAGAATCATGTATTTAATATCTTGTGAGGAAGGTGAGGTAGACAGAATAAAGGTACCGAGTTGTTATATTTTTCGATTTTGGGAGGCGGTTTGTTTCAGAACAATGCTTAATCCCATCTGAAAACCCCATAGTCGTGAACCCTCAGGAACGTCATAACTTAAGTAATAATAATAATATAAATCAATTAACTAATGATGACTTAGAATTTTTTAGATGATTTAGATGGGATTGGTAATCTAAATTCTGTTGAAGAAAAAATGAGGAGATTGGTTGAAAATGTGGACGACGCGTGGTTAGACCCACACAAGAGGTCCAGGGACAAAATCCTGTATACAACCCCCTTCTCAACTTTGTGTACAGGATAATCATGACTATGGGAACCAATCTGATCCTCAGCCTGGCCCGTCATACGCCCCTGATCCAGCATTGGTTGGATATGGGAGCAATAATAGTAACAGTACAAGTGGTACTAGAAGTAGTATTGGTCGTAGTAATACAAGTGATAGTAATTGTATTAATAATGACGGACAAAATTAAAGAAAGAGTAACTTTGAAGTTGTTAGAGAAAGCAAAAATCGTATCGTAAGTTTCATCCTACGGGTCATGAAATCGCCGTCAGAGCTGTGGGTAATGAAGGGAACATTGATAACCAAGAGCCTTATATTGAAACTTTAATTGATTTTGCCTTGGAACATGTGTTATCCAACGCGCGCCCCACGGATTATATCGTGCTATAAATAGATAGCAGTAACAGTACAAATAACAAGCCTGTACATATACCTTGGATAGAAAGGTTTATTTCTCGGCTAGAACCGTCTTTACCACAATTGCACGAGTATTAAATTCAAATGAAAAGTCCCTTTTGGGGCATGAAGTACTGTTTCGGTTTGATATTGCCGACAGCATGTATGGAAGGGGAAGAAATAATGCCATGAGTGCTTTAAAAATATTCAAAGTATCAGCATTAGTTGGAAAGGCGTTAACACGCATAGAAAATAAGAATATTTACTGCCTCCCCCTGGCGATTGTTTATTAGATAACGATCTTAACGATAATCTAATCCCCTTAAAAATACTACACCAATATTTTTATTTTAAAACAACTGTTTAAAAGGTTGACGAAACTCCTATTTGAAATTTTATGTGTGATGGCGTAAAAAGAAATGATATCAAAACCGGATAAATAGCTATTATATCACCACGTATAATGTATGCCGACATATCCTATCATCTATGCCGACACTGGTGCTAGTAGCACCACCTGGTGTAAAACGTTTGAACTATTCATTACTTACTGTGAAGTGTTCCTCCAGCCGAATGTTCGTGCGTGTAATTCCTATGTTAAGGTGAGTAACTTACTTCTATATTTAATGACCATTTTCTTAAATTATTGTAAATGAAGATATAAAATAATTATGGAGATTTAATAATGAATGGCCCTTGCGTAGATTACAGGCTGCGATGCCCCCTAGTACATAATCTGAGCTTCACCAAAAGCAAATCACCAAATAATTAATATGCTCACACTGAGTGTTCGAATAATTTAATAGCATTTTCTTACTTCACTTATAATATTGGCCCTCTCTCAACTTTTCTATACTTCGATACATAGTTTCTCTGAGCATCGTATCAAAGCGAAATACCAGATAATTAGTTCGCTCACACTGAGTTTTCGAATACTTTAATAACGTTTTCTTACTTCACTTATAATATTGGACCCCTCACAACAAATTATTTTATTTTTTTTCGTCTCGAAAATAAGATGAGGGCCGTATTCAAGCAGACCCTAAATTATTAGTATTTTCTATCCGACTTTCCTACGAAAGGAGACGCTAAATAATTAGAATGCTCACACTGAGTGTTCGAATAATTATGAGCTTTTAGTATTTTCGGAATATAATTTCTGAGTTTTTAATTTAAAAAACGAAAGATTGCATAGTGTTCGGCAAAACCATTTATTCAGCACGTGTTTGCCGTTAAAACCTAAGTTCAAATCCGATCGGTGACGGGCGCGTTAAAACTCCGGAAGTAGCGCGTATCGTTTGGGTTACTAGCGTACGAAACTCAGCTGATTAATGTACGCGTCATTGCCATAAAGATCCAAGTTCAAAACCCGGATTAGGCTCGAACGTGGTACCGCAAGCAGTTTACAGCTTCAACGTTAAATACTCGCGTGCAGTAACTCATAGTACACACCTCTGGTGTGAAATGATCCAGGTTCAAACCTTAAACACCAAAAAACTTATCTGTTGGTAAAATCGCTACAAAAAAACTGTTGTCAAAATATACAAAAATTGTTTTTAATACACAATTCACATTAATTTTTTCAGAAGTACATAACACACGTGACACACTAGCACTATTCGTATATTTTTTTTCAACCTGGAATGACCGATTTCCGTCTGTCTTTTCTTAATAAAACGTCCAGTAATTCCGGGTGATAGTATGTATCATTTAATAATTCCACATATGTTTCACAAAATTTTCTCTTGTTAATATTCCAATAGTGTGTATATTTGTATACATGTAAATTACATCTTCAACACTAGGACATGCTATAATACTCCAAGCTCGGATTTCCAATGACTTTAGGGTACATTCATACAATCATGACTATAATCATAATAAGATCCTTCTCTACAACCGTCGCATATTAATATATCGTTGAAATCCCAGTTTTCAATTGCTTTCTTTATACATTCACGGTCCACTTTTTTACTATTAGAACAGTCTGAACTCCAAAATCTCAATGTTCTTGATATTACAGTTGGAGATGAGGGTGGGGTTTCGGAAACTGATAACACTGGTGATTCTATTTCGTCAATATCAAATTTTCCATCTGCCGATAATTCATATATTTCTGATTCACCATTAGATGATGATTCTTCAATATTACTATTGCAATGATCCTTTTCTCATAGGGCTGCGTGATGTATCTATATATTTTTCTCTTATAACCTGCATTTAAAGTATTTTCATACCCACAAGGTAATCACGTGTTCACCTTACGCGGCGCCAAACTTCTATTAGTCGTCGGCATTCTGTGATGTCTACCCAAAGCGGCGCCTAACTTCTTTGCTGGTGCGTCGGTGGCATTCTGTGATGTCACGTGGCAGTAAGGTCATTGACCTACACCACCAACTTTCACTTCCGTTCAGCCATCCGGGTTCCAAAAGCCCAGGAAAATTTTAGTTAGCCTTCTGACTTAAGCCAAGAAGGACGTACGAAGACCAAGTTCTGTATATGTACCAGCATCACACATTCTAAACAACGCGTATTTTTATGCGTAGGAAGTAATGAACAATAAAATAAATGAATAAAGATTTCAACCCAATTCCTTTTCCCCCTTCCAATTAACTCCTCCATGTTAAAACACTTAGTTTGCATTGCCTTAACATGGGAGTCCCGGGTTCATTTCCCATTCTCTTTATTCGTACAAAACAGTTTCTAATCCGACTTTCCATAGAAATTTTTAACATTGAGTAATTTCAAATTACAAGTCAGATAAGAGGGTTCCAGGGCTACAAGAATCATCTTTTACATTTGGGGACCCAGGTTTACAGTGGTCTACATTTTAATTTTGTTACATCACAATCAAAAATTGTTCATTCGTGGCTAAAAGGTTAGCGTACACGCCTATGGCGTGGATTCCTGGGTTCGAATCTCATTCTCAGTACATAAGTAGGGCGTCCTGGAAGGACCATTTTTAGGGGTTCTAAGCTATATAGGGACTATATTAAATCCATCGGGTCCCAGGGCTACAGGGATCGGGTTCTAACAACTCGTTTTTGTACAACTCGATCGAACCTGGAAAGTCAGGGAAGCACGAGCTTTTTATTACCTTCAAACATTTTAATATTTTCGTGATATAATTCCTGTAAGCTTCCTATGGAAGCAAACTATTTAAAAAATCATAACGATGGATTAAAAAAGCTTCTGGGTAGCCTTTTTGAAAGGCCAGGGACTATAGGAGGTACAACTTAACGTTTACAATACTTTCTCTAATTTATCTACTTACGTTTACATTGGCGGCTTTTGTTTTGATGTACTCCCATGCGCAATAAAAATTGCGCGTATACTGTAACTCACGATTTTTCGCATTTATTCCATTTTCCTTACGTTTATGGGTAAAATCCAGTTATTAGTATGTGGAGATAATAGAAAGCAATCCATCTAAGGAGATATTTCCAAAAAATATAATAAAATAATAAAAATATAAGAAACAAAATTATGCCCGGTTGTGTGTATACTGGCAACGATGATTTCTAGGGATTTTTCAGTAGCAGAGCACGATTGCGGAGGGAATTCAGTAGGGGAGTCGAGGAGTCGGATCAAGGAACTGGATAGTGGAGTAAAATGTTGCATTTGTTGGTTAAAACCTAGTATGTAGATTGCCTGCCAAATATAAATTAGCTTCTGTAACTAAGATGTCGTACGAAAATATAGAATTAAACAGAAACACTCTTAAGGTTCGAAGCGATACGCATCATGGTTATGAAGATTAGTTCTTAAGAAGAAAGAGCAAACACAATGCAGCCTCCGAAGTTAGGCGGATAGAGTGGCGAACTCGTAGTTATTTTATTATTTTGACACCACATCGAATCCCATCTCATCCCATATATATTTTTACAAAACATTATAATTTTCATGTTAATAAGAACCGAAGAAATATAATAAGGACAACTTATTGATATTTTGTTGTAATGACGTATTTACCCAGGGTTAAAGTACTGTTGGTAATAGTTATTGTTTTCAGTTCATGCTGTTGTATAGTTTCTCTCATCCTGTTTTCTTGGGAAAAGAACAATTTTGTCTCCAACAAAGTGTGAAGGATATATACGGACAGAAAAAGATATCTTAGAATCAAGCGTAATCTATCGTGATGAAATGGACTAATTTGCCAGTATTAAAAAAAACTAAATTATTGAAGTCGGCTCGTCTTTAGCGTTTAGCTAAGAAATATTTTTTTCTTTATAAGACTATATTTTATGAGGCAAGGTGTGTGATCATACCCACAAATTTAGATAGGGTGTGAAAGATAATTGTTTATACAAACATTTTACAGGTTTAAGTGTGTGAAACACCAATGCAGCATGGTCTCGCTTATCCGACCATCCTTTGTTCCACATACTGTATGATCCGAAATATCATTGCAGATAGCACCAATCTGCAAGAAGAACTGCAAGTTGTGATCTTAATCTATTTTTCATCTTCTGGAGTCTATCGCCTAGCGCGTCCGTCTACACCTTGACTCATACGTCTATCATTCAGTGCAGACACGTATCAAGGTTTTCTATCCGGAGGGGGCGCAACACGAATGATCGTAAGCACGTAATTCTAATGATTCAAAAATATCAATAATACTAATAGGCCTAATAATAATAATAATAATAATAATAATAATAATAATAATAATAATAATAATAATAATAATAATGCAACAGTTCTGTACTTCTCTTAAATTTTTTCCTACTTTTCATTTATAAACCGGTTTACTTTGGAAACTGCATTATAGCACAAACAAAATGTAACATATTTTTGAGAGAAATGTAACTAAAGAAAACTGTCCGCTACGTATATCACATAACAAAAATAGCAAGAAGACATTCAGTGTATCGTTCTAATATATTAAAGTGAAACACAGAACGGAAACGAAATGTTAATCCTATTCAAAACTGTTCTTTAATTCCACCTGGTATAATGGCATTATGGTATGTTCTTAGAATTATAACAAGACAAAGTTTGGACAATGACTATTAGTAAACTGATATAAAAGAACCTCAAAAGGGTAAAAGCAAGTTTATTAAAAAGTGGTTGAGTTTCGGAGGGGGAGAGCTCTCAAGCCCTCACGCTGGATACGTCCCTGATTCAGTGCAGTGTAGTTATATGTTATAAAACATTATTATTAGATGCGTAATATGTAAAATTATATCATAAGTTTTACTTTTAATAGGTCTTTTCTTAACACATCCATATTATCCAGCGTTCTTCCTGCCTGTTTATGTCGGATAAGCGAAACTCTACCGTATTTCCAAAGCTAGCATATACATGAAGTAGAATTGTATCGTCCTAGAACAGACAATTGTGTGAAATGCTTATATTAAAAGGCTGGAATAAAAAAAAACACATAAGTACTGTTTTGGTAGAGTGAGAACAGATTAAATAGAATTCAATATATTTCCTAGGTATCACATTATCATCTTATTGTGTCGATGTGTATTCTTTTTTAAACATAGTTTTAAAAGTCATACCATTCGCAATATTCCTAAGGAAATCGAAATAAAAACTCATGTGCCTCTTGTGGCAAAGCGGCTTAAGTGCATGGTCCGAAACCGATTCCCACTTTAAGGTATAGATAGAGTTCCCATATTTCAAAAATGCAAATCCGGGATGCTAGTAAATTACGAGAATCTTTGATATGCTTAAAATTGAAAGAAGAGTTGAATACTAATTTACTTTCCTCCATTAGATAGAGTTGTTCAAGTATTACGTTATCACATTTTTATTCATTTCACTAGACCTTCTTTCAGTGACGCCAATTTCTCTGTAAATTTGAGGGAGGGGGCATTCAAATGCAGAAGATATTTATATGAGGATTTTAAGACAAATTGCACTCAAATTATGCCAAATGTTGTATATTCATATATACCACGGGGCCTACATGAGCTTTGGGGTGCCCGGCCCCCAGGATCGGCGCCCTTGTCTTCTTCTAGTTAAGCAAACGTCAGCAGATGATTTACTCTCTCTCCCTGGTAAGCAAATTTTTTCCCCTCAAGATCTGTTGTGTTTCGTGAAATAACAGCAGGAATTTCCTGATTACTTAACTATCTAAATGAATGTTTTCACTTAGAGCCATCCCGTCGATTCGCGTTGCCTAGGACTAAAATAAATTAAGGGTCAATAATGAAGATGAGACTTCCATATCAAACATTAAGAGACATGTGGATCGGAGATCTTTCTTTGTTAGAACTTTGATTTTTTCAAATCCATGATGGGAAATTATATTATGAGTACAATTTTCGAAATTAATAGTATACAATCGTAAAAATATCTTACAAAACGATGGTTTATTGCAAAATACTTTGACTCAAAGAATTAATTATAAGTAATAAGCTTCTTACTTTTCCTGAAGAGTCTCAAGTCTTGAATGAGACGGAGGCTCTCGAGCGTAGTGCTTGGAACGATTGCGTCACTTGTTCTACCTTCCCGTGGCGCAGCCTTGATTCGACTTGATCCTAAACGGATTATTCAGAAGTCGAAGTCGGAAGATGCTTCCCATTTTTCCAAAACACTCTTGGTCGATTACAATCTGCCTCACTTGTGAAGGGACAACCCCATGCCGTAAACGTCGGTGGACCACCGATAGGCAACTATTGTGCTGCCAAAATGTCTTGAGCCGTGGCAAAAATGCGAACTAAAGCTCACACCCACGCGTCGAGCCAATAAGGGTTCAGCTGTTGCTAAGCGAGAGAACGCGAGTGGAGTTCCTTCAGCCGATAACAGCGCTTGCAACGGAAGGCTAGGGATCAAGTCAATATGGTATATTTATAGCGACATGTCCCCAAAAATTGGCGGTCCCGCAGCAACGATGGGCGCTGGTCCCACTTCCGTTTTGAAAATTATACCACCACCGGCAGAGAAGCGAAAGAACGGCAACGAACCACAAAATTATTCCCCTAAAATACGTTAAATCGCCTACATGCGTAATTTCTTGGCATTAAGGTGAGTATAAAAACATTTTTAAAAAAAGTAAAAAAAAGTACCCTGAGCTGGGCGTGAACCATCAATCTTAGGGTTACTAGTTGAGTGTTCTTCCGAATTCGCCACGGAGGCGATTATGAAGACACAGCTTGTAGAGTGATAAATCGTTGAAGTCTTTTTAATATTTCTAATCAGAGTGCTCCTTTAACCATGTATATTTGAGGATAACTGTTTGGAATCGGATCAAATGCACTCGTCATGTAATTTTATAACAAAATGGCAAGCGTCTATTTACTTTTTTCATAGTTCTCCCATATTCACTTGCAAGTGATCGGCGACAGTTGCCAACTAAATTCATACATACAATATACGCACCCATCTCAATATTTTTCACTTCGTGATGTAAAGGCAGAAGTTACTCTTGACCTCCGGAGCTCAAGTATTGTCCTTATAATAACAATTCGTCAGGGAAAAATAATATATAATAATAACCACTTGCACATGACTGGCGATAGTTCGTGTTGGTCCCTTTGCTCTTCTCAGTGACAAATCAAAGGAGCGCGGATCAAAATGAAGTCCTCGCTGTTACGTGGTGGTAACTTCAATACCCCCGATTCTAGATATCTGCTTCGACTCGACGAATCCCTGCCACTAGTGGCACACTAGCGGCAATCCTTCGACGCGTCGCTATATCGACGATCGCCATTTACCGGCAAGTGGGCCACTTGGTGTTGGCGACGTTTACGGCATGGGGAAGCTAGTAAACAAACAAACCAATAAATAAATCTAAAGCCTTATAAAAAGTTTTCCCAAAATTTACATCTAGCAAAATCATTTGTTGGTAGTCCAGAACTGTAAATTCACCTTTAGTCATAATTTACTTCTATCGTAGTTTTCATATGAGAATGATATGTCCAGTGGCGGCGGTTGGACGTTAAAAGTGAGGGGGCAAGACATGATCTGAATATTTGTATATAAATGTTAGTTTTCCTGGTTGTTTCTAACATTTTGTTTGACGAAAGGTTGTATAACTAATAGGATACTATATTTTCAGTTAAAATACCGTATATCGTATATAATAGTTTATTAAGTAAATTGAGAAGAACAACGCAAGTAGATACTAGCCCTTTGTACTCTTAAACAACGAAAGTGTAAGAAGAGATTTGATTCCTTGCTCATGAACATCTTAAAATTCTGTCTGGAAAATTGTGAGATCAGATTATTTAATAAATTTGCAAAACAAATAAATAGAAAGGATAATATTAATCATAGTAATGAATAATGATGCTTGTTTTGCAAAAGTTATATTGAAGCTGAGGATTAATGAAAAACTTAATATTTAATTCCACACATGCTATTAAATATATGTTATTACTCTTAGAAAATGAAAGACAGTAAATACTACAAGCATATGCTACGACATTTAAAGAAATATTTGCTTTTGCAACTTCTTGAAATATGTTCGTTGCCATTAGGTGCGGATTTCACTTTCTTGAAACACATCAAAACACAACAATACTTACAATCCACACTTCAGTTATACAAAATAAACTTAAAACCTAGAATTATGTTCAATTTACTAAATTTTATTGTATATACACTCGTACATCCTTAAACACAACACTTCACTCGTATATTACACTACAAAACAATGGAAAAGGTAGAAGTTGTTTCTTATCACGCTCTTTTTAATCGATATTCCTTACTTTAGAAAGAAGAAAAGACATTTTAGGAACTGTCAATTTTTGTGCAATTAAAGAATAACTTGTGAAATAGGCCCTACTTTTTTGCATAATGTTCTTTCGATTAGCTTCAAAGCGGCTCACTAACATATCGAGCCCTTGTAAGAAGAAATGAAAGTATGCTGAAATTGTGCTCCAATAGGTTATTTTTTTGGGTTATTTTCTGTGGCGATTAAAACGCAATTACTGTAGCTTTCTTTACTCCACGGGAAGACAACCAATACGTATTCACGCAACAGCAAATATTATATGGCAGCATTTTTTCCTATTAATCAGTAACACATACAAAATCGTTACATTTCCAAATGAAACTATATACACTAATTGATTACTTAAAAAAGTGCGGGGGCAACTGCCCCCCTTTGCCCCCCCTAATCGCCGCCCATGGATATGTCTGAAACTGTAACACAGGTCATTAATACTTTTATTTGGGTGGAGGCTTCAGTCAGATTTAGCAGTTTTACTTAACAGTCAGTCAATTTGGATCTGTGATTTCAGAGTTTTAGAGATTTCCTTAAATTTTTCATTTCTACAACAGTTTGCAACTAACAGCATTAACGTATCTCTTTAGATGTTTCCATAGGTAATGGCTTGGTCACTCCCAGTATATTTCAAACAATAAACTATTTACGGTTCTTACTCCATTAATCAGAACTACATTTAATATCCAACAAATCTGTGCATTTTTCCTTAAATCTGCGAACTTTCTACTAGGTTAAAACTGAGTATTTTCTATTTTCTTCTTTTCTTGTTAAAACGAAATTGTTCTTTAGACAACCTGAAATGATGACTCTATACTACATTATGTTACATAGGGCATTTTATGTAGCATATCATTTGACAGTTGGACACTTTCTTCGTATATTGAAAGCAACAGCAGTAGAATACAACATATATGTCCCCAAGATATCCGGTCTGATAACAATGATTTATCAATGTATTTCCGCTGTTGGTACACACTATGTTATAGAGGTCCCTATGTTTTTGATATCAGTGTTTTCCGGATGTTGATAATGATAAATGTTAATTGGATGTAGTGGAAGGGGTGTGACTGGTATGTTGTTGATAAGTAGAAAACGATAAATAGGAACAGGATGTAGTAGAAGAGGATTGAGTATCATATAAATGATAATAATAAATTATACACAAGATAGATGCCGGAAAACCCGACGCGGTGCGGGATGCGGGCGCAGGGGCGCGAACGGGAAATATCCGCGACCGCGTGACGTCATTGAAAATTTTTCTTTAAATATTACTGTTAAAATTTGAGTGTATAGTTTTGTTAGCCATGGAAAAGCATAAGTTGGTTGAAGAACTTGTTGAGAAGCGAAAGCCTGACGATGAGAATGATACATCAGGTAAAAAGAAAGGAAAGATAGAAGACCATGCAGATTCTCCCGATTCATCATTTAATGAAACGTTGTTAGAAAGATATCCAAATAATGTAGAAGTTTATCCATGCTTATATTCAGATAGTGAAGAAACTAATGATTTATCCGATGACGAAATGTACGAGTTTTATTTTATATATATATACAATTCTAGCGGACCTTATTTCTAAATCGAAGGGTAAGAAGACTAAATTCACTCTCTTATTATTATAGATTCATTTCAATTGAAGCAGTTAAAATAGTTCGGACAAATTAGAAAGCCATACCACAACCGGATAACACGGCACACTGGCGTGCCCAGCAAAATGAACATGTGACGCAAAGTTTTACCTATTATTTACAGGAATATTTGTCGAGTTTATTTTATTATCAACGATTCTTCCACGGATCAGCTGTCTGTATACAGTCATACAAACAACTTTCACATTGAGGGAATGAGTGTAATTTTTTACTTTAATAGTAATAGAAAGGTATATTTTCTTTTATTTTCTACCGGGAATAACTGCATCCGGTCTAGAAAGCTGGGACTAACAACAAAGGAACCCGATGTGCCAAACATACACCACCCTATAGTCGTGAGTGCCACAAGTCCTTTTCTACGTCTTGGTACCCTAAGGGTTGTTACCTTCAAAGAGAGAGAGAGAGAAATAACTTACGTCCATTGCACTTACATGCTTAAATAAATAAATTATGTAAATAACTGTTTCGTTTTCCCTTTATTATTATTATTATTATTATTATTATTATTATTATTATTATTAATAATAATAATAATAATAATAATAATAATAATTTCTTAGGAAGTTGACTGCCATATGTATGCACACTGCTCTCCCGTGCAGCGCCTCGTGTATGATTTTTCTTACTCAAACCATATATTTCAAGTTTGTTGTGTTCGTTCTATAGGTGTGTTTGTAATTAGATGCATATGGCGTAGAAGTCAAAATTTAATGTCTACGCTACGTATATGCAAAACCATAGACAAAGAAATTTATGAACAAAGACATTTATGGCGCTAAAACAAAGGGCGAAAGTAAAGAATTACTGGCGGATTGTTGCCAGAAGTGCACAGGTGATAACGGCCAACAGTGTTAAATTTAAACAAATAGTTTTAATTAAGCACGAATTTAACTTATAGTGTACAGTGGGGAGTTCGCTAGTATCGTTACAATATCGAAAAGCGTCTGAGTACTTTCTGACAAAATCGTCAAAAAAAGTCATCCCCAAGAATAAAATATCCCTTGTACATCTTTTCAGGACAAACGAGTTATGTTATTTATGAAATACAAACAAAATTGCCTGAATCGTTCTCGACAAAATCGTAGTGTAAAACTTGCTCCGAAAAGTATTATACCACTTCTAGCTTTTTAGGATGATGGAATTATACCATATCGTTAGGTTATTTATGTAACATTTATTTATGAAATATGAACAAAATTGCGTCAGGCGTTAATAAAAAAATCGTCGTAAACTACCCTTTCTCAATGTTTACAGGACGAACGAATTGTGTCATATTGTTAGGTTATTAATGATACATTTATTTATGAAATGTGATTCAGAAAATTGTTCGAAGAAACGCATCCCATACAGTAAATTACACCTTATGTATTTTTTCAGAGCAATAATTCATAATATATTTGTAAAAAAAAAAATAAGCAAAATCTTTACAGCTGTTTTTGAGACAATTTAATTATTTTAAATTTTCATCCTTCAGTAAACTGCCCTTATTTTTAGGTGTCGGAGGACATAGAATTCGAAACGATAAAGTGTTATAAAAACTTCATGAAAAAATGAAATCGATAAGTTTTACGTCCCACGCTTATGCCGGTTAGGCTAAAGGAGACGGTGATGATGAGTAATGAATTAAAAACTTCATGTCTAGAATTCGGTCCAGATACGTCGAACAGTATGGCCTCTATTTGAATGCATGGAAAAGCGTGACGAGCCGACAGACGAACAGATGGACAGACAACAAAATCACGTTTTCGATATGTAGGGGCGTGAAATTTGAATTCATTGAAATCTCGAATTCGATTTTTATCACTATTACTACAATTTCCTCTTTCGTCGCTCGAACATGAAAACGAATGGGAATGCAACGAGAAGTAAGGTGATAATTTGTAATTCCCAAAATTTAATGAGTTACGTTTAATGTGTTGCCATGCTAGAAAAAAGCTTATGCTTGTTTGTTATATCATTTTAATATCAGTTTTTCACGCTACTATAAAATGTAGAAATATGGTATGATTATCGTTCATATTGATGCTATCTTTTGGAAATATTCGTGTTCCGCATACATACATCTGTATAATTTAGTTTCTTTCAACGAAAACATTCCTTACACAGGCTTATAATTGCATTTCTTGCACTTGTGGATATGAAAAAAAAGAGAGAGAGGGAGAAAGTCAACACTAAAAAGTAAAATAAAACAAGTACACACACATACACACACACAGAAACGAAAATTTGACATAAGCTTTTTCCTTTCTTCCTTTTTTTAAACACAACAAGCATCATTCGATGTAACGTCATGTCGATATAACAAGGGGTAAGACTGGAAAGACTCTCAAGGTCGCGTATATTCTTTTTCCTGTTCCTGACACACAAATCCGAAGTGAGTTGTCTACTGTTCAAGAACGGGCAGAGGAAGTGTAACATACAAGACTATAAACTGAAAACAATAACTGTTTCCATACACATGTTCTAATACTGAAAAAATACGTCGATTAAAGGATACTATCAATAAGTCATTTCCTTATTATATTGTTTCGGTTCTTATTAACATCAAAATTATACACTTCCTATAATGTTTTGTAATATATATATATATATATATATATATATATATATATATATATATATATATATATATATATATATATATATATATATATATATATATATATATATATATGGGATGGGATTCGATGTGGTGTCAAAATAATAAAATAACTACGAGTCCGCCACTCTATCCACCTAACCACGGAGGCTACGTTGTGTTTGCTCTTTTTTTAAAGAAATAATCTTCATAACTATGGTGCGTATCGCTTCGAACATTAAGATAAGAGTTTTTCTGTTTAATTCTATATTCTCGTACGACATCTTAGTTACAGAAGCTAATTTAAATTTGGCAGGCAATCTACACACTAGGTTTTAACCAATAAATGCAACATTTTATTCCACTATCCAGTTCCTTGATCCAACTCCTCGACTCCCCTACTGAATTCCCTCCTCAATCGTGCTCTGCTACTGAAAAAATCCCTAGAAATCATCGTTGCCAGTATACACAAAACCGAGCATAATTTTGTTTTCTGCTTATATCTTTATTATTTTATTATATTTTTTGGAAATATGTCTTTAGATGGATTGTTTTCTATTATTTCCACATACTAATAACTGAATTTTACCCATAAACGTAAGGAAAATGGAATAAATGCGAAAAATCGTGAGTTACAGTATACGCGCAATATTTTTTTGTGCATGTGGGTACATCGGTTTGTCTGACTCTACTCAGCTCACCTAAGAAAACAAATAGCTTAGTTGGTTAAAGCAACGAGTCTGTATGCCGCAAGTAGTTGGTTCGAACCCCATAGAAGTGCAATTGCCATTTTTATTACTATGGTTTATTTATTTTTTTATATGGGAAAGAATCAAATTGTAATATATGTGTAAACCTCATGACGATACCAAAAAAGAAAGAAACAAAAGTTAAGTTGTCACACTTGCATTAGTGTCCCTAATTTTGTTTGCAAACTGTTTCTTAATTATTTGCCCTGTGATCATTGCTCACTATATGCTCGCTGGTGCATAATGAAAATTTTTCAGTAAATATTAATTCTAATTTGGGGAATTTTGAAAAGTTTCGTAATGTTTATCATTGAATAGTCTTCTATCTACTTGTTTGGACATTTTGATAACAAATTTCCCTATTGAATATTTAATTTTTCCTAGATGTTTAATTACGGAAAAGTTTTACAATGTATTTGTCTTGAATTGAAATTGTTTTGAATTTACCACATGAGATAAGTAGCCTGAAGGAGAACTGAAGTAGCTGATATTCTACATAAAAGCAACCTATTGTAGAATGATAATGCTTCTTACCTTCAGCACATAATCTTTACATTACAGAGTGAGACAGAGAAAAATCCTGGTTTTTCCTCTCCTATGACCACCCATCTTAAATCTCTATATACCATGGTTCGTCTCACACAATTTTGATGCTCCGAAGACATTCATATAATAATAATAATAATAATAATAATAATAATAATAATAATAATAATAATAATAATAAATATGCCATCCTTACATAATGTAGTAACCTTAGATATCTTAGTTTAAAATACTTTCTTTAGTAATAATTTGAGCAACTATGTAGGAGGGGGCACGACGTTTTATTTTGCCCGTCTCATTTCAGTACCCTCCCAACATAAAGTAATTTCTGATAAGCAGAGCAAACAAAATGAATAAGAAATATATTTACAGCATCCTCTCCCTCTTCATGATTAGAATATTACGTAGCATTTTTTATTCTACAGAAGATGGCCCCGTGCGGTTTGTGGTAGGTAATTAAAGAAATACCTAATATATAGCGCAATTGATTGTAATATTACCGCTTCTTTATTTGTTCGAGGGAGCCTCTACACAACCAAAGGTGACAAAAAGAATAGGAACAGTGTCTATTGATTCCAGTGGCGAGTCCAGCACGTACTCCTGTGGGGGCGGTGAAGTGGAAGATTCTTTTGATGTGAAGCTGTCACAAATTGCCACTTAACTAAACTAAATATAATAGTGAGGTGAAGCGGAACCCAGTCAGTTCCAATTGATGTAAAAGTTTAATTTTTGGCTTCAGTTAGTTTTGGTTCGAAATGAGAATTTCAGTCCGAGTGGTCAATGATCAAATCTCGGGTGGCTCTTCGGTGTAGAGGCTATGACCCCCTTGTGGAAAAAGGCAAAAATATTAAAATGCTTAAAACTTTCAAAGTTTTCATCTATTTTAAAGAAATTTTTAGCTTCATATTGAAGTATTGGTTCCAAATGACAATTTCAGTCCGAGTAGACAATGATCAAATCTCGGGTGGCTCTGCAGTGTAGGGGCTACGGCCCGCTTATGGGAAAAGGCAAAAATATTAAAATGCTTATAACTTTCGAATTTTTCGTCTATTTTAAAGAAATGTTTGGCTTCATATTAAAGTGTTGGTTCCAAATGACAATCTCAGTCCGAGTGGACAATGGCCAAATCTTGGGGGACTCTTCAGTGTAGGTTAACAGAGCCCCCTTATGGGAAAAGTCAAAAATTTGAAAATGCTTATAACTTTAAAATTTTTCGTCTTTTCAAAAATAATTATTGGCTTCATATTAAAGTCTTGGCTTCAAATGACAATTTCAGTCCAAGTGGACAATGATAAAATCTCGGGGGCTCTTCAGTGTAGGGGTTTCGGCTTCTTTATGGGACAAGATTCACGTAGTTGATATTGCAAAATTGTTTTGGATACGTGAGTGAAAACTTGCACAAATTGGTTAATTTTATCTCTTATATCTTGCAGATTGGAATTCCAAGCAATAGTTATTTCGCGAAGCTAAAAGAAGACACTTACTAGTTTCATTAAAATGAAATGTGTTTTATGAGAAGTTGTCATGGAACAGACGAACGAACAGGCACCCAAACGTTGGTTGAGTCAGACGGATGAAAATCGTTAAGCTCGCTTCAATTTATTATTATTATTATAATTATTATTAGTAATAATAATAATAATAATAATAATAATAATAATAATAATAATAATAATAATAATAATAATAATAATAATGTGATAGTGGTTGTTTTTGTCTCGTACTATAGAGCGTCTCACCCTTAGATTGCAGTACAGGAGTAAATGGCAATGCTTTTCCTTATGCCCATTGTTGCCAAACTTGGCCTGAATTTTAGAAATAGTCTTTTTTTTTACTAGATATGGATAGATTATTGTAGAACATTGTATTCTCTATCAAATAAACTGTTTTTCCCATATCAAGAAGAATTTCCAAGTATTGAAATAAATTGAAACAGTGAAATCTTACTAATGGCAAATTCTAACATCGCGTTAAATATATCACGTCATAAGTTCGGAACTATAAGAGATACAAAGTTGAAACTTAAACAGGTATTAACACCATATTTGGTATCAATGTTGGAAAAGTTTGCATTCAAAAAAACTTTTCGAATTTTAAAATAAAAAATAAAATGTAAGAGAAAGAGCGTACATTATTGCAATGCAATATGTAAAAAGTTGACTCGTGAGAAACTTTTTTATTATTCAGGGTAGATGGGGGTGCAAAGCGAGAAAAATGTTGACAAATGATTGAAGTTATTTTTAAAAAAAAAATGCAGGTCGATATCTTTCTTTATTTAGCTTTTATGACTTTTAGTGTTAAGAGTCAACTTTCCAAAGCGCGCGCATCTGACCAGAAGAAAGGCAGTGACAAATCTTGCCAATGTTATTTTCCTTATAATGTTTGTTTTAAAGTCACTGATATAGAGTTTCTTGCTATACCGATGAGTATTCACTGTTGATGCTATGCGAGCACGAAGCTACTGCTTAACAGAAGCATCAGCGCAAAATCGAATCCTGGACCACACCTACGAGAAACATTGCGTCAACTCCACTCCATCTTATGTTTCACTTACTTCGCTCTCGTTTCCCTTGATATGTTATATGCAATCCAAGGGCGGATCCAAGGGGAGCTATAGGGGCTATAGCCAAGGTGACCAGAATTTTCACTTGCGAAAACGGGACGCATACGAATCGGCTACGGGGGGGATATGTGACTTCCAGATTGCATTTTGATACTCAACAGTGTTCTCAATTGACAAAATACACAAGTAAGAGTGATAACACACCGTTTCTAACTTCGCATGTACCACGCAACAAATAATGGTTCCCGATTGCAAGTTCTACCCAACAATTCTTTTAACTAGTTGAACACTCAGAATTCCCACTCAATTCTCACTTGAACCACGAACACTCAGTTCCCATTTGAAAATTCAGAAATTCACGACTGAACCTTGGCAACGAGTGTTGGTACGGAAGAGAGAATTTGCATTGACGATTTATATTTTGAATAATAATTACGGGACACCTAGGTCATTTTTACTTAAAAACGGGACATTTAGGCGTCCCGTTCGAGAATCAGAAAAAAACAGGACAACGGTTGGAAAAAAGGGACTGTCCCGGCTAAAACTGGACGTCTGGTCACCTTGGCTATAGCCCCCCTTGACCCTCAGGTATACACTGGATAAAATGGACTTCAGTCCTCTTTTACACTGGATAACGCGTCAAACTATGGTTTAGCCCCTCCCTTGATCATATCCTGGATCCGCCACTATATATATACTAACATTCAAACGTATAGTTTTTATTTTCTTTCTTCCAAGAAAGACAAATTTCAGTCGCGGGTGAATAGTAAGTAGTGAACACGAATCAGGACAGTAATTCCGTTAGCAATAACATAAATCACAAAAATGCAGTTGGCACTCAGAAAACCAGCTGTTTCTTCAGAAGATCAATATCTATGGAAGAGGAAAAAGCAGGCCAATATCTGTTTTAATAAAATTCATCACTCATTGGTGATGAAAAGTTATTAGCTTTTGTAATTGATTCGTTTACCGTTCGCACGTGGTCTCTAATGTCCTTTCAAATGCTGAAAATTTTGACAGTAAAAGTTGGTTTCGTTTGTAATTCCATTTTTCTTATTTACTGTGGATACGCAGATGAAAATAAAAAAAAAAGCGTTCATAAGTAACTTCATGAGCTCACAAAACAGAATGGAAAGGCTCTTTGTTCTTTTACCCCTATATTTCTTTAGGAAGCATGAAAGAAACAAAATATGTTTTCGGAGGGTTTGATTATTCTGTGTCTGATTATTCGGAGGGTATTGTTTCTTCGCCCAACTATCTGTACTTGTGCGTTTGTTTAGAACAGATATAATAGGGTATCTTTTCATTCCAGTTTGATAATGTGTGTCTGAGGTGTCAGAAGTGAGTATAGAAACCAGAGCGATTCAGTTCCTATTCACCATTACATTTGTAGATTGTTGAAATATTTAAAATATTTGATGTGTCGTGTGCAATGTTGTATTTACTGTATTGTTCGTCATGGAGAGTGAAGTGCGGAAAAGACGTTCAATTGGTAGGCTGCGTGGGACAGAGAGTCAAATAGTGCCGAAAGTGTTTAAGTGGAAGCAGTGAAATTGATTAAAAGGTATTTAGGATGCGTCTTTTCTCCTTTTATTTTATAATTACAAATCTTTCGTTAATATTCACAAATACATTTATAATTTCTTTTAACAAAAGAAACACTGACCAAAGCTTCAAACCCACTGTATTTTAAATTATAATATGTAACGGTTTCGGATACCTAACATATCCTTCCTTAGACACTATAGAACATAAATGAAAATAAAGACATAGTCATTATTATGAACAATTTTCTTTTAAAGTTCTTTTAACAGACATATACAGTTAGAGATGCAAAAAAGCCGGCTTTTTTGAATCGATGGTTTTTTCACATAAAAAGCCGGCTTTTTTGGGGAAAAACGAGAATTTTGGAAATTTTGGCTTTTTTCATTTTCATGATTTTTCTATCTAAATAGCTTTCTTATAGATATTCTATAGTTAGATAAGAATTCCATGACCTAAATGCCATATTTCGCTCTAAAATTCACCATCAAGATGGATGGAGCACATGTTTTGCGAATAAAAGCTAACATGAAGAATGTAGTATTTTAGGGCAATTTTAGAGGCTATTTAACTTTAACTTTTGAGTTATCGACATTTTCTTTTCTTCTCGGGATCATTTCAGTTTGTCATCTGTGTTTCAGTTCTAAGAGCTTAGTACTCTAGCTTCTAGCGCAAAAGTTAAACTTACGTTTTCCTATATATCCGTCAAAGCAAACGTTTTTCAATATATCCGTCTAACCGTAATTCCACATTTCTGTTATACTGTAGCTGTGCAACGATTTAGCAATAATTTTCCGGATACAACCTTGAATACTAATTTATATAAATAATCAGTAGCGGAATTAGAAACGTACTTTGGGACGGGTTTCTCTGATTGTTTCCTTTTCTAAAATGTCCTAATTTTATTTGGGAGGAGCTTGAAGTTTATGAGTAGGCCTACAGGCATAACTAATACTGTATTTCATTCCGTTTATATATTTAGAGATAATCTTCCGGATACAAGCTTGAAGAGCATTTTATACTTAAGATCAGTGGCGGATTTAGAAAAGTATTTTGGGAGGGTATTTTTCTTACTAATTTTTAGTTTTTCTAAACATTCGTAATTTTTATTTGACGGGAGCTTAAAGTTTATGAGTAAAGGCATAACTAATAGATATTTCGTTTGTTTTAGACATTCCGTAATTTTGGGGAACAGGCTTCAGTCCGAAAGACCGTCCCCTTAACCTTCGCAAAACCGTCACTGCTGGTAATTTGTAATAGTAACGATTTAAAAACAATAAGAAATGAAGTCCGCAAACTCACAGTACACGCCATTATTTCTACTTCATAGATGGAATGAAGAAAAGTTTGGTCAGAATGGTCGAATGCTGAGTTGAATCCCGGACTTCCCGATAGAAGCGCAAAAGCTCCACTCAGTCATGTTTGTTGTGCAGTTGTATTTATCTTAAATATATTTCGTAGTCCTTTTTTTTTTTTTTTTTTTTGTGGATGGCGGGGTGGGGAGAGTTTCATAATGATATGAAGGGTGTGAGCCAAGAACATGGTAACATGGTAACAAATTTTCAATTGCTGAGTTATGCAGCACCAGATAGACAGCAACGCATACCACTTCGTTTAATCCTTCATGTATAGTCTTATGTGAAAAATCAGCTTTCCGACTTTCAAAATGGATTGTGCAGCAGAAAATTTCTAATTTCTTAAAATAGTAAAATTATGGGTTACCATGTTCTTATCTCACACCCTTCATATGTTGAATCCCTCTTGTTAAAAATGCAGAAAACTTGAGGACTGAGTAAACCGTGATAGTGCTTATACAAAACTGTAGAGTTTCAAGAATATACAAAACCAAAAGCTCTAGATGTGCAGCCTTTAAGTGTATCATATAAATCTAAGTATTTTTCTTATGTTTTATTTTAATTTTATTTTGTTCCAAAAAGAGAGTATGGAATATTTTGAAGTAAAAATACTACATAGAATCTTGCTACTTATTTGAGTATTTTCTAAAAAGAAGTATTTACTTTTAGGGTTGGCTGGTTTACACCAGCTGTTCTTTTTTCTTTTTTTTTTTTAAATAAACAACTGGTTTAAACCAAAAAAAATAATAAAAAGAACGAAAAATGCAAATCGTGTGAACTTAATGGTGACGTTTCCACACATCAAACCATCTGCATTAGTTTTATTTCCTTTTCACCTTTTAATCAAGGTGTCCCATGTTCAATTCTCGGTCGCACCACAACCCTTCTTTCATGCGTAAACAAAGTAGCGGTTCGGATGTAACTTTAAGCGAAAGTCTTCTCCTTGATAACCTCGGTATTACGTATGAATGTTAAACCTGAACATACGAAACTGAACTAAATTGTATATTTCTGCATGCCTGAATGCCTGTTGTTTTATAAAGAAGCCAAGGTTGCTTAAATATATTGATATACATTGGCAAAATTTATCGATTGCCTACGTAGCTTCCAACATTAGCTTGGATTGGACTTTCAATGATATGTACGTACTAAATTTGTAATTTAATACCTCAGTTTTAGCGTACTGATTATGATACGTTGACCTTTAAATTTTACATGCAAAGCAATAACAGGATTTTTCCGTTATTGTTTTACATTTAGAGTAATGACGGGATTTTCCCGATGGCTAGGGCGGGAGTTTCTCAATTTAAGAAATTTACTGCCCGGACTTCTTTAAGCTTATGTGACCTCTTCCAGCATAGCCCCGTTGTTGCATAAAAACACCAAGGCGAAACAAACTTATTTCTGTCAATATGTAATATAAACACATAAAGCAAAATATCTAAACCCAAAAAACCTGGTTTAAACCAAAAAAACCTAGTTTAAACTCCCCCCCAAAAAACGGGTTTTTGGCATTTTCAAAAACAACCATGGTTCTTGCCAAGCCTGCTTACTTTTGTATGTAGGAGGTTTAAAAAAATCTTATTATATACATTGGTTAATCCTTTGGAACTCATAATGTAAATATGTTAAGTAAAACTGTTTGAAATACCTTTTCGAAATTCATGGTTTATTTTCGAGGTTTTATATTATTATCGGCATCAACCACTAATTAAACGACTTTTTGTGTTATAGAGAAGCAAAAAAAAATCTGGTTTATCAATTTAAAGCAGAATTTTCAAAAAAGCCAAGCAAAATTTCCCAAGCAAAAAAGCGAAGCAGAAAAAATCAAGTTTTTTCCAAAAAAAAGCCGTTTTTTTTCCGAGCCCTTGCATCTCTATACAATATATAGTCATTGTTATAAGAAAGTTTAATTTCTGTTTGCTGAGGCTTTCAGCCAATCCCTTAAGTCTCCGTGTTCACTTTCCAACCAATCACGTTCCGCCATTTTTGGTTCTGATAAGGGCCTTTTTTATTTTCTTCTTGTCTACGCTATCCAAACTTCTTTGCCATAATTCATTAATAGGTAGGCCCCTGTCCAGTTTCAGTTTATCTCTTCCTACTATAGTGTGATGGTTCATTTAGACCTTCTGGTATTTGTTAAATATCATACTGTTGTTCCGCGGGTAAAATCGGATCTAAACCATCAGAAGTGGGGAGCAGCCGTCTTCACAGTATACTTAATGATGTAACTTTTATTTGACAAACGGAATTGGATTTGCGGATATTTTGCGTTTTCGCAATACAGACGAATGATCGTTTTCGCACGTCATATTTTTTCGCCACGTATCACTATCACACTACTCCAGTTTTCACCCTTATCCAACTTATTTTACCCATTGCTATTCCTTAGTTTGCCGCACAATTGTTACAGGGAATTTCTGTGTAAAACTGTTTAGTCTGTCATTTATTTCAATCAGAGGCGGATCCAGGACGGACTTCTGGGAGCGGTGGGTTGTAATTCTGCTACTTAGAGCTACTTTTAAGAGCTCCAAGCTCTGGGATGGGTATTATTTATATATAAAATAAGAAAGTTACCCCTTGTGGGGGCGATCGCGCGATCGCCCCCTGGATCCGCCCCTGATTTCAATCATATGTTTTCTATTCGTTTCATATGTTCTTTCGATTTCGTATTGCTCTTATCGAAATTTTATTGCAACGATATATAAACCATCATAAAAAGAAATTTCTAACACGCAATTATTAGACTGTTGTTTCATACCCTCCAATTAGCCGTTCCAAGTGAATTTGACTGAATGAAATGGAAAAAGGGTTCAAAATATATGAATTTAAGGAAAGCTTTATTAACAGCAGGGTTGATATGTTTAAAACAAAATGTTTAAAACCAGTGTTTAAAACATGTTAAAACGAGGGCTGTTGTTTTATTCAGTTTGTTTTAAACGTTTAAAACAACATGTTTTAAACGTGTTTTTTTTTTCGATGGTGGTTGAGCATGTTTAAAACATCTAAAATATCAGATTGAGTAAGTTAATTTAATTTTCTAACAAACAACCCATCCTCCGCAGGATTTGTGCATGGAGTAAATTACAAGCAGAGTTATATTCTTATTATAACAGCAATTACTGAACGAAATTCTGCACATCAATGTGCGTATAACTAAACCAACAGAAATTCAAATGAAGTATTTCAACATTTCTTAATTTCCAAGAATAACGGAGGTTAAACACACTATACACTATTCTAAGATCCAAATTCACAAATTCAAAACTTGGGTATTTTATGATCACAATCATTTCCATAATAATGAAGAGTTCTCACATCATAAGCTAGAAGAAATGCTCTGACAAATACAATACCACTCATAGAAAAAGAGCAGTGACTAGCCTACAAGGAGCAAATGACATATTTTAACTAAACAGTTTTCAAGATACATCTCTATCTGCAACATGGGTAGCTAATAATGATTAATGTCTACGGCATAACAACACAATTAACTCTAGACGCCCGCCAGGGATTTTAACAAAATGGTAGACTCTCACGTTCGGGGCTCTGGCGACCTCCCTAATTATCGTAGAGTCATGAGTTATACACCATTGGAAAGCTTATATACCACAAATTCCAATGAGGTAACATTCCTGAAATTCCCGCCGTATTCGTAGAAAAAGAACAGACATAAAAAATCATTAAAAATATGAAAATATTTACTTTGCGGGGCGCTGGCAACCCTTGCAGCCACCCTACGCTGACAAAATGATGAATGTGTAGGCAACATACTAGTGACAATAATGTAAGAAAAGGTAGCCATTGCGTAATTAATTCGTTTTATGAAGGAAATATTTTCAAAAAAAAAAAAAAAAAAATGCGCAGAAAACATTCATTGAATTAGACATTCTCTCCCCTCCCCCACTAGTATCACGTCCATATGCAAATCATTTTTGCTGCACACATCATGTATACGAACAAGAATTATGCTTTTAGACCACTTCAGTGAAATTTATCTTGTATTATATGGGACTGCCCCGAAAATAAATATAAATTAACCAAATTTGACCCCCTTTTCCTCTATAAACAAGTACACATACAGGTTACTGTCATGTAGGGGACTACCTCATTGCTTCACATACCAATTTTTATGGATGTACCACAAAGGGGGGATGAATACCCGCCAAAACCTGATGAAAAAAATTTGATGAAAAATTAATAAACGAACTTCATCCTCCCTTTCTCGGCCATACATACGTACCCCCTATATACATAAAATGCAACTGACGGAAAGCTTCATCCCTCAAAAATACTTTGGTACCAAATCATCTTTCTAGCTTAATTAGAGGCTGAGCTATTGATGTTTGTTGTAAAAATAAATGTAATTTACGTCAGAAAACTTAAACTCCAAACAATGGCTAACTTTGACCCCTCCCTTCTCCCCCATATAAGCAAGAAGTACAAATACACGATATTACCATTCTTCATTGCTTCACGTAACAATTTTTATGAATCTATCCCCCAAGAGGGGGAATGGCCCCCAAGAAACTGTTGAAAAAAAATACGATATTTACCCTCCTCCCATATACATAAAATGCACACCAGCAAAGCTGCATCTTTCAGGAATAAATTGGTACCAAAACCATCTTCCAGCCTTAATATGATTTTTAAGACTGAGCCATTGAGGTTTAAAGCCCTGACACAGCAGTTGCGTCAATGGGCGTTTAAAGATTAAGAATGCAGACGACCAGTAGAACGTAACACAAAGAAACTAAACTACATAATCCGTGAACGGAGATCGGGAAAATCCCGATTTCTTTCTCCGGAATTGAACATTTGGGCGGATCGAGATTAGGGAAGTTCCCGAATTTTGATCTAGCGGTTGAATATAGATGGCAAGCAATACCTAAGAGTGTAAAAATGTAATATATATGCGTATTTAGATTATTGTTTTAAACAAAATAAGCATTTTAAACATGTTTTTTTTAAACATGTTTTTTTTTTCTACCCTGAATTTAATTTCTTGACCTTGACATTCCTACCGGTGAATTCCTGCACAGTGTTCTTAAACGTATTTGCAACAGAGTAGTTTTATAGTTCTCATATATTTCGAATTTTTAGCTCACGATTACACTTGACTTGATTGCGAATTTCGATTTTTTTTTTCATTCTTCTCCTGTATTCTTATTAAACTCAAAAGGTATATTATCCACCTTTTTGTACTTCATTTCGCTGTATGTTTTTGAACTTGTTCAATAAACCATCCTTGTTTACATCGTTTTCCAGTTTATTCTTGCTGTCATGCGGTTCCTCAACGTATTCTTTCCATTTTCCTCAAACTCAATTCGCTCAATAAACACTCATTTCCATCTTTAATTTCTACATTGTCACTTGCTGCCCTTCTTCAGTATTCACATGAAATTTACTCTCATATATAATATTCAGATTTCTCTATCGTTTTTAACAGGGGCGGATCCAGGGGGCGATCGGGGCGATCGCCCCCCCAGAAGAGGAAACTTTCTTATATATAAATAAAATCCATCCCAAAGTTTGGAGCCCTTACAAGTAGCAGTTTGATAGCCCCCCCAGAAGTCTGTCCTGGATCCGCCCCTGGTTTTTAAATTCCTCTTGTCACCTTCGCTTCTATTGCATATTTTCCTGTCTTTGTAGATTTCCCTTCTTAATTCGCAGATAAACTTTCTAGACATCTTTTCCTTCCTTTCTCCAGTCTCCCTTCGTCATGGAAACCAATTGTTTCTAGTTAAGCAATGAAAAAATTGTATGCCTGCAGCCGAGACCACTTTGACTAACCAAGAAGTGTAACTTTAGAAAAAAAATCTTTGAAAATGACACACGTCAGGCGGACATTCTAATCAAATTAACCTAATGTTTAATGCTAACTTTAATTCGTTCTGTCTATGTTTTTATTTCTTCCATATAAATCTAAATACTTTCAGCATTGATCCATTTATCTCGTGCTCAGTGACGCCCGTGCGTAATAAAAGCAATGCGAGAAGAGAATTACGTCGTAAAAAAAAGTACAAGTCATAAGAACAAACACACACACACACGAAAAGATTAACCATTTAGAAAGAAAATCGAAACGGATGCCTAAAGAATATCGAAAGCGCTGTTATGGGCTTGAAACGAAAGACACAAAAAGGAAAGGAAAGGGAATATAGTGAAAAATATAAATATCTCTATTAGTGCTGTTGAATTTTTGTGACATTTGCAGTTTTCGGTTTTTGAGAAAACCGGTTTTCTGAAAACCGAAAACCGCAAATGCGGTTTTCAAAACCGAAACCGCAAAAGCGGTTTTCAAAACCGAAACCGCAAAAGCGGTTTTCAAAACCGAAACCGCAAAAGCGGTTCTCAAAACCGAAACCGCAAATGCGAGTTTCAAAACCGAAACCGCAAATGCGGTTTTCAAAACCGAAACCGCAAAAGCGGTTTTCAAAACCGAAACCGCAAATGCGGTTTTCAAAACCGAAACCCATGTTTTTAATTACACCTTTTAACAATTGTGAAAGCATCTATCGATCGAGACAATTGTATTGATTTTTGTCTGTGTTTCAACTTTTTTTTATTTGCTCCCGTTTCATCCCACTTTCTTACGGTTTAGAACTCCGTAAGTACTGATGTGAACTTGTGTGTTACAAATACTGACCTGGGATCATTTGCACTTTTTTTTTAGTTACTTCTTTGATGACACTTCCAAGGTACTTTTCGGTTGCAGGGAAGCAAACTGGACCCCACCTGATTTTTATATATTTTGTAAAGTAGAGCACGAGGAAAACGAATCTTAAGGAATTTTGACATTCCAACTTCCCGAACTCGAGATAGTAGAACTTATACAGTAGTTTTACATAGTATGTATAAAATTAACGAAGAAAGTTCTGTCGCTTTTTGACCTATCACCTTAGAACATCGATATGTCACCTAAGACCAGGGGTGTAGCCAGCAGGTTTCTGTAGGAGGGGCCCGTCGTTTTTGAAGGGGGGCAGCTACAATCTAAAAAAAAATGTGTTACAGCTAGTGTTTTTGAAGCCTGAAAAAAACTGGAAAATTTTGGTTTCCTTCCGGAAAGCTAAAAACACTGTTTTAGCTTATTATTATTATTATTATTATTATTATTATTATTAATAATAATAATAATAATAATAATAATAATAATAATAATAATAATAATAATAATAATAATAATAATAATAATAATAATTTCATAAATTATATTACAGATAGTTTGTATTATGTTTAACCAAGAACTACTGCCCCCGACCAAACATTATACCTTTGTGCATAACTATTTCAATACACAGAACCGATCTATATAGGTAAACAAGAAAGTTCTATCGCTTTCTCACTCACCACCTCCGGACATTCATATGTCACCTAACACGTATCTGGAAGATCAAGAGTAGATCGACAACCTTCTGCAAACGTTCTGGAAGGCCATTTATTCCATCGCGGTAGAGGTTGGTGTTCTGTGAAGTGAAGAAGTTATCAAGTGCATTTTGCACCTCTACTTGGGATTTGAGCTGGCATCCTTTAAAGTGATTGTCCAAGGAAGGGAACAGATGATAATCGGACGGTGCAATGTCCAGGGAGTATGGCGGATGCAATAGTGTTTCCTATCCAAGGCGTAAAATGGTGTCCCGGGTCATCCTAGCCACGAGGGGCTTAGCGTTGTCCTGTAACATAAGGACCCCTTTGGGAGTTTTGAGTTTCTCTTGAACACGGCTCAACTGCTGACAGTACACAGTTGGATTGATGCGATGACCAGCTAGTAGCAGTTCCCGATGCACGATGCCACGAGCAGTTCATCAACACACAGGAGGACTTTCTTCTGGTGTAGTACTGGTTTCGGCTGTCTTGGAACCGTTCATGGGATGCTAACCAATTATGACGGCGCCGTGGAACTTCGTACAGGACCCATTTCTCATCATATGACAACACCTTGTCCAGAAATGGCTCCTTCCTCAGACGAGACAGCAAAGAAACACAGGTGTCTGCTTGCGTTGCCTTTTGACCCGGAATCAAGTTATGTGGGACCCATCGACCCAACTTCTAGTGTTTCCTCAGTTGAAGGTGCTGCTGAATGGTTTCGCCACTCACACTGAATTGTCCCCATGCCGTAAGCGTCGGTGGACCACAAATGGGCAATTAGCGACATCACGCCAAACATTGGGGGCGCCGCAGCGACGATCCCCGGTGGCCCCTCTACCGTTTTGAAAATTATGCCACCAGCGGCAGAGATGCGACAAAATGCCAATGAACCACAAAATTACTCCCCCAAAATGTTAAATCGGCTATATGTGTGATTTAGTTACATTAAGGTGAGTCTAAAAAACACTTTTAAAAAGTACCAAAAAATTACCCCGAAGGGGACTCAAACCACCAACCTTATGATTACTAGGCAAGTGTTCTTCCTACTTCGCTACGATGGCGATGAAGGAAACGTTGCTTGTAAAGGGATAAATCGTTAAGATCTTTTTAATTTGGTCAATCACAGTGCTCCTTTAACCGTGTATATTCGATGATAACTGTTTGGAATTAGATAAAATGTGTTCGCCATGTAATTTTGTAACAAAATGACGCGTGTCTATTTACTTTATTTCATAGTTCTCGCATACTCACTTTCTAATGATCGACGACAGTTGTCATCTAAATTCATACAATTATCGCACTTATCTCAAGATTTTTCACGTCATGATGTTGAGGCAGAGGTTATTCTTGACCCTCGGAGCTCACTTTAGGAACAATTCGTCAGCAAAAAATAATATATAATAATAACCGCATGCACATGACTGGCGACAGTTCGTGTTGGTCCCTTCACGATTCTCCGCGAAGAATCTGAGAAGTGCGGACCAAGACGAAGTTCTCGCTGGTCGCTGCTACGCGGTGGTACTTCAACACCCCGACGCGAGATATATGTTTCGACTCGACGAAACCCGGCCGCCAGTTAGGGCCAACTATCGCAGACCTACGCAAAAAGCGACAGAACTTTCTTGGTTACTTTTATACATAAGACTGATTTTCTTTGAAATTGCACTTAATTTATTTTAAGATTTTCTGAAAAAATGTTTATTTATTATTCGTGACTAAAAAGACATAATTATTTTATTAACAGCTATACCTCACTTCCTGTTTTACACGAAATAGCATTTTAAAAAGCGAATGAAATCCAAACTGAAAAACTGAATAAAAACGTTGCTTTTCACCAAATTTTCCATCTGATAAAATGTTTTCTTGAAACCCTAATTACAGCATATAAATAATATAATGTACTTACGATTTAGTATAGTACCATTGTTTTATGATAGAATTTATAGTGGGGGGCGCGGTGGCTCAGTGGTAGAGCGCTCACCTCCGGTGCTTGGGGTCCCTGGTTCGATCCCAGCTCGCGCTGTGTGGACTTTGTGGTGGACAAACAACCGTGCTCATGGGTTTTCTCGGGGTTCCGTTTCCTCCCACTTTCTTCATTCCACCATTTCATTCATTTCTCATAATCACCGTCTCCTTTGGCCTAACCGGCATAGGCGTGGGACGTTAAACTCAAAGATTTCATTTCATTTCATAGAATTTATATTACCTTGTCAAAACGTTTGTCTTCAAACTGTCAAATACAAATCGCCGTAAATTGTGTAAACTACTGTCACAAAAAGTATACCATACTATTTTCGGATCGCTATAAGGAAGAAATACCATACTATTTTGTGATCGGTATGGTAAAATACTATTTTTCCATACTATTTTACAGTAAATTATTAATTATATGTAAACATTGTTATTTTTAAATGACTGAAGCGAAGTAATCTCACGATGATGTTTTAACATCTGGTCATTAGGGGGGCCAGGAAATCATTTGGGGGGCCTGGCCCCGTGGCTACACCCCTGCCTAAGACGTACCTGGAAGATCAAAAATTGTACCCATCAGTATCAACGGACCTTCTGAAAACGTTCAGGATGGGCATGGATTCCTTCGCGGTAGAACTTGGTTTGCCGTGAAGGAAAGAAGGTATCAAGTGCATTTTGCACCTTTACTACGGAGTTGGACTTTAGTTCTCTAATGTGAGTGTCCAAGAAATGGTTCAGGGATAATTGGACGGTGCATTGTCCAGGGAGTATGGCGGTTGCAATAGTGTTTCCCATTTAAGGCGTAGGATGGTGTCCCGGGTCACTCTAATCATGTGGGGCTTAGCGTTGTCCCGTAACGGTAGAACCCCTTAGCGATTGAGAAGTGCTGGCTCCAGGGTTTTCAGTTTTTCTTGAACACGGCTCAACTGCTGACAGTAGACAGTTGCATTAATGTTCTGCTCTGACCAGCCGGTAGCAGTTCCCGATTTTTCTCCAATCCCAAAAAGCGGGTGGTTTTTCGTGATTAAGATAGCGAGGGACGAATATAGAACCTGACAATCGGGTGGTACCTGCAAAAATCGGGTAATATGACAACACTAAGCTAAATAGAAAATAAGGTATATCCCTACTTAAGATCACTACACCTGCAACCTATGAAATCCAATTTGAAATCTCATCCACTTAGACTGAGATCTTTTATATTATCATTACTCTTTCACTTTGTTTCTAAATAGTACTGCCACTCTTTCTTTTGTTAACAAAAAAAGACCACCTCCCTTTCTTAAAAAAAGAAAAGAAAAAAATTAGATCGCAATACACAATTTTATTGTTGATTTGTTGCCACTCCGATAAATGTGAATGTTGTGGTTTTGCATGTGTTGACTGGTTTCTTATCGCAAGTCCCAGACACCTGCAATAGTTCATACGTGAAGGGAACACCGATCATATTTTATTCTATATCTTTTTACTTCCCAATAACGATAGCCGTGCCTCTTTGTGAGAGACTGCAACTTATTTTTTTTATTCTGCCAATTGTAAAAGAATACTAAACAAGAATTTCCCTACACGTTAAGACATTTTAAGAAAAATATCTTCTTTCACCTCTGCAAATTTTGAGCATTTTTTCCCTACGTCGGGGGAAATTTCCCTCCATCTGGCAACTGTGAGCCGAAGATGGGAAAGATTCTTTGCTGTTTCCTCGTCGTTACTTGATAATAGTGCTCTCGAATTTTTGTGACTTCTGCAGTTTTCGGTTTTTGAGAAAATCGGGTTTCAAAACCGAAACCGCAAATGCGGTTTTCAAAACCGAAACCGCAAAAGCGGTTTTCAAAACAGAAACCGCAAAAGCGGTTTTCGAAACCGAAACCGCAAATGCGGTTTTCAAAACCGAAACCGCAAAAGCGGTTTTCGAAACCAAAACCGCAGATGCGGTTTTCAAAACCGAAACCGCAAATGCGGTTTTCAAAACCGAAACCGCAAAAGCGGTTTTCAAAACCGAAACCGCAAATGCGGTTTTCAAAACCGAAACCGCAAAAGCGGTTTTCGAAACCGACATTTCGGTTTTATGAAATTTCACTTTTTTCAAAAATCGGTTTTCGGTTTTTTCAAAAACCGATTTCGACAGCACTAATCTCTATTAGCTGAAATCACTTATGTCGAACAGAGCTACACGAATGTATACTCAAGAAATTAAACATATGGTAGAAGAAGGTTTACCTCTGAGGAAGAAAACAGTTATCCAGGAATTCTTGGCGAATGATGATAAGAACAGAATGGCTCCTGGAAAAAAGGATACATTTACGCGACATAAATTTAAAAGACAAAGAGGTTGTTGAACAATATGATGAAACATTTATATGCAAAGTTTAAGAATCAATACCTCAACTTAAAAATTTCATATACGTTGTTTTGCATGTCAAGACCATTTTGGAAAATGAAATCTTTATGTTTTACTCCCTACGGTTATGCCGACTACGCTAAAGGAGACGGTAATTGAAGAAAGTCGAAAAAAATAAAAGAACCCCGAGAAAACCCACGCACAAGGTGTTTGTTCACCACAAAGTTCACTTGACTTGAGCGGGGATCAAACCAGGCACCACACATACCAAAGGTGAACGCTCTACCACTGAGCTACCGCGGCCCCAAGACTATTTTGGATCGTAGCTTCAGTGGTGAACGATAGAGACACTTGTCTGTGTGTGCAACATGATTCATATTGAAGTCTGCCGTTGCTTTATGCTAAATAGTTATTTAAGATCCGAAGCATTTATAACTCTTAAAGCTAATCTTGAAACTTTTTTAGAAAAATGTGATGTTTATGTAATAATTCTTGTTTGTGGTTCCTAACAGAATTAATACTCATTTTTCACGTTTAGAAGAAGGTAGTCTTTGAATTTACCTTATTGTGAACTGGATTTTATTTTAAAAACAAGGCCTTGAATAATTATATCAAACACTTTTTATTTTACGAAAACGTTCATTTTTATTTTGCGAAAAATTTACAGCTATACCCTTAAAAATGAAGTACCTCTACTCTCAGACTATTTCTAAAACTAGAGTTGAGAAATGTAAGTTTATATATTGAATAAACAAACCACAATATACATCTGGTAAGCATTATGTAATCAATTTGTATACCTCCGTTACCATTTCGTATCCTCCGTTCCTGTTGCAAATTTAAAACTTCTAAAATTAAGAAATAACACAAAGTACTTGAGTTACCACATAGTGTGTGATAAATGTTAGGCCAAACGGAATATAAAAGTAACATTTTGGGCTCATTCCGAAACAAAGTATTTTGATAGTTTTCTCGGTCCCGAAAATAACGCTATTTCTGAAATGACCCAGAAAGCCAGTTTTTCTTTCTTTCGTCAGTTGGCTATACCTGTATACTATTTCTTTTTATTATAGAAATGTTTCCAACATGAAATCCTCGCTCCAGCTACCTCAGAGAATATAGGGTTTGCATGGAATACCAGTGAGTACCATCAAAGGCGACGATCCTGTCCCCCCCCCCAAGCTCATGTTGGCCCCCTATTGTATTTATGAATATACAATATTTGGCATAATTTGAATGCAATTTGTCTTAAAATCCTCATATATATACCTTCTGCATCTGAATGCCCCCCCCCCCAATTTACAGAGAAATTGGCGCCCTTGAGTACCATCTGTGAAGTAGCAGTGGCTTCCATAGTATTTGTCAATTTAATTGTCCTCTTTTCATTCTTTAGATAGTTTGGATGATAGTGTGTCTACTGCAATCAGGTCTTCTGTACCTATTCGACATCGAAGTGGCTCATTGGAGTCTGCAAGTCTGCGAATAGTAGAAGCACATTCAAATGTTAAAACTTGATATAGTCTTTTGACATCTTCTCTTTTCTGACAAAATACAAAGCTGCCACTTAACTTTAGGGACTAATGATGGCATAGAAGCTTTCGCAGGCTGAAAAATCTCTTCGCCTGTAGTAGGAAGCTTATCATCTTGACTCTCTACTTCCGCCTTTCTTGTGTTCATCTTTTCTTGTTTCTTCATCAACCAATCAATGTAGCCTTGGTGTGTGAACTGATTGTAGCACTTTTTATGCCAAGATATGTTCTCATATAAAGACAATCTACCAATGAGTCTTTCTTGGTGTACAATATAATCTTTAAATTCAGTGTCAATAGATGATAACGCTTTTCTTTTTCTAAACATTCCTTCACTTTATTTACAACAGATAATGTTACTTTCATTAACACCTTTTTGTTGTCATCACTGTCACATATAAGACACAACACAGGAATAACTTCTTCAAAACGAGGTATCTTCAGCTCCGTTAACTTGTTCCCCCACTTTTAAAATTTACTAAGAAAAGAATATCAAAGTTTGGTACTAGTTTTGTACCGTTTTGTACCACAAATGAAAAGTTTTGTACCACGTCCATTAACCAGTAATGGACGATTCAAAGTGGGGGAACAAGTTAACGCCTGTTCCCCCACCATAACGAATTTTCCCGAAAATAGGTCAAAGTTTTGTACTAGTTTTGTACCGTTTTGTACCACCAATAAAAACTTTTGTACCACCTCCATTAGCCAGTAATGGACGATTTAATGTCTGGGACCAGCGTCAACTTGTACCCCCACCATAACGAATTTTCTCGAAAATAATCTCATAGTTTTGTACTACTTTTGTACCGTTTTGTACCACCAATAAAAAGTTTTGTACCACCTCCATTAGCCAGTAATGGACGATTTAAAGTCTGGATCTAGCGTTAACTTGTTCCCACACCATAGCAAATTTTCCCGAAAATAGTGTCAAAGTTTTGTACTAGTTTTGTACCGTTTTGTACCACAAATAAAAAGTTTTGTACAACGTCCATTAGTCAGTAATGGACGATTTAAAGTCTGGCCGCAGCGTTAACTTGTTCCCCCACCATAACCAATTTTCTCGAAAATAGTGTCAAAGTTTTGTACTAGTTTTGTACCGTTTTGTACCCCAATACAAAGTTTTGTACCACCTTCATTAGCCAGTAATGGACGATTTAAAGTCTGGATCTAGCGTTAACTTGTTCCCCCACCACAACGAATTTTCGCGAAAATAGTGTCAAAGTTTTGTACTAGTTTTGTACCGTTTTGTACCACCAATAAAAAGTTTTGTACCACGTCCATTAGCCAGTAATGGACGATTTAAAGTCTGGCCAAAGCGTTGACTTGTTCCCCAAAATAACAAATTTTGCCGAAAATAGTGTCAAACTTTTGTACTAGTACTGTAGCGTTTTGTACCACTAATAAAAAGTTTTGTACCATGTCCATTAACCAGTAACGGACGATTCAATGTGAGGGAACAAGTTAACGCCTGTTCCCCCACCATAACGAATTTTCCCGAAAATAGTGTCAAAGTTTTTTACTAGTTTGGTACCGTTTTGTACCAGCAATAAAAAGTTTTGTACCACATCCATTAGCCAGTAATGAACGATTTAATGTCTGGGCCCACCATAACGAATTTTCTCGAAAATAGTATCAAAGTTTTGTACTAGTACTGTACCGTTTTGTACCACCAATAAGAAGTTTTGTACCACATCCATTAGCCAGTAATAGACGATTCAAAGTGGGGGAACAAGTTAATGCCTGTTCCCCCACCATAACGAATTTTTCCGAAAATAGTTTCAAAGTTTTCTACTAGTTTTGTACCGTTTAGTATCGCCAATAAAAAGTTTTGTACCACATCCATTAGCCAGTAATGGACGATTTGAAGTCTGGATCTAGCGATAACTTGTCCATCCACCATAACGAATTTTCCCGAAAATAGTGTCAAAGTTTTGTATCGTTTTGTACCAGCAATAAAAAGTTTTGTACCACATCCATTACCCAGTAATGGACGATTTAAAGTCTGGACCTAGTGTTAACTTGCTCCCCCACAGTGACGAATTTTCCCGAAAATAGTGTCGAAGTTTTGTACTATTTTCTTGCCGTTTTGTACCACCAATTAAAACTTTTGTACCACCTTCATTACCCAGTAATGGACGATTTAATGTCTGGACCTTGTGTTAACTTGTTTCTCCACCTTAACGAATTTTGTTCTATATGGTACTATTAACAAAAATGTTGTACAGCATCATTAGCCATTAATGGACGATTGAATGTCTGGAACCATTATTAGCTTGAGGTCGGTCTAGATGGAGTTCAACATCGTCATTTACAAAAATATATATATATATATATATATATATATATATATATATATATATATATATATATATATATATATATATATATATATATATATATATACCAGAGTTTTGTACTGTTTTGTACTAACAATAAAAAGTTTTGTACCAGTCCCAAAATGTCCAAAATTTTAGATTTTAGTGTGGAACTCCTACTTGACCTCTGAGTTCTCATTCGCCGATTTGTATGAAAGTGACTTCATTACTTAAGGAAAGTTTTCTACTGTTTTGTACCAACAATGAAAAGTTTTGTACCAGTCCCAAAATGTCTCAAATTCAAACTTCTAATTTGGGACACAAACAAATCTCAGTCCCATAAACACATATATCAACGATAACAGTCTTATTAGATAAAGAAATTTTGTACTTTATGTGCCAACAATAAAAACTTTGTACCTGTCCCCAAATGTCCCAAATTCCACATTCTAATGCGAAACACTAAGGTCAAGTTAAAGTTCCACCTAGCCCGATTTCTTTCAAAATGTTCTCATTAGATAAAGAAAGTTTTGTACTGTTTTGTACCAACAATAGAAAGTTTTGTGTTTGTCCCATAATGTCCCAAATTTCATCTCCTAATGTGAAACGCAAACAGCCATCTCAGTTTTCTAAATAAGAATTTACAAATAAAAGTTGTACCAGGGTTTTGTACTAGTTTTGTAATGTTTTGTAGCAGCAGTAAATAGTTTTGTACCAATCCCAAAATGTCCCAAATTTTAGATTTTAGTGTGGAACTCTAACTTGACCTCTGAGTTCTACATTTGCCGATTTGCATTAAAGTGGCCTCATTACATAAAGAAAGTTTTGTACTGCTTTTACCAACAATAAAAAGTTTTGTACCTTTCCCCAAATGTACCAAATTCCATCTTCTAATGCAGAACACTTAGGGCAAGATGGAGTTCCACATTCCCCGATTTCTTTCGAAATAGTCTCATTAGATAAAGAAAGCCTGAATTTGAGACATTTTCGGACAGGTAAAAACTTTTTGTTGTTGGTACAAAACTAATACAAAACTCTGGTACAACTTTTGTTTGTAAATTCTTATTTAGAAAACTGAGATGGCTGTTGGCGTTTCTCATTAGAAGGCGAAATTTGGGACCTTTTGGGACAGATACAAAACTTTCTATTGTTGGTACAAAACAGTACAAAACTTTCTTTATCTAATGAAACGATTTTGAAAGAAATCAGGCTATGTTGAACTCCATCTTGACCTTAACGTTTCGCAATAGAAGATGCAATTTGGACATTTTGGGACAGGTAAAACCTTTTTCAAATACTAGAAAAGAGTTAAAACCATTCTTGATATGATGAAATATTTCGAGTGAAACAGATGTGTGTTGAACTAAGATTTGTTTATGCGTTCCAAATTAGATGGTTTAAAAGTACAAAGCTTTTATTTGTGCTACAAAACAGTACAAAACTAGTACAAAACTCAAGCATATTTTTTGTAAATTGTTACTTGGAAACAGGTGACTGTTTGCGTTCTACATTAAAAAATGAAATTTGAAACATTTTGGGACAGGTACAAAACTTTTTATTTTTGGTACAAAACAGTACAAAAATTTATTTTTCTAATGAGACTATTTTGAAAGAAATCGGGGTATGTGGAACTCCATCTTGACCTTAGCTTTCCGCATTACAAGATGCAATTTAAGACATTTTGGGAAAGTACGAAACTTTTTTTTAGATAGTAGATAAAAGTAGATAGGGACTGGTACAAAACGGTACAAAACGTTCTCTATCTAATAACACCACTTTAATGCGGTATACGGACAAAATCTCGCGGCCGAAACATCGCCGCCCAAAATCTCGCCGGCCAAAACCTCGCGGGACAAAATCTCGCCGGGCCAAAACCTCGCGTGGCCAAAACCTCGCCGCCCAAAACCTCGCGTGGCCAAAACCTCGCCGCCCAAAACCTCGCGGGACAAAATCTCGCCGGGCCAAAACCTCGCCGCCCAAAATCTCGCCGCGAATGAAACTTTTATTTAAAATTTATCCAATGTGTTTCCTAATATGCAATTCCACATTACAAATAATAATAATAATAATAATAATAATAATAATAATAATAATAATAATAATAATAATAATAATAATAATAATAATAATAATAACATACAAAACATCGTGTGCGTGGGCTTTCTCGGGTTATTACCGTTTCCTCCCACTTTCTTTATTCGACCATTTCCTTCATCCTGGTCATCTACGTCTCCTTTAACCTATAGGACATAATCAAGGGACGTCGTAAAAACTCATATATTGTTTCATATTTTCATAAATATTATTAGATTTTTGTTAAAATTTTAAGTTTTTGGATGTTCCAAAGTTCACGAAACTAACCCCGTTAGTTGTCATTGCTTTCCTTATGCAGACTTTCTTTCCCTATAACCAGTTTAAAAACATCCTGTCGCCCTACCTTCACATTGAAATCCTCTAATACAGAAATAGAATTTTCATATGGTATCGCGGGACTTGGTCAAATACCCGTGATACTTCTTCTGAAACAGCGTATTTTATACCGTCATCCTTATCATCTGTTGGAACATTTACATTTTGGTCAGGCGAGATTTTGGGTATGGCGATATTTTGGGGCGCGAGGTTTTGGCCCGGCGAGATTTTGGCCCGCGAGGTTTTGGGTGGCGAGGTTTTGGCCCCGCAAGATTTTGGCCCGCGACGTTTTGGGCGGCGAGGTTTTGGCCAGGCGGGGTTTTGGCCCGGCGAGATTTTGTCCCGCGAGGTTTTGGGCGGCGAGGTTTTGGCCAGGCGAGGTTTCGGCCTGGCGAGATTTTGGGCCGCGAGGTTTTGGGAGGCGAGGTTTTGGCCAGGCGAGGTTTTGGTCCGCGAGGTTGTCGCCGCGAGGTTCTGGCCGCGAGGTTTTGTACCCAAACCCTTTAATGCAAATAGGCAAGTGCCGACCTCATAGGTCTAGTTGGAATTCTAAAACACAATTTAAAATTTGGGACATTTTGGGACAATTACAAAACTTTTTATTGTTGGTACAAAGCTAGTAGAAAACTCCAGTGTAATTTTTATGTAAATTATTACGTAAAACTGAGTTGACTGTTGGCGTTCTACATTAAAAAATGAAATTTGGGACATTTTGGGACAGGTACAAAACATCTTATTGTTAGTACAAAACAATACAAAACTTTCCTTATCTAATGAGACGATTTTGAAAGAAATCGGGCTATGTGGAACTCCATCTTGACCTTAGCGTTCCGTATTACAAGATGGAATTTGGGACATTAGGGGACAGATACAAAACTTTTTATTGTTGGTACCAAACAATAAAAGACTTTCCTTATCAAAGGAGACAATTTTGAAAGAAATCGGTCTATGTGGAACTCCATCTTGACCTTAGTGTTCCATATTACAAGATGGAATTTGGGACATTTGGGGACAGATACAAAACTTTTTTATTTTTGATACAAAACAGTACAAAACTTTATCTAATGAGACCATTATTAAGACACTATTTTCGACATTTGAAAGACACTATTTTCGGGAAAATTTGTTATGGTGGAGGAACAGGCGTTAACTTGCTCCCTCACATTGAATCGTCCATTACTGGCTAATGGACGTGGTACAAAACTTTTTATTGGTGGTACAAAACGGTACAAAACTAGTACAAAACTTTGACACTATTTTCGGCAAAATTTGTTATTTTGGGGAACAAGTTAACGCTTTGGCCAGACTTTAATCGTCCATTACTGGCTAATGGACGTGGTACAAAACTTTTTATTGGTGGTACAAAACGGTACAAAACTAGTACAAAACTTTGACATTCTTTTCGAGAAAATTCGTTATGGTGGGGAACAAGTTAACGCTAGGTCCACACTTTAAATCGTCCATTACTGGCTAATGGAGGTGGTACAAAACTTTTTATTGGTGGTACAAAACGGTACAAAACTAGTACAAAAATATGAGATTATTTTCGAGAAAATTCGTTATGGTGGGGGAACAAGTTAACGCTGGTCCCAGACATTAAATCGTCCATTACTGGCTAATGGAGGTGGTACAAAACTTTTTATTGGTGGTACAAAACGGTACAAAACTAGTACAAAACTTTGACATTCTTTTCTGAGTAAATTTTAAAAGTGGGGGAACATGTTAACGGAGCTGGTATCTTCGTAGGATGAGAAATTGTGGTCACAGGCTTCATTATGTAGGTTTCATAATACTTCCAATCCAGTGTTGGGTAAGTTACTTGTAAAAATGTAACGCGTTACAAGTTACTTTACTTTCTCTTAAAATGTAACGCGTTAGTAACGCGTTACTTGCCCGCAAAAAGTAACTGTTACTTTACTTCGAAAGTAACACGTTACTAACGCGTTACTTTTAGGTCCGAAACTTTTAAAATGTGGAAAAAATTATGACTTCAATTTTCCCTACTACTATTACTAACGCTATTATTATTATTATTATTATTATTATTATTATTATTATTATTATTATTATTATTATTATTATTATTATTATTATTATTATTATTATTATTATTATTAATTATAACAACACTGTATGTAAAAAGGAAGATAGGTGTTTTGTATTTGAATACTAAAAAACTAGTTGATTGCCAATCTCGGTAGTTGTGAACATGGGCGCCCGCAGGATATTTTCCAAGGGGGGGGGGGAAAGATACACACACACAATTGCTAGAATGAAACCCAGCAAAATAAAACTTCATTGCTATCAGCAGCACGTAAGCAAAAGAAAGAACAATGAGCGAAATTATCTTTTCAACTCAACTGACGGATACCATAATTCAAAATACTTAGCATTGCAAGCAGCACGAGGCTGAATATAATTATTAGTGAAAAAATATGAAACATCACATGGGGGAAAGGAATAGATTAAAATCTTGGGGATGTATTTGACTAAATTTTGTTACTCTAAATCATTTAGTGAATGTTGATTTTAAAAGTGTACTATTATCACCAATAGAGCCTATAAATGTTAACCTTTATCGAAAATCCAGGGAGGGGCAATTGCCCCTCTTGTACCCCTCTGTGGGCTCCCATGGTCGTGAAGTCTAGGAGTCAAGGACATTGTTCACGAGATTCTGAATTTCGGTTGAAGGTCTAGGTTGAGTATTCGTGCTCGAGCCAAACACTGTTAAAAGTTATAGGGCACTGGCCAAATATCTTCAAAACTGCTCGGCCTGGGTTTAGAATTGTCAATGACTCGAGCAACTCGGCTCACAGCTCATTCACTATAGACCCGAACCGAAAAGTGAGCCGAGCCAACAGCTCACTCAACCGTCTCGGCTAGAGCCCTCGGCTTAGTTGAGCCGAACCGAGCAAATGACTCATCCCTACCAAGCCAGCTCGAGCTGATGGTTCACCCCAAGTGAGCCGGCTCCAGCCATCTTCTCAGTTGAGCCGAGCCGAACTGAGCTTGTTATAAAAAATCTCTTGTGGTCTCGTTATCGAGACGAGACGAGATGCGAGCAGTGTCCCCTCTCGTGAGCAACACTAAAAGTGTTCCATGGCTTTCGTTTTCCAGTGTAATCAGGCCATGATTTCAAGACGACTTAAAAAGAACGAGCCTTTTATCAAACTCGACTGGACTCGAAACTCGACGCGAAAAGCTGAATCGGCTGGGAACTCGACTCGAGGATATTACCCTTGACTTGACTCGAAACTCGACTTGAATTCGAAAGTCGAGTTTTAGCTTGACTCGTGTTCATCCCTATGCGTTAGAAAAAATGGTTGCTTATTATTATTCTGCTAAACTAATTATATAATAATAACGATGTTGATATGTAAAATAAAAAATAAAGAGTATAGAGAAACATTACACTAAAATCAACGGGACTCTACGATAAGCAAACTGATCTCAAAAAACTCCAATATTACATACCATCAGCAAACTATTTTCTAGTGATAAATTAGGCCTGCTCATCAAAACACAGTTTATTCATATTAACTCCTTACTGTAAATCGTTAATTTGGTACCCTAGTTTTTGATAAATATTTTCCGTCGGGGCACTTCAGACACTTTACTTTTAAATTCTGTCCACCATCATCCTCACCTCTTAAGAAAAAACTATTCTTTCAAATGTTCGAACGGTGAAAATTTTCGTTCTCCATCTTTATAAAAACAACATCAATCAAAGTAAAATAGACTACCGGTATCATTGTACTCACAGTTCACTCACTGAATGTATTGGTTTGGAGCTGTCAGAATCTACGACAAAATCTTCTAGGTTCTTGCAATCAGTACACGTGATTTCCCTAAGGCTGTCCTTATCTTCAGAAAACAGCAAGTGGCACTACGAACTTATCGGTTTCTCTGTGTGTCTGTGACTGTCGGTCACTGACATACGTAGTTCATGCTCGGTTGTTTCATTCTGAGAAATTCACTTACAGGAAAGAAACATTTGTTTCCGAAAAAAGAATATATACATATCTTATAGTTACTCATCCGAAAAGTAACGCGAAAAAAGTAACGCAAACTAGGTACGTTACTTAAAAATTTGTAACGCGTTACCGTTACAGTTACTTTGAAAAAATGTAACGCGTTACTAGGAACCGTTACTTAAAAAGTAACACGTTACAAGTAACGCGTTACTTGCGTTACGTTACTCCCCAACACTGCAATCTATATTCCATCATAAGAAAAAGCAGAACATGAAATTTAAAAAGAAAGAATAAGAAATAGTTAACTAGTTTAAATTATGGGAAAAAGATTCTTTTTAAGAGAAATCTTTAGGAAAATGTAAACTTTCCCACAAACAAAACTTTACTCATCTTAAATTTCAATATACCATATATTTTACATGAGTGTTTCTTAAGCTTACAGTAACTTTATTGTTTCCCACATTTCTCTATGTCTTTCTGGGAACATCTGGTGCTATTTCTGATAAAAGTTTTTAGTTCTATGACCATGAAAACATAGAAACCGATACAAAACTTGATATTACATGACAACTAAATTTGTTTATGTTTTCCGACCGCTACATTGTCCGCCATCTTGAATTTTTGGTGACCCCATGAAATTCACGGGTGGCAAACATGATTTTCTACTTTCATATGATACGAGAAATAGAGAAACAATAGTTGCCGCTTGTAGCAAAGAAAACCCTACGAATTGCTTTTTGAAGGCTTGTTTGTGAAAAATTTTACCCTACTATAACTTGATTTTTTCAAATACAAACAATAAACCCTACTTGCATTGTTTGCAGATGTATGATGAAAGGAGTATTAGCCAAGACTAATAAATAAGCTTTTGTACTTTAAACAACACATATACGAAGATATTAAATTTATACTGCATTTGCTGTGTAGGTTGAAAACTCACAAAGAAGAATTGGCTGATCACCTGTGTAATGAATCAAAGTGCGACAACCTCATCTCTCTGTGTCCAAGGTGACTTATAGGGGACCAATCCTAACGACTGACGTACTATATACAGTATGTGGTATGAAACGTGAGAATCACGAACACTTGCAGCAACAAAAACATGAAGGTCATTAGAATGCGCACTTGGTTCATCACACTCACTTACCCTACCCTCAAAGGTGTACCTGCCAATAGTTGTTTAACTGGCTGGCTCACTCATTCTTTGCTACAGCTTTTTTTTCTTTTTGGCACAATATACAACACGTTACTCCCAATTCCCACGCAGACGAACATACATATACTTTCTACTATTAAATATGCGTGTCTTAAAAGTAAAAGCATCTTCACGTCATGAGAGTTATTACATATGCCATCATCTGATTTCAACTCATCAGCATCTGTATCATGATATTTTGTTACTCCCTTGTAATTCTCTCGCCATTAACCGCGCACACACACACACACACACACACACACACACACACACATATACACACACACACACACACACACACACACACACACACACATACACACACCTACCTTCGTAATCATAAAAGATTCCCATCTTTTGTTTAAGCGGCCACTGATTCCTATGCTTGAGACTCCATAACAAAAGAGAAACTCTGAAGTGATGGAGCATGCAGCTGGAAAAACGTAACTTTTAAGGATCTGCTCCTCATCAAGAGCCTTTAAAAGTTAGATAAGATATTTCCAGATGAAATCTATGAGAATTGTACAATCAAAGTATTAATTGAGTATGGTTTTAAGTTAGTTTAAATGTAGATATAACCTACTATTATGTTTAAGAATTGATAAAAACTTTCATGAAGTCAATGGTGAGAATTGAGAGTGATTTTTTACACATCCACAGTGTTTGGAAATGTATAGCAGTTCGGGAGCTAAAGGCTTCTAAAACCCTGAATAGTGAGCTTTAGAACAAAATATTTCCTGTTCTTTGAAATACAGAACGCTAAGAGTGTGTCCAACTATGGCATGTCCACGAGCAGTTTTAGGCAAGCATATATTGACTATGTGTTTATTAACTCTTCGGTGTCCAATGAGCACTTTCAGGCTCATTGCTAGTTTTGTATATATCTACATATATTTTAAAGTATTTTAATGTTCATATTATTTTTTGGGTTTATGATAAAATATGGTAAATACTTAATAATCTTTCATATACTGTAGATATATATATTTCCTGTTTGATCATTTTGTGTATTGTTGAATGTATATGTATACATGTTAATCTGAAAATTATCTTTTACAGCTTTAGAGAAAATATTTACAAGTTAGGATAAAGTTTGTTTGGTAGCTAGCTAGTTCAGTTTGAAACACTGCTAAGCAGAACGACAGCTTGTCTCGTTGTTGCGGAAAGGAGAGGTTGTAAAAATCATACATAAGAAAGAAGGGAAATAACAGAGGCATGGCAGATTCTTCATTCTTTTCAAATAGTTGAGACGGAATTTTCTTTCGGGAGGAGCCTCCGTGCCCCAGAGGTCTCGTTTTTTCTTCGCGATTTTTTTTTTTTTTTTAAGTCAGAAGAGAGGGTGCAGCCGAGGAGATGGCTGTGGCTTAGGACCAAGTTTTAGATTTGTATTAGAGGAATACAAATCGGAATATTTAAATTCTGGTTGTATGTCCTTGGGGCTTAGACTAAGGATAGGTGCGATCCCCGGATAGGAATTTTGTATGAAATGTATTTTAGTAGGGACCATCAGATCTATTGTAGGCAACGTCCGTTTTTGGGCGCTGGCTATTACAGGAATTTTGATTGAATTTTAGGAAAGGCGTTGCTATGGCAACTGGAGCCGAATAAGATTTTTTTTTCAGTTAGTTGTGTTTGGCTAGCTGGATTAGATTATTTTACACAGCTGATTCCTCACGTAAGGGGATGACAGGCTGTGAGGTTTGAGATTGTTTCCCATTACCGAGCCTTGAATGAAGGTGCTATATTCCTAGATGAAGGAAAATTCCCTATTACTCTTTTTCCCTGATTAGTGATTAATAGCAAGTTATTTTCCTGAAGGTTTGTCCAATAAAGGGCAATACCTGAATTAGGGATTTAGGCCAGACAGTGTTCAGAATGTTGGGGCTGTCTTTAGAGATTTCGAGGTTTATGATGGCTTGTACGAGAACGCATGTTCAGAACCTCTTTTAGAGAAATCTTAGTTATTCTTGGATTGAACGCTTCCGGATTGAAGCAAGCAGAATTAAAGGCATTAAGTAGGCGGTGACCTCTAGTTTAAGAAATGAACTTTTTTTTTTTTTTTTTTTTTTTGCAACTGAACAAATTAGAAAACTCACATTTATTAATTAAGAAACTTTTAATTCCAATAGGGAAAATCCTTTTTTAAAAAATTATATTTGTTTGCTAATTACCCTAGACAATTAGTAAACATATTTTCTTTATTCTCAGGTTTTGATACGAAGAGGAAGAAGAAGGGATCATTACAGGTGATGTTCACAAACATTTTAAGTGTTCATGAACAATTTGACGTGTTTATCAGCTTCAAAATGAGCTCTTTCGTGGCTCAGCGGTTAGCGTATACACTTTGGAAGACTCGGGCTCGATTCTCGGTAGGAGCACATGTAGTTTAGATCCCTCGTTAAGCTGTAGGTCCACGTCTCAGGTAGCCTCGATGCTGAAACGGACTCCAAACTCAAATTAAATCAAAATCAAGTACAAAATTGGCAAAGTAATAAACAATTTATGAAAATGAACATTTTACACGTTCGTGAATTTGTAGAAATAAAAATAGCATATGCGAAACGTTAGTAATTTTCACAGAAATACAGTGGAATGAACAAGATGTTTGGAGATGTTGAATCTTTTAAAAAATTATAGTACATAATATTATGGGGTGTGAAAGAATGAGTTATGAAATAGAAATAAGCGAAAGTACAATATAAGAAAGTCTATTACACATACGTGAAAATGGTTTAACCGATTGGAATGATTTCTTTAGATGTAGTTATTACCTACCTGGAATTGGTCAATTTGATTAAAATGCCTAAGGGGGTGTATGGAACATAATTTAAGCGAAAAACTAAATATCTTACGAATCCCTCAAATTAGGAAAATGAAACTCAATATATACAATTCTCATTAAAAATAAATGGAAAGGTGTATCAGCATTCCTTAATATTTTTCTTCTAAGGGCGGCTTGTTATGTCTTTATTATATATATATATATATATATATATATATATATATATATATATATATATATATATATATATATATATCCTCTTCAGTGTCACTAGTAGAACAAAATAGTTTTGTCTTGTAAATTTTATATTTTCGTAATGCTTTCGTTCCATGCATGCAAAGGGTAAGAGAAATTACATTTTTTGCACAGACTAGTAAGAATCATATGTGTCATATAGGACACATTGGAACTCTACCAATAAAAAGTGAAAAACGATGTTCTAGTTGTGGTCTGTCCCCCTTGCCTCTTCACTAAGTACGCCTACGTGCATTACACACTTAATACATCTATGCAATACAACATCAATATCCAATAGGGACCTAAAACACGGTCACATATTCATAAAACCCAAGTGAAAAGATTGAAAACATGATATATCTCTAGATTATGAATAATCATCTTTTGTAACGGGTGGTTTCATAGTATCGCATACGACACATGATAAAATAAAAGGTCTCCATTTTCCCACAGACCATAGAAGAGCAAAATAATCAACTGCGTATTTATCCCCAAGGCTTTAACAAGATAAATCAATAGGCATTACAGAAAATAACGCGTTAAAGAAAGAGAAGTAGAATATTTATCGTCTGAAAAATAGTACTGCCGGGGGAAATTCCCCTAGCACACACAAAGTTAGAGTAGGAGGGTACCCAAGAGGAGAGTACCCAAGAATGACAGGAAACGATTGATACTAGTGTCCAATCCATAGTTTTCGGGGTCGCTTAGATAAAAAGTGGTAATCTCGATGCCATTTAGTTAGGTTTAAGCCCCGATTATCACCCGGGGGTGAAATGATGTCATATAAAACTATCAAAAACGATCTACATCAGTGTCTAATCATTAGCATTAAGCGTCCTTAAGTTAACTGGTGGCAGCCTTATGCTGCTTCAGTACAAGTTCAGCTCCCAGTGGGGGAAAAACCCTCAAGCACTGCTTGGAAGGAATGGAGGGGTAGACATAAAAATGATAATAAACCGATATTAGTGTCGAATTCCTACTTTTCGGGATCGCTTACGTAGAGAGTTACACTTCAGATGCCATTTGAAATTCAAGTTCAGCCATTAGCATTCAAGGGAAAGGAGGTAAAATTGTGAGATGTAAAAATAATTGAAAATGACTGATATAGATGTCAAATCCATAAATTCCATGGTCTCTAAGTTAATGGTGGAAGTTCCGATGAACTTTGAGTTCAAATTCATCCTACCACGGGGTAAGAGCCCTTACCATGCTTATAGGGAGAGTGGAAAGGGGTAACATATAAAATGATCGAAAATGACCGATATTAGTGCAGAGTCCATAGTTTCTGTTGTCGTTGAAATGAATAGCGACACTCCCGATGTTATTTAAATTCAAGTTTAACACCCTTAAGGAGGAATAGTAACATAAAGAAATAATCAAAAACAACTTATATTAATATTTTATCAAATCTATAGTTTTCGTTTCACCAAGTTGATTGGCGACACTTTCTATGCCATTCAGTTCTATGTTTGACCCCATTAGCACCCTTAGTGTGGTGGGATGGAGTTGACATGTAAGAATAACAGAAACCGATTGATACTTGTGTCGAATCTATAGTTCTCGTTGTCGCTGAAATTAATAGTTTCACTCTCAATAGCATTCAAGTCCAAGTTCAGCCTCCATTGGCATGGAAAATAGAAAAGGGATAAAAATAGAATGTTCCAAATAACTGAGATTAGTATCGAATCCACAGTGTGAGTTCATTAAGCTAACAGATTACAATCGGATGACATTTAATCCCAAGCTTAGGCATGACCGGGATGTCAGCTGAATTAGAAATTTGCAGGAGCAACACCAAAGGTATTGCTTGCACATTACATATATTTGGATGTATGTGTATGACTGTATATTCCAGCGTAACTGCTGGACGTCTGAAGTAACTTTAACTAAACTTGGTAGACATATGACTTTCAATCTGAAAAAAAATGACAATGTGAGAGTAAGACAGCCCAAGAGGTGGGAACTGAAAAGAGTGACAAGTAAAAGTAATGCATAACAACCGATACTAGTGTGCAATCCATGGTTTTCGGGATCGCAGAAATGAATAGTGATGCTCCCAATGCCGTTTAAGTTCAAGGACATCCTCATCTGCAAAGTGTAGAGAGTGGAAAAAGTGCAAAATAAAATGTCAAAAATGATTGACAAGTAACGCTTCCCAAGTGTAACACTCCGATTTTAATAAAATTCGGCAGATAGATACTACACATGAAATAAAAGAATACGTTTTTTTTTCTGCGGAAAAGCGGTTTTAGGGGGTAAAAGCCCCCACCCAAAATTTTGAAAAATGACGCCCACAAGGCAAAAAGAAGTGGACCAAAGTGAACGAAATTGTGCACAGATATTGACGTAAAATGAGGGAATACGTGTTTCGTATTTTCTTAAAAAAAAACGGTTAGGTGGGGCACGGCCCCTCCAAACCTATGGTCACGAAATATCAAAAGTGCTCATAACAGTATGTCAAATGTGTGTAAAGGACAGGGTTGGAAAAAGTACACTTTATAAAAAAAGAACAAAACATTTGTTTAAAACATGAAAAAGATGTTCAAAATGTTTTAAACATGTTTTAAAATACGAACGAAAAAAAAAAAACGTTTTAACCATTTTGAAAAGTTTAAAACATATTTCAAAATCGTGTAATAACTTATTTGTTAAGACTTTTTACTCTTTACTTGCAACCAATATTACAGATTCATGCTGTATATACTGATTAGTACAACATTGATAACAAAAATAAAATCGTTTGACTAAAAATGGCTTTTATATAGTTTTTTTTAGTGAATTTTTATTGGCCACTTGTTCAAGATGATTTTCGAAAAAATATTAAATGTTTCCTAGTACACTGGTGATGATGCACCTTAATATATCAAATTTCGTTTTTGTAGCATCAACGGTTTTGGAAACGACTTTTGAGTGTCCGTATCGGAATCTGCTGACTTTGTATTTCCGTAAGCTGTCACTGATAACGCACCTTTCTTTTTCTTTTACCTAATTTAATTTGTGTAACACCAGTGTTTTGCAAAGTGGCTTTCGAATGACCATTGGATTTAATATGACATTTTTTGCGGATTTGGCTCAAATAATTGTATTATTATTGGAATTTTGCACACATGTACATAATTTTTACTCAATTGATCACCTGGAGCTGGGTGAAATTGTAGCTGCAAAAATTTGATTGCTATTTCGGAATACTAATGCTAATAAAATTATTGTAAAATAATACATTTTCCAAAAGTGATGTTTTAAGCACACTTCATGTTGTGCTAACTTTAGAATATTTTCTGCGAGCCTGTGTATTTGTTGTTGTTTAACTCAATAGTTGTGTTGAAGAGAAACAATATTTGGGACATTCAGAGCACAATGGATCCAAGTCTATTTTCAATAATATTCAGTTTTGCTCAGCAAATAAACGCAATTTCAAAACGTAATATCTTAGCAGTCAATAGTACGAAATAAATGAAACTTAAAACCATGTGAAAGGGCGTGGGCTTGTTTCATATGACGGCCGCTAGACAGGGGCATCAGTGGGGGCAGCCGAGCCCACCCCCACTCTGAATTTCAGAGATTGGGGGCAGTAAGGCAAATTTAGAAACTTTTTGATAAGCGAAGTCCAACAGAACAAGTTTGCAGTCCTTACACCGAATAAATACGGAGGAAATATAGATGATCAAAACTGGATAGTTGCTTAGGCACAATTTCCAGAATTTTAAGCAGGCCCGAAACTCGAAAGTAGAGCCATCTTTGGAATCCTTGGGTCAAAAGGGGAAAAAAAAAGCAAAGGAGCAATATAAGCCTATAGCTCCTTGCGGCCAATGGAAATGGAATTTAACTGATCAAACTCCGTATTTATTCGGCACTTCAATTTTGTTCTGTTGGACTTTGCTCAGCAAAAGGTTTCTAAATCTGCATTACTGTCCCAAAATTTGAAATTCAGGGTAGGCGGTAGGAGGGCGAATGATCTCCAAACGGACGCCCCTCTCTGGCGGTAATCATATAAAAGCTCTAGATTGCACCTTCTCACATAGTTTTTTCTTTCTTTCTTTTCGAATTCGTAGTTGCGAATATTTGACTTTTCCGTCGGTGTATTCTTTTAGACACACCCTGCATTTATTTAATGTAATTATGCATCATTGACTATGACATTTGGAACTTTACTTATTAATCTTTCTCACGCTGCAGCGTACACAATATCTTAAATTTATGAGCAGGAAGGGGGAAATTAGCCCTCCTGTTCCCCCGTTCTAGAAACGCCCTTGCCTAGCGGTTGTCCTATGAAACTCTAACCTACACTACAGTTTTTCACGTGGTTTTTGGTTCACTTATTTCGGGCTCTTCGCTACGAAGGTACTATGTTTACTGAGAAAAAATGAACCTTTTTGAAAATGGATTTGGATCCTTGTGCTCTGAACGACTCATCGCCTATGGCGTGGGAGACCCGGGTTCGATTCCCGGCGGGAGCTCATGTGGTTCGGATTCCACGTTAATCAGTAGGTCCACGTCTCATATAGCCTCGCTGCTGAACGGAACGTTAAACTCAAAGAATTCAATCCAATTTGAACGACCCATATCTAAAAATATTTTTTAAAAGCCGTAAGTTGGAGCCAAATTTATCCTGCAACCCAAGTTTGTTCGAAACGTATAAAATTAGTTTCTTCGGTTTACTCGAAATGATGTCCTTGTTTCTTCCCGTAAAATTCATGTTAAACGATTCCAAGTTGTAAGAAGACAGAACCAACGTGTACGGTATGTATTAACGAATGTCTGCGATATTTTAATTTCAGAACCGCAATTTAGAAAAGAGCCCTTTGTTTTCTGAATACAACACAAAAACTTGTTTCAATGATAATTCTTTTATTTATTGTTTAATATCATTTCTACAAGTAGCCCAATCTTCGACTACAACACTTTCTCGCAAGTTAACTGATAAGCATTTAAATAATACAATAGACGAAAAAAAAAGGGGGAAAAAGAGACGAAATAAATTGTGGATCACCACATCGATCTGCTGTAGGCACGAGAAATCAAAATATTCACACGGGAACAGTGTTGCCACAGTCCTAACTCTGGAATGGGCTGAAAAATAGTACCAAATTAAAACAAAAAGGGCTGAATTCATTATTTTATTACAGTGTAATAATTACATGGCTCTATAACATGAAACTAAAAGTAAAGTCCTAGAATACTCCGCCCCCTTTCTCCAAGAGTCCAAATCAAGAAATTGCTATTTTTAAAAATTACTTTTTAAAAACATCCAAATAGGAAGACCCCGAACAATTGTGGAAGTAGATTAAACTTTTCTCGCACATAGGAAGTATAAAAAAATCTTTGAGTTTTACGTCCCACGGTTATGCCGGTTAGGCTAAAGGAGACGGTGATAATGAGAGATGAGTGAAATGGTGGAATGAAGAAAGTGGGAGGAAACGGGAGTACCCCGAGAAAACCCACGAGCACGGTGTTTGTTCACCACAAAGTTCACTTGGCGGGGGCTACATAGGAAGTATAATAGAGGCCGGAAATTAAAAGGGAAAACTAGTTATCATCTTCGGTATGTATTGTAAGGAAAATTAAACGCTCCTCTATTTCAAAGTGACCAATTGACCAAAACGGTATTATGGCCATATATGAGAAAAATATAGAAAACGAGGAAAAAAATCAATCAATCATGAGATGTAGGAAAAGTCTTACTGACACTTTTGAAAATGTGACAACCATCTGTTACATGGTGCTGAATTGGATAGAATTGTACCAATGGGCCGACGAATGACAAAACGGGCTGAAATTGGTAATTTTACCAAGTGTAGCAACACTGTACGGGAAGAAAATAACCTTCTTGACGGGATCAATTTTTGGTAATTTTCTTTCTCTGGCAGATTTATTTTACAAAATTTAAATAAAATAAAAATAAACATATGTTTAAAATAAGACTTAAAAATACACGTGTTTAAAAAAATGTTTAAAACGTATACAAAATTTGTTTTAAACATTCTGTATAGGACAACAAAACTTTGTATAGGGACAACACGCAAAAAATAAACGAATACGTTTTTTTATTTTCTGCGGAAAATTGGTTTTAAGGGGCGAAAGCCCCCACCAAAAATTGTGACATTTGACTCCTGAAAGGCAAGAAGAAGTGGACCGAAATGGATGAAATTGTGCACAGATATTGTAGACATAAAATGAGGGAATACCGGTTTCGCACTTTCCTGGAAAAAACGGTTGTTTGGGGCATGGACTCCTCCAAACCTTTGATCACGAAATATCAGAAGTGCTAAAAACAGTATGTCAGAAGTGTCTAAACGACATGAAGAATTGAAACAAAACTTTGCATAGGGACAATAATAAAGAAAAATAATGGGTGTTTCTTATTTTCTGCGGAAAAACGGTGTTAGGGGGGGGGGGAGTCCATCCAAAATTTTGAAATTCGACGCCCGAAAGGCAAGAAGAAGTGGATCAAAGTGAATGAAGTTGTGCACAGATTTTGTAGGCGTAAAATGAGGTAATACAAGTTCGAATTTTCCTAGAAAAAACGTTTGGGTGGGGCACAGACCCTTCAGAACCTTTGACCATGAAATATAATGCAGAAGTGCTAATAACAGAATGCAGAAGTGCCTAAGGGACATGAAGAATTGAAACAAAACTTTGTGAAAAGACAATAAGCAAAAAAAAATTCATTTTCTACTGAAAACGGTTTTAGGGGCCAAAAGCCCCCACCCAAAATTTTGAAATTTGACACCCTCAAGGCAAGAGGAAGTGGTCTGAAGTGAATGAAATTGTGCACAGATATTGTAGACGTAAAATGAGTGAATACGGGTTTCATATGTTAATGGAAAAAACCGTTGGGTGGGGCACGAACCCGTCCAAACCTTTGATCATGAAATCTCAAAAGTGCTATTAACAGTATGTCAGAAGTGCCTAAAGGACATGAAGAATTGAAACGAAACTTTGTGTAGTGACAATACGTTAAAAAAAAAAACTAACACGGGTTTTTTAATTTTCTGCGGAAAAACGGTTTTAGGGGCAAAAGCCCCACCCAAAGGTTTGAAATTTGTCATCCGAAAGGCAAGAAGAAGTGGACAGAAGTGAATGAAATTGTGCACAAATATTGTGAAGGTAAGATGAGGGAATCCGTATTTCGTATTTTACTGAAAAAACAAAAACTGTTGGGTGGACCGAGGCGTTGGTTGACGGAAGTAGTGGAGCGAAGCGAGTGAATTTATGTGTAGAAATTGGATATGTAAAATAATGATTTTCGTGTTTCACAAATGTTTCCATCCGATTCCTTCAAATTTGGCAGATGAACAATAAGGACAAACAGTATAGCGTATTTTATTGTATTTCAAGAGGTGCCTTTAACCATTACATTTCCATATAAACAAAAAAACACGTGTCGATTTATTTCCTGTTTACTGTTGATATGCCAAATTTGAAGCAAATCGGATAAGGACACTTGAGAAACACGAAAGGCCTTATTTTACATATCCAATATCTACACACAATTTCATTTCCTTCGGTTCTTCTTACTGTGGTTTACGGTAATATTTACATTTTTCGGAGGGGCCTAGGCCCTAACATTGTTTTCCCACACAAAATAAAACACGTTTCATTTATTGTTTTGCAAATTGTCCCTATACGAAGTTTCGTTAGAATTCTGCATATTCTTTAGAAACTTCTGACGTATACTTATTTGTACTTTTGATATTTAGTAATCAACGGTTTGGAAGGTCCGTGGCCTACCCATCGCTTTTTTTCAGCAAAACATGGAACACATAATACCTCATTTTACGTCTAGAACATCTACGCACAATTTCATTCACTTTCGTCTACTTGTTTTTGGCTTTCGGGCGTCAGCTTTCAAAATTTTGGGTGGGGCCTTTTGCCCACTAAAACCCTTTTTCATACGAAAATAAAAAAAACATATTCGTTTGTTTTTTGCGTGTTGTCCCTACACAAAGTTTCGTTGCAATTCTTCATGTCCTTTACACACATCTGACATACTGTCATTAGTACTTTTGAATTTCGTGATCAAAGGTTTGGAGGGGTCCATGCCCAACCCAACGGTTCTTACCAGGAAAATACGAAACCGGTATTCCCTCATTTTACGTTTACAATATTTGTACACAATTTCGTTCACTTTGGTCCACTTGTTTTTGCCTTTCGGGCGCGGACTTTCAAAATCTTGGGTTGGGGCTTTTGCCTTCTAAAACCGTTTTTCCCTTTAAAAAAAGAAAGAAACATGTATTTGTTTATTTCATATGTGGTATCTACCTGCCAATTTTATCAAATTCGGAGTGTTACACTTGGGAAGTGTTACTTGTGAGATTCGTGTCGAATTCATAGTTTTCGGGGTCGGGAAAACGTCTGACGCGTTTGAAATGACTATTGGAATATAGTACCCACTTGAAGCCGGCTATTTAAATCATATTAAGTGGATTGAAGGCGTATTCTGTGGGGGTAAGATTGTTCAATATTTATGCCAAAAGTAGAGTAAAAATGAAATGAAATCTTTGAGTTTTACGTCCCACGATTATGCCGGTTAGGCTAAAGGAGACGGTGATGATGAGTAATAAATGAAATGGTGGAATGAAGAAAGTGAGAGGTAACGGGAGAACCCCGGCAAAACCCACGCACACGGTGTTTGTCCACCACAAAATTCACTTGGCGAGGGCTCGAAAGTAGAGTGTATTCTGTATTTTTATCATTACATTTTCATTGATATAAATATTCTAAGGGGGAATGGGATTCAATTATTAGTAGAAGGTAAATGGGGATTCTAGCGCACTTTTACTAAATCACCCCTCAATAACCCCTACCCTCAATAACAATAGCGCACCCCTAATAACTTCTAGCGCACCCCTGCCCCCAAATATCTTCTAATCAACTCATAATAATTTCTAGCGCACTCCCTATCCCCCAAATAATTTCTAGCACATATCAAATAACTTCTATCTCACTCTTAATAACTTCTAACACATTCTATCACCAAATTTAGTTACAAAAAATCACTAAATCTGGTTATAACCGGTTTTGACTTCAAAAAATCACTAAATCTGGTTACAAAAAATCGCTCATGGTTACTTCTGGGCCAAAACTCTAGACCAACCCATTTCGGACATATTTTTAACCAGCGCAGAAGGAACCAACTAATTATACAAAGTTACACGGCGCAAAGTATTCCCATAACAACAATGTTAAAGTGAGATTGAATAGGCTTTTATGACATTTAAAATCATAAAAACTTACATCTAAAATATTACAATGGAATCCTACACAAAATATATTTACTGCATCTTAATCTCCAGTTTCTAAGCTTTCATTTGACACTTGAATCATTAAAATCCGTCAAAAATTAACTTTAAAAAGTTGATGAGAAGGAATGTATAATAAAATAGCATTTACTGGAATAGGTGATCTGTCACTGATTCATTTGAACGATTCCAGTACCAGCACAGGACCGTCCAATCCGATTCTCTTTCCTTCTCCTCACGTCAACATATATATACATCAGCCTCTTCCTTCAACACAACTTTTAACTAGCAATCGCGAGATGGCGCTCTATCTGACGTAGTCTCCTCCAGGGAGACAACGCAATACATGACGTCATTGAATCCATGACGAAATATCTCTCGAGTCTCTTTCTCTCTTTCCTTCCCATCAACACTCAATGATACCAGAATATTAGAACTAAATCCTAAGTTGCATGAAAAAAATGTCAGTGCTGTCAACCCACTTACCAAATATTATAGTGTTTACCCAAAATATTTTAAGAGGATAGTTTTACCCCTCCATAGTTATAATGTGCTAACTTATCAAATAAAAAAGTTGGCAAATTTCAGAAAAAAATTATGAGTTGGCACACTGCAAAAAATAAAAATTCAGATATTTGAAAAATAAAAAATACTATCATAATCTACATAAAATTTTAAGACTTTTTTAAAGAATAACATTTTCCAGAAAACTCAAAAATAAACCCGTAAAAAATTCCCGAAATTTTGAATTTGTTATAACTTCGTCAAATATTAACCGATTTTCAAAATTCAAACGGCAATCAATAGACAAATAAATTTACTATCTATAGAATGTTTTGTAGGCTGCATAACTCTAAGGATATAATTACAAAAACTCAAAAGGGTCCCTTATTTATACATGTATCTTTAAAATTTAAATGACATTATGTTCTGTATATCCAAAGGTCTTAGTTTCTATAGTCTTGATACTATAAAAACACTTATACACTTAAAACATACTTAAAATTACAAGCTCGGATATTGATAATGAAACCATAAAAACACTTATACATTTAGAACATACTTAAAATTACAAGTTCGGATATTGATAATTGAATCTTCTGCTAACCTCGTTCTTAATAGGAAACAATGACTTAAACTCTGTCCACTGATCATAATTCAAACTGAATAGACAGCCGTTAATATCAAAAACAACTTGAACTTCGGTTTGCACATTTTTCACAATTACACTGAAATTATTAGTAAGTATAAACTTTTTTTAGTTATCCATTCTATCCACTCCATTTTTTACTTCTGACGGCATATTTTTGGTCATTTTTATTATTTTTTGGATTCACAAAACCGATCCTCATTTGAAATTTACATATAGAACTCAACAGTTGGATAATTATCTTTTAAACCAGTGTATTTGATTTGTATTCCATCTTTAATGATCTCATCAATCATTTTATCTGTTAAGTGTTTTGTAAATCTAGGTGGAAGAAAGACCTTAAACTCTTCACATTCAACTAAAATGCTCTTCCCAAACTTAGTTTTAATCCTTTCCATTTTCACAATCTTATATTCTGTATCTAATTCTAATTCTCTTAATCCAATAACTTGTTTTGCTCAAGACTTCCAAGTTTATTTAAAGCCTCAATATGACTCGCCTTCGTATTTATTATATAGAAAATCAATAATCGCTCTTTAATTTTCATCTTCAACAAAAAACTTTTTAATTATTTTTGTAATGTTTATGGAGAACCTCCATAAACATCACAAAAATACATTTAACTATCTAAAAACTCTTCTACTATTTTCTCATTCTTAGGGTCATATGTGAAGTTCTTTTGTCCAATTAAAATCGCATAACATATAGTATTAGCAGCAACAGCTTCTGCAAAGTCTACTACAATCTTTATGTTTGTTCTCTCATTTACCGATACATTCTTCCTCTTACTACAATTAATCACATACATTGGTCTGTTATCTATAAACTCTTTAGGATCATAGTACATTTCGGTATTGCCACATGTTATCCTCTTAAATGCGATATAATCTTCGTACATCTTAAAATAATCCCTGTTAGCAATATCTAAGTTTCTTGATTCTTTTGGAAATACCTCATTCCTCCCATTCTTAAGGTAGATATTCTTTACCTTACAATGATCGAACTTACTTGCATCTTACTTGTTTACCACTTCTATCAGTTTGGAACGTTACAACTACGAAATCAGGCATATCAAATTGTCTAGAATTAAATTGAGTAGTAACATCAAACTCCAAGAAAGAGCCTACAACCGTCTTCTGACCACATTGATAAGTATGGAATGAAAACATGATTTTAGGTTCTTTAAGAATATTCAACTTTAACTGACTTTCATAATTAGATTCGTATTCAACAACAGGCATTCTTATCTCCATACTTTTTATTGTTATTTTTCCATCATGAGGAGCTGTTGCACCTGCTTCTGTTCCAGCCCATTTGTACAAGACATCGTTATTGTTGTTAGCTTTTGTAAATGTTATTCTCAATCCACCTTTCCACATAACCTCTTTATAATCACTTAAAAAGCCTGGAATTAATCTTAATGGGTACAAAACACCAAAGTCCTTTCTTAGACCAAGTTTATCATCTGTTTCAAATCCTGCTTGTTTTAAATATTCAACTTCTGGTTTGGAAATCTTTAATGTTCCAATAGCTGTAGATGTTATTCCAGGTAGCTCAATCTTATCTATAACAACTCCATGCTTTCTAACCTCAATTTGAGAAAAGAAGAATGGTAAGACGTTATCTACAAGTTTTATAGTATCATTTGCACTAAATGTTCCTCCTACTGCTGCACCAACAACTTCAAAAGTCATATGACAATCTGCTTTGTGTGGATGTATAAACCATCCTCCACATCGAAATCAAACTCAATATCTTTGTTAGCTTCATTCAAATTATTAAATGTTCTTGTGTTAGCTTTAAAACTCTGTAACTCGTAACTCTCAACACTATCCATTTATTATAAAGAAAATCTTGAAACAACGCTTTTATGGGATATACCCATAAAAGAATCATACATAATAACATTTAAACACTTATAATCCCCATCCTAACTTAACCTTAGCATTCATAGCAGTACCAACTCGAAAAGCAGCTAATCGTTCACCAATTGACGCATCACTACTAAATGCTCTATTCCATGCTTTAGTTTCTAGTTCCTTATCTGCAATATGTCTTGACTCTATATCTTTATTGTGTCTGTAATATATATCGTGTTCTTTACAAGCCTCATCTAATGGGCAATACCTTTATCACCTCTTTCTAACCTTTCTTGTAGCTTCGAAAAAGGCCCACAAAATTCGTAGCCTGGTATATGTAACTCCGGTATTCCTTTCATGTTTAAAATCATATTCATTAGTCCTTTTTAAAGTTTCTCATCATTCCAGAATCGTGGTGGTAATGTATTTAAGATCTTAATCAAATAATCTATACCTTTTGGATCATTAGGAATAAATTGTGAAAGCTTATTATTAATCATACTCACTATACCTACTTTTTCATTATAAAAGTTATTATTACCGGCCTTTTCTTCTCCATCTATAAGTATTAACCGATCAATTAACTTTCTCACATCATCCATCCATATATATTCTTTAGTTATCTCTGTATATTGTTTAATTTCTTCACCAGTCCTTTTAGGAGTTGGAGGTAAAGATGGTTTAATATAATTATCCCAAATAGGCTTGATAATATTAATGTACTTAGAACCTCTATTATATGCTACTTTTTTTCTCGATTATATTTTTGGAAGCCAGCATTTGATTCTATTATTATTTCCTTGTACTGTTCAAAATCGTCTTCATCATAATCTTCAATGGTTTTATTAGTATTCGTCGTTAACAATTCCCATAGACCTTCTGTTCCTTTATAAGTTTTACCATTAATTATCAAATCATCACCACTCACTTTAACTTCAGAATTTCCTATCTTATTTATTATTTTTCCATCTTCTTCTACAGTTCTTATTCCAAATACACTATCATTTCTTTTACTATAATATTTCGTTGCAATCTTACCAAATGACTGTTTTGTTGTTAAAGGTTCTACTCCTTCGAATTTTTCTTTAATTTGTTTTCTCATTTGTTTTATTTCTCCTGTTAGAGGTTTATCACTACTACTTGGAGAACTATCATAAGTTATCTTTTTAGGTGTTTCTAGTAGACTAGGATCTATTGAAGCCGTCTTATGTACAGCTGGAACAAGTTCAGTTATTAGATTTTTATTTTGTTTTGCTACTTCTTTGATTTCACTTCCTAAATTTTGAATAGCATCAATTACAGGTTGTTCTTGTGTCTTAAATTTATCATATATACCTGCTCTTTCTTCCAAGATTTGAAGCCCTTTATCAAGAACCCCTTTAACTTAATATTCTTTCTCATCCATTTATTATATAGAAAACGAACAAATCAATAAACGTCAAAGAACATCAATAAACGTGAAAAAACGTCAATAAACGTCAAAGAACATCAATAAAGGTGAAAAACGTCAATAAACGTGAAAGAACATCAATAAACTTAAAAAACGTCAATAAACGTCAAAGAACATCAATAAACGTGAAAAACGTCAAAGAACATCAATAAACGTGAAAAACGTCAGTAAAAGTCAAAGAACATCAATAAACGTGAAAAAAGTCAAACGTTTACAAAGTGTTTTATTTTATTCCTATACTTACCATTGTTTACCTTCCTTGTCATATAAATTACTATAAAACCATAATCTTCTTGCCAACATTTTGAACATATCTCTTTAAATTTATCATAAGACATATCTCCTCCAACAAACTCATTATACACATGTTTAAGATTAGTATCATCTTGTCTAAATACACATAGGAAGTTAACGTTATCTCTTATAAGCTGTTTAGGTACTTTTGAATATGTTTGTGCAAGATAGAAACAGTCTAAATGTCTATGCCTACTTCTTGTAAAGTAATTTCTAACAGTATCTTGATTCTCTAAAATGTAATCATCAAACACAACTCTAGAGTATTTTTCACATTCATCAATAGGTACAATACGATCATTACCGCTTAAGAACGTTGCTATTTGCTTCTTAAACTTTAGTTCTGCTTTTTCAAATCTATCTTTTAATTGTTCATACTTTGGCTGATTCATGCTTTTAGAATATATATAGAAGTAATTATTGTTTAACCAACCTGGCTGTAATAAAAACTTAAATAACAAAAAAGTTTTACCACACCCATATGGACCCACTATAAGACATCGAATATCATCAGGTATAAGTTCTCCATTTCTTTTCTTAACTGTTGCTTCTTTTATCATCTCTTTTACATCCCAATTAATAGTTTTCTAACTCATTTATTATAGAGAAAATCATCACCTTTTATGATCTTATATCTTTAAGTTGTTCTCTGATCTTAAGCAACGTATCTTTTATATATTCGTTATCCATTTCACCATTTAATGTTATTATCATCTCTAACTGTTCTTTAAATGAGTTAATACAAGTGACAATGGTTTTATATTAATCTTTTCTTTTGCTTATGTTTAACTTAGAAGACAAACCTGTTATTATAGCACTTCCAGTTGCAAGAGACGTTGTTAATATTGAGTAAATTGTTACAGGTATAAAAATATTAATAAACCCAGTTGTTGCAGAAAGTATAACCGATAACGTAATCAAAGTGTAGTATGCATATTTAACAATTCGTAGTTTTCTCTTTTTCTTCTTTAAACTGTATTCTAACTTTTGAATGATATCTTCTATTAACTTGATTACTTTCTCTCTTGGAATATCTCTAGGTAAATCAAACTCGTTCATTTATTATATAATAAATGGCTAAGGTATTTAAGTTAACGAGTGGTACTTCCGTTTTAAAGAAGAAACTCCATTACGAATTAGACAACAGTAGCAACTATTTAAGTATAGGACTAGTTGGGTTTTACACAACATACTTAACTCCAAACATTATAGAAAAAAATAATAAACTAACATTTTCTGACTTTCCTGGCTATTCTAATCTTACAAAACAACTTATAGTTCAACCTGGTAAATATAATTTAAAAGAATTAGAGGAATACATTAAATCAAATCTTTCATACACTGGTGATGCTTTTAAAAATATTAAATTTACTGAGGACAGAGAGAAAAACAGAGTTAAAATATTTAGCGGACCGTGTGATATAACCTTAAACACCATTAACACTGTATTAGGTTTTAGTGAAAAAAAAACTTAGAAACACAGAACATGTTGGAGATAAGATACCAAAGTTTCATCCTTTCGATACAATTAATGTTCACTGTAATATAGCAGATGATATGTTTGTTAAAGATACTGAGTATACACATAGAGAAACAGGAATTATAGCATCATTTAAAACAGATGCCGAGTTTAAACAGTATTATTTACGAGCCTATTTATCCATTATTTTTCCCTATATCTAAAGACAAGGTTGATAATTTTGAGACAAGGATAACAGATGAGAATGATTTCTTAATTGATTTTGGTTGAGCAACAACAACTGTACTTTTACAAACCAAGATTTTCTCTTAAATAAATAGGAAGATGTGTTCTATTAAAGGCTGTATGTTTAGTGTTCCTTATAACGAACTAAAGGATTTAAAAATTTATCATGTATTAACAAAGAAACAACTTAGTGATAAATCTAAGAAAATTAGAGAAGGTAAAGGAATGGATTTAACTTTAACTACTGCACAAATGAAAAAGATTAAGAAAGAGCATATAGGTGGTTTTATTTTTACAATTCCGGCCATTTTAGCAGCTTTAGGAGCAGTTGGTTCATTAGCAGGTGGTGCAGCAGCGATTACTAAAACTGCACTGGATGCTAAGAAGAATAAACAAGAACTTGAAGAACAAAAAAGGCACAATATGGCTATGGAAGAAAAGCAGGGAGCAGGTAAACCAAAGAAGTCAAAAAGTAAAACCATTGGCCAACTTCGATATAGAGAGGTCGGTTAAAGAATTAAAGATAAAACGATTTAGAGGTGTATTTATGAGTGATGAACTTCCACAAAAACCCTATGTTAATGAGTGTGGTGTAGTTAACCTTGATAAATCAGAAAACATTAGTACTCATTGGATATGCTATTGGAAAGATAACAACATAAAGTACGTGTTCAATTGTTATGGTGGTGTTTCTCCTAAACAACTAGTACAATATCTTGGTACCGAAAACTTATTTTACAATGACGAACGAATACAAGACTAATTCGGTTATATGTGGTCATCTTTGTGTTAAGGTTTTAAATCTTCTAAATCAAGGGTATTCTTTTAGTGATGTTATGTATATGATTAAAAATGATTAGGTTTAAGTGCTTTTATGGTATATCCATAAAAGTTTTGTTTTAAGATAAATATGGAAGCTATACACAATAGATTTTTAGATTATTTTGAGAAGCATGAGGATGAACTAGATGCACTAGTTAGATATAATTTTTATTGGTATTTTCGGGATGTTAGCAAGATAGACTTAAAAGATAAAAACAACGCATAAACAGTTATTGAATTATGGAAAATGCTAATACCTAAATTTTTGTATACGGAAGAAGAGTTGGTAAAGTTATATCCAATAATTACCTTAAAGGACTTGTTGTCAAATTATAACTCCGGACCATTAAAATGAAGTAATTGTGGTAGTAAATCATTTAAAAAGGTAGGATAGATACATTTGCGATTATTGTTCCGTAGAGAGTGGCTGGGTTTACAGTACTAATGAAGGAATGAGAGCTGCTTGCGCAAGAAAACCATGGTATGATACTACAAAAAGATTTGTTACAGTTATCTCGTTTACAAGCTTTACAGGATAGAATTATTCCTGAAGATGTGTTCAAGGTGTTAAATGATGAATTTAGAGATATACCAAAACATTTAATATCAACAAAAGATGTTCTAGAAGTACTAAAGCAAAAAAAACACAAAATATTATGATGATGTCTATTTAATCCACTACCACGTTACCGATCAAAAACCATTAAACTTACGACATATGGAAGAAACACTTATAAACGACTTCGAAAACTTATACGAAACCTTTAGGGAGATGTATCCGAAAAGAGTATTGTTTATTAACTTAAAATGTGTATTGTACTATCTGTTGAAAAAGCATGATGTTCATGTTGATATTGATTTTAAACATTCACCTAAACAAATAGAGATGTTAAAGAAATGTTTTGAAAAATTAGGATGCGCATTTTCTTTATAATAAATGAGTATGGATATATTTGGTAATGTTAAACATAGAATAGGTGATGTTAATATTAGTGAAGAAAAATTAAAATTGTTGGAGAATTTAAATGATGTTGTTAGCGTAAGTCAACTTAGGTCAATAGAAGCTCACTTAGAGAACGATAGAAAACAATTTGAAGACGCATTAGAAACGTTACAAGACACATACATAAAGAAAGAAGATTTTCAAAAGATTAGGATGGATACTACTAAATTGATTATGCAAAAAGAAACTATACCTCTATTATATCAATTGAGAGCTAAAAACGTTAAAGACCCAATCTTTAGATGGCGTGGGAGACCCGGGTTCGATTCCCGGCGGGAGCTCATGTGGTTCGGATTCCATGTTAATCAGTAGGTCCACGTCTCATATAGCCTCGCTGCTGAAAGGGACGCTAAAACTAAAAATCAATCAATCAATCAACCAATCTTTAGAATACTTAATCTTTCTAATGGTTACAAATTTCTCTATAATGGGAAAATAATGCACATGGAATTAAGTTTGGATAAATACTTTCTAGAGGTATATTTGGGTGATACTTTGATTGAAAATTTACCTTTTAGCTTTAACAAGAATGATATAATTACGATTAAACCAACTAAAATTCAGCTATGGAAGAAGGGCAATTAATGTTTGGTATAATGTACATAGAAAGAGAGGTTTCCTAAAGACGTTTGCTATATAATAAATATGGATATTTTTGGTAACATTAAAAGTATAGTATTAGGTAGTGATAAATTTTAATTATTTTCTTGATTTTCTATACAATAAATAATGATAATGTATTGTGTTAAATGTAAGAAATCAACAGATACAAAGAAAGATACCATTAGGATAGAATAAACAAAAATGGAAGATATATTAAGAAAGGTATTTGTTCTGTATGTGGTGTTACTAAGTCTCAATTCGTTAAAAAGCCCGATTGACTAGAAGGTAAAGGTATTAGAGAAGACATTATAGAAGAAATTCATAAACCAACAAGGAAAAACTATCCTAGACTAAGTGTTGTGATTAAAGGTATTGATGATCTTTGGCAAGCTGATCTTGTAGAAATGGATAGTGGAGTACTTAAAGGTATTTCCAAAATCAATAAAGGGTATAAGTATCTACTAACAATAATAGACGTGTTCTCGAAATATGCATTTGCTGTTCCTGTTAAAGATAAGAGTGGGAAGAATGTTACTGAAGCATTTGAATCAGTGTTAAAAGTAAGAAAACCCAACAATTTACAAACAGATCAAGGGAAAGAGTTTTACAATAAAGGATTTGAAGATTTGATGAGAAAAAACAATATCAATCATTACTCAACATATAGTGGTAAAAAAGCTTCTGCTGTTGAAAGATTTGACAAAACACTTAAACAAAATATGTGGAAGAAATTTACTGCTCAAGGTAATTATAAGTGGTTAAAAATATTACAAGGTTTGGTTGATGAATATAATAAAGTACATAGAACAATTGGTGTGAAACCTGTAGAAGTGAATAAGAAAAATGAGCATGTGATATTGAAAAAAGTGTATAAGAAAGAATATAAGTCTGTTATGTTAAAGTATAAGATTGGTGATTATGTTCGTATAAGTAAAATTAAAGGTTTGTTTGAGAAAGGATATACACCTAATTGGTCAACAGAAGTATTTGTTATTAATGAGGTTATACCATCTAATCCACCAACATATAAAATTAAAGATTTAAACAATGAAGAAATTAGTGGAAGATTTTATGAACAAGAATTATTAAAAACTAAATATGAGGATGAGTATTTGGTGGAAAAAATATTGAGAAAGAAAGGTAATAAAGTGTTTGTTAAATGGTTAGAGTTTGATGATTCACATAATAGTTGGATAGATAAGAGTAATGTAATATTATAAATGTTATATTTTATGGTTATTCCATAAAAGATAATTAAGATAAGAAGGTGAGTGATGAATATGAATATAATAGTGATGATTATGATGATGAATGAGATTATGAAAATGATTTAGTTTTTATCATATTAATAGTGACTTTGATGGGGTGATCCCATAAAAGTCGTATACTAAGACAACACACTAATATATGTAGACAATGGCAGGGGTGTGCAAATATTAGCAGTTGTCTTAGGAAAATGAGCATGCTAATGTTGGTATATATAAAATGAAAAAATATTATGAAAATGTTCTAAAAAATTTGGTGAAGATAAAAAAACGATACAGTATTTTTCTATATAAATAGGATGAGTATATATAATGTTAATTTACTAATGGGGAGATGAAGGAGATGTCGATTACAAAACTAAAACTAATATGTAAAGTCAAAAAAATCCGTGACTATAGTTCTTTAAATAAGAGTGAATTAATCAAATAAATCGAACAATATCAAAATGAACCAGATGAATTGAAAGTTATATACACAATGAAAGTTGATGAACTAAAAAACCATTGTAAACGGAAGAGGATAAAAGGATATTCCAGATTAAGAAGGGTTGAACTTATTGATCTTATTAAACAACATGAAGATGAACAAAACAGATCACAAATTAGAAACATATTCCCATTTAAATAAGATGTTTTTGAAGAATCGAAACCACAACGAATACCAATTAAAGTAGAAACAAAGGAAACATCAATACAGAAACGATTACAAACTATCACAATTGAAAACATAGGAGGATATAAAGATCCGGTGAAGTTTTTAAATATAAGTGGGAAAGTTGTTATTAACAAAATCAAGGAAGAATTAAAGCACCACCCACTTAAAGTCAACCTTGTATTCATTTCTGATTATATTAAAGATAAAGAAGTACAAGAACGCAATTTTAAAACATCAAATGAGAGAATATTACAATCAAGTGACCTAGATGAATATATAACCCATGCTAAACAAAAACTATGTAGAGAGATGGAGGAATTTCAAGGTAGAGGCTCAGGATGGTCATTACATCAAATTAAACACTTGGAAATCAGACTAAATAAATATGTACCATTGAGAGCTTCTTCCTATATTGAACTTCCCAAACCAATTAAAGATAAGAAAGCAGTGATTAATGTTCAAAATAAAGATAATAAATGTTTCTTGTATTCTATTGCTAGTTATTTAAAACCAGCACAAAAAGATCCTCAAAGATCCACAATATAATCAAATTGTGAATGAGTTACAAGAGAAATATTGTAACGGTATTGAATTTCCTGTACAATTAAAAGATATAGTAAAGTTTGGAAAGAGAAGTAACATATCCATTAACGTGTATAGTTATGATGATGAATATAATATATACCCACTTCAAATCACAAAAAATAAGCAGGACAAACACGTCAATTTATTATATGTAAAAGATGAAAATAATGACCATTTTTGTTGGATAAAGGATTTATCGAGATTAATAAGAAGTCAAGTAACAAAGCATAAGGAGAAATTGTACTTCTGTGATAGGTGTTTAACAAGACATTTTAGAAATGAGATACAATTACAAGAACATGAGCTATATTGCAAGGAGCATGAATCTGTTAGAATAGAACTTCCAAAACCATATGACAATCAAATACAGTTCCAAAGTTATAATAGATCATTGAGAGTACCATTTACGATATATGCCGATTTTGAACGTTTGTTATGTAAAATGGAAGTAGACCATAATTGTTCTAAAACTGTGAAGTATCAAAAGCATTTACCAATGAGTTTATGTTATTACATCAAATACTCAAATGGTATGTATAAAAGTCCTGTTAGTTATATTGGTTTAGATGCTGCAAAGGTGTTTGTGAAGAAGTTAAAACAAGAAGCAATAGAAATAAAGAAAATATATAACAAAAAAGTTGAAATGGATAACCTAGCTAATGATGAGGAAGAGAGATATAATAATTCCAATAGTTGTCATATATGTGAGAAAAGCTTGAATGATTTACCACCAGCAGTTGAAAAACAAATAAATATGTTAAATAAGAAAATACAATTTGCTAAAGATAATGATGACATGATTGAAAAGTTAAGAGAATGGAAAGATCAATTAGGAAAATGTTTAAAGGAGATAAATAAAAATAAAGCAAAAGTAAGAGATCATGATCATTAACTGGAAAGTTTAGAGGTGCAGTTCACAGTTATTGTAACTTAAGCTATCGAAGTCCTAATTTTATTCCAGTATTTATTCACAACTTAAGTGGTTATGATACTCACCTGTTTGTTAAAGAACTTGCTTACGATAAGAATGAAATAAAACTAATTGCAAACAATGAAGAAAAATATATAACATACTCGAAATATGTGAAAGTTGGTAAAAAGAATGGGATTAATTTACGATTTCTAGATTCATTTAGGTTTATGTCAAGGAGTTTAGCAGAACTAGCAAACAACCTTACAAAAGAACAATATAGAGAAACGTCAAAGTATTTCCCTAATGATTTATTAGATTTAGTAATTAAAAAAGGTGTGTACCCATATGATTATATTGACTCAATTGAAAGATTAGAAGAAACAAAACTACCTTCAAAAGAAATGTTCTTTAATAAACTTACTAAAACCCACATCAGTGATGAAGACTATGAGCATGCGAAAAATGTTTGGAAGTCATTCAATATTAAAAATCTAGGTGAATATACAGAACTTTATAACAAGACAGATGTATTAATATTAGCTGATGTATTTGAAAGTTTTAGAGATGTGTGTTTAAAAGCATATGGTTTAGATCCTGCTTGGTATTTCACTGCTCCTGGTTTATCGTGGGATTCAATGTTAAAGATGACTAAGATCAAACTAGAAATGTTAACTGACTATGACAAAATATTAATGATAGAGAAAGGTATAAGAGGTGGAATTTCAGAATGTAAGAGATATGTAAAAGCAAATAATAAGTATATGAAAAGTTATAACAAAGACGAACCTTCAATTTAGCTTATCTAGATGCAAATAATTTATATGCATGGGCTATGAGTCAATACATGCCTTACAAAGACTTTAAATGGGTTCAACCTTACATAAACATAATGAATATTCCAGATGATTCAGAAACTGGCTATATATTAGAAGTTGATTTAGAATATCCAGAATACTTACATAATAAACACTCAGATCTACCATTAGCTCCAGAAAATATGTGTCCACCAGGATCGAAACATTCAAAATTATTAACAACGCTTTACAACAAAGAAAGATATGTTATGCACTACAGAAACTTAAAACTATATATGTCACTTGGGATGATATTAAAGAAACTTCATAGAGTATTGGAGTTCAACAATCAAACTGGTTAAAGGAATATATTGATCTAAATACAAATATGAGAACAAGAGCTAAGAATGATTTCGAGAAAGATTTTTACAAGTTAATGAACAATAGCGTATTTGGTAAAACAATGGAAAACATTAGAAAGAGACCATCTATTACCTTAGAATGTGATCCAATGAGGGTGGAAAAGTTAATAGCGAAACCGAACTTTGATTACAGAACAATATTTACTGAAAATTTGTGCGCGATACATATTAGAAAAGAAAAATTGACCTTCAACAAACCAATATATGTTGGTATGAGTGTGCTAGATTTGTCAAAACTATTAACGTATGACTTCCATTACAACATTATGAAAACTAAATACGATATCGATATAGACTTATGTTACATGGATACTGATAGTTTTATATATGAAATTGATACAAATGACTTCTACAAAGACTTAAAGGAAATGGTTGATCTATTTGATACAAGTGAATATGGAAAGGATAATCAATATGGAATACCACTAGTAAACAAAAAAGTATTAGGAAAGATGAAGGATGAAACCAATGGTAAAATAATGACAGAGTTTATTGGGTTAAGATCAAAGATGTATGCCTTTAAAGTTGAAAATAAAGTGAAGAAAAAAGCAAAAGGAATAAGGAAATGTGTAGTAGCAAAAGAGTTACAATTTAATGATTATAAGCGAACCCTATTCCATGATACGAAAACATAAAAAAATATAAATCTAATTCGAAGTTGTAAGCATGATGTGTATACCATAGATGTAAATAAGTTAGCACTAGATTCGAGTGATGACAAAAGATATATACTAGAGGGTGGTGTAAGTACATTAGCTTGGGGGCATTATAAGATATAGTTAAAATGTAATTATGTGTAGTGTAGTTGATAGGTGTTAGTGAATAATTATGTGTGGTTTAGTTTTAAGTAAAATTTAATTAACTTTTATGTGTAGTGTAGTTGATAGGTGTTAGTGAGTAATTATGTGTGGTTTAGTTTTAAGTAAAATTTAGTTAACTTTTATGTGTAGTGTAGTTGATAGGTGTTAGTGAGTAATTATGTGTGGTTTAGTTTTAAGTAAAATTTAATTAACTTTATGATATTTTTAAGTCATAAAAGTGTTTTTGTAATTTTATCCTTAGACATATGTAGCCAGTAACATGAAAATAATTGTTTTAGAGTCAGTATTTATACCCCTTTTACATTTCTTTAATACATTCTTAAATAGTGGAGATATTTGATTTTTTGTAACTAGATTTAGTGATTTTTTGTAACCAGATTTAGTGATTTTTTCATTTTTGCAACTAGATTTAGTGATTTTTTTGTAACTAGATTTAGTGATTTTTTAAATTTGTAACTACATTTAGTGATTTTTTGTAACCAGATTTAGTTATTTTTTGAAGTCAAAACCGGTTATAACCAGATTTAGTGATTTTTCATTTTTGTAACTAGATTTAGCGATTTTTGTAACCAGATTTAGTGATTTTTTTGAAGTCAAAACCGGTTATAACCAGATTTAGTGATTTTTTGTAACTAAATTTAGTGATAGAATGTGTTAGAAGTTATTAAGTGTGAGATAGAAGTTATTTGATATGTGCTAGAAATTATTAGGGGGATAGGGAGTGCGCTAGAAATTATTAGGAGTTGATTAGAAGATATTTGGGGGCAGGGGTGCGCTAGAAGTTATTAGGGGTGCGCTATTGTTATTGAGGGTAGGGGTCATTGAGGGGTGATTTAGTAAAAGTGCGCTAGAATCCCCATTTACCCTCTACTATTATTTCTCATAAAATTATCCTCCCCGTGTAAAGAATGAGCATTTCAGGTAGTATGCTATACAAATGTTGAAATGATGTTCTAAATTATAATATTTACCAATTATAACTTAACTTCTAACTTAAGTCTTATGCAGTACATAAAAACAAGTTTTTTTAAAAAAAAAAAGTTTTTCACTTATAGTTATTGGAATTAATGTTCTTATAATATCCGTATCTGTACTAAATCAAAATATTCACCACCAATAAAAATAACAGAAAGACTTGGTAAGCGATAGAGCCCGTAGGCTACAGAACGCAATATGTCGTTTAGTCCTTTTGTTGAAAAGCGCGATTGCACTGTATAAACACCGGTCTTTTGTTTCATTTTTCAGATCTAATACAAACACTGGTCCTTTCTTCTTCTGACTTCTCAGAAGGAGCATCAGGACCGGTTCTAGATTTCTCTTACGTTTAAAAAGCGGGTCCACTTTTATCTTACATAAAAGGCTAACACAAGAACCGGTCTCTGTAGTTTCTTGACATCTCAGAACCGGTTGTGGTCTTTCCTTCATATTCCAGAACCAGTTCCACAGCCACTTCCTAATAAACAAAACAGGTTCTTGAACCGGTTCGTGAACCAAGGTCAAAACACAGAACCGGTTTTGAGAGTGCTTCTCAAATGTAGAAAACATGTAGAACCTGTTCTGGGAGCGGTTCTTAAAGTTTAAAAACGAATGGAACGGGTTCTGGGAGCGGTTTCTAAAGTTAACGAAACAATAGAACCGGTTCTGAGAGCGGTTCTTAAATTCAACAAAACAATGAAACCGGTTCTGGAACCGGCCCTAACTTTATCGTGGGTTCTGGGATCCTGAACCGGTTATGCAACAAACAGAGCGGTTCTTTTACCACCCCTGGTGGAGATTCTACTTTCCCTGTCATATTCTTTTTCCAACAACTATTTCATAATCATACTTTCACTAATCATCCGTCTCCTTTATCCTAAAGAACATAACAAGGGACGTTAAATTGAAGTTTGAATTTCATTTTATTAATTTTTCATACGTTACAACGAATTTGGAAATGAATACAGGGAATAATTCGAAATTACATAGAACCCATTATTGCAAGATATAACGGTACAAGCGGAGATCTAAACATTTTTGTCGTTATTTCATAAACGTTACGTTAAAAGGTTTTGGTACTGAAATGCTGAATAATATATTAGCAATTAGTCTCAAATATCGTATGTAATTTATGAGCAAATTAATTCTAACATTAGTTTTTCTATTTCAAATTTAACTACAATCAAGTGTCTGAGGATATTTATTTCTTATTCCGCTGTTAAAATTTTTTAAATTTAACTAGCTGAACCTGCGCTCTCTACACAGCACATTATTCACATATGAGCATGAATCTTCTTGTCATTGCCACATCTGTACATGTACCTTTATAGACACAAGTGAAAGACGTTTCGAAGAAAAAATCGACAAGGGGTACCATAAAGGAGAGATTTTTCAATTATTTTTTTTCAATATCTCGCACCGTTTGCAAGATTAAGCTTACTTCCGGTTAGAGTTTTTAATTCATGTATGATCAATGTTTTTTCTCCTTGCATGCACTACGTAATAATGAAATACATTACATACACAATTAATTATAATGTCAGTGATATATGGTGTTCATTGGATACAACCCTCCAAACAATAAAGATTCATCTCAGCCTGGAGAAATTGTTATCCTTCGTTTTTCATTATTTGACCCTTGAAACAAACGCCTGAGATGTATACAACTATGTGGTGTTGGGATGTATAACTAGTAGGATACGATGATTTTTCAAAAATTTCAACACTTCTAGTGTACCCTAATAGCGTAATAATAAAGAAATAACGGCCACGTTTTTTACATATTCAATTAGAACTTAACAATCTACACAAAATTTGCAATCGACCAGCGAAAACGGCATGTTTCTAACACTTGTAGTTTTCGGGATCTCATTCTGGAAAGGATTGGAGACAAACATATGAACTTTTCTTTGGAGACAAAACTATAAACCTAGCATTTTATATATAGATATAAAATATATTTAACACATTTTTATATATAATAATAGTGATAATAGCTATTTTTATGTATTGAATTGGTGAGATACTTTTGCAATAGATAAGAGAGGTATGTGAATAGCAAGGGAATGAAGTGGGGGCTACTATTAATGGGATTTTTCTGCTACTCTGAGTGGTTCGATTGCAATTCTTTTACCTTCGCTTATCAATCTAACTCTATTATATAGCATCGTGAGAATATAATCAAGTATTTAATCGAAAAGTAGATCTCACTTACTTCCAAAGCAACTGTTTTTAGGATATCAGTTCTTTAATGTTAATTTGAATGAAGACAACTTTATTGTTCCCCTTTTTTAAAATCTGTTCCAATATAAATTTAAGAGTCGGAACTCAAAGTTCACTTTATAAGTATCTTGCAAGATTAGTAATCTATAAATTATATTGAACAAAGGTAATGTATAAGAACGTATCATTAAGTAAATTGTTTTGTGTGTGTGTGTGTGTGTGTGTGTGTGTGTGTGTGTGTGTGTGTGTGTGTGTGTGTGTGTGTGTGTGTGTGTGTGTGTACGTGTGTACATGTGTAGATGTGAAATAAACGTACAGATTAATATTCATGTTGAAAACAACCACTTGTCGGAAGAAATTCAGGACACACATTAGGACATGAAGAAATAATTATAACTATTTTTTCTTTCATGATAACGTTGCATTCCAAATTGAAGTTTGAATCATCCAGTTACAAGCTATGTCTTCCTAACGCTTCACTGAGACGGCAATTTCTTCTTTTTCACAACGCAGATGCTATCGGAGATCAATAATTTATTTCTAAATGTGTTTCAGATAATTTCAGTACTGTAGTATTTCAGTATTTCAGTAATTGTACTGAATCAGTACAATTACCGATATTTTGTTCTAGGTGAGTTATATTTTACAATCATACATATCCACTCATCAGAAATTGGGATATTTTCAGTATCAGTATAGTACTTATTAACTTGTATCGAAAGGAATAATTGTGATGGACGCAGTTTTATTTCGCAACGAGTGAAGTTCATGGTAGAACATTTCTACCATTTTGATGGTTCTGTTTAACTGATATAAACAGCCACTGCATCTTTGGAGTTCACCTTTGAGGAGACCAACCAAATCCAATACTTTCAAAAAATTCCACGAATATACAACTGAACAGGGCACATTTGTTATTTATTTTAATCTTCAGTCTGACTGTAACTACTCAAGTTTGCGCCTGGGCAAGTAGATTTGTTAATGTAACGTTTTTTTAAAACTTTTTTTAAGGGTGAGAACCACTTTCATTAGTCAGACTATTCTACGCACCGCAATACTCTTGCCTCTTCGAATACGAATCTATATTCGTAAAACAAAAATGATTTGAGCATACTGGAATACCAACATTTATTTAAAGTAGTAAGTATAGTAGGTAAAGTATAACCAATAGCAGATAGTGACAACTACTACTTGGCTTGTAAATTATTCGAATTCGTGTGGTTGATAGAACGACAAATTTGCTTACTAGGTGAAATGTTTTCGTCAGGACTTTGGTTTTGTTGATAATCGTCTCCGTATTATCGACACTTTGTATTATTAGGTAGAAGACAGAGCAGATAGTGGTATCTATTACCGGTAGAATGAATGTGAGTTATTGAATTAGAATGACGCATTGACACAATTTCTCATTATTAAGAAGATTAGGAATATTTTAATATTTTCTACTTAGTCAATTAGGTAATGCGTAAGTCTTAGTTGTTGAAGGTTGTATATTAGCATTACTCACATCATCATATGGTTATACTTTAAATAGAATTTTATTATGAAATTATTGGAGTAATTATTTATTACTTGATCTTAGGCAATTGACCACTTTGAGAACTGTATATATAGGAAGTATAAATTTTCAGGAGTGTGAACAGCACTGATATTTGTATTTGTCTATATTTGGAACTCCACTGATAATTGTATTTTTGTATTAAGTTTACTGACCACTGCATTAGCAACATAAACACGTACGGGCAATGTACGGATAATTGATCATATATATATATATATAGGGTAACTTCGGCAAATAACGCCACCAATTCAACACATTGTTCTGGTATGGTGCTGGTGTTTTTATATATAGAACTGTGTAAATTACATGGAAGATGGAGTGAACCCTCCGCTATAATACAATGGGAAAACAAAGATCCTACACACACAATGTCGACCACAATGCGCTGAGAATTGGAGTGAGTATATGATGGCGTTATTACCAGACGTGTCGGCAAATAATACCACTTGCTTTGAAACAACGGAAAGGTGTTAGAATCGTAACTAAATATATTTTGAACACAACTAAACAATGCTCTTGGCAATGTGCTATCTTCTCTGCTAGTACACAAAACTCATAGTCATAGTACATGTCGTTAACCCGTAACTCTTGTGGTGATTGCGAACTTCTTAGCATGACAGCTGCTCTCATATCGAGCACTGCTTGTCGGAACCAGACAACAATGCACAACCAGCGTCACACAATGTTCGCAAGCCACATTTAACAATGCTGCAAGAATCACATGATTAGTGAAACCAAATCTTGCATTCATTACACTGAATCCGCGTTTTAAGACACCTGGGGTCATAGTAATATCCTTCACAGTCCTCACGGAACATGTCTCTATCCTTATTCTTTCTAGAGGATGCTTGTTTCTTCGTGACGGAAGAAGTGGAAAGGCCAGCTGTTGCGAACAGGTCTGATGTTACCAATACTCATCTGGCAATAAGAGAACGCCCTCTGGGACGAGATTTGCTCTTAGTTATTTTAGGTGTAGGCAGAAGCTCGTGGTTGGAGTGGGCACTCGTTGGTGTTGAAGGAGAGATGGAGGCTAGTCATGTGCTTGGAAGTGTTGGATGTTGTTCTTGCTCTGAGACATTAGATGGGGCAAAAGCGACATCGGGTATATAAATAGTATTTCTGTTAAAAGGATAAGCTGTAGCGCTGAAGTCTGAAATTGTGTTCTGAGGTACTGTTGAACGGAACCATACCTGTAAAAACAGTTTTAGAAACTATAACTTCCCAAGAGTTCTTCCGTGATGTGTTCGTCGATAACTTTCAACTTCTTCAGAGCAGTACACTTTTAATAATTTGAAGAAGCTCTTGTCGAACGGTTGAAGTTGTGTGTGTAATGTGCAGGCAATTCCAGCACTTTATTATCCATGGTCTCAGTAGTATTTAAAATGGTAATATCAAGATGACTGGAATGACCATCTACAATAAGCAGTGCTCGGTCAGGGATCCGGTGTCTGTTGAAAAGTTCCAGAAATGTACAGAATTCTTCCTTTGTAACATAGCCTTTAGGTGTCATCGCATAGGTGTTAACTGGAGGAGGATCATCACCAACCTCTTTTTTTCATACCTTCCCTTGTATAACACCATTGGAGGGATTCAATTTGAACCTGATGCATCGGTGCATGCAATAACACTCACAGTTTCACCTTTTTCGCAATGTCCGGCATTATGTACTCGCTTGCTCCTTTTCTGTTCCAAATTTTTTAGACTGCTATTGTACGTTAGTTGTAGTCCAGTTTCATATGCATTTAAATAAGTTCAGGAATGTCACGCAAGTTCATAGCATCAAATGTGTTTTCCAATAGCGTATGCAATGCTTTCAGTATTATTCTGTTGAAACGCATGAGTTTACCATAGCTCAAATTTTCCGCCTTTCTGCACACGACATTTGGGTGTCTTGCCATGAAAGCATAAAACCAGTTTTTTCTCGTTCCGCCACTATGAAATGGATTAGTTAAAGCATTCTCTTCACATATTCTATACGCGGCTTCACGAACATCTTTTCTAGTTAAACCAAATCCAACGGTTTGTGAACGAATTATCCTCTCTGTTTTAATTCTTGTTCCAGTTCCTATGACAATATACAGCTGCGACCAAATTTTCGAATGGGCTTTATGTCCTTTCGTTCTATCAAATCTCTTAACGTTCTGCGAGGAACGCCCTTGCAATTTTCATACTGCTCGATGATTGTGATAGCTTGACGTAAATTATTTTCAGACTACCTGGCCCATATGTTTTGATATTTCCTTGTCATCTGGACAACAAAATCAACAAAACATCAGACGTCTCACATTTCATAGCCATTTCGAAAAATAAAGTTTTAACACTAGTATTAGTTTCGATTAGCGATTAGATGGAGTAACGTTATTTCCCGACGCGATAGTGGCGTTATTTCCAGAAGCAATAGACGTTGTTTTGACTATTCTTTCTATACTAGGAATAGCGGTCCTGCGTATATTATCTATATCATACTGTTATGCAAGTATGGTCCTATCGACACATACCTTTTTTAATAGTATAATCGTACTTTTTCTGAAACAATTTGCCCAACTCGTTTGACGGACTAAAAATTTGCGATCTGTTTCCTCTGCTCCGTGGTTGCCGCGTCAACACTTGTTCACTGCTTTTCCTCTAGTGACACGTGGCTGGCCCCTAGTTTTTGTGTCTACAAAGACAACATGCATCACTGCTCATCACACACCCACAGGTGGTCACCTCACGATCCAGGTGTTCATGCTAGCATTGTGTAAAATTTTAAATGGCGTTACTACCCGACTGGCGTTATTTGCCGAAGTTACTCTCTCTCTCACTCTCTTTCTCTCTCTCTCTCTCTCTCTCTCTCTCTCTCTCTCTATATATATATATATATATATATATATATATATATATATATATAGGGTGTGTCATTATGTCAAACCTTGATGACGGAGAAACCAAAAGAGAGAGAGAAGCGAAACTTTGCACGAAGCAACTATACAAAGGGGCACATTTGCAGACGTATTACTGGACACCACCGGATGAACAGTGTTGCCAACCCAATATAAAATTATGTTTTGTTAAATGTAGTACGTGATTCTCCTGTAAATTTAAAAGTATCATTTTCAGAAACTTTAACTGAATCTGTTACGTTCTCTTTTTCCGGACGTTTCCTTTTTCCGAAACTAGATTTTTAAACCGCCATTTCCTTTAAACAAGTCAGCTGAGCCGATCATAATTACTAGAGGCCGGATGTTAGGCAAAATGCCTATTCTTTAATATTAAAGATATGATCAAAAATAACGTTTTAAAGTTTATATGTGGGGTTATAGTTTCAATTTAAGCCAATTTTATGTTGCCTATTTTGCCTATTTCACCCATTTCTGCCTAAATAATTGCTTTAGTGCCTAATGTTGCCTAATCTTTGCACTTTCTTCAAAATAAGACTTTATTGGAGAATAATGTATAATTTAGTATTTCTTGAAAGAATTTTGCCTCTTCCAAGAAATGTAAGTGTTGTTTGTAGTGATAAGATGTCGCAAAACTTTGGACTGCTATCTGTACTGATAAAGTGCTGTTAAACTTTGGACTGCTGTGTGTACTGATAAGTATATAAAGTTTAAAGTCTTATGTGTAGTGATAAAGTGCTGTTCTACTTTACCAACTATACATGGAATACATGCCAAGCTTCGTCTTTATATATACAGTAAAAGAAGATATTAACAAACAGATATGTTTCTATATTCTTTGAACATTATCAATGACCTGAATGTATTTTTTAATTTTATTGAGTAGTTATCTTCATTATTTCGAGTTACTTTTAGTGCCTATTTCATTGCCTATTTCTTAAATTTTAAGTGCCTGTTTGCCTGCCTATTTCCCAGGTTTTTAATGCCTAAACATCCGGTCTCTAATAATTACAAACAAGTACCTACGTGAGAATATATATTCCATTACCTGGCACGAAGACGATGTAGAATATTCACATCTTAAGGAAATACTTCAAACATATTGTTCAAATACTACTATATACCAATACGGTATAACTAGAAAGTTTTTTTTTTCAAGAAATTCTTCAAAGAAATGTTACAAATTTAGAAGAAATAAACTTCCAAAATATACTTCATTAAGTTTTCACGTTAACAAGTATGCACACAATAAACATCGTTTCGGACAATATAGGTGCCGTGTTCATGAAGCATTACTGTATAGTGAATATTTAAAAGTGTATGACCATGTTTTAGATGTGAATAACAGTTATAGTTACATACCTACTACGATTAAAAATAATCTTCATCATGCATAGTGACGAATTGTTAAAATTGTTACTACTGTAGTTGATAAAGTGACTGGTAAAAGTGTTACTTGGATTTACCCTATCGACAGACTTCCTGTAACGGTATAAGCTCCTGCTGCACTTTTGATTAATCTCGATATATCTTATTCAAATGGATCACATTGGGTTGCAGTGTACATCCATGAGAAGAAACATGGATATTACTTTGATAGTCTTGCTATGGACATTCCCAAGGAAATAATAGACTTTTTCTCAAAAAATATTAAAATATATTCTATAAATAAATCAATATCAGCACGATGTTTCTGTGTTGTGCGGATATTTTGTTTTATTCTTTTTGCATCATATTATTCGTACACATTCATTTCAAAAGTGTTTCAAAGTATTTAACAAGAAAAATTTGAAAAAGAATGATGATATGGTTTATAAATGTTTATAAATATATAAATATTTTTTTACAAAAAGAAAACACAAATATTTTTATTTCTATTTTTATTACATATTTACATTTTTTATTTTTACCATATATACATTTTTATTTTTCAATTTTTTTAATATTACATTTTTTTAATATTCAAATTCTGGTAAGATGGCGTCAAGCTCGAAGTCGATGCAAAGTGGTGCTCTTATTGTTTACCTTTTTTTCGTGGTTGTGTGTAGTGTTTATGTGCGTGCTCTACTGTCTTCATGTAGTATCGGTGCTGTGACTTTCCCAAGTGAAGCATTGCCAATGAAACATGGACTGAAGTGTAGTGGAAGATCATTTCATTTTATTGCTGCTGCCTTCATACCAAGAGGACCGCCATGTGCTCTCTCTGGTACTGCTAACAGTGACGGAGGAACTACCAGTGATTTTGTGCCAAGGTATGAGTCAAAAGCAAAAAAAAACAGTGCCTCATTCTCGCTTGTTTTCTCCCCCTTGTGGTGATATTCACGTAAACCCTGGCCCACCCTGTCTATATTACACCAGTGCTTTCAATATATATTATCAAAATGTTCGTAGTATTAAAAACAAATTACTTGAGTGCTCATTGAACCTAGGTTAGATAAGGGAACTGGATTGTTTCGCAGTGACCGAATCGTGGCTGAATGAATCAGTGAACGACAGTGAAATGAGCTTTTCAAATAATTTTACCATTTATCGTAAAGACCGCATAACTCGTGGAGGTGGAGTGATGATTTATGTAAATAATAAGTGGAAGAGCAAGAGAAGACTGGATCTCGAACGGGATTGTGAACTCATTTGGGTGGAAGTATTTATTCCAAAGCGTCGTTCTGTGTTTATTGGGTGCTTCTATAGGCCGCACAAGAACACCCCCCAGCACATCTTAGAAGCTTGCCATGACTCATTGTTACATGCGTTGTCACACGGTGACGTCATCCTATTGGGTGATTTCAACCTTTCCATCACGTGGCAGGACAGCAAGCATGGCGTCACTAAAGATGGAAACGACAGTTATTTCATGGACAATTTTATTCATGGACTTGGTCTAGGTCAACATAATATGCATAATACCCGCAATAATAGCAATCTTGACTATATTCTCTCTAACTTAGAACCTCGTTGTGTTGTCCCATCCAGAAATCTTTTTCCATCGGATCACGATTCCTTGGATGTTTCTTTCGATTTCCTCCCCTCCACTACTACAAACCAGCCCCTCAAAAGTAGGTCACAACTTCTTTGGAAGAAAGCCCCCTGGGGTGACATCTGCCGGGCTATTGAACTGTTTCCTTGGTGTTTGTTAGAGGTAGGAACTGTTGACGACGCTGTGGACTTATTTACATCTGTTGTCCACTCAGCCATAAAGGATTTTGTGCCGGTGAAAGCATCAAAATCGAACAGGTTTCCGGTCTGGTACGACAATGAACTTCGTGATTTTTTTAAAAACAAAAAGCTTGCCTGGACTCTATGGAAATCACATCCGAGTGACTACACATACAAAAACTTTGCTAGAATTAGAAGTCTTGCCAAGAAGGTACAGCGGCGTAAATACTTTCAATACATGGACTCAATTGGTAATTTTACTGTTAGTAACCCTAAAGTCTTTTGGTCTGTAATTAAATCTAGAACAAAATCTCCGGGCATACCGGCAACAGTTCAAGATGAAAATACTGAAGCGAGTGATGATCAAAGACCCGACCTCTTCAATAACTACTTCTGCAAAACATTTACTTCCCTTCCCTCTACAACCCATCTTCCCCCTCTCCGCTCCATCTGTTCGGACACCTTATCCAATCTCTCTACCACCCCGGGCGAAGTTCTGGCTCTCTTGCTATCGTTATCTCCACACAGATCACTTGGACCTGATAAAATTAGTCCTCTCTTTCTCAACAAAACTGCTGCAGTTATTACGGTTCCTCTATCTATCTTATTCAATAGATGCTTCAAGGAAGGGTATTATCCCACCAGTTGGAAACTAGCTCACGTGACCCCAATATATAAATCAGGACTTAAAGATCATGTATCCTCCTATAGGCCAATATCTCTTCTTTCTGTAATATCAATTATCTGCGAAAAAATAATCAAAGACAGGCTACTTAAATTCACCTCACCTTACATCCATAGTTTTCAGCACGGCTTTCTACCGAAAAGCTCAAGTCTCTCAAACTTAAGTACTCTTCTTTCCTGTGCAGTCAAATGTATGAATAACAATACTCAATTAGATGTTATCTATTTTGATCTCTCGAAGGTCTTTGATTCTGTCAGTCACATTCATCTTCTTCATAAACTCTCCAATAGATTTAATGTACATGGCAAATTTCTCTCTCTAATCACAAGCTACTTGAAGGACCGTAAACAGAGAGTTGTTCTTTCATGGGCGACTTCTAACCCCAACCCGTGATCTCAGGGGTGCCTCAGGGGAGTGTACTTGGGCCTCTGCTGTTTGTCCTGTATATGGATGATCTCTACACGCACTTATCAGCTCAACCTAGTGGCCTTCTGCTTTTTGCTGACGATTGTAAGTTATACAGAGAAATATCGTGTCTCCATGACACAACTGCTCTACAGGAAGACATAAATTACCTTACAGGCTGGTGTGAAATGTGGCACTTGAAACTCAACAGTAAGAAATGTGACAGTATTACTATTACTTTGAAAAAGTCTCCTGTTCCCTCCACATACCATATCAACGATTCCCCTATCACACATTCTGCTAGTCATAATGATCTTGGTGTCATCTTTGATTCAAAACTCACATTCTCTGACCACATCTCCTCAATACTAAAGAATTCAATGCGCATGTTGGGACTTCTTTATCGATTTACCGAACTACGCACTGTTTCTTCATTAGCAACTTTTTATAAGACATTAATAGCGCCCAAGATCGAATACTGCTCTCCCATATGGGCCATGGCAGCACCTACACATCTCTCCAGACTTGATTCTGTTCTCAATTTCTTCATCGCTATAGTCCGTTTTCGTGTTCCTGCACTTCGACTATTATCTAAGAAGGAACTCTTGCGACATCTTAATATTCAGACTCCTGAAGTACGCAGAACTATCTCTGACCTGAAATATCTACATAAAATAGTTAATAGAAACTTAAAATCGGAAATATTACTTCAGGAACTATCCTTACGTGTCCCTTCCCGCATCACTCGGAATACCCACCTATTCCATCTTGCCCGTCCTAGGTTGGCTGTTATACAGAGGTCTCTTTTTTATAGAATACCAAACTGTTATAATCAAGTAGCAACTGATGTGGACATATTTTCGAGCTACCCACTGTTTGAAAGAGCAATTAAGCGAGCTTTGACGGAATAGTTTTACTCTTACACTCTTTTTTCTATGTTGTTGTTATTGTTATCTTGTTTTTTTTTTCTTTCTTTTGTTAGCATGTCCCTGTGTAAAATGGCAAAGTTATGCTGTATCTGGGAATTTGTTCAATAAATAAATAAATAAATAATATTACATACATATTTTATTTACAATTCCTAGGAAAACCATTACTATCTTTATAATGCATTAGCTAATGCTGTTGATCTTTCATATTTCCACCAATAATTCAACTGTTGTGCATTATGATATGCACATCCTGATTTCTTTACAATAATTGTGTGAAAAGGACAATATTTATTATTAAATGTGTTTCCACATAATTCATTTAATCAAGGACAATGTTTTGTTTCTAAACCGATGACATTATCTAATGTAAATATTCTCTTAATTCAAAGAGATTTCTCAAAGCCTTTACAATAAAAGGTTGAATTATTTGCACATAATTGTTATACAAGGTTCCATATGCATGATACAGTATATCCAGTTTTGCTATTCCATTTCAAACCGTATAAGTTTAATGGTAACCAATCAATTTGTTTTTGATAACATAACGATAACAAGTTATATTCTATTGGTGATTTTACCAAGCAATGGAAATTTACTGTATCATATCATCGCATGCAGTTAAACAAAACTCACGAATCACAAATTCGTTATCAGATTTTTAAATCCTTGAATATCGATAATATTCTGTTCTACGTATGCTGAAATTTCATTTGTGTGCTGAATGAAAAACGGTATAATTTATCCAACAAATTCTTTTTAGATTTTGATTTCTCTCAATTTTAGATCTCAATCTCAAATTTAGATCACAAGTTTTACGCATAAACCATATAAATGAGATTTAATTATGTTCTTGTTCAAACACTTCAAAGAGTTCACTAAGAGTTTTATCAAGAGATAAGTACATTGCTGAAAATGTTCCAGTATTATGAAGACGAGTACAATCATGAAGAAAATTTAAATTTCATTCCATGCATTCAATTGGATTATTATTACGTAAGTATTGTAAGTTTATCGTAGTTTCACAATGTAAAACGAAACTTACTACCCACTTAGCACACGGATATCCACTGGACATCCGAGACATCCGCGATGGACAACAGGACATCCCGGGATCATCCAAATTTGAGGATATTCAAAGGGACCTTAACGGGATGTCTACTGGTAAATCGTGGGATAATGTGGTCCCAGGTTATGTCTGACGTGGGATTTTCCTAGGATTTCCCGTCCCATAAGGGACATCCGATGTACATCCTATGTGGAAATCCTTTAGAACGTCCCATGGAGGACGTTCATGGAATGTCTACTCATTATCCCGATAATCCCGGGAACTAAATGGGATAATTAGAATCAAATGAGACCTCCTAGGGACGTCGTGTGCTATGTGGGTTGTTTCACTTTACACTCGAAAATGGCGTAAGTTAAAAGTATCACAAAGAAAATAATAAGGAAAACAATAGAATACGTTTAACGAAGTAGTAATATGATAATGAAACAAGGGATGAACATTCCCGCATATTGTCCATGTGATAGTCTTCTATATTCACCTCTGACATGTTCCCCGCTTCCAAAATTCTAGCACCACTTTCAAACTTCCTCAGTGGTTCATAATTTCCATCTTAAACACAGTCTTGATTAAGAAGTGTTTCTTCGTATTATACTAGTACAGTAGATAAATTCGTAGACTGACACCCAGAATATACACAACCAGTAGAACCCATGGTTGCTGTGCTCGATGCAAAAGTCCACACACACACAGGCAATTACACGGATCAACACTAACTAACTAACTCTATGGCCTATGGAACCTGGAGGTTCAATGCCGCGTTCACAAAAGCTCTCCACTGACTTCTATCCTTAGTTAACTGGATCCAGTTTCTACTTTGTATTCCAATCTCTGCGAGATCCATTTTAATATTGTCCTCCCATCTGCGCCAAGGTCTTCCTAATGGTCGTTTTCCGATTGGTCTTCCAGTCAAGGACTTTGAAAGCGTTTCTGCTTTCTTCCATTCTAGCTATATGACCCGCCCACCTAAGCTTCCTAGACTTGACGACCTAACAATGTTGGGTAAACCATATAAATTATGCAGTTCCTCGTTATGAAGTTTACGCCATTCTCCATTCCCGTTCCTCTTGGGTCCGAATATTCGTCTGTGGATCTAGTTCTCAAATACTTTCAGTCTATGTTCTTCCCCCAGAGTAACTGACCATTTTTCGCAACCATACAGAACAACAGGCATGATTATCGTTCTGTATATTTTAAGCTTCACATTCCTCGACAGAATTCGCGACGACAAAAGATTTTGAACCGAATAATAACACGAATTCCATGTTTTCAGTCGACATTTAATTTCTTCGTAAATATGATTTTCCTCTGTTAATATTGATCCTAGATATTTGAAACTATCCACTTTATCAAAAGTATTATTTAATATTTTAACGCATTTATAATTTGCTGTATTACGGTCCCGACGCACTTCCATGTATTTAGTTTTCTCTGCATTTACTTCTAAACCCATGTCCTTGCAAGCGTTTAATAAGATCTCTGCATTTCTTTCTATTGCTCTACTATCATCCCCTATTAAATTTACATCATCAGCATATGCCATAACCTGGTGAATGCCGTTCAACTCTAGGCCCTGGTTGTTATATTTGATTTTCCTTATAGCGCATTCCAGAACAAAGTTAAATAATAATGGCGACAACGCTTTTTTTTTTTTTTTTTTTTTTTTTTGTTTCAGTCATTTTCGACGTGAAAGCTCGTGGACAAAAATTTTCCTACCCGGACTTTACTTTGGAATTCATTTAAACATATCTTAATTAATCTAATTAGCTTTCTTGGTATTCCAAGTTCTGTAAGAACGTTGTATAATGTTTCTCTCCTAAACGAGTCGTACGCCTTTCTAAAATCGATAAATAGTTGATGTACCGGGGTATTGTATTCCCACTTTTTTTCGAGTATTTGGCGAATGGTAAATATTTGGTCGATAGTTGATCGATTTCGTCTAAATCCGTACTGATAATCTCCAATAATTTTATCTGCGTATGGGGTCAATCTTGCTGGTAGAATATTTGAAAGGATTTTATAGGATGTTGACAGAAGAGAAATTCCTCGATAATTATTACAGTCAGTTTCGCCCCTTTCTTGTGAATTGGAACAATGACTGATTCTTTCCACTCTTGTGCCAATTCTTCGTTGTTCCAGATAAGGAGAATGAGTTTGTGAATCTTGTTCCACAATTTTTCGCATCCAGCTAAAATTAACTCCGCCGGAATTTCATCTACACCCGGAGATTTGTGTTTCTTTAATTTCTTTATAACGGTTTCTACTTCTATTCGGTTGGATTCTGGAATATACAGTTCTGCGGTGTGTATCTCCTTTTCTCCACGCACACTACTTTGTGGTTGCATGTTAAGCAAATCGTCAAAGAAATCTTTCCATCTATTTAAGATGATATCCGTATCAGTGAGAACTGTACCGTCAGATTTCTTTAATATATAAGCACGAGGTTGGTAGCCTTGCTTAAATTCGCTGATCCCCTTATACATGTCTTAGATGTTTTTATTTTTATTATTATCTTCAAGTTCCTTAATTTTAGCTTTCAGAAAATCGCGTTTCTTTGTTCTAAAAGTTTTGGAAGTTTCCCTCCTGATATCTGCGAAATTTTGTGTAGTCATTTCATTCGGATTTTGTAGCCAGCATAATTTTGCCTGTTTTCTCATCTCTGCTACTTTTAGGCATTCCTGGTCGAACCATGGTTTGTTCGTACGTATTTCCGCTTGTCCCAATTTTTCTTTTGCTGAACTTTTATTGCTATCTCTAATTTCAATCCAGGTATCCTCAACACTAGTGCACTCCGAATCTTCTAAAGCCGAGAATCTATTCGAAACTTCAGTCTGGTGTTCCTCTCTTACCTGTCTCTCTTCTAATTTCTTTAAATTGAATTTTTCCGTTTTCAGACAATGACTATTAGCTTTATTCAAGGATAATCTCCCTCGTATTATCGCTGCTACCAGGTAGTGACCAGTGCAGGGGTGCCCACAAAGGGGGGTTATGACGCAAACTGCGTCATTGAAATATTTGGGGGGGTAAAAATCTATATAAATATGTTTGAGGGGGTGTAAAAATTAATCGAAAAGATTTTTTCATGGAAGAACACCTACGGATAGACAATTGGGGGGGTGCGTCATGGACATGAGGGGGGTTGGGCACCACTGGACCAGTGTCACAATCAGCCCCTCTATACGACCGGACATCAATTATGCTAGATTGCGTTCTTCTATCTACTAAAACGTGATCAATTTGATTATGTGTTTTTCCGTCTGGTGATGTCCAAGTGTATTTATGAACGTCGCGATGTGGAAGTTTTGAACTCTTCACGATTAGGTTTTTGGATGTTGCAAAGTTCACGAGTCTAAAACCGATGTCATTAATTTCCTTATGCAGACTTTCGTTCCCTATAATCGGTTTGGAAATATCCTCTCGTCCTGCCTTCGCATTGAAATCCCCTAATAGAATTTTCATATGGTATCGCGAGAGTTGGTCAAATATCCGTTCCACTTCTTCGTAAAAACTGTCTTTTATATCGTCATCCTTATCTTCTGTTGGGGCATGTACATTTAAAATAATAATATTACACCACTGTCTGTTAAGAGTAATAAAAGAAAGTCTGTCAGTAACAAATTCAACCCGTTTAATTGCTGGTAATATTCGTTTGTGAACGAAAAACCCTGTTCCTAACTGGTGATTTTTATTTTCTTCCCCGTAAAAGAACGGATCCACACTGACCTTCTAAATAGTTCAAGCATCATTTTTTCTTTTGACTTATCTTGTCTCGGGTTCTTGCGTTTTGGAGATGATAGCGATTTCCAGGTGGCTGCTTGTCTCGTTAGTTGCGGATCGGTGAGGGGACGCCATGTTTTATCTCCTGTTATTATCCAGTTCAGGAACGTATCATCAACGTCGACACTTCTAATCGTTGGTATTGTGTCAGAATGCGTGGAACACGGTGCTGCGTGACACGCGACATGTTCAAGTCATCCGTCAGAATGTTGTGGCACGTACATGGCTGATCCGTACTGCTGCTGCGATGTCACCTAACGATTGGGAACAGTTAGCGCGCACAACAATTTCAACCTCTTTGATCTTGCGTTCTGTTCGGACTATTGTTGGTCGACCAGTACATTTATCATCCTCTAAACTGCTTCTTCCCTCCGTAAACCGTTAATGATACTTAAACACATTACTGCGGCCCAGAGCGTTGTCACTCTACACTTGCCTGTTCATCTGCAACGTTCCTGCAGCGGATTTGCCTAGTTTTCTGCAGAACTTGCTGTTTGCCCGTTCCTCACACTGCGATATTCTCCAAGTCCACCCCGGAACAATCAAATCCTTTCACAACAGAAACAGTATGTCTGATTACACTATATGCACAGACCTGCTTCTTGCTGGGTCGAGAGATAAACTTCCAGTGTTCCTCCAGGATATCAATTATCAGCTGTAGTATACCACTAGCGTCCAGTCCACGAAATTATTGACTGTACTAGTATTTTTTGAAATGAACGTTTGTGCATTTGTTTGACCAGTATACAAACCAACATCATTGACTTGGCATGCTTCAAAGTAAATTTACCGAAGAGACTATGTGCTATATACATTTTTTTTGTTAGAATTAAAATAAGTCATAACAGTTTCAATAACTTAACGTTATCTTCTACAGACGTTAACCAGCAGAAAATTTTGATTTCTTCCTTATAAGCACATCTAAGAATACATAGATTATCTGTAGCTATCATATTTGTCCCAAAATAAACATCGAACAAATAAACAATATCATTCGGGTCTTTAACGATTTTGAGTAACAAAGTAGGCTAAAATCTGTAGATAATGTTGCTACCACTCCCAAATTTACCGGTATTAGCCATGACTTCCAACAATGTATATTTATCCAAACTGGATTCAAAACATTCTTCATGGTTGTCAGCCTCCTCGGATATGTCTCCTTCCGTCTTATTGTGTGTTATAGAAGAAAAATCTCGTCCAGTTCTTTACCAGGAGGTAATGTGCCTAAGATCGATGACACATTCCCGCGCTGGATGGCGATGCTGATACGTTGGAAAAGAAATGCAGTAGCTCGGGGGTCACCAGTTTTGATTGCTATTCGATGACCAACTTCATTAATGAAATTAGATCCTTCGTGACCCCAAGACCCACTGGTTTCTATTGCTACTGTTACAAACCAACATTTGTCCAATAGGTTTGAGTATTTTAGTCTTTTGTCTGATTCTCTGTGAGCGGCGATGAGACCTGCCTGAATTGAAGAATGGGGTAAGTTGGAAGGAGCAAACGTATCGGAACATGTGAAATCCCAGACTAGTGCTTTTCCATTTTTCCACGGTACCAAGGTCATGCCATCAGGCCTTTTACCATCAGAGCGGCAACAACCATTTGGTTCTTTTATTGAAGGAACTCCCGCTGAAACGAGAGCTCTACAAATAATGTCGTTTACAATATGATGTCGAGATTGTCTTCCCGCACTTTTTTTTACATGAAAGGCCATGCGATCCTTTATTATCAACATATGCGTTGCAAGCAGGACAAAAGTGAGGCTCACAAATATTAGCACCTAAGCGCAGAGCTGTAGCAATACGAAAGCTCTCATTAGAAAGGTGTAGGCCGAGTGTGTGAGAAGGTAGGGCTTGAAGCCATGCTCCGTTTTTGGAGGAAGAGACAGCTAACAGCCTGGCTTTGTCATCTGGGTTATTAGTTGATGATAGGAGTGAAGATATATTTTTTTTTTTGTATCCTAAGGAGGGAAGAAAATGGTTTTAAAGAGAGGAGATAGTTTGAAATTTATATAAATTTTTAATAGTATGGCACGAATTTCTTATGTTGGGAAGATGAAACTCGGTGTGTATACTCGTTTTTTAAAAAATAGGTTGACTTACACATTATGACTTACAATGTAGAAAAAATACTCAGGCAGTAAGCTCCCCTATTGACTGGAAAGAGGGCGAAATGTAAAAATAATTGACACTGATCGATATTAGTGTTGAATCTATAGTTTTCGGGTTGCTGAAATGAATAGTGACACTTCCGATGCCGTCTAAGTACAAGTTGAATCCCTATCGAAATAAGAGGGGTATGAAAGGGTAAAAAATAAAATATCCACATTAACCGAAATTAGTGTAGAGTTCATAGTTTTCGGTGTCACTAAGCTGATTGGTGGTAAGATCTGACGATATTTAAGCCCAAGTTTAGTCAAGAATGTGCATGTGAAGAGGCTCTGGAATTTACAAGTAGCAACACCTAACGCGTTCGGCGTCGTTATATATTCCACTCGATTCTTTATCTTCAAATATTGTGCATAAACATTATTCATTTCGTAAGAAGCCGGACACTTCAGCTAGTACAAACGCAAAAATTTCCCTCATGTGGGTCACTAACTAGGGTTGCCATATTTCAAAAATGGCAAGTGCTAAATTACGAGAATCTTTGAAATGCATAAAATGAAAAGAAGTGTTATATGCTAATTTCCTTTCTCCCATTAGATTAGAATTGTTCAAGTATTTTTACGTAATCATATTTTTAGTAATTTTAGTAGACCTTCTCCTCCCTAGTTAAGCAATCGTAAACAGATGATTTACCCCCTCCTCCCTGGTAAGCATTTTTTTTTAATTCGTCAGGGTCTGTTATGTTTTGTGGCTTTCAGAGTCTGTTTTAGCTCATTCAAGGTATGTTTCCACTCACACGTTTTGTCTGCTCGTGTTGTACCTTTCTTTTAAAAAATTAATTAAAACAATATATTTTTCTTCTTGAATGGTCAGAGGAAAATTACCAAAAATGTCGGTCAGGGATTGTTGATTAAAATATTTCAGAAGCAAAATTCAGATTGAAACAGGGTACTAAAGATAGCAAAAAGATTGAGCAGTGAAACCTTCTGTCCCTGGCTCAATAAAACGAATGCTTCGTTCAATGTCAAACTAGTTAAATCATGAACTTAACTAAATCCATATTTTATGTATTCAAGTTTTTTTTCTCAACTTTTGAATTGACATACTCAAAAGTTGAAGAGAATAATTATATACCTAATCCTCTGAAAAAAGCAAACTATAATACTCCCTTCCTTTCTCCGCTGAAATCCGGGACATTTAAGCGCCCCGAGAAATATTTTCCGGGCGCCCTGACGCATATCTCGATTCCATGACAGTCCCGGATTTTTCGGGACGAATGCCAACCCTAGTCACTAGCAGAACAATATGGACAGACTAACAAGTTTTTGAAACAATACTTCTTTCTTTCTCGTTTCTTTTAATTTAACATCTATTTTCACCATCGAAGTTTTCTGTGGCATTGTCAAAAGTGAGACCGTTAACTATTTAGAAACGAGGGAATATAACTGTACACTAATGCAGATGTATAGCGTGTAAATGAATAGATTCTTAACATCTGAACGAAAGGAAAAGTTTGCACATTCATGCTACTCAGATTGATAATGGAAATGTATTTTAACACAAATGTCATTTACTATGCGTATATTTATGTTAAAAGTCATTTCCAATATGTACGCTACTTCGATGCTTACAAATAAGACTCAGTATATGAGCAACATACAATGAGTTTATTCTTGGCATGAAAACAGGAAACACATTCAGTAATAGAGTTTCCACTGAAATCGTACTATGATCGTTTGAAATTCCCTTCAGAGCTTCTGTCATTAGTAGTATGAAAGTGCAACCACAGTACGTAATTCTTGGAAACTAAGTATCTTTCCTCGACATTTCTTTTCTACTCTTCAGGTTTCCCACAAAGCATTGTGTGCTTTGTCACATGAATTGTATACAAATAAGAACACTACATGATTTGAAAAGACGTCAAGAAATGTGTTTGTTCATACGGAAGTCAGAGATTTGGAAATAATGACAAGGAAGTTTATCTCTAAATGTTTATCTTGAACGTGTCTCCATTTCAATTACATAGGCGTATGTGCTCAATAGCCCTGACCTTCCTTGTGTATATTTCAAAGACTGGGGGTATTCACTTGGTTTTGGTAGATTCAGCTGAACTCATGTCATTTTTGGCTCAATGGACTGTTCACATAACTTTGACTCGATCGCTTGTCTACAGAACGCGACATTTAGTTGGATGGATTGGGGTTTAAAGTCCCTTTCAACATCAAGGTTATATAAAACGTGGAACCACATCTTAATGTGGGATAAGAACCACATGAGCTCCCACCGAAAACCGAATCCCGGGTCTCCTGGGCCGTAGACTTCGAAATTTATACTTTCAACTCAGTTGAAGAAGTTTTATGTTCTGCTGTCGATTGCATCAGGCAAACAGCGTAGTCTGTTATATCAATTAATGATAACAGCTTTTACCGAAATACTATTAATTACAAGTAGATGAATAGACAGCAGCAGAAACACAATCGGAAGCTACATAACATAACCCGTTAAGGAAGTAAATATATGAATTCTATTACTGGTAGAATTATTTGAAATGAATGTGAAACATAAATGAACATATCACCTTAACGAATTCAGGAATGATTGTCATACAATTAAAATATTATCATAAGTAAGGTGGCAAAGCTACCAATAAATATAAATATGAATTTAAGAACACCAAGTGGAAGATCATGGATACATGAAATATAAAGAATGATAGGTTGTAGTGATACCGGTATAGGGTACGAAGAAGAACATCCAGGATATATTTTAAAGGATGTTCAAAAAATATAAAATACTCATATTACTATCAAGTGTAACCTCTTCGAGCAGCCACATAAGCAGATGTTCGGGAATATCTGGCCATAAAGATAATTAACGTCTGTTTGGGATTGGGATACTGTGTCCAACTCGCTGGAAATATGTCAAGTTAAAATTACACACTTTGATTTTATATATAAAAAGAAACATTTATTCCTCCAAGCCTTTGGCTCGTCTGCCAATTGCTTGCATGCTAGCTACAGACTGTGGACTCAGGTAGGAGATACACAGCAATCGACAACTATTAGCCTGACTGCAGTGATGTGCCGTAAACTATAATTTTACGTCTACGCGATTGTCTACTGTAATCTATACGTAATCTACATTACACCTTTTCCCGTGTAGAGTATGTAGACAACCACTATCAAATGTAAGGAACAATTTTGTTGCTCGTTTCTTCATATTTCTTCATTCAGTTGTTTTGCTTCGGTGCAGCGAAAGATTTGGGAAACGACTAAAATATAAAAAGTAGAGGGAATTATCTAATCTGTGTGTTTACTCTGCTCTGCACATACCACTTCCTTAGATTTTCGACTTCGAGCACTGCTTTTATAATGAAATTTACAAAACTAATTCTCACCTATGGGCTTTCAGTCTTGAATCTGCTGTATTTGCCAATTTTTTCTTGCATATTTTACAAAATGCATAATATATTTCATTTTTTTTTTCATCAAGACGAAACTAAGTATTCGAAAGTTACTATTCGCTGGTCTAGGCATTTTATTTTGTACGCAATTTCGCAAGGTAACGACAAAATAAAGCTCCTTTATTGTCCACGATGCCATATTAAATTACGTGTTGTTGACATATTCTACATAGTCTACGTTGTTTACATTGTCTACGCATAGTTGACACGTAAACGTAAACTATCGTTTTTTACGCGTAGATGCACATCTCTGCCTGACTGTCAGGGTTCCAACTCCTCTTAGGAAAAAATCGGGACGAGACAATCGCTGTTGAAGTTCCCCACCGGAGACAAATACACGTACGGCGAGCCATTGAAAACAATGTAAATAATCAACTGAATAATACGAATCTGAATGAATGCGGCACCTTACTTTTTTATTTTCCTACCCACTGCTCATCACTAGGTACAAGCAATGCAACAAATTCAAACCAAAACAACTGCAATTTATTTAATATAAACAAAGAAAAATAAATAGTGTTTTCTAATCACAAATAAGTGCATTACATTGTTAAGGAATTACTGACAAAAAGTATTACTAAAATCAAGTCTTATTCTTTGGCTATCATCATACAACAAATTGAAATGAAAACAATTGTAATTTATTTAACATAAACAATGTTTAAAAAGAGAACTATATAGAATGTTTGGTTTTTATGACAAACAAATAAGTTCCTTTAAATAATGACTGAAACAATGAACTAAACAAGTGTTTTCTTTGGTAAATTTAAATTTAAAATGCAATGAGAAACTTTGTGTTCTTCCTGCATAATTTAGCATTTTTTTAGATGTACTTTTCGGTACTCCTAGTAGCCTTGATCAATTTCTTGTTGCTCTTATAAGTTGAGATAAAGTCAGCACAAGACATGTCCAAGTTTAAAGTAGTAGCTTAGCTCTTATTAAGTCGATAAAACAGCGGTTCCGAACATTTGTCCGCAACATGAGTCAATTAAAACACACATTTGTTAAATTGATTCTATACATAAAACTGTGCGTGTAAAAAAAAAAGTTATTCCTTTGTAAAAATGGCCCAGTGAAATATTAATTAACTTTGAAAAGCGGTAAATCGGTACAAGATGCGTCCCGACGAATGTCCGGTTGGGACGCGGGACAAATAAATCAGAAATCGGCACAGTCCCGACAGAATCGGGACAGTTGGCAACCCTGCTGACTGTGTACCATTGCACATTAGCATGAAGAGGCTGGCGGTATGTTGTTGTTGAAGAGACTGTAGGATTAAAAATACATAAATATTTTCGCCTAGATATCTATGCAGCCCGTAACTCTCAAATGTTTTGAAGTGTGTGTATTAATATCACTCACAGACTGATAGTTTCTGTTCTATAATAGGATGTGAATTTAATTGAATCCACGATTGATAAAGAATCTAAGCCACTTCTTTTTATTAATGAAATTTGCCTTATGAACTTCTCTGATTCGCTGAAGTTATATCTGGTACGGAACTTTATGTACGGGAAGGACATGGTGCTCCGAAAACTGTGTGTTATGTGTGGTTAACCACTAGCAGTAATGGGATTACAGTAGTATTGTTTAATATTCACCACCACTACTGATATTAGAGGTCTGCACGGGCAGGAAATTTTAGCCCTTGCCCGGCCCGTGAATTTTCAATGTGAGGTCCGACCCGAGTCCGAAATATGTTTTAGCATTTAGGCCCGAGCCCAGCCCAAGGTTGTGTGGTCATCAAATGAGCCCGAAATAAGCCCGAATTACAGAAATTTAATAATTAACGCAAAATTCTATTTTTATTTACAGCGATTAGAGGTTTAATTTTGCAGTTATGCTCTAACACTTCTCCAGAAAGAACGGTGCAATATATATCGTTGTACAGCGGGGGACACTTCTAAATGGTACACCTTAGCCGCAAATCTCCATATGGCTGTACCATTTAGAAGTGTCCCCCGCTGTACAGTATATTTAGAAATGAAATGAAATCATTTTTTACGTCCCACGGTTATGCCGGTTAGGCTAAAGAAGACGGTGACGAGAGATGAGTGAAATTGTGGAATGAAGAAACGGGAGAACCGCAAGAAAACCTACGAGCACGGTGTTTGTCCACCACAAAGTCCACACGGCACGAGCTGGGATCGAATCAGGGACCCCAAGCACCGGAGGTGAACGCTACAGTATATTTAGAAAATTAGGCCCAAAAAGGTCCTAGAAATATGGATATATATTTAAAAATTTACGGCCCGAGACCGGCACACGGGCCGGGTAGGGTTTAAGCCCGCGGGCTCGGCCCGAGCCCGTGTAGACCTCTAACTAATATTTCTCTTCTATACGTAAGTCATGGTTTCAATAAAGAAAGCCTAATTAAAGAAGAAAAAAGAACATGGAAGAATCATATCAGAAAAGAAGTTACTCGAGCCAATTCTACAAGCAAAAAGAAAGTTCAAGTCTAAAGTTTCAGGTAGATTGTTCTATTAATTAATATTCCAAGTTCTATTAGCGACAAAGCACAAAAGGATAAAGCTCGGTTTAGACGAGCAGAAAAGTCTGCTGCGGGCCCACAGCAGACTCGCACGGACGTCACAGATCAACCAGTTCAGACGAGCAGGAAAGTCTGCTGCGGGCTCGCAACGAACTCGAGCGGGCATTTCAGTCCAATAGACTGAAATAGTGATGTCATTTCCTTTCCGTTACCATGGTGATCGCCATGTTTTTTTTTTCTATACAAACGCGTGAAGGGAATGCTGTATTTTAAAGTCTAGTACAAATAAGGATAACGGCTGTAAATTTATTTGTAATTATAAAATGTTTTACCGACTGAGAAAATTGGTGGGAAAGGGTACAGATCTATAATAAGGACTCTACGAAGAAAATCAATAAAAATTCATAAAGAAAGAGTATATCTAATTTTTTTTCTCTACATCAATCGCTTCTGCATGTTCTCAAATGTACTACTACCAGGTTTGGTTGCATTCTATCAAGTGGTTACGTCTCCAGATTTCTCTAAACAGCGATACTTAATTTATAACCTTGTATATATTGAGAAAGTGTTCAACGTGAGGATTCGCTTAAATTGGAGATGTGAAATTCCGAATGTAAACTCTTAAATACAAATATTAGCTTTAGTGTTTCCGAATAGTCCACTTCTAAGGTGGGAAAAGGGAAATACTTTTTATTATTGTAACATTTCACTTTATTTATTCACACAGTGCAGTGTGTGAGAGTCTTTAAGATAAAAATGTGAATTCCAAATATGAACTCTTACAAAAAAAAGAAAAAAAAAAAGGAACATGTTTCAAGGCTTTCGTATATTCCATTGCTGAAAGAGGAAAGTCGGTCATTTACATAATATCAAAATTTCCACTTATTTATTTACAGTCTAAGTGGATAGGGGAGTTCAAAATTTATGCCAAAAATAGAGCATCTAATGAGGTTTTGCAATTATACTTTTAATGAAATGCGATCATCAGGGGGAAGGTGGTTCAAATATTTTACGAATAACTATAAAAGGATTGAGAAAATCCCTAATATATGTAGCACATCACAAGGAGGCAATGCAGCAAACGAAAACAAAAACAGATGGGCTGCTTATTTTGTAAGCTACATACGTAGAGTTTCATGGCAAATTTTAAGTTGTTCTTTATGTCAAGAAACATTCAGTTGCTATAGAGGTTGTTCAGTCTACATTTGGCCAATTTCGACTTACCTAAAAATTTAGAAGAATCCATGTCGCCAGGTCCGTAAGTGCTCGACGTGTTTCCCTTGGTTCCTAACAATAGCTCGACAACGTAATTTCCACTGTAATAGGCTTCTCTGAAGAACTAAGAGGGGAATCTTGTCCCATTCCATTTGCACAGCTTTCCAAAGTCCTTCCACATTAGTGACACGCCGTTTTCCCAAAGCCCGCTTCAGCAATCCAAATCCACATCCTTATATCAAGATTGTCTTCCCTTAATGGAAAAAGATTAGTGTCATTAGATTTCCTTCTTGTTTCTTTGCTACACTAATCAAATGTCGATCTTACCTAAAGCGAAATGTTTATCAACTTATTGTTTCATAACTACAGAATTCTGTGAAATGCAAACTAAAGAAATAAATGCTAAGTTTATTTTCAAGCATACTCCTTTGGGAATAATTCTCTTCACAAGTATAAATGGTCACCTAATTAAAAGGATACACGGAAAACCAGCCTATAGCAGTGTCAACGTCAATCATGAAAATGCTTCATTTTTCGTGTACGAAGATTTTGAGTCCATAACAATAGCCGATCCAATTCTTGACTTCCGACGCACTTTAAATTTAACTCACAAAATTTTATTGCCTAACATCACTTATCCTCCATTTTCTCCTCATATGGATACTTTTTTGAATAAGTTGGAATCTTTAGTGCAGCAAATAGAAAATATAACTGTAAATGCTTACACTCCGTCTTTACAAATTTCTAATGACCCAATGTCATTGCTATTAATATCTATTACAAGTGTTGTACTGTCGCCTCTCATTATCATATTTTTATCTATAAAATTATTTACAATTAATTGGGAGTTATCGAATATAAATATGAAATTACATTCACAAAATGAAGAAACTTTAAGCACGTGCAAACGAATAATGTATGAAATGTACCTTTATACGAAAAAAATATTATTGTAATATGATGATATAGAGACCTAGGTTATTTTACTGAAGTAATCAAATAATAGTCATAACATGATTTGCAAAGCAAATCCAAAGACAGACTATTATTTTCTTTGAAAGAAAAATTCCAGTTTTTAAAATCAAATTTTTGGTCCGATTCTGTAACATTTCTAGTTAATTTATAATAAAGATTGTAGACAGCCTTGTAAGAAAGTTGTATTTAGTTTGTGTTTAAGATGGACACAAGGCCTTTTTTATCATAATATCCACACACACACACACACACACACACACACACACACACATATATATATATATATATATATATATATATATATATATATATATATTCACAACTTTTTCAGTGTAGTGCAGTTATGAATATTAGTGCAAATTCACATAATACGAAATCAGTGTTTAAAAAAAACGAGCGATTTTTTTGTTTTGTATAATGATAATAAGACATACTTACCAAAATATCAGCGAATAAATCTCGAAAACATACAATTCACTCCATCACAAAACACAAACAATCTAAAACTGGCCTATATTTCTGTTTTGCTGTGTGGAGATTTTTCTTTACCTATGACATTGCAAGGACGCATGCATATATTTGTGACTAATATGCAAACGCAATCATAACGACTTCATTTTTATTTTTGATATGATTATCTTGAACTAAGCAGTGTTGTATCACTCATTCATTTCAGCTTGCTACAAACAGATTTTATTTTAACAAAATGTCTTATACATATATTCAATTTATTTATGGTTTGGTGTTACTTTGATTTTCTTTAATATTTATATAGGGTGAGTTCGCCAATAGTCGACCGCCATCCAATAGTCGACCATTTTTGCTTACTATTGTGTATATAAAATATATCTAATGGTCTTTTGGAGCGGAAAGTAATTCACGATAAAGCTTGCATCATATACCACCAATGACAATCATTGTTTCCCTCTCCCTTGGCCAGCTGGTCGTCTTTCACCGATAAATTTCGACGTATCTGTAGAATTACGACTCAGGTGCACAGTTTACGACAGCGTGTAATGGAAATCTTCTGCACCTGTTATTTTTCGTTTTTCTGAGGATATAGATAGTACGTGAGGTAAGAAATGTTTTTGTTACAAAACTAAGTTATTCTAGAAGCTGTACAGTATAATTTGTCAATATCTGGAAAGTATTATATTAAAAAATACATTTTAAAATGTGGTCGGAATTTGGCATTTTTTCTTTCCCATGCAAACCAATTGTCGACCAAGGGTGGTCGATTATTGGATTATTTGAGAAGGCGCCAAATTGCTTCAAATTATTTCCTGTTTGGTATTAAGGTCTGTTTTTCAACATGCATCTATAAAATTTTTGATTTCGTAACATATTCTAAAAATCGACCGCCTGTTTCTCGTGTTGGTCGACTATTGGAATATTTCTTGCCACCTGTCGACCGCACTGTTTCATACTATGTTTCGCGTTTTGCTGACTGGAATTTGTTCAGTAACTTAGTTGAAAGTTTCTTTTTATGACGATCTACTATTTCAATGTGAAACCAAGTTGTTTTTTTTTTTTTTTTTTTTTTTTTTTTACACGAGAACAAGAAGCCCTCCTCGCTGGTCTAATGGGTAGCACCCGTGCCTTTGGTGCTCTGTGTCCCGGGTTCAATTCGAAGCGGGAGAGCATAGAACGAATTAAAGCGGTTGGAATATTACTATAAACTGTAGGTCCACGTCTTTACATAGTCTCGATGCTAAGAAGGGACGTTAAACCATAATAAACAAAGAAATAAGCAAACAAACGAGAACAAGAATGGTTTCCTGTACGTCTACTACGTCTCCCTGAATGAGAGAAATAATAATAATTTCTTGGAGGCATGTACCAGACACGTTGTCCAGTGCCTAGCCTGCTGGATTACGAATTGGGAATGGAGAGATGTGCGGGTTGAAACCCCAATGCCGGCCCTTCTGACAGGTTTCTTAGGGGTTTTATCAGTTATACCAGGCGCATGTCATGATGTTACCTACATAATAGGCTCTGGCCGACACCTTTCCTCATCCTTCTCCCTCCCCTATCCCGTCCTGTGCCACAAATGCTTAAAGGACATACAGTGGCTCACAAAATTGATCGTACACCCTACTAATTTCTAAAAATGAACACGTAAATTAATTACTTGTCATAAAGTCTACATGATTGCAGTTACTGAGGTGGAACTGATGTTTATGAGACCCACTTGTATGAGTATTGCACCTTCTTGTCCTCCGTGTCTACAGTTATTGGTGGATTCTCCAGATCCATGAACAAAAGACAGTCACAAAATTGATCGTACACTTTACATTTAGCTCGTGCTGAAGGGGAAGGGGTGGAAACAAACAAAGCTGAAGGAGTGAGTCACTGTACTAGTAGGTTATCCACGTCCTTCTACATATTTAAGGTGAGTGCAACACGAAGAAAATGCAGTACAATGGCACCAAAAAGTGAAACTACACATTCTAAATGTAAATTAATTATTAAACTAGCCATGGAGGGCAAATCTTAAAGAACTATAGCAAAAGTAACGGGAAGAACACATTCAACCATCTAGGCAGTTGTCAACAGATTCAAGTACGAGGGCAGGATAAGAAATAAAGTTGGTTGAGGAAGAAAATCTATAATGAGTGAAAGAGACGAACGAAGAATCATTTTAAAAATAAAAAGAATCCTCGTAAAAGTGTATCCAAACTGACAACAGAAGTGGTATCATCCATTGGGAGACCCCTTTCCATGGAAACAGTGAGAAGAACTTTAATAAAAGCTGGATTCAATGCCCGAGTTCCTAGGAAGAAGCCCTATATTAAAAAGACGAATCAACACAAAAGGCTTCAATTTGCTCTGGAACATAAGCAATGCTCCGAAGACTTTTGGAATAGCTTAATATTTAGTGATGAGAGCAAATTTAACCTATATGGATCCGATGGACACAAAATTATTTGATGAAACCTAATACAGAATTTAAGAAGGAACACACTAGACCAACAGTAAAACATGGAGGAGGATCAGTCATGGTTTGGTGCTGCATGGCAGCTTCTGGTGTAGGAAATCTACACTATTGAGGGAACAATGGACAAATTTGCATATCTCAAAATATTGAAGACGAACTTGAAGTCTAGTCTAGAAAACTTAGGACTTGGACAGTTCTACAGATTTCAGCAGGACAACGACCCTAAGCATACCGCTCATATTGTGCACTCATGGCTATTGTACAACACACCAAAGACTCTTGCAACCCCTCCTCAATCACCAGATCTCAATCTCATAGAAAATCTATAGTGGGAATTACAGAAGAATGTGCAGCAGTGCCAACCGAATAACCTGACAGAACTGAAGACGTTCCTGAAAGAAGAGTGGCTCAAGATTACACCTAGTATTACAAAGAAGTTGGTACAATCAATGCTAAACAGACTAACCGAGGTAATAGGAAGAAACGGGTTCGCAACTCGCTACTGAACCTTCCAAATTTGTAAATGGACAAGGTGTACGAATAATTTTGTGACTCTTAAGTTTGTGTATGAACGTGTTTTGTTTCTACGTTCAAGGTCTGATTTTGTGTACAGGAATGAAATAAATATATTTTGTTTATAAGACCCCTTAACATAATATATTTCAGTTTCTTGTAATATAAACCATGTAAAAGAGGTTATTTCTATTCATTTGTCTCAAAGCGCCAACTGTACGATCAATTTTGTGAGCCACTGTAAATAAATTCAACAAAATTCAAGTAAGTGTTAAAGTATGCTGCTTTGTAATAAAGTCCTGGGTTCAATTTTCCATGGGAATACAATTGGTTCGGAGCTCACGTTAAACTCTAGGTCTCACGTCCTTGGGAGTCATCATCATCCGATTAATGGCAATAAAAAATATCGATTCACTCGGCTCAGGTTTTTTTCAGGTCAGAACCTGCTTTCGGGAAGAACACTGAAATATTAAGATTATCAATATTGAAAAACAACTTTTGTTAATATATTCTTGATTACTTCTGCTTTATAATATAGCAATGCATTTTGTTGTTAGAAATATGGCGAAGCATTTTAAATTTTATGTATTTTTGACATAGCATGGCTCCGGGATATAAAAGAAAATTTTTCCGCTATTCGGAATTTGATATGCAGTGCGCCTTAGAAGCTGTAAGAACAAAACAACTTTCAGTTCGTGAAGCCTGTAAAAGGTTTGGTGTGCCAAAGACAACAGTTTTAGACAAATTACATGGACGGGTACCAGAAACAACTGGGAAGATGGGACGCTGTACTTATCTCAGTGAAACAGAAGAAGAAGCCCTTGCAAACTGGCTTATTGAACTTTCTCAACGTGGTTTCCCCAGAAAGAAGCATGACCTCTTAAATTCAGTACAGAAAATAGTTGTAGACGACAAACGCAAAACACCATTTAAAAACAAGAGACCTGGGTAGAAATGGTATGCATCTTTCTTGAAGAGACATCCAAATATTGCAGTGAGGACAGCTGAGCCTATAAATGTCTGTCGAAGTTTCGTAAAAGAAGAATATATACGTTCGTGGTTTCATGATCTTAAAACCTACCTTACCAGTACCAACAATCTTTCCATTCTAGAAGATCCACGTAGAATTTTTAACGCGGACGAATCTTCTTTTCAGTTGTGCCCATCATCTGGAAAAATTTTGGGACCAAAAAGCTCGAAGAATATTTATGAGGCTCAAGATAAGGAAAAGGAAACCCTTACTTTTCTAGGAACATTTAGTGCTTCGGGAGAAACCGTTGCTCCAATGATCGTTGATCCATACAATCGCGAGTACCCAGAGATATTGTGTCCAATATTCCCTCTTCGATTGTGATAGGATGATCCGAATCTGGCTGGATGATTAGTGAGACATTCTTTGAGTGGATCGCCAATGGTTTCAATAAATGGCTATTAGATCACGATGTACCTAAGCCTGTAATACTTTTCATCGATGGTCACAAAACTCACTTAACTTATGAAGTAAGCAAATTTTGTGACAACAACGAGATCATATTGTATGCCCTGTACCCTCATGCAACACACATCTTGCAACCATGCGAGGTATCCGTCTTTAAGGCGTTAAAAACAAATTGGAAATTCGTTGTTCGCAGCTATCTAACGGAAAATAATTTATCTTCTATTACAAGAGTTCAGTTTGCACCACTTATTGCAGAGGTCCTAGCAACAGCAGCAACACCGTCAACAATAAAGAATGGGTTTCGCAAATGTGGACTGTATCCTTTTAATCCGGACGCTGTTGACTACACAAAATGCATCAAGAGTGTATGTAAAAGCACAGAGAGTACTTCCACTCAGCCAAATGTTAGTGAAGAAGACCTTCGTACTTCATTAAGGAGAAAGCCTTAATGAAAATTAAATAAAATCTATACAATCGTTTTGTCAAGTTCAAATTTCGCGAATAATACAATTTCGAAATATCACCTAAGGCAATCCATTACTTCTACGTGATAGAAACGATAGAAATTGCGCGCGGTCGACTAATAGCATGAATGCGGTCGACTACTGAGTGATGACGGTCGACAAGTGGGAATTTTTATGAGTTTTCGTAAAATCTATTTTTATATCATTGCAAAATTTCAAAAGTGAGCAGTTAACACACGGCATGGTACAAAAGAACCCAAATAAAGCAAATAATTCACTTTTGTCAAATACTATGAAATCATCACGCTTTATAAGTGCTTAGAAGTAAGATTTTTTTTTCAGCGGTCGACTATTGGCGAACTCACCCTAGACATCGGAGATGCCGAATATCCAAGCGAAGAGGAATGTAATATGACTGAAGTGATTTGGTAAAGGGCAAATAATATTTTATTAATTTTGACATTAATATTTTGTAAACTTTCATATTTTAAATGCAAATAAAAACTCAATTCAAAATCTGGTGCTGTTAGGTCGTTCACACGTGTAAAGAAATTAAGGAAGTCTCGTAACAATTCAAAACTATGTCTAGATAAAACATTCTTTTAATAAGAAATATAACTTATGTTATGTAGCAATGTGTCAAGGCAATAACAAACACTTTCTACTGCAAGTTATGAGGTAATTCTGAAAATGTAATTGTAAGCGGAAGAAATGACGCTACCAAAAACGAGGAAGGAAAGGTAGGTGGACAAAAAGAGTTGTGAACTCGAGAGAGTTTTCAAGTGACCATCAGACAAGAAGGATCAACCTCTCAAATCTTCACTGATCAAAATCTGGGTGAGTACATGCTGGTTACAAATTAATAACACACTTATATTATTCAGCTTCGTTACCAAATTCATTCAACTCATAACCATACTTCTAAATTCAATATGACAGTTGTTATTGATTTTGACGTAACGCCACAGCACCAGCTTGGATAATTATCTGATCTGATATCTCTAGTTTTATTTATGCAATCAAAGCTATCCATCTTAACAAATTAATCGCCCTACCTAACATTAAATGGTTAAGTTTGTTATGAGATCGCATTCTAAATTGCCCCCATGCTAATATGATTATTATTACATGAGATATATGTGGATATAAATTGTGTATGTCGACTCCCGGATTTCGGTCCGATAAGTTGGCATATGTTATTGGTCCATAGGACTTGCATCTGGAGATTTAACAGGTACCTCATTGAAAGGTATCACCTGTATACCAACTTGCCTCCTCCGTCTCCCTGTAGAATACGAGTGACGATTGTGAGGTATGTGATGAGGCCTTGTCCATGTAAATGCGCACCAGATTAGCGTCATTTCCGTACATTGTTGGAATCTCATGGTCGTAGATCGACCGCATAATCTGCTCATGAAAATACTGCGAATTTATTTTGCAGTTCTTCGCCACCCTACGAATCTTCAGTTTACCTCGGTAACAGTAGCCAGTAACAACCACGAACCCTTTTGGGAAGGATTCTTTACAGATACGGACCCACATTCTGAAGTTCTTGGAGCCTTTCTCTCGGTACGTGATGGCTCTTGGTTTGCCGCAGTCGGAAAGGTAAATCCATATTTCATCGAGCGTTACGACGTACATCCACCTTTCTTTTGCCAGATGCCGTTCGTACAGCTTCCGGGCGTTATACTTTCGTTCCTTTTGGTGGGCATCTGTGAGAAGATAGCCGCGAGCTTTCATGACTTTTTCCAGCTTGAGTTGATGGTGTAACGTCCGGCTCACAGTCCCCAAAGACGCGTCAAGACGATTAGCCACACACTTTTGTGTTGGCGGATTTTCTTGCATTGCCATTTTGCGAAGTTTCCTCTGCATGGTGGAAGTGGCCTTGGTTAATTCCCGCTTCCTAGGCAACTCCGTTGGTGATCCAAATGGTGGAGCTTCGTTGCCTTGTACTTTTTAATAACATTTTTTATTCCACTTAAACTGATGTTGCAACCATTCTTCTTGCACTGTTTTCTAATGACAGAAACACTAAAGTGGGCGTCATAAAGAGCCGCAACATAACCTTCCCAAAACCGGCTTAATTTGGGCGACATTTTGGTCACAGAGCGGAAACCCACACACTTGGAAACAAATTTAACACAACACTCACAACAATGGTCCTCTTTTGTGCGTTATTGTCGTCCGCGAAAAACAACTCCGTTCCCAGGAAGTCACTGCACAACACTGCAGGACGCCACGAGCCAGGTCGGGTGAGTCCATTCTGCCCGGGAAGGGGAAGGAACGAAATCGGCCAAACGTAGGCTGAACAACCTCTGAATCTCTAAAATAGCAACTATGTGCACAATATTATCAATTATTCGAGAACCAATAATATTTTTCTTACGCATCCAGCACACTTTTTCTTTTTAACCTCAGGAGTACCCTGATGTTCAACTTATTTTCGTGTTAAATCTAATATTTTTAAAAATTAATACATTAACAATGGACGACAAATTGTCAGCCGAAAAACGATGTTTTTTCTTTCTTTTCTGTTCTGCTATTATGTTGATGGTTGTTTTGGATTTCAGCGTCCCTTTTCAGCATTGAGGCTATATAATACGTGACCTCTATCTAAAGTATAATGCTGTGTTACAAATGGTCCATTCATTCCGGAGTGAGTGATGTAAGAAATTTCATCAAGGAACTACATTAACAATAGAGGCTCGTTCTCCAAACCTATTTCTTATCTATTGTTGTTAATAGTACAATAAAGTGTTCGTAGCCTCGCTGCTGAAAAGGGATGCTAAACGAAAATCATATGTAAATACTACATGAATTTATTATTATTACTATTACATTCGCTCAGCCGCGTAACCCTCAGCCGGTTCCTTGAGCATTCAAAACCGGCAAGGCATCATCATTGGGAATATTCATTTTTTATATTCGTTATCCTTTATTTCATAAATAAAGGAAAAAGGGAGAAAAAAGGAAAGGGAAGGAAGGTCAGGGACAACCACAGAGAAAGGATTGATAAACAAAAACAAACCAAAGCAAAAAGAAAACCAAACAAACGAAAAACAAAACAATTAAGACAACGATATCTTGACTCTACCTGGTAGATGTTACTATGTCACTAGTAACACAACATGAATATTAGATTCTCACATTAAAAAGTAATAATAATACATATCAATTTTGTTTTTCATTAAATTTCTCACATAGGCCTACACTCTCACACATCTTGTTCTATGCCTCTTGTTTTTTACTTCTGTCTCGATATTTTTCACACTTTAAATACCATATCTCGGGATATTTTTGTATTTCGTTAATGAACAGTTCTACGTCCAGTTCTTCGAGTTTCATTTCTGCGGGCGCGGGGAAGTCTGCTCATGTGGCTTGATTCATTGCCAGCAATGGTTTGCCGACCCGTCACACCGGTGCGGACTCGCTGCGAGCCAGCAGCCCCTCAACTCAATTTTTACCCACAGCGGGTCCGCAGCAGAGTCGCGCGGGAGAGTCTGCTCGTGTGACATGAATGATAAGAACCAATGTATTTCCGGCCCGTAACAGACTTTTCTGCTCGTCTGAACCAAGACTAAGTTGTCCCATAAACAAGCGCAGCTACTGAGTTACGAGTAATCAGAGACATTCCATACACACATAAGCAAACAATGACAGAAACTATGCACCACCATAACTTCAGATCAGCCTTCAATATAATTACACTGACTGAAGCACCCGTTCTTGGCAAGGGAAGGAATGTAAAGAAATCAGTGAAATACATAAGCAAGGAAGAGCAACGCATTAGCCATTGCCTGTGTCAATATCAGTGAAATATATAAATAACAGAAAGCCTTCGGTGTTGCCAGTGTCAACATCAATAAAACAAATAGATAAGGAAGAGTAAGGCTTTTGGCATTGGTCGTCAATTTGGACATAATAAATAAATAAATACATAACAAATAGCAAGGCTTTTGGCGTTGCACCTCTCAATTTGAGTAAAATAAATAAATACCGAAGAGCAACCTTCTGTCAATTTCCGGACAACTACCATGTTCCTTCTTGTCAAAACTTAAGCTCAAATATCATTGGGTTTGACAATAATCAGCTTATCTATCCAGAAAACTGTGGATTCTAATATCGGTCATTTTGGACGTGCTATATTTTGAATCATTCGTCCTAAGCACTCATGATGATCGGGCTAAACTTGGACTTGAACAGCGTCAGGAGTGTTACAACTTATCCCCTTGACCCCGAAAACTATGAAATTAGCACTAATATCGATCATTTTGGACGTGCTAATTTTCACCCTCTCCCTAACCTACCATGACGCAAGGGGGAAAGGGAGTCTTAAACAGCGTCAGGAGTATTACACTATTTATCTTAGCTTCTCCCAAAATTATAAATATCAGTCATTTTCGACATATTATCCTTTACGACCCCCAACCACCATAATGATGGTTGCTAACGATGGATATGAATGGTGTCCCGATTGTTACTATTCATTTCAGCTGCCCCGAAGACTATGAATTTGACGCTAATACCCATTACCTTTATACATACATTTTGACTCAACCGTAATTTGGAGAAAATACCTTCGTGGGTGATATATATATATATATATATATATATATATATATATATATATATATATATATATATATGTGTGTGTGTGTGTGTGTGTGTGTGTGTGTGTGTGTGTTTTCGAAATTGACTTTTGAATGTCAGTGAAATGAATACAAGTTGGCCCATTTATAATGATAGTAGTAAATATCTCAGAAATCGTGCAAGACAGAGAAGTAAAATTTTGCATCAAGAAACTATAGAGAGAGGGGACAACAGTAGAACCAGTCGCTTCATGTCGTAGACAATAGCCCAGCAGGTGGTCTAAATTCAGCTATTACTTAACGATATCCTTGTCTGTGGGTGCAGGTGTGGTCGGCCAGGTCATTAGAAGTTGAAAGATTTATTACCCTGACCGTTAGGTGGTCAGACGGGATTCCTGGAAAGGGTGATTGTTAGGAGGTATGGAGTAGTTTCTAGAAAAGATTGTTAAAATATGCAGAACATACTCTTGGCAAAAACCAGATTGACGTTGTTTTATTTAAATACATAATATTATTTTATTTCATTCCTTCGTATGCATAGCATACATTGGTAATTATATATTCTTTCGCTTCAGTATGAAGCTCATTAGAAGACGCATGATGTGATCAAATTAATTAATTGGTTCGTATGCTAAAGCATACTCCATAGAACAGATATGCTGTGATCATATTATTTTTGCCAAATCGTATGTTATACATACTTCATAAAACAGCCATGCTGTGATCATATAATTATTATAATTGGTTCGTTTTCATTAAAGAAAACTCGGGGTATGTGTTGGATCATTTGCATAACAAATTCAGAACAATCGCTGATTGTGATCATATTGAAATGGGGAGGGAATAAACTTTATTCATGCGGGACATATTTTTATTTTAATTTGAGGGATCATATGCCAAGGCATACTCCTTGGTAAGTATGTGTGAGCGTAATAAAGAGCTCGTGTACGAAGTACGTATGCAGAGCATGGTTCTCGTACTTCTTTTGCTGGTGAACTCAACACACGAAGTGAACTTTTCGCGCGCTTTTTGGAAACCGGTTGGGCGGAGTGAAATATGGCGTTGTCGGCAGGGACGGATCCAGGGGGCGATCGGGTCGATCGCCCCCCCAGAAGAGTACAACTTTCTTATTTCATATATATATATATATATATATAACCCATTCCAAAGTTTGAGGCCCTTAAAAGTAACAGTATGACAACCCACCACCACCCAGAAGTCGGTCCTGGATCCGCCCCTGATTGTCGGGTAATGACGTTACAGGTACATGTTAAAACATGAAGACAAACACGAAAAACCGACGGCGTGTCGGGTAGACATCACAGAGTGCCGACAGAGTACTAAAAACAAGTTTGGCCCCGCGGTAATTGAACACAAGACACTGTCGGCGGAGAATAAAAAGAAGATTAAGCTCGCAGTAGATAAACATCACAGAATGCCGACAGAGTAATAAAAACAAGTTTAATGGCATGGTAGATGAAAGTAATACAATGTCAGCGGAGAATACAAAAGAAGTTTGGCACCACGAATGATGGAACATGGCGCGTCACTGAACGCGAATACAAAAGAACTCTTGATCTTGTTGAAACATGAAGCGGTACTGAATGACAATACAAAAGAAGATTGGTAGTATGAAGGGTATTGATAATAGAATATTAGTTGTAATCCTTTTATATTACATAGATGATACGTGATTGCTTTGTAGATGTGTTCACGCGAATAACAACCATGATAGAAGATGCAAATCACCACATGAATAACAGATTCTCTTTTAAAAACATGTAAACTATTTATTTGCACTTGGACCATGTAAATCTTTTCTTTGTACGTAGATAACAAGTGATTGATTTGTACAGGATATGAATAACATTATTAAAGGAATACCGTTGTAAGATGTGAATTATCCTGGCACAATGTAAATAACAATAACGTTTTCAAAAGAATGTTTTGATCAAATGAATGATATATGAGAACATAAATGAAATATAAGTACATGTTTTCTCCGCCCTATACCTATGAAAATTATAGAGAATTGAGAAAGTACATGTGAAAATATTTTAATTGATGTAGGGCTAGTGAAAAATTGTTTTAAAGTACCACGCGATATGACGTTGTAAGTAAAGTTTTCCTTATATATGGGGTATGAAGAGAAGACTGACATAGTATCATCATGGAGTCGTCTGACAGTCAAGTACAGCGAGAAATCGAGCTCTGCAAAGAAGTAGATTGGGATTCTTCATTTAAGTTTGTTGAATCTCCCAATGTTGAATCTCCCAAGCAAAGGTTTAAATCCAGAAGAGAATCTGTGGACTTGTTTATCGAGGTGGAAATCTGCTATTTCCCCCCGGCTTCTCCAGATGTTAAGATAGAGGAGGAAATTATTGATTTGAAAGAGGAGCCAATACTAATTCCCACTTCACCTGTTGGATCAAGAACAGCTTCACCAGTACCAGGACCGTCTTCATCACTTGCAGCAGCACGAGTAGCAAAAACATCGGAACGAAGGTTTCAAGTTCCAACGATAAACTTGTCCCCTGTTGAAGAAGAAGAAAAAGAAAGACCAACATCCCCCGATATATTTAGTGAAGAAGAGGACGAAGAAATTTGTAAATTATTCGGTGAGATAGATGAATGTTAACCGGACACACCATCACCAAGTGTTTCACCGTTGGATTTTTCAACTTCACCCCAAAAGGCTCTATTTGATTTGCGTGTTCAAACGAAACAGTGCCAGTGTGGTAGTGACTTTGCGAGTGAAATTTGTGTTAAAGACAGTATTCTAAAGTAGAAACCGAAGACAGTTTTACTTTGTGAGGCGTGTAGCCTAAATTATTTTAATCAGTTTGGCCATAGGTGTCTCTTTACAAATCAACTAACATTAGAGACAGAAGCCTGGAAAATTATGGCCAGCAAAAATGTGAGAAATGAAGTGTATGCTAATTATGTGAGATCACATTTTAATAGTAAAACGAATGAACACTTGTTTGATGAAAAATATGATCACTTATTAAGAAATCCAAAATATATTGAAATATTAGTGTGTATACTTGTATATATATATATATATATATATATATATATATATATATATATATATATATATATATATATATATATTCTATAGTTATGTGGCAGTTATATGTATTATTATATTTGTATGCTTGTATATATCTTTATATTCAAATAAATATATACAATAATCATTCTTGATTTTTATTTAATAAAAAAATTCCTAAATAAAAGGTATCATTGGTATTTTACAAGGCGAAACTTTTTTATGTATTCTATCGTTTAAAATTGATATTTGATGAGTGTTTTTTATTTTTCTTGATTTTTTTACTATTACTTTAAACTATTTAAAAGTTTGATGGGTATTTTGTTTACTTTCCTGAAAATTTTACATTGAATTATCTACAAGTTCGCAAATGAAATTTACTCTCACAAGTTTCATAATTCAAACGAATTTTTGCAAGTTCACACGGTAAGTGTTTTGTTGAGGTTCCAACAGGTATCCTACGAACTAAATTAACAACGAATAAAATAATCACAGTGTGTGTGTTCTTATGAGCTTCTATAATTATCTTCTTTCGCAAATGAAATTTGCTCTTAGAAGTTTACGTAGAAATTATTTAAGAGTACACCAAACGAACGAATAAAATGTCACAATTGAAAATTGTTCATCGAAGATTGTTCATCGAGTAAATTTTTACGAGAGAATAAAATGTTCACAATCAAAAGTTTAACAACTTTCCATGGGAAACGATTTTTTTAAGTTCACACAGTAAGAGTTCTTAGCATTTTACGTAGTAATTATTTAACAGTACACAACTATGTTGCTGTAAGAGTATTACTGTAAATAATACGAAATAAGAAAATAAGAAGCAAACCAACCAAATTGAATCTGATCTAATAATTAATTTTAAAAACTGTAATGTTATAGTGTGATTTTATATGCTTGCTTTATAAAATGCAAAAATTTCTTTACATGCATGCAATATAAATGCTGAAGTTTTTTTATATAAAATGCAGAAACTGTTTTACATACACGCATCATAAAATGGAGAAAGCTTTTCACACACATGTAATATAAAATGCAGTAAGTATTTTACATATGCGAATCATAAAATGCACATAGATTTTTACATTAAAAAAATGAAAAAGTTTTCACATACATGCTATATAAAATGTAGAAGTGCATTTACATACGCGATTCATAACATGCAAAAACGTTTTTGACATGCACGCATTATAAAATGCAAAAAGGTGCTTTTACACACGCGAATCATAACAGGCAGATTTTTACGTTATAAAAATGCAAAAAGTTTTTCATAAACATGCAATATAAAATGCAAAAAATTGTTTTTACTTACAGGAAACATAACATGCATAATTTTTTTACGTCATGAAGATTCACAAACTGATTTTACGTACGCGAATCATAACATGCAGAATTTTTTGCGTTATAAAAATGAACAAACTAATTTAACGTACGCGAATCATAAGATACAGAAAGTTTTTTTCATATTATAAAACGCAGAAAATTTTTCATGTTATAAAACTGCTGAATGTTTCTTCATATAAAAGGCAGAAACTGTTTCTACATGCACGCATCATAACATGCAGAAAGTAATTTCATATAAAATACAGAAACTGTTTTACATACACCCATTATAAAATGAAAAGTTATTTTTCATATGAACATGTTAAACTCTTTAATTGGAAGAAAATTTTTTCATAGTATCTTTTAAGTACGATATTGTAAAACGTATTTACACATAAGCGAAATTTTGACAACATACATGTAAGGAAATAATAATAAAAACAAGTAATATAAAGTGATAAAAATATTATATACAAATTTCAATATGATATATTTTTACTTATATATCAATATGATATATTTGCGATTTTAAAATGTTAACATTCCTTGAAATATTTTAATACAATCAATAATTATAGTAGTATATGTAAAATTACGTGTTGGCCAATTTAATGCTGAAAATCTTTATCACCTGTTTTAGTTAATTTACACACTTCGTTTTTATTATTTTGTAATTAACAGAAGAGTTTTTATTTTCCATTATTACTATTTTAAAAGTTTAAAAATTCATATTATATTGTAAATCTTTTTGTAAGAATAACTGTAATTAACTGAATATTGTCTTTGTTTAACAATATGTTATATAATGCATATGTAAATTTTTTGCTCAGATCGCACCTTTCAGTTTCGGCACCTGAAACTTTAACCGAAACAGGGCTATCAATATTTCAATATTCTTAGCTTTATTATTTCTCATCAGTCATTTGTTTTTCATTTGGACAAGGTTGGACAGGGACGAGGGATAGGGAAAATAGACAAAACCACAACACTAAGAAACAACAAAAGATAAATTTACTCAAAATCAACAAAGAAAAAAAGAGATTTTTATATAAACTCCTAACTACCTAATATTAATTCATCTAATTTTCCTATTCTATCTATTCTCGACTCAAGTTTAATGCATATGTAAATGTCCAATCATCAATTTCGATGTCACTATCCACTCATACAAATTCTTCATATGTCACCAAAGGTTTGCACATTAACCATAACTGATGATTTCTGAAACACATACTTTTCAAGATACGCTTCCCTTAAATCAGAAATATCATAATCATTAGATGTAATCTCATGATATGTATAGTTTAATTTCTTTATAAGATGTGGAATAATGTTTGCATCTATATATTTCACATGAATTTTTAGATATTGTTTTAATATTTCTTCACGTGTTGATTTCTTAATTAGGAAACTCCATACAATAGTTTTTAATTCTTCATCACTTTCACTTATACGTTTATGCACAGTTTGTTACTCACTACGAATTGCACAACTTTTACAAAGTAATGGTTCAGAAAGCTTATATTTTTCTAGTATCTGTTTTACACAAACTTCACTTACTTCATTAGGAGTACAACCACACTTCACATCATTGAATATCAGAATGCCATTAGAAATTGTATTTTAATCTACTACTATTTCCTCTTCAAAGGGTTTTTCATTTGGGTATCTGAAATTTCATCTATACACAGCATCACGTGTTATATCTTGTGTGGGAAAAATAACCTTATATGCTTCAGCTTCTTCTTCAGGAATGTCAGGATCATTTGGATGTACAAGAATAATTTTCTTTTGTTTTTCAAGTTCAAAACGTTTTTCATGTGGTGAAATATATTTAGACTTTACGTGTTTACTTTGCGATAAGGAAAGATTGGTTTCAATTTCACCCTTCTTTTTCTTATTAAGAAAAAGAAGAATGTGTTCTTGTTTAACATTATGCAAGTCTTTATTATTTATTTTTCGCTTTGCAACCGCTGAAACGGCTACCTTTTGACTGTACATCTTAACACCGTATCACTCACTTTATTTGTGCTAGTACAAGTATACACATGCGCCGGATTTATAGTGTAAGGGTAGGGGCTGCGCTAGAACAAATGCGCAGAAAATAAGTATGAATATATTAAGTTTTTCTATTCCAATATATGTTTACGTATTAAATTACATTCCATGTATTTTAAATAAAAAATATTTAATTCGATACGTCAGAGTAACTTCACTTTTATTTTTTTATTCTGATTAAATATAATAATTTAAGAATCACATTAATTATATACATGATCATATGAAAATATACTGTGAGAAAACATGAATTTTTATTCATAGAAATGTAATTGGCTGACAATTCAGTATTGGGATGTTACAGCACTATAACCATGAGTAATGTTTCATAATACAATACATATACACAAAATAAAGAAATATCAAAAGAATAATTCTGCTATATACGTGTAACGGTCGACCTATGTTTGGCTTATGCCACACATACATGGAGGAAGAAAGTGTCAGCGAGTGTTTGCATAGTGAAAATGATTGTGCCATTACTGGAACGTTCTATACCGCAGAACTTCCTAAAGCACTAGAAAATGGATATAAAATTCTGCAAATTATTCAAGTATGGGAATTCAAACTTGTAGGTTCGGAGGATTGTAATGCGCGCAGTTTCTTCTGTGGCTACGGAATTCTTTCCTTCAAAAGAAGCAAGAATATTCAGGATTTCCTACCTCATGTCAAACCAAAGGAGACAAACAAAAATACATTAAAGAATATCAGGCACATGTAGGCACACAATTGAATTTCAATAACATTAGAACGAACCACGCACGAACATATTGCAAGGAAACACTCTACAATTGAATGTACGGAAAATGGACACAACGATGAGACTTACAGTAGACAAAAATTTTGACTTACTTACTGTTAACGCAATACAATATGCAAACAGTGTCACACAATGGTGAACGCCATCTCATTATTACATACCTGGACATCGAAAAGGAAAATATTTCATTACAGTTTGGAAGAAATCGTAGACATTGGTAATGCTAAAGAATTATGATGTATTGACAACAGTGCGACTTAATGTAATATTACAAGGACAATATTATATTTGTGCAAAGTTCAAACTTACAATTGTTTTTTACTTATGAGAACTAACTAGTGAAGTTCAGGTAGGGTGAAATGTTTTCATTTTGTTACAAAAATATAAATTTGTTATTACATGTGTTAGCATGGAATTGTTCAAAGAACCTGATGGGGTTATTGATTTGGTTCATCGATTTGGCTATGATGCTCCAAAGGTGGTATATTATACCTGGAAACACCTGCTGGATACTTATTATTCCAAGAAAATATGTGTACCTATCGAAAAATATCAACATTTGTTGATTGAACTATAGAGACATTTTAAAGATGGAAAGGATATTATTATTATTACTTTAGCAAAATGTAAATTAATATTTGATATCATTGATCTTTTTCGTGATACTGGTAAACTTGTAAAAAGAAAAAGTTCAATCAATTGATATTGCTAGGTAAAACCTATGAACTTAACAATATCAAAACACATCAAATGCAATGTATGATACCATAATTTGAAATAGTGAAGACATTTTGTAATTATACGTACACTGTACTAAAGGGAAAAGAAATAAGTATTAAGTGTACAAGTGAAAATGAAATAAAAACCCTGAATACTATATCCAGGCACTATTTGATTTTTGTAATACGATATTCGTTCAAAAACATTGATAAGAACACTGTTGTAGAAATAACAATTGAGATCTTAACTTCATAACTGAACAACCCTCTTGAACTCGGAGTTCCTCTTTTCCGTAGTAGTAGAAAATGCCCTCAACAGTGTTGAGACGTTCCTAATCGGAGGTAATGTAACTTTCAAGGTGCACAATCTACATCTCTGAAAGGGAAGAGGTAAGAATCGAACCCGTGGATCGGCCAAGTATGAGGATTATGTTTCTCATTTGGAAAAGTGTACCATCCCAACGGAAAGAAATATCTATTGTCTTCCCAAGGCTACCATCTTCGTTAAGGCTAGAACCGATCAAAATTCTAGAGAAGTATACAAGTTGAAAAATCACCGTGAGCGGCTATTAAGGCAGGTCAAGGATTTGTGCGATGACGCTGATGTTACCATTGAACATCAAAATGGTTGTACTATTGCTAATGTGAAAAAAGTTTCAAAACAAACTAACCCCTTAATACTAGATGCTCATCTATGAGAACAAAATGAGTCGGGAATATAATATATGCAGGAATTAAAGCTGATAAACAAAATTTACATCTTGTATGAGGACGACTATCGCCAATTGATAACTAGTGTCCGTAAACTTTTGGGAACAGATGATTTTTGTGATCATTGTTTGCAGGATCTGAAATGTATTATTATTATTATTACTGAACATCTTACTATCACTTATTTAGAAAAAAAATCATTCATTCTTACATTATGAAACTTTTAAGAGACGCCAACATCTCCTCAAGACTTATAAACACTTATTTGCTATAATAATAATAATTGTACCAAAGGAGTATCTTTCAATATTTTAAATTGGTTTGTACATAGTTTTAACTTTGTAATGGCGTAAATCAGTTCTTCTTTTGCAAGATTTACCACTTCGCCTCATTATCCAAAGATATGTTTAGTATTATTATTGCACTGCACTGTACTACACAGTAACTATTTTCAACTTTTTCAGACAATTACAACAGCAAGATTCATTTGTTATAAGTTTTTACGCAAACAGAAAAAAATCAAGTCGTACCATTCCTTTTTACACTTGTATGTGTAATACACTTACAGAACACCGACAAGATCATCAATGAAACATAGTTTTATCAATCATGAACACAATTCAAAGCTTTTCTATTCAGAAACAATATTTTTAACTTAAAATCTTTTTGCAAGAATATTTCTATCAATTGTTTAAGAAATGTATCATTATGAATTGCTTCATCATATATATGAAAAAATTGTTCTAATTTATTAAACGTACAGTCATGCATCTTCTGAAACTGGTGCAGAATTTCATCTTGTATGTCCATATCCGTAATAATACTTACCACATTTGTCTTCAATATATTTTTATCTAACAGAATGAGGTCATGGTTTATCGTGTGTTTTATTCCTCTTGTACATCCACTGCGAAGAAGCAAACTTCTTTAAGATTCCCACATTTGAAACGTGTTTATTAAACATTCAATGCTTATGTAAATGTTATTGCAGTAACAGAGGCACACATCTTCACTACTATTTTCATTAGATACTTTGTCTTCTAATCTTCAGCACTGACAAAAAGAAGAAATAGAAGATCCCTCTATTCAAACACTTAAAAATATTGACTTTTTATGTAAATCAGTACGAAGAGAGATGACCACAGTGCATGAAATACAGTCACACATAGATTTATCCTTTCTTAACCATGGTATTTATAGTTTTTACTGACCTCACTGTATAACTTTCACCGGATGTTTTATTGTTTTACTAGCAGCGTTCACCCCGCTTCGCTGCGGTCACCCCGGAACGCAATAAACTTTGTTACTTAGATAATTTTTACTTTTTCGCTTTCAAGTGATATGATAAAAACCATAGAAGATTGCAGTAAATGTTAACATTATATCGCCTGTCATTTATGTTAACCCGCCCCGCTTCGCTGCGGTCACCCCCGAACGCAATAAACTTTGTTACTTAGATAATTTTTACTTTTTCGCTTTCAAGTGATATGATAAAAACCATTATAACGCCTGTCATTTATGTTAACCCGCCGAGTGACACGGTCATGCGGGTTGCATATACATACGTTTATTTTTATACCTATGATGAACTAACAAAGGATTTGTACGTAATGGACACCTGAATGGTCAATTATCTCAAGACACTGGTAATTGAAAATTAAAGTGATATGATAAAAACCATCTAGGGTCCAAATCCTAATAACCCCCCAAAAATAAAAGAAATTGGTTCAGCCGTATTAGCGTGATGAGCGGACAAAGGATTTGTACGTTCTCTTTTATATATATAGATTTGGAAGACCTACTTAAAACAGGTTTGAACAAGTATGAGACGGTAAATGACCCTGAAACTCCCAGTTTTTATATTGTATTACCTATAGACTACATTCTTTCATGATTATGTTTAGATTAAGACAATTTTTCTGTTTTATAAAACATTTTTGCAACAGAATTCTCACATTTTTCCTTTGACAGGCTTCAAAACTGTTCACCGTATTCACCTAATTATTTTTTCAATGTATATGAAGGGTAAGGGAAAAAAGAAGGAATGTCACAAAACTGGATTTTCGAGAAAACGGCGTTTTAATACCGTTCAAACCGCGTACAAAATGAATAGGGTTAGTCAAATCCTTTGCCCCTTTTTACATGGATATTTCTACATCTACGCATGCATGCCATATACAGTCAAATAGTACCAAGAGTTACCCGTTAAAGCAACCGTTAAAGCACACACACACGGACATTCCTTGTTTTTTTTCCTTATCCTTCATATGTGTTCACAGGACGAATTCACATTACATGCTGAACCAGTAATATTATATTTTGTTTTCATTTTATTAAAGACTATCCCACATATAGTGTAATATAAAACATGTAAAAGTTAAAGGGGAGGTTTTAATATTGTCTGTCTACTAGATTCCCTTATACTTAGGTCTGCATTTGTCATTTTCCCACTTTGATTATCCTAAGCTGCACCTATTAATAATTTTCTTACTTTTGACCATACTTAGGTCTCTCTAATGCTGAGTTTCCTACTTTGTTCACAGTCATCCTATCCTAATAGTCATTTTTCTACTTTGAGCATCTTACATTTAAGCCTTAGCAATTTACTCCCTTTTCTGTTTGCTTTTGGCATTGCTTGCAATACAATATATATATATATAATCACACATTATTTCCTGCGTAAAATTCAGCAGGGTTGTCACCAGGAGGCAATACCTGTTCTACTATTGCAGGAAAGTATTACACAGATAACTACAACAAACAATGCCTGAAAATAACACTGTTCAAACGCAAGATCAAATGGTAAACAATAACTTGTTTTAGAGTTAAGGAGCACGACCATGTTGGTTGGTATTACATAGTGTAGGTTAAAAAAAAGTTGCAGTTGCTCTCCAAACCAACTATTTTGCCTTTGCTACAAACACATGCAAATTCTCATGTTCACTTGATAAATCTCCGAATGCTAATTATGATCACAGCACAGTACACTTTTTATCGATAGATAGATACTGAGACCTTTATAGCTAACATATTCTTAAATGCTGATAAGCTCAAACTGTGCAAATTATAAAATTTCCAACACTACCCTCTAACCCCCTCACGTCCGAATATTTGTTTCATGAAATTGAAATTTATTTTTTACGGTTAAAGTGTGGTATATCTTCTATTTATCTGTTTTCTCAAACATATATGTTGTACATTCAAAAAACAAGTACTTATTCAAATACCTTTATATGTATATGCAATAGGTTACACATCTCTGATGCGATTGTTTCTGATTCGATTACCCACACTCAAGTCTTCTTTCATTTTATTCATCCACTTGTCTTAAGATGAGCTCTTCATACCTATTAGAAAAAAGGATTTCAGTTCGAGCATACTTTCTGAGTTCAGGTTCTTGAGCCAATTCATCTTGTTGGTATTAATAATCGTGGAATGTCAGATTTCATTTCATTTTAATACATACTCAAGGGATATCAATTCAATACATACCCAAGGGAACTTGAAACAAAAGAGATCGCTAATTATTTATTCAACTAACGAAGATCATAATTTCAATATGGGACAGCAGTGGCTCAGTGGTAGTTTTCCCCAGTGCTGGGGGCCCACCAGTTAAGACTTGGTGGTGAACAACATCGTGTGCGTGGACTTTCTTGGAGTTTTCCCGTTTCCTTCCCCTTTACTACATTTCATTCTTTCTCATAATCACTATCTCCTTTAGCCTAACCAGGACGTAAAATTCAAAGATTTCACTTCACTTTACCAACACGAAACAACAAACATTAAGTTGAATTCATATCATTAACTGATAACTCTGATAAATACTACTTCAATTCTAATTTTTTTCAATTGCTATGAAAACTTCAAAGTTTGTACACATTAGTGTGAGAGGATGCAAGATATAGCCTTCGATTTTTTAGAAATCATAGTTTATTTTCTACTGCTGAATCATGTAAGACATGTAAAACAAGCAAAGTAAAAAATGCCTAGTTCTTTCGAGGCAAAGTGGTTAGTGCTCATGCCTTTGGCATTTAATTTTTTAATCGTACTGAAACATTTTCTAATGTCACTTTCCATTGTTCACAGTCATCCAGGATTCGATTCCCGTGCTAGGTCATGTGGCTCGGATTTTACGTTAATCATTTAGGAGCATGTGTTATAGAGCCTTCTTGCTGAAAAAGGGACAGTAATCTCAAAATTCAACCAATCATCAAAAATAGAACGTGCAATAATTTCAAGTATATATAAGAAGAAACCTTATGTATTCCGCACTGAATGAATTTTCTTTACACAATATTTACTGACACTATTATCAAAATACCTCAACACTGTTAAGAAAGTTAGGAAGGTTTTAAAGATTCAGAGGAAAGAAAACAATTTTTTCCCAGCACCCATCCACCAATACACAATTTATTTACTATATATTTACAACTTTTTTCATTTTTTCATGCGCTCCTCAAGCGATATATACTTTAAAACTGCACCAAATTGGATTGTCCGATTTTCTTTATTACTGTATTTTTCAAATATAATAAATATCTCCTCCATGTCCTTTTTCGTTAATATATGTTTTCTTCTTATTCATGGTTTGTTTCTCAATCCTCCCTACAGACGATGTTGGTTGCTGTTGGGACTCCATTTTCTCAATCCTCCCTGCAGAGGATGTTGGTTGCTGTTAGGACTCCATTTTTCTGCATAATAAAGAAATAAAAGTGTTGTTAGTACAACATATTTTGACCAAAATAGTGCAAATTATAATTAATGTTTTTATGTAGACAATAAATACTTAATAGAAATAGAAATAAAACTTCTGTTATTTTAACCACGTACGAGAATCAGTTTCTTTTAGCGTACAAAACCTATCAAAATATCTTTATTTTGCAAGACCTATGTAGGGTTCTGGACAGTACTTCATACATTTTCAGATTCTCAATAAATCCGTACGAGCAAAATAAGCCGGTTGTGTGAGACCCAAACCTAATTTTCAATAAAATGTACATATAATTCGACTTACCCGTTACAAACAATATTTTTCTGAGAATTTACAATATTGCCGCTAACGCTCTCGCCTTCAGTGGGAATGGTCCCGGGTTCGATTCCCGGTGAGGAACTGGGTCGAAAAAGTGTAATTTTTAGGATATCCTGAATGAGATTTTTCTCATTCACACCGGTCAAATGCCTTGGCTTGTAGCTAAGTTATAGGTCACAGATCGCTTCCCTCTTCCCCCGGATAGTGTGCTCGCCGAGGGACGTCATCCCTCAGAACATGACGGGTTAAAAAGTCTTCAATGCCTAAAGCCCAGAAATATAAAATCCTAATCAAAATCGAGTCATTCTTTCACCGAAGTATAAAATGATAAATCTAATTCACTCACAGAAACGTTCACAAAAACTCTCGCCGTTGTAAAAATCCTATATTTCAATCTTAGTGAAAACTCTTATGATTCTTTCAACAGCAAACAAATTTTTGATGGTATAAAACACAGCTCATACGAAATTATTTATTTAAAAGTGGTAAAGTGTTCACTTCATATGTCTGGGGGTCTGTAGTTCAATCCTGGATCATGCCAACTGAACAAACACTATATCTATGGTTTCCTTATACGTTTATACTATTACTACCTATATGCCTTCCAAGCAAATTTTCAGGTTTATTACACTAGCAATAATAATTTAATACTATTTTAATAGAACTGCCAGTGACACCTAGCGGCAGAATTCTAAATTAGAGGTTAGTTGAGCGATGAATGTTCGGCAGTGCACACGCTTGTGTGACAGTGTTCCCTATATTAATATATATTGTAAGGTGAGTATAGTATATTTGTATTACATTTGTTTTCAATCGTGTAATAAACCCTAGCACATATTGACTATTTCAATCTTAATGCCATGTACTAGTTAATACTAACAGAAGCAAAACATGTCTTCCATGCGTCAAGTTTTCTCTCACCCATAAGATTAAGACATTTTCAATACTCCCATACATATGCATGTATGTTCTGATGATATTAATACTCAGTTTGACAATTGGGGATCAATACAAGTATAAGTAAAATTAACATTAAGTTAAACTATTGGGTTCAATAAGTGGGATAAAGTCCGTTCTTTCAGTAACGCAATGACTATTTAGTTGGGGGAACCAACCCACAGAATTTACGGAGCATATCTCCTTCTAGCACTACTGCTGTAAACATTCACTTTAAAATCCTATTACCAAAAAGATGGAGTAAATGGTCTTCGCTAAAGCAAAAATCTAGGGTTTTTACCTAACAACAAATACCGGTAAAGTCCCACTCTCAGTGCGAAAGGAAACGCTCGCATTGGGGGAAGCAAATATAAAACAAATAGCGCTCAGTAATGGAAAAGTCTAGGGGGAATTTACTCTTAAAACAGGGGTAAAGTCGTCTCTCTCACAACGATGTATGGATGCTCTTGTGTTTTCTTTCGTATTCTAAAACCAAGCCTAACATGATTTTGTTAGCCTTATTTACACCATACTACGGGGTGACTAACGGATGGATATCAAAATTGTATTAATCTAATTCGATGTGGCTAATTAATCTAGAGCAGAGCAATGTTTTACCATAGGTTTAGCGTTCGACACAACATTTCATATTTCATGTATTTTCGTTTTTCTTTTACAGAGTACGTATGCGGTCATCTACTTTTCCATAGTCGCAATAGTTATTTTTCTCACCCGATGCATTGGGGTTAATCATACCAAAATCAGCTCTTTACTTGTACTCAAAGTAGAGTCCAAATACCAGACAGTGCACCTTCCTTAATAAAGAGCTAGTATGATACTGACAACTCTGACTAACCCGCGATTAACGAATTCTCTCTGAATACCGCCCCCATATGTTTAAAATACGCAAATCCATATTTCTTACATTTTCAGACGTCTTAAAAGTTAGAACCAAAACCTTTTTTTTTTGGTTATAATTATTTAACCCATAACCAAAAATTAAAAATGCAACACAAGAGAAAATAAAGACCAAAAGAGCTTAGGTAACGGCAAGGTCATCCCAAGCACCTTTTAGTAAGTCAAGACTCACATCAATATCGAAGCAAACAAATGCCAAAATTAAATAACATGCTGTTATCAATTCTAAATTATCGATATTAAACAAGCTTTTTATTACTACAAATAACTTCAGTAGATTTCGTTGTGACACAAGTTACAAGAAGTGCATAGCAAAATCTTCATGGCGAGTCGTGACTCATCTTCATCTTCGAAGCGCATCGATTCCAAAATGAAGAAATTATGTGCCATTTGAAGCAAATGAAGAATTCAGCGTTATTTCGTTACTAGAAACCTCGATAAATTTTGTTGAGAGTCACCACACGGGAAGACCATCACAAACGCTTTTTAATGAGACATGACTCACTTCTATCTTCGAAGCGCATCGATTCCAAAATGAAGAAATTATGGGCCACTTAAAGGAAATGAAGAACTCAACGTTATTTCATTACTAGAAATCTCTTCGATAAATTTTGTTGAGAGTCACCACACGGGAAGACCATCACAAACGCTTTTTAATGAGACATGACTCACTTCTATTGTCGAAGCGCATCGATTCCAAAATGAAGAAATTATGGGCCACTTAAAGGAAATGAAGAACTCAACGTTATTTCATTACTAGAAATCTCGATAAATTTGTTGAGAGTCACCACACGGGAAGACCATCACAAACGCTTTTTAATGAGACATGACTCACTTCTATCTTCGAAGCGCATCGATTCCAAAATGAAGAAATTATGGGCCACTTAAAGGAAATGAAGAAATCAACGTTATTTCATTACTAGAAATCTCGATAAATTTTGTTGACAGTCACCACACGGGAAGACCATCACAAACGCTTTTCAATGAGACATGACTCACTTCTATCTTCGCAGCGCATCGATTCCAAAATGAAGAAATTATGGGCCACTTAAAGGAAATGAAGAACTCAACGTTATTTCATTACTAGAAATCTCGATAAATTTTGTTGAGAGTCACCACACGGGAAGACCATCACAAACGCTTTTCAATGAGACATGACTCACTTCTATCTTCGCAGCGCATCGATTCCAAAATGAAGAAATTATGGGCCACTTAAAGGAAATAAAGAATTCAACGTTATTTCATTACTAGAAATCTCGATAAATTTTGTTGAGAGTCACCACACGGGAAGACCATCACAAACGCTTTTTAATGAGACATGACTCACTTCTATCTTCGAAGCGCATCGATTCCAAAATGAAGAAATTATGGGCCACTTAAAGGAAATGAAGAAATCAACGTTATTTCATTACTAGAAATCTCGATAAATTTTGTTGACAGTCACCACACGGGAAGACCATCACAAACGCTTTTCAATGAGACATGACTCACTTCTATCTTCGCAGCGCATCGATTCCAAAATGAAGAAATTATGGGCCACTTAAAGGAAATGAAGAAGTCAACGTTATTTCATTACTAGAAATCTCGATAAATTTTGTTGAGAGTCACCACACGGGAAGACCATCACAAACGCTTTTTAATGAGACATGACTCACTTCTATCTTCGAAGCGCATCGATTCCGAAATGAAGAAATTATGTGCCACTTAAAGCAAATGAAAATTTGAACGTTATTTCATTAATTGAAATTTGTTGAGAGTCACCACACGAGAAGAACCAACACAGGTGCTTTTTAATGAGAAATGACTCAACTCTACCTTCGAAAGGCATCGATTCTAAAATTAGACTTAATATTTTTCATTCTCCATTTGCTTTAGATTTTATATAATTGTCTCATTTCAGAATCGATGTACTTGGAAGGTGCAGGTGATTCATGTCTCATGAAAAAACGTTAGTGATGGTTGTTCTGTGTGGTGACTTTCAACAAATTTTATCGAGATTTCTAGTAATGAAATAACGTTGAATTCTTCATTTCCTTTAACTTGCAAATAATTTCTTAATTTGGAATCGATGCGCTTCAAAGATAGAATTGAGTGATGTCTCATTTCAAAGGGTTTGAAATGGTCTTTCTTGGGCTGACCCACAGTAAAATTTATCGAAGAAATTTATAGTACGAAAAATATTTCGCATTCTCCATTTACTTTAGATTAAGGATAATTGTCTTTTTTAGAATCAATGTACTTCATAGGTAGAGCTGAGTCATGTCTCATTAATAAGCGTTAGCAATGGTCTTTCTGTGTGCTGACTCAAAACCAATTTTATCGAGATTTATAGAATTGAATTTATGTTGAATTCTCCATTTGCTTTAAATGGAACCTAATTTCTTGATTTTGGAATGGATGCGCTCCAAACATAGAAGTGAGTCATGTCTCATTACAAAGGGTTTGAGATGGCCATCCTTTGGGCTGACACAATAAAATTTATCGAAAAAAATTTTTAGTAATAAAAATATTTTGCATTCTTCATTTGTTTTAAATTCCAGATAATTTTCTAATTTTAGAATTGAAGCACTTCAAAGATAGAGTTGAGTCATGTCTTATTAAAAAGAGTTAGTGATGGTCTTTCTATATGCTGACTCACAACAAAATTTATAGAAATATCTAGTAATTAAATAACGTTGAATTGTTCATTTGCTATAAGTGGCACAGAATTTCTTCATTTTGGATTCGATGCGTTTCGAAGATAGAAGTGAGTCATGCGTCATTACAAAAGGTTTGAGATGGTCCTTTTTGGGATGACTCACAATAAAATTTATCGTAGAGATTTTTGTATTAATAAAAATATTTTTCATTCTCCATTTGCTTTAGATTTCATATAATTGTCTCATTTCAGATTCGATGCACTTGAAAGGTGCAGGTGATTCATGTCTCATTAAAAAGCATTTGTGATGTTCTTTCTGTGTGCTGAATCACAACAAAATTATCGAGATTTCTAGTAATGAAATAACGTTGAATTCTTCATTTGGTTTAAATGGCACATAATTTCTTCATTTTGGAATCAATGTGCTTCAAACATACAAGTGAGTCATGTCTCATTACATAGTGTTTGAGATGGTTATCCTTTGGACTGACTCACAATAAAATTTATCGAAGAGATTTTTCTAGTAATAAAAATATTTTGTATTTTCCATTTGATTTAGATTTCATATAATTGTCTCATTTTAGAATCGATGCATTTGAAAAGTGCAATGTGACTCATGTCTCATTAAAATCTGTTAGTGATGTTCTTTCTGTGTGCTGACTCACAACAAATTTTATTGAGATTTCTACTAATGAAGTAGCGTTGAATTATTCATTTGCTTTCGGTAGCGCAAAATATCTTCATTTTTGAATCAATGCGCTTGGAACAAAGAATTGAGTCATGCCAAATTACAAAGGGTCTGAGGTTGTGTTTCTCTCGACTGACTCACAACAAAATTTATCGATGAGGTTTCTAGTAATAAAAATACCATGAACTCTCCATTTGCTTTAGATTCCAGATGACTGTTTTTTTTAGAATCAATGCACTTCAAAGGTTGATGTGAGGCATATCTCAGTAAGAAGTGTTAGGGATGGTCTTTCTTTGTGCTGTGTCACAACAAATTTTATCGAGATTTCTAACAGTGAAATAACGTTGAATTTTTCATTTACTGTATAGGCCACATAATTTCCTCATTTTGCAATCGATGCGCTTAGAAGATAGATGTGATTAATGTCTCCTTACAAGGTGTTTGAGATGGTCTTCGTTTGGGTTGAGTCACCTCAAAAATTATCAAAGAGATTTCAAGTGTTAAAAATATTTTGCTTTCTCCATTTCTTTACATTTCAGATAATTGTCTTATTTTAGAATCTATGAACTTCAAAAGTAGAAATGAGTCATGTCTCATTAAAAAGCATTACAAATAGTCTTTCTGTGTGCTGACACATAACAAAATTTTATCGACATTTCTACTAATGAATTAAAGTTGAATTCTCTATTTGCTTTAAGTGGCACATAATTGCTTCATTTTCGACTCGATGCGCTCCAAACATACAAGTGAGTCATGCCTCATTAAAATGCGTTAGTGATGGTTGTTCTGTGTGGTGACTTTCAACAAAATTTATCGAGATTTCTAGTAATAAAATAACGTTGAGTTCTTCGTTTCCTTTAAGTGGCCCAAAATTTCTTCATTTTGGAATCGATGCGTTTCAAAATGGAAATGAGTCATGTCTCATTAAAAAGCGTTTGTGATGGTCTTCCCGTGTGGTGACTCTCAACAAAATTTATCGAGATTTCTAGTAATGAAATAACGTTGAGTTCTTCATTTCCTTTAAGTGGCCCATAATTTCTTCATTTTGGAATCGATGCGCTTCGAAGATAGAAGTGAGTCATGTCTCATTAAAAGGCGTTTGTGAGGGTCTTCTCGTGTGGTGACTCTCAACAAAATTTATCGAGATTTCTAGTAATGAAATAACGTTGAGTTCTTCATTTCCTTTAAGTGGCCCATAATTTCTTCATTTTGGAATCGATGCGCTTCGGAGATAGAAGTGAGTCATGTCTCATTAAAAGGCGTTTGTGAGGGTCTTCTCGTGTGGTGACTCTCAACAAAATTTATCGAGATTTCTAGTAATGAAATAACGTTGAGTTCTTCATTTCCTTTAAGTGGCCCATAAATTCCTCATTTTGGAATCTATGAGCTTCGAAGATAGAAGTGAGTCATGTCTCAGTAAAAAGCGTTTGTGATAGTCTTCCCGTGTGGTGACACTCAACAAAATTTATAGAGATTTCTAGTAATGAAATAACGTTGAGTTCTTCATTTCCTTTAAGTGGCCCATAATTTCTTCATTTTGGAATCGATGCGCTTCGAAGATACAAGTGAGTCATGTCCCATAACAAAGGGTTTGAGATTTTCTTCCTTTGGGATGACTCGCAACAAAATTTATCGAAGAGATTTCTAGTAACGAAATAACGTTGAATTCTTCATTTGCTTCAAGTGGCACATAATTTCTTCATTTTGGAATCGATGCGCTTCGAAGATAGAAGTGAGTCATGTGTCATTAAGAAGCGATGGTGATGGTCTTCCCGTGTGGTGACTCTCAACAAAATTTATCGAGATTTCTAGTAATGAAATAACGTTGAGTTCTTCATTTCCTTTAAGTGGCCCATAATTTCTTCATTTTGGAATCTATGCGCTTCGAAGATAGAAGTAAGTCATATCTCATTAAAAAGCGTTTGTGATGGTCTTAACCTCTGGTGACTCTCAACAAAATTTATCGAGATTTCTAGTAATGAAATAACGTTGAGTTCTTCATTTCCTTTAAGTGGCACATAATTTCTTCATTTTGGAATCGATGCGCTTCGAAGATAGAAGTGAGTCATGTCTCTTAACAAAGGGTTTGAGTTTTCTTCCTTTCGGCTGCCTCGCAACAAAATTTATCGAAGACATTTCTAGTAATGAAATAACGTTGAATTCTTCATTTGCTTCAAGTGGCACATAATTTCTTCATTTTGGAATCGATGCGCTTCGAAGATAGAAGTGAGTCATGTGTCATTAAAAAGCGTTTGTGATGATCTTCCCGTGTGGTGACTCTCAACAAAATTTATCGAGATTTCTAGTAATGAAATAACGTGACTTCTTCATTTCCTTTAAGTGGCACATAATTTCTTCATTTTGGAATCGATGCGCTGCGAAGATAGAAGTGAGTCATGTCTCATTAAAAAGCGATTGTGATGGTCTTCCCGTGTGGTGACTCTCAACATAATATATCGATATTTCTAGTAATGAAATAACGTTGAGTTCTTCATTTCCTTTAAGTGGCCCATAATTTCTTCATTTTCGAATCTATGCGCTTCGAAGATAGAAGTGAGTCATGTCTCTTAACAAAGGGTTTGAGTTTTCTTCCTTTGGGCTGACTTGCAAAAAAATTATCGTAGAGATTTCTAGTAACGAAATAACGTTGAATTCTTCATTTACTTTAAGTGGCACATAATTTCTTCGTTTTGCAATCGACGCGCTTCGAAGATAGAAGTGAGTCATGCCTCATTACAAAGGGCTTGAGATGGTCTCTCTTTGGGCTGACTCACAAAAAAATTTGTCGAAGGGATTTCTAGTAACGAAAATATTTTCCATTCTCCATTTCATTTAAAATCCAGATTTGTCTAATGTCAGTGTCGATGCATTTGGAAGGTATAGGTGACTCAAGTCTCATTAAAAAGCGTTAGTTATGTACTTTCTGTGTAGTGACTGACAACAAAATTTATCGATATTTCTAGTAATGAGGTATCGTTGATTCTTCATTTGCTTTAATTGGCACATAATTTCTTCATTTTGGAATCGATGCGCTCAGATAATAGAAGTGAGTCATGTATCATTACAAAGGGTTTGACATGGTCTCCTTTTGAGCTGACTCACAACAAAATTTACCGAAGAGATTTTTAGTACTAAAAAATGTTTTCACTCTGAATTAGCTTTAAATTGCAAATAATTGTCAAATTGTAGAATCGATGCCCTTGAAAGCTAGTGGTGAATAATGTCTCATTAAAAAGCGTTAGTGATGGTTGTTCTGTGTGGTGACTTTCAACAAAATTTATCGAGATTTCTAGTAATGAAATAACGTTGAGTTCTTCATTTCCTTTAAGTGGCCTATAAGTTCTTCATTTTGGAATCGATGCGCTTCGAAGATAAAAGTGAGTCATGTCTCACTAAAAAGAGTTTGTGATGGTCTTCCCGTGTGGTTACTCTCAACAAAATTTATCGAGATTTCTAGTAATGAAATAACGTTGAGTTCTTCATTTCCTTTAAGTGGTCCATAATTTCTTCGTTTTGGAATCGATGCGCTTCGAAGATAGAAGTGAGTCATGTCTCATTAAAAAGCGTTTGTGATGGCCTTCCCGTCTGGTGACTCTCAACAAATTTTATTGAGATTTCTAGTAATGAAATAACGTTGAGTTCTTCATTTCCTTTAAGTGGCCCATAATTTCTTCATTTTGGAATCGATGCGCTTTGAAGATAGAAGTGAGTCATGTTTCATTAGGATAGTTTGTGATGGTCTTCCCGTGTGGTGACATTCAACAAAATTTATCGAGATTTCTAGTAATGAAATAAAGTTGAGTTCTTCATTTCCTTTAAGTGGCCCATATATTCCTCAATTTTGGAATAGATGCGCACCGAAAATAGAAGTGAATCATGTCTCACTAAAAAGCGTTTGTGATGGTCTTCCCGTGTGGTGACTCTCAACAAAATTTATCGAGATTTCTAGTAATGAAATAACGTTGAGTTCTTCATTTCCTTTAAGTGGCACATAATTCCTTCATTTTGGAATCGATGCGCTTCGAAGATAGAAGTGAGTCAGGTCTCGTTGAAAAGTGATTTTGATGGTCTTCCCGTGTGGTGACTCTCAACAAAATTTATCGAGATTTCTAGTAATGAAATAACGTTGAGTTCTTCATTTCCTTTAAGTGGCCCATATATTCTTCAATTTTGGAATCGATGCGCACCGAAGATAGAAGTGAATCATGTCTCACTAAAAAGCGTTTGTGATGGTCTTCCCGTGTGGTGACTCTCAACAAAATTTATCGAGATTTCTAGTAATGAAATAACGTTGTTCTTCATTTCCTTTAAGTGGCCCATAATTTCTTCATTTTGGAATCGATGCGCTTCGAAGATAGAAGTAATTCATGTCTCATTAAAAAGCATTTGTGATGGTCTTCCTCTCTGGTGACTCTAACAAAATTTATCGAGATTTCTAGTAATGATACAATGTTGAGTTCTTCATTTCCTTTAAGTGACACATAATTTCTTCATTTTCGAATCGATGCGCTTCGAAGATAGAAGTGAGTCATGTCTCATAACAAAGGGTTTGAGATTTTCTTCCTTTGGGCTGACTCGCAACAAAATTTATCGAAGAGATTTCTAGTAACGAAATAACGTTGAATTCTTCATTTGCTTCAAGTGGCACACAATTTCTTAATTTTGGAATCGATGCGCTTCGAAGATAGAAGTGAGTCATGTCTCATTAAAAGGCGTTTGTGATGCTCTTCCTGTGTGGTGACTCTCAACAAAATTTATCGTAGAGATTTCTAGTAATGAAATAACGTTGAGTTCTTCATTTCCTTTTAAGTGTCACATAATTTCTTAATTTTCGAATCGATGCGCTCCGAAGATAGAAGTGAGTCATGTCTCATTAAAGTGTTGTGATGGTCTTCCCGTGTGGTGACTGTCAACAAAATTTATCGAGATTTCTAGTAATGAAATAACGTTGAGTTCTTCATTTCCTTTAAGTGGCACATAATTTCCTCATTTTGGAATCTATGAGCTTCGAAGATAGAAGTGAGTCATGGCTCAGTAAAAAGCGTTTGTGATGGTCTTCCCGTGTGGTGACTCTAAACAAAATTTATCGAGATTTCTAGTAATGAAATAACGTAGAGTTCTTCATTTCCTTTAAGTGGCCCATAATTTCTTCATTTTGGAATCGATGCGCTTCGAAGATAGAAGTGAGTCATGTCTCATTAAAAGGCGTTTGTGATTGTCTTCCCGTGTGGTGACTCTCAACAAAATTTATCGAGATTTCTAGTAATAAAATAACGTTGTTCTTCATTTCCTTTAAGTGGCCCATAATTTCTTCATTTTGGAATCTATGCGCTTCGAAGATAGAAGTGAGTCATGTCTCATAACAAAGGGTTGGAGATTTTCTTCCTTTGGGCTGACTTGCAACAAAATTTATCGTAGAGATTTCTAGTAACGAAATAACGTTGAATTCTTCATTTCCTTTAAGTGGCACATAATTTCTTCATTTTGGAATCGATGCGCTTCGAAGATAGAAGTGAGTCATGTCTCATTAAAATGCGTTTGTGATGGTGTTCCCGTGTGGTGACTCTCAACGAAATTTATCGAGATTTCTAGTAACGAAATAACGTTGAATTCTTCATTTGCTTTAAGTGGCCCATAATTTCTTCATTTTGGAATCGACGCGCTTCGAAGATAGAAGTGAGTCATGCCTCATTACAAAGGGTTTGAGATCGTCTCTCTTTGGGCTGACTCACAAAAAAATTTGTCGAAGGGATTTCTAGTAACGAAAATATTTTCCATTCTCCATTTCATTTAAAATCCAGATTTGTCTAATGTTAGTGTCGATGCATTTGGAAGGTATAGGTGACTCAAGTCTCATTAAAAAGCGTTAGTTATGTACTTTCTGTGTAGTGACTGACAACAAAATTTATCGATATTTCCAGTAATGAGGTATCGTTGATTCTTCATTTGCTTTAATTGGCACATAATTTCTTCATTTTGGAATCGATGCGCTCAGATAATAGAAGTGAGTCATGTATCATTACAAAGGGTTTGACATGGTTTCCTTTTGAGCTGACTCACAACAAAATTTACCGAAGAGATTTTTAGTACTAAAAAATGTTTTCACTCTGAATTTGCTTTAAATTGCAAATAATTGTCAAATTGTAGAATCGATGCCCTTGAAAGCTAGTGGTGAGTAATGTCTCATTAAAAAGCGTTAGTGATGGTTGTTCTGTGTGGTGACTTTCAAAAAAATTTATCGAGATTTCTAGTAATGAAATAACGTTGAGTTCTTCATTTCCTTTAAGTGGCCTATAAGTTCTTCATTTTGGAATCGATGCGCTTCGAAGATAAAAGTGAGTCATGTCTCACTAAAAAGAGTTTGTGATGGTCTTCCCGTGTGGTTACTCTCAACAAAATTTATCGAGATTTCTAGTAATGAAATAACGTTGAGTTCTTCATTTCCTTTAAGTGGTCCATAATTTCTTCGTTTTGGAATCGATGCGCTTCGAAGATAGAAGTGAGTCATGTCTCATTAAAAAGCGTTTGTGATGGCCTTCCCCTCTGGTGACTCTCAACAAATTTTATTGAGATTTCTAGTAACGAAATAACGTTGAATTCTTCATTTGCTTAGAGTGGCACACAATTTCTTAATTTTGGAATCGATGCGCTTCGAAGATAGAAGTGAGTCATGTCTCATTAAAAGGCGTTTGTGATGCTCTTCCTGTGTGGTGACTCTCAACAAAATTTATCGTAGAGATTTCTAGTAATGAAATAACGTTGAGTTCTTCATTTCCTTTTAAGTGTCACATAATTTCTTAATTTTCGAATCGATGCGCTCCGAAGATAGAAGTGAGTCATGTCTCATTAAAGTGTTGTGATGGTCTTCCCGTGTGGTGACTGTCAACAAAATTTATCGAGATTTCTAGTAATGAAATAACGTTGAGTTCTTCATTTCCTTTAAGTGGCACATAATTTCCTCATTTTGGAATCTATGAGCTTCGAAGATAGAAGTGAGTCATGTCTCAGTAAAGAGCGTTTGTGATGGTCTTCCCGTGTGGTGACTCTCAACAAAATTTATCAAAATTTCTAGTAATGAAATAACGTAGAGTTCTTCATTTCCTTTAAGTGGCCCATAATTTCTTCATTTTGGAATCGATGCGCTTCGAAGATAGAAGTGAGTCATGTCTCATTAAAAGGCGTTTGTGATTGTCTTCCCGTGTGGTGACTCTCAACAAAATTTATCGAGATTTCTAGTAATGAAATAACGTTGTTCTTCATTTCCTTTAAGTGGCCCATAATTTCTTCATTTTGGAATCTATGCGCTTCGAAGATAGAAGTGAGTCATGTCTCATAACAAAGGGTTGGAGATTTTCTTCCTTTGGGCTGACTTGCAACAAAATTTATCGTAGAGATTTCTAGTAACGAAATAACGTTGAATTCTTCATTTGCTTCAAGTGGAACATAATTTCTTCATTTTGGAATCGATGCGCTTCGAAGATAGAAGTGAGTCATGTCTCATTAAAATGCGTTTGTGATGGTGTTCCCGTGTGGTGACTCTCAACGAAATTTATCGAGATTTCTAGTAACGAAATAACGTTGAATTCTTCGTTTGCTTTAAGTGGCACATAATTTCTTCATTTTGGAATCGACGCGCTTCGAAGATAGAAGTGAGTCATGCCTCATTACAAAGGGTTTGAGATCGTCTCTCTTTGGGCTGACTCACAAAAAAATTTGTCGAAGGGATTTCTAGTAACGAAAATATTTTCCATTCTCCATTTCATTTAAAATCCAGATTTGTCTAATGTTAGTGTCGATGCATTTGGAAGGTATAGGTGACTCAAGTCTCATTAAAAAGCGTGAGTTATGTACTTTCTGTGTAGTGACTGACAACAAAATTTATCGATATTTCTAGTAATGAGGTATCGTTGATTCTTCATTTGCTTTAATTGGCACATAATTTCTTCATTTTGGAATCGATGCGCTCAGATAATAGAAGTGAGTCATGTATCATTACAAAGGGTTTGACATGGTCTCCTTTTGAGCTGACTCACAACAAAATTTACCGAAGAGATTTTTAGTACTAAAAAATGTTTTCACTCTGAATTTGCTTTAAATTGCAAATAATTGTCAAATTGTAGAATCGATGCCCTTGAAAGCTAGTGGTGAGTAATGTCTCATTAAAAAGCGTTAGTGATGGTTGTTCTGTGTGGTGACTTTCAACAAAATTTATCGAGATTTCTAGTAATGAAATAACGTTGAGTTCTTCATTTCCTTTAAGTGGCCTATAAGTTCTTCATTTTGGAATCGATGCGCTTCGAAGATAAAAGTGAGTCATGTCTCACTAAAAAGAGTTTGTGATGGTCTTCCCGTGTGGTTACTCTCAACAAAATTTATCGAGATTTCTAGTAATGAAATAACGTTGAGTTCTTCATTTCCTTTAAGTGGTCCATAATTTCTTCGTTTTGGAATCGATGCGCTTCGAAGATAGAAGTGAGTCATGTCTCATTAAAAAGCGTTTGTGATGGCCTTCCCCTCTGGTGACTCTCAACAAATTTTATTGAGATTTCTAGTAATGAAATAACGTTGAGTTCTACATTTCCTTTAAGTGGCCCATAATTTCTTCATTTTGGAATCGATGCGCTTTGAAGATAGAAGTGAGTCATGTTTCAATAGGATAGTTTGTGATAGTCTTCCCGTGTGGTGACATTCAACAAAATTTATCGAGATTTCTAGTAATGAAATAACGTTGAGTTCTTCATTTCCTTTAAGTGGCCCATATATTCTTCAATTTTGGAATCGATGCGCACCGAAGATAGAAGTGAATCATGTCTCACTAAAAAGCGTTTGTGATGGTCTTCCCGTGTGGTGACTCTCAACAAAATTTATCGAGATTTCCAGTAATGAAATAACGTTGATTTCTTCATTTCCTTTAAGTGGCACATAATTCCTTCATTTTGGAATCGATGCGCTTCGAAGATAGAAGTGAGTCAGGTCTCATTGAAAAGTGATTGTGATGGTCTTCCCGTGTGGTGACTCTCAACAAAATTTATCGAGATTTCTAGTAATGAAATAACGTTGAGTTCTTCATTTCCTTTAAGTGGCCCATAATTTCTTCATTTTCGATCGATTTGCTTCGAAGATAGAAGTGAGTCATGTCTCATAACAAAGGGTTTGAGATTTTCTTCCTTTGGGATAACTCGTAACAAAATTTATCGAAGAGATTTCTAGCAACGAAATAACGTTGAATTCTTCATTTGTTTTAAGTGGCACATAATTTCTTCATTTTGGAATCGATGCGCTTCGAAGATAGAAGTGAGTCATGTGTCATTAAGAAGCGATTGTGATGGTCTTCCCGTGTGGTGACTCTCAACAAAATTTATCGAGATTTCTAGTAATGAAATAATGTTGTTCTTCATTTCCTTTAAGTGGCCCATAATTTCTTCATTTTGGAATCTATGCGCTTCGAAGATAGAACTAAGTCATGTCTCATTAAAAAGCGTTTGTGATGGTCTTAACCTCTGGTGACTCTCAACAAAATTTATCGAGATTTCTAGTAATGAAATAACGTTGCGTTCTTCATTTTCTTTAAGTGGCCCATAATTTCTTCATTTTGGAATCGATGCGCTTCGAAGATAGAAGTGAGTCATGTCTCTTAAAAAAGGGTTTGAGTTTTCTTCCTTTCGGCTGCCTCGCAACAAAATTTAACGAAGAGATTTCTAGTAACGAAAAAACGTTGAATTCTTCATTTGCTTCAAGTGGCACATAATTTCTTCATTTTGGAATCGATGCGCTTCGAAGATAGAAGTGAGTCATGTGTCATTAAGAAGCAATTTTGATGGTCTTCCGGTGTGGTGACACTCAACAAAATTTATCGAGATTTCTAGTAATGAAATAACGTTGAGTTCTTCATTTCCTTTAAGTGGCCCATAATTTCTTCATTTTGGAATCGATGCGCTTCGAAGATAGAAGTGAGTCATGTCTCATTAAAGTGTTGTGATGGTCTTCCCGTGTGGTGACTGTCAACAAAATTTATCGAGATTTCTAGTAATGAAATAACGTTGAGTTCTTCATTTCCTTTAAGTGGCACATAATTTCCTCATTTTGGAATCTATGAGCTTCGAAGATAGAAGTGAGTCATGTCTCAGTAAAAAGCGTTTGTGATGGTCTTCTCGTGTGGTGACTCTAAACAAAATTTATCGAGATTTCTAGTAATGAAATAACGTAGAGTTCTTCATTTCCTTTAAGTGGCCCATAATTTCTTCATTTTGGAATCGATGCGCTTCGAAGATAGAAGTGAGTCATGTCTCATTAAAAGGCGTTTGTGATTGTCTTCCCGTGTGGTGACTCTCAACAAAATTTATCGAGATTTCTAGTAATGAAATAACGTTGTTCTTCATTTCCTTTAAGTGGCCCATAATTTCTTCATTTTGGAATCTATGCGCTTCGAAGATAGAAGTGAGTCATGTCTCATAACAAAGGGTTGGAGATTTTCTTCCTTTGGGCTGACTTGCAACAAAATTTATCGTAGAGATTTCTAGTAACGAAATAACGTTGAATTCTTCATTTCCTTTAAGTGGCACATAATTTCTTCATTTTGGAATCGATGCGCTTCGAAGATAGAAGTGAGTCATGTCTCATTAAAATGCGTTTGTGATGGTGTTCCCGTGTGGTGACTCTCAACGAAATTTATCGAGATTTCTAGTAACGAAATAACGTTGAATTCTTCATTTGCTTTAAGTGGCACATAATTTCTTCATTTTGGAATCGACGCGCTTCGAAGATAGAAGTGAGTCATGCCTCATTACAAAGGGTTTGAGATCGTCTCTCTTTGGGCTGACTCACAAAAAAATTTGTCGAAGGGATTTCTAGTAACGAAAATATTTTCCATTCTCCATTTCATTTAAAATCCAGATTTGTCTAATGTTAGTGTCGATGCATTTGGAAGGTATAGGTGACTCAAGTCTCATTAAAAAGCGTTAGTTATGTACTTTCTGTGTAGTGACTGACAACAAAATTTATCGATATTTCTAGTAATGAGGTATCGTTGATTCTTCATTTGCTTTAATTGGCACATAATTTCTTCATTTTGGAATCGATGCGCTCAGATAATAGAAGTGAGTCATGTATCATTACAAAGGGTTTGACATGGTCTCCTTTTGAGCTGACTCACAACAAAATTTACCGAAGAGATTTTTAGTACTAAAAAATGTTTTCACTCTGAATTTGCTTTAAATTGCAAATAATTGTCAAATTGTAGAATCGATGCCCTTGAAAGCTAGTGGTGAGTAATGTCTCATTAAAAAGCGTTAGTGATGGTTGTTCTGTGTGGTGACTTTCAACAAAATTTATCGAGATTTCTAGTAATGAAATAACGTTGAGTTCTTCATTTCCTTTAAGTGGCCTATAAGTTCTTCATTTTGGAATCGATGCGCTTCGAAGATAAAAGTGAGTCATGTCTCACTAAAAAGAGTTTGTGATGGTCTTCCCGTGTGGTTACTCTCAACAAAATTTATCGAGATTTCTAGTAATGAAATAACGTTGAGTTCTTCATTTCCTTTAAGTGGTCCATAATTTCTTCGTTTTGGAATCGATGCGCTTCGAAGATAGAAGTGAGTCATGTCTCATTAAAAAGCGTTTGTGACGGCCTTCCCCTCTGGTGACTCTCAACAAAATTTATCGAGATTTCTAGTAATGAAATAACGTTGCGTTCTTCATTTTCTTTAAGTGGCCCATAATTTCTTCATTTTGGAATCGATGCGCTTCGAAGATAGAAGTGAGTCATGTCTCTTAAAAAAGGGTTTGAGTTTTCTTCCTTTCGGCTGCCTCGCAACAAAATTTAACGAAGAGATTTCTAGTAACGAAAAAACGTTGAATTCTTCATTTGCTTCAAGTGGCACATAATTTCTTCATTTTGGAATCGATGCGCTTCGAAGATAGAAGTGAGTCATGTGTCATTAAGAAGCAATTTTGATGGTCTTCCGGTGTGGTGACACTCAACAAAATTTATCGAGATTTCTAGTAATGAAATAACGTTGAGTTCTTCATTTCCTTTAAGTGGCCCATAATTTCTTCATTTTGGAATCGATGCGCTTCGAAGATAGAAGTGAGTCATGTCTCATTAAAGTGTTGTGATGGTCTTCCCGTGTGGTGACTGTCAACAAAATTTATCGAGATTTCTAGTAATGAAATAACGTTGAGTTCTTCATTTCCTTTAAGTGGCACATAATTTCCTCATTTTGGAATCTATGAGCTTCGAAGATAGAAGTGAGTCATGTCTCAGTAAAAAGCGTTTGTGATGGTCTTCTCGTGTGGTGACTCTAAACAAAATTTATCGAGATTTCTAGTAATGAAATAACGTAGAGTTCTTCATTTCCTTTAAGTGGCCCATAATTTCTTCATTTTGGAATCGATGCGCTTCGAAGATAGAAGTGAGTCATGTCTCATTAAAAGGCGTTTGTGATTGTCTTCCCGTGTGGTGACTCTCAACAAAATTTATCGAGATTTCTAGTAATGAAATAACGTTGTTCTTCATTTCCTTTAAGTGGCCCATAATTTCTTCATTTTGGATTTTATGCGCTTCGAAGATAGAAGTGAGTCATGTCTCATAACAAAGGGTTGGAGATTTTCTTCCTTTGGGCTGACTTGCAACAAAATTTATCGTAGAGATTTCTAGTAACGAAATAACGTTGAATTCTTCATTTCCTTTAAGTGGCACATAATTTCTTCATTTTGGAATCGATGCGCTTCGAAGATAGAAGTGAGTCATGTCTCATTAAAATGCGTTTGTGATGGTGTTCCCGTGTGGTGACTCTCAACGAAATTTATCGAGATTTCTAGTAACGAAATAACGTTGAATTCTTCATTTGCTTTAAGTGGCACATAATTTCTTCATTTTGGAATCGACGCGCTTCGAAGATAGAAGTGAGTCATGCCTCATTACAAAGGGTTTGAGATCGTCTCTCTTTGGGCTGACTCACAAAAAAATTTGTCGAAGGGATTTCTAGTAACGAAAATATTTTCCATTCTCCATTTCATTTAAAATCCAGATTTGTCTAATGTTAGTGTCGATGCATTTGGAAGGTATAGGTGACTCAAGTCTCATTAAAAAGCGTTAGTTATGTACTTTCTGTGTAGTGACTGACAACAAAATTTATCGATATTTCTAGTAATGAGGTATCGTTGATTCTTCATTTGCTTTAATTGGCACATAATTTCTTCATTTTGGAATCGATGCGCTCAGATAATAGAAGTGAGTCATGTATCATTACAAAGGGTTTGACATGGTCTCCTTTTGAGCTGACTCACAACAAAATTTACCGAAGAGATTTTTAGTACTAAAAAATGTTTTCACTCTGAATTTGCTTTAAATTGCAAATAATTGTCAAATTGTAGAATCGATGCCCTTGAAAGCTAGTGGTGAGTAATGTCTCATTAAAAAGCGTTAGTGATGGTTGTTCTGTGTGGTGACTTTCAACAAAATTTATCGAGATTTCTAGTAATGAAATAACGTTGAGTTCTTCATTTCCTTTAAGTGGCCTATAAGTTCTTCATTTTGGAATCGATGCGCTTCGAAGATAAAAGTGAGTCATGTCTCACTAAAAAGAGTTTGTGATGGTCTTCCCGTGTGGTTACTCTCAACAAAATTTATCGAGATTTCTAGTAATGAAATAACGTTGAGTTCTTCATTTCCTTTAAGTGGTCCATAATTTCTTCGTTTTGGAATCGATGCGCTTCGAAGATAGAAGTGAGTCATGTCTCATTAAAAAGCGTTTGTGACGGCCTTCCCCTCTGGTGACTCTCAACAAATTTTATTGAGATTTCTAGTAACGAAATAACGTTGAATTCTTCATTTGCTTAGAGTGGCACACAATTTCTTAATTTTGGAATCGATGCGCTTCGAAGATAGAAGTGAGTCATGTCTCATTAAAAGGCGTTTGTGATGCTCTTCCTGTGTGGTGACTCTCAACAAAATTTATCGTAGAGATTTCTAGTAATGAAATAACGTTGAGTTCTTCATTTCCTTTTAAGTGTCACATAATTTCTTAATTTTCGAATCGATGCGCTCCGAAGATAGAAGTGAGTCATGTCTCATTAAAGTGTTGTGATGGTCTTCCCGTGTGGTGACTGTCAACAAAATTTATCGAGATTTCTAGTAACGAAATAACGTTGAATTCTTCATTTGCTTCAAGTGGCACATAATTTCTTCATTTTGGAATCGATGCGCTTCGAAGATAGAAGTGAGTCATGTCTCATTAAAATGCGTTTGTGATGGTGTTCCCGTGTGGTGACTCTCAACGAAATTTATCGAGATTTCTAGTAACGAAATAACGTTGAATTCTTCATTTGCTTTAAGTGGCACATAATTTCTTCATTTTGGAATCGACGCGCTTCGAAGATAGAAGTGAGTCATGCCTCATTACAAAGGATTTGAGATCGTCTCTCTTTGGGCTGACTCACAAAAAAATTTGTCGAAGGGATTTCTAGTAACGAAAATATTTTCCATTCTCAATTTCATTTAAAATCCAGATTTGTCTAATGTTAGTGTCGATGCATTTGGAAGGTATAGGTGACTCAAGTCTCATTAAAAAGCGTTAGTTATGTACTTTCTGTGTAGTGACTGACAACAAAATTTATCGATATTTCTAGTAATGAGGTATCGTTGATTCTTCATTTGCTTTAATTGGCACATAATTTCTTCATTTTGGAATCGATGCGCTCAGATAATAGAAGTGAGTCATGTATCATTACAAAGGGTTTGACATGGTCTCCTTTTGAGCTGACTCACAACAAAATTTACCGAAGAGATTTTTAGTACTAAAAAATGTTTTCACTCTGAATTTGCTTTAAATTGCAAATAATTGTCAAATTGTAGAATCGATGCCCTTGAAAGCTAGTGGTGAGTAATGTCTCATTAAAAAGCGTTAGTGATGGTTGTTCTGTGTGGTGACTTTCAACAAAATTTATCGAGATTTCTAGTAATGAAATAACGTTGAGTTCTTCATTTCCTTTAAGTGGCCTATAAGTTCTTCATTTTGGAATCGATGCGCTTCGAAGATAAAAGTGAGTCATGTCTCACTAAAAAGAGTTTGTGATGGTCTTCCCGTGTGGTTACTCTCAACAAAATTTATCGAGATTTCTAGTAATGAAATAACGTTGAGTTCTTCATTTCCTTTAAGTGGTCCATAATTTCTTCGTTTTGGAATCGATGCGCTTCGAAGATAGAAGTGAGTCATGTCTCATTAAAAAGCGTTTGTGATGGCCTTCCCCTCTGGTGACTCTCAACAAATTTTATTGAGATTTCTAGTAATGAAATAACGTTGAGTTCTACATTTCCTTTAAGTAGCCCATAATTTCTTCATTTTGGAATCGATGCGCTTTGAAGATAGAAGTGAGTCATGTTTCAATAGGATAGTTTGTGATGGTCTTCCCGTGTGGTGACATTCAACAAAATTTATCGAGATTTCTAGTAATGAAATAACGTTGAGTTCTTCATTTCCTTTAAGTGGCCCATATATTCTTCAATTTTGGAATCGATGCGCACCGAAGATAGAAGTGAATCATGTCTCACTAAAAAGCGTTTGTGATGGTCTTCCCGTGTGGTGACTCTCAACAAAATTTATCGAGATTTCTAGTAATGAAATAACGTTGATTTCTTCATTTCCTTTAAGTGGCACATAATTCCTTCATTTTGGAATCGATGCGCTTCGAAGATAGAAGTGAGTCAGGTCTCGTTGAAAAGTGATTGTGATGGTCTTCCCGTGTGGTGACTCTCAACAAAATTTATCGAGATTTCTAGTAATGAAATAACGTTGAGTTCTTCATTTCCTTTAAGTGGCCCATATTTTCTTCATTTTCGATCGATTTGCTTCGAAGATAGAAGTGAGTCATGTCTCATAACAAAGGCTTTGAGATTTTCTTCCTTTGGGATGACTCGTAACAAAATTTATCGAAGAGATTTCTAGTAACGAAATAACGTTGAATTCTTCATTTGTTTTAAGTGGCACATAATTTCTTCATTTTGGAATCGATGCGCTTCGAAGATAGAAGTGAGTCATGTGTCATTAAGAAGCGATTGTGATGGTCTTCCCGTGTGGTGACTCTCAACAAAATTTATCGAGATTTCTAGTAATGAAATAACGTTGTTCTTCATTTCCTTTAAGTGGCCCATAATTTCTTCATTTTGGAATCTATGCGCTTCGAAGATAGAAGTAAGTCATGTCTCATTAAAAAGCGTTTGTGATGGTCTTAACCTCTGGTGACTCTCAACAAAATTTATCGAGATTTCTAGTAATGAAATAACGTTGCGTTCTTCATTTTCTTTAAGTGGCCCATAATTTCTTCATTTTGGAATCGATGCGTTTCGAAGATAGAAGTGAGTCATGTCTCTTAAAAAAGGGTTTGAGTTTTCTTCCTTTCGGCTGCCTCGCAACAAAATTTAACGAAGAGATTTCTAGTAACGAAAAAACGTTGAATTCTTCATTTGCTTCAAGTGGCATATAATTTCTTCATTTTGGAATCGATGCGCTTCGAAGATAGAAGTGAGTCATGTGTCATTAAGAAGCAATTTTGATGGTCTTCCGGTGTGGTGACACTCAACAAAATTTATCGAGATTTCTAGTAATGAAATAACGTTGAGTTCTTCATTTCCTTTAAGTGGCCCATAATTTCTTCATTTTGGAATCGATGCGCTTCGAAGATAGAAGTGAATCATGTCTCATTAAAAAGCGTTTGTGATGGTCTTTCCGTGTGGTGACTCTCAACAAAATTTATCGAGATTTCTAGTAATGAAATAACGTGACTTCTTCATTTCCTTTAAGTGGCACATAATTTCTTCATTTTGGAATCGATGCGCTGCGAAGATAGAAGTGAGTCATGTCTCATTAAAAAGCGATTGTGATGGTCTTCCCGTGTGGTGACTCTCAACAAAATATATCGATATTTCTAGTAATGAAATAACGTTGAGTTCTTCATTTCCTTTAAGTGGCCCATAATTTCTTCATTTTCGAATCGATGCGCTTCGAAGATAGAAGTGAGTCATGTCTCATAACAAAGGGTTGGAGATTTTCTTCCTTTGGGCTGACTTGCAACAAAATTAATCGTAGAGATTTCTAGTAACGAAATAACGTTGAATTCTTCATTTGCTTCAAGTGGCACATAATTTCTTCATTTTGGAATCGACGCGCTTCATAGATAGAAGTGAGTCATGTCTCATTAAAATGCGTTTGTGATGGTGTTCCCGTGTGGTGACTCTCAACGAAATTTATCGAGATTTCTAGTAATGAAATAACGTTGTTCTTCATTTCCTTTAAGTGACCCATAATTTCTTCATTTTGCAATCGATGCGCTTCGACAATAGAAGTGGGTCATGTCTCATTTAAAAGCGTTTGTGATAGTCTTCCCGTGTGGTGACTCTCAACAAAATTTATCGAGATTTCTAGTAACGAAATAACGTTGTTCTTCATTTCCTTTAAGTGGCCCATAATTTCTTCATTTTGGAATCTATGCGCTTCGAAGATAGAAGTGAGTCATGTCTCATAACAAAGGGTTGGAGATTTTCTTCCTTTGGGCTGACTTGCAACAAAATTTATCGTAGAGATTTCTAGTAACGAAATAACGTTGAATTCTTCATTTGCTTCAAGTGGCACATAATTTCTTCATTTTGGAATCGATGCGCTTCGAAGATAGAAGTGAGTCATGTCTCATAACAAAGGGTTGGAGATTTTCTTCCTTTGGTCTGACTTGCAACAAAATTTATCGTAGAGATTTCTAGTAACGAAATAACGTTGAATTCTTCATTTGCTTTAAGTGGCACATAATTTCTTCGTTTTGCAATTGACGCGCTTCGAAGATAGAAGTGAGTCATGCCTCATTACAAAGGGTTTGAGATCGTCTCTCTTTGGGCTGACTCACAAAAAAATTTGTCGAAGGGATTTCTAGTAACGAAAATATTTTCCATTCTCCATTTCATTTAAAATCCAGATTTGTCTAATGTTAGTGTCGATGCATTTGGAAGGTATAGGTGACTCAAGTCTCATTAAAAAGCGTTAGTTATGTACTTTCTGTGTAGTGACTGACAACAAAATTTATCGATATTTCTAGTAATGAGGTATCGTTGATTCTTCATTTGCTTTTATTGGCACATAATTTCTTTATTTTGCAATCGATGCGCTCAGATAATAGAAGTGAGTCATGTATCATTACAAAGGGTTTGACATGGTCTCCTTTTGAGCTGACTCACAACAAAATTTACCGAAGAGATTTTTAGTACTAAAAAATGTTTTCACTCTGAATTTGCTTTAAATTGCAAATAATTGTCAAATTGTAGAATCGATGCCCTTGAAAGCTAGTGGTGAGTAATGTCTCATTAAAAAGCGTTAGTGATGGTTGTTCTGTGTGGTGACTTTCAAAAAAATTTATCGAGATTTCTAGTAATGAAATAACGTTGAGTTCTTCATTTCCTTTAAGTGGCCTATAAGTTCTTCATTTTGGAATCGATGCGCTTCGAAGATAAAAGTGAGTCATGTCTCACTAAAAAGAGTTTGTGATGGTCTTCCCGTGTGGTTACTCTCAACAAAATTTATCGAGATTTCTAGTAATGAAATAACGTTGAGTTCTTCATTTCCTTTAAGTGGTCCATAATTTCTTCGTTTTGGAATCGATGCGCTTCGAAGATAGAAGTGAGTCATGTCTCATTAAAAAGCGTTTGTGATGGCCTTCCCGTCTGGTGACTCTCAACAAATTTTATTGAGATTCCTAGTAATGAAATAACGTTGAGTTCTTCATTTCCTTTAAGTGGCCCATAATTTCTTCATTTTGGAATCGATGCGCTGCAAAGACAGAAGTGGGTCATGTTTCATTAGGATAGTTTGTGATGGTCTTCCTGTGTGGTGACATTCAACAAAATTTATCGAGATTTCTAGTAATGAAATAAAGTTGAGTTCTTCATTTCCTTTAAGTGGCCCATATATTCTTCAATTTTGGAATAGATGCGCACCGAAGATAGAAGTGAATCATGTCTCACTAAAAAGCGTTTGTGATGGTCTTCCCGTGTGGTGACTCTCAACAAAATGTATCGAGATTTCTAGTAATGAAATAACATTGAGTTCTTCATTTCCTTTAAGTGGCACATAATTCCTTCATTTTGGAATCGATGCGCTTCGAAGATAGAAGTGAGTCAGGTCTCGTTGAAAAGTGATTTTGATGGTCTTCCCGTGTGGTGACTCTCAACAAAATTTATCGAGATTTCTAGTAATGAAATAACGTTGATTTCTTCATTTCCTTTAAGTGGCACATAATTTCTTCATTTTCGAATCGATTTGCTTCGAAGATAGAAGTGAGTCATGTCTCATTAAAAAGAGTTTGTGATGGTCTTCCCGTGTGGTGACTCTCAACAAAATTTATCGAGATTTCTAGTAATGAAATAACGTTGAGTTCTTCATTTCCTTTAAGTGGCCCATAATTTCTTCATTTTGGAATCGATGCGCTTCGAAGATGGAAATGGAACATGTCTCATTAAAAAGCGTCTGTGATGGTCTTCCCGTGTGGTGACTCTCAACAAAATATATCGAGATTTCTAGTAATGAAATAACGTTGAGTTCTTCATTTCCTTTAAGTGGCCAATAATTTTTTCATTTTGTAATCGATGCGCTTCGAAGATAGAAGTGAGTCGTGTCTCATTAAAAAGCGTTTGTGATGGTCTTCCCGTGTGGTGACTCTCAACAAAATTTATCGAGATTTCTAGTAATGAAATAACGTTGAGTTCTTCATTACCTTTAAGTGACACATAATTTCTTCATTTTGGAATCGATGCGCTTCGAAGATAGAAGTGAGTCATGTCTCATAACAAAGGGTTTGAGATTTTCTTCCCGTGTGGTGACTCTCAACAAAATTTATCGAAGAGATTTCTAGTAATGAAATAACGTTGAGTTCTTCATTTCATTAAGTGGCCCATAATTTCTTCATTTTGGAATCGATGTGCTCCGAAGTTAGAAGTGAGTCATGTCTCATTAAAAAGCGTTTGTGATGGTCTTCCCCTCTGGTGACTCAACAAAATTTATCGAAATTTCTAGTAATGATACAACGTTGAGTTCTACATTTCCTTTAAGTGGCACATAATTTCTTCATTTTGGAATCGATGTGCTTCGAAGATAGAAGTAAGTCATGTCTCATTAAAAAGCGTTTGAGTTTTGTTCCTTTGGTCTGCCTCGCAACAAAATTTATCGAAGAGATTTCTAGTAACGAAATAACGTTGAATTCCTCATTTGCTTCAAGTGGCCAATAATTTCTTCATTTTGGAATCGATGCGCTTCGAAGATAGAAGTGAGTCATGTCTCATTAAAAAGCGTTTGTGATGGTCTTCCAGTGTGGTGACTCTCAACAAAATTCATCGAGATTTCTAGTACTGAATAATGTTGGGTTCTACATTTCCTTTAAGTGGCCCATAATTTCTTCATTTTGGAATCGATGCGCTTCGAATATAGAAGTGAGTCATGTCTCATTAGAAAGCGTTTGTGATGGTCTTCCCGTGTGGTGACTCTCAACAAAATTCATCGAGATTTCTAGTACTGAATAATGTTGGGTTCTACATTTCCTTTAAGTGGCCCATAATTTCTTCATTTTGGAATCGATGCGCTTCGAAGATAGAAGTGAGTCGTGTCTCATTAAAAAGCGTTTGTGATGGTCTTCCCGTGTGGTGACTCTCAACAAAATTTATCGAGATTTCTAGTAATGAAATAGCGTTGAGTTCTTCATTTCTTTTAAGTGGCCCATAATTTCTTCATTTTGGAATCGATGCGCTTCGAAGATAGAAGTGAGTCATGTCTCATTAAAAAGCGTTTGTGATGGTCTTCCCGTGCGGTGACTCCCAACAAAATTTATCGAGATTTCTTGTACTGAATAATGTTGGGTTCTACATTTCCTTTAAAGAGCCAATAATTTATTCGTTTTGGAATCGATGCACTCCGAAGATAGAAGTGAGTCATGTCTCATTAAAGAGCGTTTGTGATGGCCTTCCCGTGTGGTGACTCTCAACAAAATTTATCGAGATTTCTAGTAATGAAATAACGTTGAGTTCTTCATTTCCTTTAAGTGACACATAATTTCTTCATTTTGGAATCGATGCACTTCGAAGATAGAAGTGAGTCATGTCTCATTAAAAGGCGTTTGTGATTGTCTTCCCGTGTGGTGACTCTCAACAAAATTTATCGAAGAGATTTCTAGTCATGAAATAACGTTCAGTTCTTAATTTCCTTTAAGTGGCCCATAATTTCTTCATTTTGGAATCGATGCGCTCCGAAGATAGAAGTGAGTCATGTCTCATTAAAAAGTGTTCGTGATGGTCTTCCCGTGTGGTGACTCTCAACAAAATTTATCGAGATTTCTAGTAATGAAATAACGTTGAGTTTTTCATTTCCTTTAAGTGGCACATAATTTCTTCATTTTGGAATCGATGCGCTGCGAACACAGAAGTGAGTCATGTCTCATTAAAAAGCGTTTGTGATGGTCTTCCCGTGTGGTGACTCTCATCAAAATTTATCGAGATTTCTAGTAATGAAATAACGTTGAGTTCTTCATTTCCTTTAAGTGGCCCATAATTTCTTTACTTTGGAATCGATGCTCTTCGAAGATAGAAGTGAGTCATGTCTAATAACAAAGGGTTGGAGATTTTCTTCCTTTGGGCTGACTTGCAACAAAATTTATCGTAGAGATTTCTAGTAACGAAATAACGTTGAATTCTTCATTTGCTTCAATTGGCACACAATTTCTTCATTTTGGAATCGATGCGCTTCGAAGATAGAAGTGAGTCATGTCTCATAACAAAGGGTTTGAGATTTGCTTTCTTTGGGCTGAATCGCAACAAAATTTATCGAAGAGATTTCTAGTAACGAAATAACGTTGAATTCTTCATTTGCTTCAAGTGGCCCATAATATCTTCATTTTGGAATCGATGCACTTCGAAGATAGAAGTGAGTCATGTGTCATTAAGAAGCGTTTGTGATGGTCTTTCCGTGTGGTGACTCTCAACAAAATTTATCGAAATTTCTAGTAATGAAATAACGTTGTTCTTCATTTCCTTTAAGTGGCCCATAATTTCTTCATTTTGGAATCGATGCGCTTCGAAGATAGAAGTGAGTCATGTCTCAATAAAATGCGTTTGTGATGGTGTTCCCGTCTGGTGACTCTCAACGAAATTTATCGAGATTTCTAGTAATGAAATAACATTGTTCTTCATTTCCTTTAAGTGGCCTATAATTTCTTCATTTTGCAATCGATGCGCTTCGACAATAGAAGTGAGTCATGTCTCATTAAAATGCGTTTGTGATGGTCTTCCCGTGTGGTGACTCTCAACAAAATTTATCGAGATTTCTAGTAATGAAATAACGTTGAGTTCTTCATTTCCTTTAAGTGGCCCATAATTTCTTCATTTTGGAATCGATGCGCTTCGAAGATAGAAGTGAGTCATGTCTCATTAAAAAGCGTTTGTGGTGGTCTTCCCGTGTGGTGACTCTCAACAAAATTTATCGAGATTTCTAGTACTGAATAATGTTGGGTTCTACATTTCCTTTAAGTAGCCCATAATTTCTTCATTTTGGAATCGATGCGCTTCTAAGATAGAAGTGAGTCGTGTCTCATTAAAAAGCGTTTGTGATGGTCTTCCCGTGTGGTGACTCTCAACAAAATTTATCGAGATTTCTAGTAATGAAATAACGTTGAGTTCTTCATTTCCTTTAAGTGACACATAATTTCTTCATTTTGGAATCGATGCGCTTCGAAGATAGAAGTGAGTCATGTCTCATTAAAAGGCGTTTGTGATGGTCTTCCCGTGTGGTGACTCTCAACAAAATTTATCGAAGAGATTTCTAGTAATGAAATAACGTTGAGTTCTTCATTTCCTTTAAGTGGCCCATAATTTCTTCATTTTGGAATCGATGCGCTGCAAAGACAGAAGTGGGTCATGTCTCATCAAAAAGCGCTTGTGATGGTTTTCCCGTGTGGTGACTCTCATCAAAATTTATCGAGATTTCTAGTAATGAAACAACGTTGAGTTCTTCATTTCCTTTAAGTGGCCCATAATTTCTTCATTTTGGAATCGATGCGCTTCGAAGATAGAAGTGAGTCATGTCTCATTAAAAAGCGTTTGTGATGGTCTTCCCGTGTTGTGACTCTCAACAAAATTTATTGAGATTTCTAGTAATGAAATAACGTTGAGTTCTTCATTTCCTTTAAGTGGCCCATAATTTCTTCATTTTTGAATCGATGCGCTTCGAAGATAGAAGTGAGTCATGTCTCATTAAAAAGCGTTTGTGATGGTCTTCCCGTGTTGTGACTCTCATCAAAATTTATCTAGTTTTGTAGTAATGAAATAACGTTGAGTTCTTCATTTCCTTTAAGTGGCCCATAATTTCTTCATTTTGGAATCTATGCTCTTCGAAGATAGAAGTGAGTCATGTCTCATAACAAAGGGTTGGAGATTTTCTTCCTTTGGGCTGACTTGCAGCAAAATTTATCGTAGAGATTTCTAATAACGAAATAACGTTGAATTCTTCATTTGTTTCAATTGGCACATAATTTCTTCATTTTGGAATCGATGCGCTTCGAAGATAGAAGTGAGTCATGTCTCATTAAAATGCGTTTGTGATGGTGTTCCCATGCGGTGACTCTCAACGAAATTTATCGAGATTTCTAGTAATGAAATAACGTTGAGTTCTTCATTTCCTTTAAGTGGCCCATAATTTCTTCCTTTTTGAATCGATGCGCTTCGAAGATAGAACTGAGTCATGTCTCATTAAGAAGCGTTTGTGATGGTCTTCCCGTGTGGTGACTCTCAACAAAATTTATCGAGATTTCTAGTAATGAAATAACGTTGAATTCTTCATTTCCTTTAAGTGGCCCATAATTTCTTCATTTTCGAATCGATGCGCTCCGAAGATAGAAGTTGATCATGTCTCATTAAAAAGCGTTTGTGATGGTGTTCCCGTGTGGTGACTCTCAACAAAATTTATCGAGATTTCTAGTAACGAAATAACGCTGAATTCTTCATTTGCTTCAAATGGCACATAATTTCTTCATTTTGGAATCGATGCGCTTCAAAGATAGAAGTGAGTCATGTGTCATTAAAAAGCGATTGTGATGGTCTTCCCGTGTGGTGACTCTTAACAAAATTTATCGAGATTTCTAGTAATGAAATAACGTTGTTCTTCATTTCCTTTAAGTGGCCCATAATTTCTTCATTTTGGAATCGATGCGCTTCGAAGATAGAAGTGAGTCATGTCTCATTAAAAAGCGTTTGTGATGGTCTTCCCGTGTGGTGACTCTCATCAAAATTTATCGAGATTTCTAGTAATGAAATAACGTTGAGTTCTTCATTTCCTTTAAGTGGCCCATAATTTCTTTACTTTGGAATCGATGCTCTTCGAAGATAGAAGTGAGTCATGTCTAATAACAAAGGGTTGGAGATTTTCTTCCTTTGGGCTGACTTGCAACAAAATTTATCGTAGAGATTTCTAGTAACGAAATAACGTTGAATTCTTCATTTGCTTCAATTGGCACACAATTTCTTCATTTTGGAATCGATGCGCTTCGAAGATAGAAGTGAGTCATGTCTCATAACAAAGGGTTTGAGATTTGCTTTGTTTGGGCTGACTCGCAACAAAATTTATCGAAGAGATTTCTAGTAACGAAATAACGTTGAATTCTTCATTTGCTTCAAGTGGCCCATAATATCTTCATTTTGGAATCGATGCACTTCGAAGATAGAAGTGAGTCATGTGTCATTAAGAAGCGTTTGTGATGGTCTTTCCGTGTGGTGACTCTCAACAAAATTTATCGAAATTTCTAGTAATGAAATAACGTTGTTCTTCATTTCCTTTAAGTGGCCCATAATTTCTTCATTTTGGAATCGATGCGCTTCGATGATAGAAGTGAGTCATGTCTCAAGAAAATGCGTTTGTGATGGTGTTCCCGTCTGGTGACTCTCAACGAAATTTATCGAGATTTCTAGTAATGAAATAACATTGTTCTTCATTTCCTTTAAGTGGCCTATAATTTCTTCATTTTGCAATCGATGCGCTTCGACAATAGAAGTGAGTCATGTCTCATTAAAATGCGTTTGTGATGGTCTTCCCGTGTGGTGACTCTCAACAAAATTTATCGAGATTTCTAGTAATGAAATAACGTTGAGTTCTTCATTTCCTTTAAGTGGCCCATAATTTCTTCATTTTGGAATCGATGCGCTTCGAAGATAGAAGTGAGTCATGTCTCATTAAAAAGCGTTTGTGGTGGTCTTCCCGTGTGGTGACTCTCAACAAAATTTATCGAGATTTCTAGTACTGAATAATGTTGGGTTCTACATTTCCTTTAAGTAGCCCATAATTTCTTCATTTTGGAATCGATGCGCTTCTAAGATAGAAGTGAGTCGTGTCTCATTAAAAAGCGTTTGTGATGGTCTTCCCGTGTGGTGACTCTCAACAAAATTTATCGAGATTTCTAGTAATGAAATAACGTTGAGTTCTTCATTTCCTTTAAGTGACACATAATTTCTTCATTTTGGAATCGATGCGCTTCGAAGATAGAAGTGAGTCATGTCTCATTAAAAGGCGTTTGTGATGGTCTTCCCGTGTGGTGACTCTCAACAAAATTTATCGAAGAGATTTCTAGTAATGAAATAACGTTGAGTTCTTCATTTCCTTTAAGTGGCCCATAATTTCTTCATTTTGGAATCGATGCGCTGCAAAGACAGAAGTGGGTCATGTCTCATTAAAAAGCGCTTGTGATGGTTTTCCCGTGTGGTGACTCTCATCAAAATTTATCGAGATTTCTAGTAATGAAACAACGTTGAGTTCTTCATTTCCTTTAAGTGGCCCATAATTTCTTCATTTTGGAATCGATGCGCTTCGAAGATAGAAGTGAGTCATGTCTCATTAAAAAGCGTTTGTGATGGTCTTCCCGTGTTGTGACTCTCAACAAAATTTATTGAGATTTCTAGTAATGAAATAACGTTGAGTTCTTCATTTCCTTTAAGTGGCCCATAATTTCTTCATTTTTGAATCGATGCGCTTCGAAGATAGAAGTGAGTCATGTCTCATTAAAAAGCGTTTGTGATGGTCTTCCCGTGTTGTGACTCTCATCAAAATTTATCTAGTTTTGTAGTAATGAAATAACGTTGAGTTCTTCATTTCCTTTAAGTGGCCCATAATTTCTTCATTTTGGAATCTATGCTCTTCGAAGATAGAAGTGAGTCATGTCTCATAACAAAGGGTTGGAGATTTTCTTCCTTTGGGCTGACTTGCAGCAAAATTTATCGTAGAGATTTCTAATAACGAAATAACGTTGAATTCTTCATTTGCTTCAATTGGCACATAATTTCTTCATTTTGGAATCGATGCGCTTCGAAGATAGAAGTGAGTCATGTCTCATTAAAATGCGTTTGTGATGGTGTTCCCATGCGGTGACTCTCAACGAAATTTATCGAGATTTCTAGTAATGAAATAACGTTGAGTTCTTCATTTCCTTTAAGTGGCCCATAATTTCTTCCTTTTTGAATCGATGCGCTTCGAAGATAGAACTGAGTCATGTCTCATTAAGAAGCGTTTGTGATGGTCTTCCCGTGTGGTGACTGTCAACAAAATTTATCGAGATTTCTAGTAATGAAATAACGTTGAATTCTTCATTTCCTTTAAGTGGCCCATAATTTCTTCATTTTCGAATCGATGCGCTCCGAAGATAGAAGTTGATCATGTCTCATTAAAAAGCGTTTGTGATGGTGTTCCCGTGTGGTGACTCTCAACAAAATTTATCGAGATTTCTAGTAACGAAATAACGCTGAATTCTTCATTTGCTTCAAATGGCACATAATTTCTTCATTTTGGAATCGATGCGCTTCAAAGATAGAAGTGAGTCATGTGTCATTAAAAAGCGATTGTGATGGTCTTCCCGTGTGGTGACTCTTAACAAAATTTATCGAGATTTCTAGTAATGAAATAACGTTGTTCTTCATTTCCTTTAAGTGGCCCATAATTTCTTCATTTTGGAATCGATGCGCTTCGAAGATAGAAGTGAGTCATGTCTCATTAAAAAGCGTTTGTGATGGTCTTCCCGTGTGGTGACTCTCATCAAAATTTATCGAGATTTCTAGTAATGAAATAACGTTGAGTTCTTCATTTCCTTTAAGTGGCCCATAATTTCTTTACTTTGGAATCGATGCTCTTCGAAGATAGAAGTGAGTCATGTCTAATAACAAAGGGTTGGAGATTTTCTTCCTTTGGGCTGACTTGCAACAAAATTTATCGTAGAGATTTCTAGTAACGAAATAACGTTGAATTCTTCATTTGCTTCAATTGGCACACAATTTCTTCATTTTGGAATCGATGCGCTTCGAAGATAGAAGTGAGTCATGTCTCATAACAAAGGGTTTGAGATTTGCTTTGTTTGGGCTGACTCGCAACAAAATTTATCGAAGAGATTTCTAGTAACGAAATAACGTTGAATTCTTCATTTGCTTCAAGTGGCCCATAATATCTTCATTTTGGAATCGATGCACTTCGAAGATAGAAGTGAGTCATGTGTCATTAAGAAGCGTTTGTGATGGTCTTTCCGTGTGGTGACTCTCAACAAAATTTATCGAAATTTCTAGTAATGAAATAACGTTGTTCTTCATTTCCTTTAAGTGGCCCATACTTTCTTCATTTTGGAATCGATGCGCTTCGAAGATAGAAGTGAGTCATGTCTCAAGAAAATGCGTTTGTGATGGTGTTCCCGTCTGGTGACTCTCAACGAAATTTATCGAGATTTCTAGTAATGAAATAACATTGTTCTTCATTTCCTTTAAGTGGCCTATAATTTCTTCATTTTGCAATCGATGCGCTTCGACAATAGAAGTGAGTCATGTCTCATTAAAATGCGTTTGTGATGGTCTTCCCGTGTGGTGACTCTCAACAAAATTTATCGAGATTTCTAGTAATGAAATAACGTTGAGTTCTTCATTTCCTTTAAGTGGCCCATAATTTCTTCATTTTGGAATCGATGCGCTTCGAAGATAGAAGTGAGTCATGTCTCATTAAAAAGCGTTTGTGGTGGTCTTCCCGTGTGGTGACTCTCAACAAAATTTATCGAGATTTCTAGTACTGAATAATGTTGGGTTCTACATTTCCTTTAAGTAGCCCATAATTTCTTCATTTTGGAATCGATGCGCTTGTAAGATAGAAGTGAGTCGTGTCTCATTAAAAAGCGTTTGTGATGGTCTTCCCGTGTGGTGACTCTCAACAAAATTTATCGAGATTTCTAGTAATGAAATAACGTTGAGTTCTTCATTTCCTTTAAGTGACACATAATTTCTTCATTTTGGAATCGATGCGCTTCGAAGATAGAAGTGAGTCATGTCTCATTAAAAGGCGTTTGTGATGGTCTTCCCGTGTGGTGACTCTCAACAAAATTTATCGAAGAGATTTCTAGTAATGAAATAACGTTGAGTTCTTCATTTCCTTTAAGTGGCCCATAATTTCTTCATTTTGGAATCGATGCGCTGCAAAGACAGAAGTGGGTCATGTCTCATTAAAAAGCGCTTGTGATGGTTTTCCCGTGTGGTGACTCTCATCAAAATTTATCGAGATTTCTAGTAATGAAACAACGTTGAGTTCTTCATTTCCTTTAAGTGGCCCATAATTTCTTCATTTTGGAATCGATGCGCTTCGAAGATAGAAGTGAGTCATGTCTCATTAAAAAGCGTTTGTGATGGTCTTCCCGTGTTGTGACTCTCAACAAAATTTATTGAGATTTCTAGTAATGAAATAACGTTGAGTTCTTCATTTCCTTTAAGTGGCCCATAATTTCTTCATTTTTGAATCGATGCGCTTCGAAGATAGAAGTGAGTCATGTCTCATTAAAAAGCGTTTGTGATGGTGTTCCCGTGTGGTGACTCTCAACGAAATTTATCGAGATTTCTAGTAACGAAATAACGTTGAATTCTTCATTTGCTTTAAGTGGCCCATAATTTCTTCATTTTGGAATCGACGCGCTTCGAAGATAGAAGTGAGTCATGCCTCATTACAAAGGGTTTGAGATCGTCTCTCTTTGGGCTGACTCACAAAAAAATTTGTCGAAGGGATTTCTAGTAACGAAAATATTTTCCATTCTCCATTTCATTTAAAATCCAGATTTGTCTAATGTTAGTGTCGATGCATTTGGAAGGTATAGGTGACTCAAGTCTCATTAAAAAGCGTTAGTTATGTACTTTCTGTGTAGTGACTGACAACAAAATTTATCGATATTTCTAGTAATGAGGTATCGTTGATTCTTCATTTGCTTTAATTGGCACATAATTTCTTCATTTTGGAATCGATGCGCTCAGATAATAGAAGTGAGTCATGTATCATTACAAAGGGTTTGACATGGTCTCCTTTTGAGCTGACTCACAACAAAATTTACCGAAGAGATTTTTAGTACTAAAAAATGTTTTCACTCTGAATTTGCTTTAAATTGCAAATAATTGTCAAATTGTAGAATCGATGCCCTTGAAAGCTAGTGGTGAGTACTGTCTCATTAAAAAGCGTTAGTGATGGTTGTTCTGTGTGGTGACTTTCAACAAAATTTATCGAGATTTCTAGTAATGAAATAACGTTGAGTTCTTCATTTCCTTTAAGTGGCCTATAAGTTCTTCATTTTGGAATCGATGCGCTTCGAAGATAAAAGTGAGTCATGTCTCACTAAAAAGAGTTTGTGATGGTCTTCCCGTGTGGTTACTCTCAACAAAATTTATCGAGATTTCTAGTAATGAAATAACGTTGAGTTCTTCATTTCCTTTAAGTGGTCCATAATTTCTTCGTTTTGGAATCGATGCGCTTCGAAGATAGAAGTGAGTCATGTCTCATTAAAAAGCGTTTGTGACGGCCTTCCCCTCTGGTGACTCTCAACAAATTTTATTGAGATTTCTAGTAACGAAATAACGTTGAATTCTTCATTTGCTTAGAGTGGCACACAATTTCTTAATTTTGGAATCGATGCGCTTCGAAGATAGAAGTGAGTCATGTCTCATTAAAAGGCGTTTGTGATGCTCTTCCTGTGTGGTGACTCTCAACAAAATTTATCGTAGAGATTTCTAGTAATGAAATAACGTTGAGTTCTTCATTTCCTTTTAAGTGTCACATAATTTCTTAATTTTCGAATCGATGCGCTCCGAAGATAGAAGTGAGTCATGTCTCATTAAAGTGTTGTGATGGTCTTCCCGTGTGGTGACTGTCAACAAAATTTATCGAGATTTCTAGTAATGAAATAACGTTGAGTTCTTCATTTCCTTTAAGTGGCACATAATTTCCTCATTTTGGAATCTATGAGCTTCGAAGATAGAAGTGAGTCATGTCTCAGTAAAAAGCGTTTGTGATGGTCTTCCCGTGTGGTGACTCTCAACAAAATTTATCACAATTTCTAGTAATGAAATAACGTAGAGTTCTTCATTTTCTTTAAGTGGCCCATAATTTCTTCATTTTGGAATCGATGCGTTTCGAAGATAGAAGTGAGTCATGTCTCTTAAAAAAGGGTTTGAGTTTTCTTCCTTTCGGCTGCCTCGCAACAAAATTTAACGAAGAGATTTCTAGTAACGAAAAAACGTTGAATTCTTCATTTGCTTCAAGTGGCATATAATTTCTTCATTTTGGAATCGATGCGCTTCGAAGATAGAAGTGAGTCATGTGTCATTAAGAAGCAATTTTGATGGTCTTCCGGTGTGGTGACACTCAACAAAATTTATCGAGATTTCTAGTAATGAAATAACGTTGAGTTCTTCATTTCCTTTAAGTGGCCCATAATTTCTTCATTTTGGAATCGATGCGCTTCGAAGATAGAAGTGAATCATGTCTCATTAAAAAGCGTTTGTGATGGTCTTTCCGTGTGGTGACTCTCAACAAAATTTATCGAGATTTCTAGTAATGAAATAACGTGACTTCTTCATTTCCTTTAAGTGGCACATAATTTCTTCATTTTGGAATCGATGCGCTGCGAAGATAGAAGTGAGTCATGTCTCATTAAAAAGCGATTGTGATGGTCTTCCCGTGTGGTGACTCTCAACAAAATATATCGATATTTCTAGTAATGAAATAACGTTGAGTTCTTCATTTCCTTTAAGTGGCCCATAATTTCTTCATTTTCGAATAGATGCGCTTCGAAGATAGAAGTGAGTCATGTCTCATAACAAAGGGTTGGAGATTTTCTTCCTTTGGGCTGACTTGCAACAAAATTAATCGTAGAGATTTCTAGTAACGAAATAACGTTGAATTCTTCATTTGCTTCAAGTGGCACATAATTTCTTCATTTTGGAATCGACGCGCTTCATAGATAGAAGTGAGTCATGTCTCATTAAAATGCGTTTGTGATGGTGTTCCCGTGTGGTGACTCTCAACGAAATTTATCGAGATTTCTAGTAATGAAATAACGTTGTTCTTCATTTCCTTTAAGTGACCCATAATTTCTTCATTTTGCAATCGATGCGCTTCGACAATAGAAGTGGGTCATGTCTCATTTAAAAGCGTTTGTGATAGTCTTCCCGTGTGGTGACTCTCAACAAAATTTATCGAGATTTCTAGTAACGAAATAACGTTGTTCTTCATTTCCTTTAAGTGGCCCATAATTTCTTCATTTTGGAATCTATGCGCTTCGAAGATAGAAGTGAGTCATGTCTCATAACAAAGGGTTGGAGATTTTCTTCCTTTGGGCTGACTTGCAACAAAATTTATCGTAGAGATTTCTAGTAACGAAATAACGTTGAATTCTTCATTTGCTTCAAGTGGCACATAATTTCTTCATTTTGGAATCGATGCGCTTCGAAGATAGAAGTGAGTCATGTCTCATAACAAAGGGTTGGAGATTTTCTTCCTTTGGTCTGACTTGCAACAAAATTTATCGTAGAGATTTCTAGTAACGAAATAACGTTGAATTCTTCATTTGCTTTAAGTGGCACATAATTTCTTCCTTTTGCAATTGACGCGCTTCGAAGATAGAAGTGAGTCATGCCTCATTACAAAGGGTTTGAGATGGTCTCTCTTTGGGCTGACTCACAAAAAAATTTGTCGAAGGGATTTCTAGTAACGAAACTATTTTCCATTCTCCATTTCATTTAAAATCCAGATTTGTCTAATGTTAGTGTCGATGCATTTGGAAGGTATAGGTGACTCAAGTCTCATTAAAAAGCGTTAGTTATGTACTTTCTGTGTAGTGACTGACAACAAAATTTATCGATATTTCTAGTAATGAGGTATCGTTGATTCTTCATTTGCTTTTATTGGCACATAATTTCTTTATTTTGCAATCGATGCGCTCAGATAATAGAAGTGAGTCATGTATCATTACAAAGGGTTTGAGATGGTCTCCTTTTGAGCTGACTCACAACAAAATTTACCGAAGAGATTTTTAGTACTAAAAAATGTTTTCACTCTGAATTTGCTTTAAATTGCAAATAATTGTCAAATTGTAGAATCGATGCCCTTGAAAGCTAGTGGTGAGTAATGTCTCATTAAAAAGCGTTAGTGATGGTTGTTCTGTGTGGTGACTTTCAAAAAAATTTATCGAGATTTCTAGTAATGAAATAACGTTGAGTTCTTCATTTCCTTTAAGTGGCCTATAAGTTCTTCATTTTGGAATCGATGCGCTTCGAAGATAAAAGTGAGTCATGTCTCACTAAAAAGAGTTTGTGATGGTCTTCCCGTGTGGTTACTCTCAACAAAATTTATCGAGATTTCTAGTACTGAATAATGTTGGGTTCTACATTTCCTTTAAGTAGCCCATAATTTCTTCATTTTGGAATCGATGCGCTTCTAAGATAGAAGTGAGTCGTGTCTCATTAAAAAGCGTTTGTGATGGTCTTCCCGTGTGGTGACTCTCAACAAAATTTATCGAGATTTCTAGTAATGAAATAACGTTGAGTTCTTCATTTCCTTTAAGTGACACATAATTTCTTCATTTTGGAATCGATGCGCTTCGAAGATAGAAGTGAGTCATGTCTCATTAAAAGGCGTTTGTGATGGTCTTCCCGTGTGGTGACTCTCAACAAAATTTATCGAAGAGATTTCTAGTAATGAAATAACGTTGAGTTCTTCATTTCCTTTAAGTGGCCCATAATTTCTTCATTTTGGAATCGATGCGCTGCAAAGACAGAAGTGGGTCATGTCTCATTAAAAAGCGCTTGTGATGGTTTTCCCGTGTGGTGACTCTCATCAAAATTTATCGAGATTTCTAGTAATGAAACAACGTTGAGTTCTTCATTTCCTTTAAGTGGCCCATAATTTCTTCATTTTGGAATCGATGCGCTTCGAAGATAGAAGTGAGTCATGTCTCATTAAAAAGCGTTTGTGATGGTCTTCTCGTGTTGTGACTCTCAACAAAATTTATTGAGATTTCTAGTAATGAAATAACGTTGAGTTCTTCATTTCCTTTAAGTGGCCCATAATTTCTTCATTTTTGAATCGATGCGCTTCGAAGATAGAAGTGAGTCATGTCTCATTAAAAAGCGTTTGTGATGGTCTTCCCGTGTTGTGACTCTCATCAAAATTTATCTAGTTTTGTAGTAATGAAATAACGTTGAGTTCTTCATTTCCTTTAAGTGGCCCATAATTTCTTCATTTTGGAATCTATGCTCTTCGAAGATAGAAGTGAGTCATGTCTCATAACAAAGGGTTGGAGATTTTCTTCCTTTGGGCTGACTTGCAGCAAAATTTATCGTAGAGATTTCTAATAACGAAATAACGTTGAATTCTTCATTTGCTTCAATTGGCACATAATTTCTTCATTTTGGAATCGATGCGCTTCGAAGATAGAAGTGAGTCATGTCTCATTAAAATGCGTTTGTGATGGTGTTCCCATGCGGTGACTCTCAACGAAATTTATCGAGATTTCTAGTAATGAAATAACGTTGAGCTCTTCATTTCCTTTAAGTGGCCCATAATTTCTTCCTTTTTGAATCGATGCGCTTCGAAGATAGAACTGAGTCATGTCTCATTAAGAAGCGTTTGTGATGGTCTTCCCGTGTGGTGACTCTCAACAAAATTTATCGAGATTTCTAGTAATGAAATAACGTTGAATTCTTCATTTCCTTTAAGTGGCCCATAATTTCTTCATTTTCGAATCGATGCGCTCCGAAGATAGAAGTTGATCATGTCTCATTAAAAAGCGTTTGTGATGGTGTTCCCGTGTGGTGACTCTCAACAAAATTTATCGAGATTTCTAGTAACGAAATAACGCTGAATTCTTCATTTGCTTCAAATGGCACATAATTTCTTCATTTTGGAATCGATGCGCTTCAAAGATAGAAGTGAGTCATGTGTCATTAAAAAGCGATTGTGATGGTCTTCCCGTGTGGTGACTCTTAACAAAATTTATCGAGATTTCTAGTAATGAAATAACGTTGTTCTTCATTTCCTTTAAGTGGCCCATAATTTCTTCATTTTGGAATCGATGCGCTTCGAAGATAGAAGTGAGTCATGTCTCATTAAAAAGCGTTTGTGATGGTCTTCCCGTGTGGTGACTCTCATCAAAATTTATCGAGATTTCTAGTAATGAAATAACGTTGAGTTCTTCATTTCCTTTAAGTGGCCCATAATTTCTTTACTTTGGAATCGATGCTCTTCGAAGATAGAAGTGAGTCATGTCTAATAACAAAGGGTTGGAGATTTTCTTCCTTTGGGCTGACTTGCAACAAAATTTATCGTAGAGATTTCTAGTAACGAAATAACGTTGAATTCTTCATTTGCTTCAATTGGCACACAATTTCTTCATTTTGGAATCGATGCGCTTCGAAGATAGAAGTGAGTCATGTCTCATAACAAAGGGTTTGAGATTTGCTTTGTTTGGGCTGACTCGCAACAAAATTTATCGAAGAGATTTCTAGTAACGAAATAACGTTGAATTCTTCATTTGCTTCAAGTGGCCCATAATATCTTCATTTTGGAATCGATGCACTTCGAAGATAGAAGTGAGTCATGTGTCATTAAGAAGCGTTTGTGATGGTCTTTCCGTGTGGTGACTCTCAACAAAATTTATCGAAATTTCTAGTAATGAAATAACGTTGTTCTTCATTTCCTTTAAGTGGCCCATAATTTCTTCATTTTGGAATCGATGCGCTTCGAAGATAGAAGTGAGTCATGTCTCAAGAAAATGCGTTTGTGATGGTCTTCCCGTCTGGTGACTCTCAACGAAATTTATCGAGATTTCTAGTAATGAAATAACATTGTTCTTCATTTCCTTTAAGTGGCCTATAATTTCTTCATTTTGCAATCGATGCGCTTCGACAATAGAAGTGAGTCATGTCTCATTAAAATGCGTTTGTGATGGTCTTCCCGTGTGGTGACTCTCAACAAAATTTATCGAGATTTCTAGTAATGAAATAACGTTGAGTTCTTCATTTCCTTTAAGTGGCCCATAATTTCTTCATTTTGGAATCGATGCGCTTCGAAGATAGAAGTGAGTCATGTCTCATTAAAAAGCGTTTGTGGTGGTCTTCCCGTGTGGTGACTCTCAACAAAATTTATCGAGATTTCTAGTACTGAATAATGTTGGGTTCTACATTTCCTTTAAGTAGCCCATAATTTCTTCATTTTGGAATCGATGCGCTTCTAAGATAGAAGTGAGTCGTGTCTCATTAAAAAGCGTTTGTGATGGTCTTCCTGTGTGGTGACTCTCAACAAAATTTATCGAGATTTCTAGTAATGAAATAACGTTGAGTTCTTCATTTCCTTTAAGTGACACATAATTTCTTCATTTTGGAATCGATGCGCTTCGAAGATAGAAGTGAGTCATGTCTCATTAAAAGGCGTTTGTGATGGTCTTCCCGTGTGGTGACTCTCAACAAAATTTATCGAAGAGATTTCTAGTAATGAAATAACGTTGAGTTCTTCATTTCCTTTAAGTGGCCCATAATTTCTTCATTTTGGAATCGATGCGCTGCAAAGACAGAAGTGGGTCATGTCTCATTAAAAAGCGCTTGTGATGGTTTTCCCGTGTGGTGACTCTCATCAAAATTTATCGAGATTTCTAGTAATGAAACAACGTTGAGTTCTTCATTTCCTTTAAGTGGCCCATAATTTCTTCATTTTGGAATCGATGCGCTTCGAAGATAGAAGTGAGTCATGTCTCATTAAAAAGCGTTTGTGATGGTCTTCCCGTGTTGTGACTCTCAACAAAATTTATTGAGATTTCTAGTAATGAAATAACGTTGAGTTCTTCATTTCCTTTAAGTGGCCCATAATTTCTTCATTTTTGAATCGATGCGCTTCGAAGATAGAAGTGAGTCATGTCTCATTAAAAAGCGTTTGTGATGGTGTTCCCGTGTGGTGACTCTCAACGAAATTTATCGAGATTTCTAGTAACGAAATAACGTTGAATTCTTCATTTGCTTTAAGTGGCCCATAATTTCTTCATTTTGGAATCGACGCGCTTCGAAGATAGAAGTGAGTCATGCCTCATTACAAAGGGTTTGAGATCGTCTCTCTTTGGGCTGACTCACAAAAAAATTTGTCGAAGGGATTTCTAGTAACGAAAATATTTTCCATTCTCCATTTCATTTAAAATCCAGATTTGTCTAATGTTAGTGTCGATGCATTTGGAAGGTATAGGTGACTCAAGTCTCATTAAAAAGCGTTAGTTATGTACTTTCTGTGTAGTGACTGACAACAAAATTTATCGATATTTCTAGTAATGAGGTATCGTTGATTCTTCATTTGCTTTAATTGGCACATAATTTCTTCATTTTGGAATCGATGCGCTCAGATAATAGAAGTGAGTCATGTATCATTACAAAGGGTTTGACATGGTCTCCTTTTGAGCTGACTCACAACAAAATTTACCGAAGAGATTTTTAGTACTAAAAAATGTTTTCACTCTGAATTTGCTTTAAATTGCAAATAATTGTCAAATTGTAGAATCGATGCCCTTGAAAGCTAGTGGTGAGTAATGTCTCATTAAAAAGCGTTAGTGATGGTTGTTCTGTGTGGTGACTTTCAACAAAATTTATCGAGATTTCTAGTAATGAAATAACGTTGAGTTCTTCATTTCCTTTAAGTGGCCTATAAGTTCTTCATTTTGGAATCGATGCGCTTCGAAGATAAAAGTGAGTCATGTCTCACTAAAAAGAGTTTGTGATGGTCTTCCCGTGTGGTTACTCTCAACAAAATTTATCGAGATTTCTAGTAATGAAATAACGTTGAGTTCTTCATTTCCTTTAAGTGGTCCATAATTTCTTCGTTTTGGAATCGATGCGCTTCGAAGATAGAAGTGAGTCATGTCTCATTAAAAAGCGTTTGTGACGGCCTTCCCCTCTGGTGACTCTCAACAAATTTTATTGAGATTTCTAGTAACGAAATAACGTTGAATTCTTCATTTGCTTAGAGTGGCACACAATTTCTTAATTTTGGAATCGATGCGCTTCGAAGATAGAAGTGAGTCATGTCTCATTAAAAGGCGTTTGTGATGCTCTTCCTGTGTGGTGACTCTCAACAAAATTTATCGTAGAGATTTCTAGTAATGAAATAACGTTGAGTTCTTCATTTCCTTTTAAGTGTCACATAATTTCTTAATTTTCGAATCGATGCGCTCCGAAGATAGAAGTGAGTCATGTCTCATTAAAGTGTTGTGATGGTCTTCCCGTGTGGTGACTGTCAACAAAATTTATCGAGATTTCTAGTAATGAAATAACGTTGAGTTCTTCATTTCCTTTAAGTGGCACATAATTTCCTCATTTTGGAATCTATGAGCTTCGAAGATAGAAGTGAGTCATGTCTCAGTAAAAAGCGTTTGTGATGGTCTTCCCGTGTGGTGACTCTCAACAAAATTTATCAAAATTTCTAGTAATGAAATAACGTAGAGTTCTTCATTTCCTTTAAGTGGCCCATAATTTCTTCATTTTGGAATCGATGCGCTTCGAAGATAGAAGTGAGTCATGTCTCATTAAAAGGCGTTTGTGATTGTCTTCCCGTGTGGTGACTCTCAACAAAATTTATCGAGATTTCTAGTAATGAAATAACGTTGTTCTTCATTTCCTTTAAGTGGCCCATAATTTCTTCATTTTGGAATCTATGCGCTTCGAAGATAGAAGTGAGTCATGTCTCATAACAAAGGGTTGGAGATTTTCTTCCTTTGGGCTGACTTGCAACAAAATTTATCGTAGAGATTTCTAGTAACGAAATAACGTTGAATTCTTCATTTGCTTCAAGTGGCACATAATTTCTTCATTTTGGAATCGATGCGCTTCGAAGATAGAAGTGAGTCATGTCTCATTAAAATGCGTTTGTGATGGTGTTCCCGTGTGGTGACTCTCAACGAAATTTATCGAGATTTCTAGTAACGAAATAACGTTGAATTCTTCATTTGCTTTAAGTGGCACATAATTTCTTCATTTTGGAATCGACGCGCTTCGAAGATAGAAGTGAGTCATGCCTCATTACAAAGGATTTGAGATCGTCTCTCTTTGGGCTGACTCACAAAAAAATTTGTCGAAGGGATTTTTAGTAACGAAAATATTTTCCATTCTCCATTTCATTTAAAATCCAGATTTGTCTAATGTTAGTGTCAATGCATTTGGAAGGTATAGGTGACTCAAGTCTCATTAAAAAGCGTTAGTTATGTACTTTCTGTGTAGTGACTGACAACAAAATTTATCGATATTTCTAGTAATGAGGTATCGTTGATTCTTCATTTGCTTTAATTGGCACATAATTTCTTCATTTTGGAATCGATGCGCTCAGATAATAGAAGTGAGTCATGTATCATTACAAAGGGTTTGACATGGTCTCCTTTTGAGCTGACTCACAACAAAATTTACCGAAGAGATTTTTAGTACTAAAAAATGTTTTCACTCTGAATTTGCTTTAAATTGCAAATAATTGTCAAATTGTAGAATCGATGCCCTTGAAAGCTAGTGGTGAGTAATGTCTCATTAAAAAGCGTTAGTGATGGTTGTTCTGTGTGGTGACTTTCAACAAAATTTATCGAGATTTCTAGTAATGAAATAACGTTGAGTTCTTCATTTCCTTTAAGTGGCCTATAAGTTCTTCATTTTGGAATCGATGCGCTTCGAAGATAAAAGTGAGTCATGTCTCACTAAAAAGAGTTTGTGATGGTCTTCCCGTGTGATTACTCTCAACAAAATTTATCGAGATTTCTAGTAATGAAATAACGTTGAGTTCTTCATTTCCTTTAAGTGGTCCATAATTTCTTCGTTTTGGAATCGATGCGCTTCGAAGATAGAAGTGAGTCATGTCTCATTAAAAAGCGTTTGTGATGGCCTTCCCCTCTGGTGACTCTCAACAAATTTTATTGAGATTTCTAGTAATGAAATAACGTTGAGTTCTACATTTCCTTTAAGTAGCCCATAATTTCTTCATTTTGGAATCGATGCGCTTTGAAGATAGAAGTGAGTCATGTTTCAATAGGATAGTTTGTGATGGTCTTCCCGTGTGGTGACATTCAACAAAATTTATCGAGATTTCTAGTAATGAAATAACGTTGAGTTCTTCATTTCTTTAAGTGGCCCATATATTCTTCAATTTTGGAATCGATGCGCACCGAAGATAGAAGTGAATCATGTCTCACTAAAAAGCGCTTGTGATGGTCTTCCCGTGTGGTGACTCTCAACAAAATTTATCGAGATTTCTAGTAATGAAATAACGTTGATTTCTTCATTTCCTTTAAGTGGCACATAATTCCTTCATTTTGGAATCGATGCGCTTCGAAGATAGAAGTGAGTCAGGTCTCGTTGAAAAGTGATTGTGATGGTCTTCCCGTGTGGTGACTCTCAACAAAATTTATCGAGATTTCTAGTAATGAAATAACGTTGAGTTCTTCATTTCCTTTAAGTGGCCCATATTTTCTTCATTTTCGATCGATTTGCTTCGAAGATAGAAGTGAGTCATGTCTCATAACAAAGGGTTTGAGATTTTCTTCCTTTGGGATGACTCGTAACAAAATTTATCGAAGAGAATTCTAGTAACGAAATAACGTTGAATTCTTCATTTGTTTTAAGTGGCACATAATTTCTTCATTTTGGAATCGATGCGCTTCGAAGATAGAAGTGAGTCATGTGTCATTAAGAAGCGATTGTGATGGTCTTCCCGTGTGGTGACTCTCAACAAAATTTATCGAGATTTCTAGTAATGAAATAACGTTGTTCTTCATTTCCTTTAAGTGGCCCATAATTTCTTCATTTTGGAATCTATGCGCTTCGAAGATAGAAGTAAGTCATGTCTCATTAAAAAGCGTTTGTGATGGTCTTAACCTCTGGTGACTCTCAACAAAATTTATCGAGATTTCTAGTAATGAAATAACGTTGCGTTCTTCATTTTCTTTAAGTGGCCCATAATTTCTTCATTTTGGAATCGATGCGTTTCGAAGATAGAAGTGAGTCATGTCTCTTAAAAAAGGGTTTGAGTTTTCTTCCTTTCGGCTGCCTCGCAACAAAATTTAACGAAGAGATTTCTAGTAACGAAAAAACGTTGAATTCTTCATTTGCTTCAAGTGGCATATAATTTCTTCATTTTGGAATCGATGCGCTTCGAAGATAGAAGTGAGTCATGTGTCATTAAGAAGCAATTTTGATGGTCTTCCGGTGTGGTGACACTCAACAAAATTTATCGAGATTTCTAGTAATGAAATAACGTTGAGTTCTTCATTTCCTTTAAGTGGCCCATAATTTCTTCATTTTGGAATCGATGCGCTTCGAAGATAGAAGTGAATAATGTCTCATTAAAAAGCGTTTGTGATGGTCTTTCCGTGTGGTGACTCTCAACAAAATTTATCGAGATTTCTAGTAATGAAATAACGTGACTTCTTCATTTCCTTTAAGTGGCACATAATTTCTTCATTTTGGAATCGATGCGCTGCGAAGATAGAAGTGAGTCATGTCTCATTAAAAAGCGATTGTGATGGTCTTCCCGTGTGGTGACTCTCAACAAAATATATCGATATTTCTAGTAATGAAATAACGTTGAGTTCTTCATTTCCTTTAAGTGGCCCATAATTTCTTCATTTTCGAATAGATGCGCTTCGAAGATAGAAGTGAGTCATGTCTCATAACAAAGGGTTGGAGATTTTCTTCCTTTGGGCTGACTTGCAACAAAATTAATCGTAGAGATTTCTAGTAACGAAATAACGTTGAATTCTTCATTTGCTTCAAGTGGCACATAATTTCTTCATTTTGGAATCGACGCGCTTCATAGATAGAAGTGAGTCATGTCTCATTAAAATGCGTTTGTGATGGTGTTCCCGTGTGGTGACTCTCAACGAAATTTATCGAGATTTCTAGTAATGAAATAACGTTGTTCTTCATTTCCTTTAAGTGACCCATAATTTCTTCATTTTGCAATCGATGCGCTTCGACAATAGAAGTGGGTCATGTCTCATTTAAAAGCGTTTGTGATAGTCTTCCCGTGTGGTGACTCTCAACAAAATTTATCGAGATTTCTAGTAACGAAATAACGTTGTTCTTCATTTCCTTTAAGTGGCCCATAATTTCTTCATTTTGGAATCTATGCGCTTCGAAGATAGAAGTGAGTCATGTCTCATAACAAAGGGTTGGAGATTTTCTTCCTTTGGGCTGACTTGCAACAAAATTTATCGTAGAGATTTCTAGTAACGAAATAACGTTGAATTCTTCATTTGCTTCAAGTGGCACATAATTTCTTCATTTTGGAATCGATGCGCTTCGAAGATAGAAGTGAGTCATGTCTCATAACAAAGGGTTGGAGATTTTCTTCCTTTGGTCTGACTTGCAACAAAATTTATCGTAGAGATTTCTAGTAACGAAATAACGTTGAATTCTTCATTTGCTTTAAGTGGCACATAATTTCTTCGTTTTGCAATTGACGCGCTTCGAAGATAGAAGTGAGTCATGCCTCATTACAAAGGGTTTGAGATGGTCTCTCTTTGGGCTGACTCACAAAAAAATTTGTCGAAGGGATTTCTAGTAACGAAAATATTTTCCATTCTCCATTTCATTTAAAATCCAGATTTGTCTAATGTTAGTGTCGATGCATTTGGAAGGTATAGGTGACTCAAGTCTCATTAAAAAGCGTTAGTTATGTACTTTCTGTGTAGTGACTGACAACAAAATTTATCGATATTTCTAGTAATGAGGTATCGTTGATTCTTCATTTGCTTTTATTGGCACATAATTTCTTTATTTTGCAATCGATGCGCTCAGATAATAGAAGTGAGTCATGTATCATTACAAAGGGTTTGAGATGGTCTCCTTTTGAGCTGACTCACAACAAAATTTACCGAAGAGATTTTTAGTACTAAAAAATGTTTTCACTCTGAATTTGCTTTAAATTGCAAATAATTGTCAAATTGTAGAATCGATGCCCTTGAAAGCTAGTGGTGAGTAATGTCTCATTAAAAAGCGTTAGTGATGGTTGTTCTGTGTGGTGACTTTCAAAAAAAATTATCGAGATTTCTAGTAATGAAATAACGTTGAGTTCTTCATTTCCTTTAAGTGGCCTATAAGTTCTTCATTTTGGAATCGATGCGCTTCGAAGATAAAAGTGAGTCATGTCTCACTAAAAAGAGTTTGTGATGGTCTTCCCGTGTGGTTACTCTCAACAAAATTTATCGAGATTTCTAGTAATGAAATAACGTTGAGTTCTTCATTTCCTTTAAGTGGTCCATAATTTCTTCGTTTTGGAATCGATGCGCTTCGAAGATAGAAGTGAGTCATGTCTCATTAAAAAGCGTTTGTGATGGCCTTCCCGTCTGGTGACTCTCAACAAATTTTATTGAGATACCTAGTAATGAAATAACGTTGAGTTCTTCATTTCCTTTAAGTGGCCCATAATTTCTTCATTTTGGAATCGATGCGCTGCAAAGACAGAAGTGGGTCATGTTTCATTAGGATAGTTTGTGATGGTCTTCCTGTGTGGTGACATTCAACAAAATTTATCGAGATTTCTAGTAATGAAATAAAGTTGAGTTCTTCATTTCCTTTAAGTGGCCCATATATTCTTCAATTTTGGAATAGATGCGCACCGAAGATAGAAGTGAATCATGTCTCACTAAAAAGCGTTTGTGATGGTCTTCCCGTGTGGTGACTCTCAACAAAATGTATCGAGATTTCTAGTAATGAAATAACATTGAGTTCTTCATTTCCTTTAAGTGGCACATAATTCCTTCATATTGGAATCGATGCGCTTCGAAGATAGAAGTGAGTCAGGTCTCGTTGAAAAGTGATTTTGATGGTCTTCCCGTGTGGTGACTCTCAACAAAATTTATCGAGATTTCTAGTAATGAAATAACGTTGATTTCTTCATTTCCTTTAAGTGGCACATAATTTCTTCATTTTCGAATCGATTTGCTTCGAAGATAGAAGTGAGTCATGTCTCATTAAAAAGAGTTTGTGATGGTCTTCCCGTGTGGTGACTCTCAGCAAAATTTATCGAGATTTCTAGTAATGAAATAACGTTGAGTTCTTCATTTCCTTTAAGTGGCCCATAATTTCTTCATTTTGGAATCGATGCGCTTCGAAGATGGAAATGGAACATGTCTCATTAAAAAGCGTCTGTGATGGTCTTCCCGTGTGGTGACTCTCAACAAAATATATCGAGATTTCTAGTAATGAAATAACGTTGAGTTCTTCATTTCCTTTAAGTGGCCAATAATTTTTTCATTTTGTAATCGATGCGCTTCGAAGATAGAAGTGAGTCGTGTCTCATTAAAAAGCGTTTGTGATGGTCTTCCCGTGTGGTGACTCTCAACAAAATTTATCGAGATTTCTAGTAATGAAATAACGTTGAGTTCTTCATTACCTTTAAGTGACACATAATTTCTTCATTTTGGAATCGATGCGCTTCGAAGATAGAAGTGAGTCATGTCTCATAACAAAGGGTTTGAGATTTTCTTCCCGTGTGGTGACTCTCAACAAAATTTATCGAAGAGATTTCTAGTAATGAAATAACGTTGAGTTCTTCATTTCATTAAGTGGCCCATAATTTCTTCATTTTGGAATCGATGTGCTCCGAAGTTAGAAGTGAGTCATGTCTCATTAAAAAGCGTTTGTGATGGTCTTCCCCTCTGGTGACTCAACAAAATTTATCGAAATTTCTAGTAATAATACAACGTTGAGTTCTACATTTCCTTTAAGTGGCACATAATTTCTTCATTTTGGAATCGATGCGCTTCGAAGATAGAAGTAAGTCATGTCTCATTAAAAAGCGTTTCAGTTTTGTTCCTTTGGTCTGCCTCGCAACAAAATTTATCGAAGAGATTTCTAGTAACGAAATAACGTTGAATTCCTCATTTGCTTCAAGTGGCCAATAATTTCTTCATTTTGGAATCGATGCGCTTCGAAGATAGAAGTGAGTCATGTCTCATTAAAAAGCGTTTGTGATGGTCTTCCAGTGTGGTGACTCTCAACAAAATTCATCGAGATTTCTAGTACTGAATAATGTTGGGTTCTACATTTCCTTTAAGTGGCCCATAATTTCTTCATTTTGGAATCGATGCGCTTCGAATATAGAAGTGAGTCATGTCTCATTAGAAAGCGTTTGTGATGGTCTTCCCGTGTGGTGACTCTCAACAAAATTCATCGAGATTTCTAGTACTGAATAATGTTGGGTTCTACATTTCCTTTAAGTGGCCCATAATTTCTTCATTTTGGAATCGATGCGCTTCGAAGATAGAAGTGAGTCGTGTCTCATTAAAAAGCGTTTGTGATGGTCTTCCCGTGTGGTGACTCTCAACAAAATTTATCGAGATTTCTAGTAATGAAATAGCGTTGAGTTCTTCATTTCTTTTAAGTGGCCCATAATTTCTTCATTTTGGAATCGATGCGCTTCGAAGATAGAAGTGAGTCATGTCTCATTAAAAAGCGTTTGTGATGGTCTTCCCGTGCGGTGACTCCCAACAAAATTTATCGAGATTTCTTGTACTGAATAATGTTGGGTTCTACATTTCCTTTAAAGAGCCAATAATTTATTCGTTTTGGAATCGATGCACTCCGAAGATAGAAGTGAGTCATGTCTCATTAAAGAGCGTTTGTGATGGCCTTCCCGTGTGGTGACTCTCAACAAAATTTATCGAGATTTCTAGTAATGAAATAACGTTGAGTTCTTCATTTCCTTTAAGTGACACATAATTTCTTCATTTTGGAATCGATGCACTTCGAAGATAGAAGTGAGTCATGTCTCATTAAAAGGCGTTTGTGATTGTCTTCCCGTGTGGTGACTCTCAACAAAATTTATCGAAGAGATTTCTAGTCATGAAATAACGTTCAGTTCTTCATTTCCTTTAAGTGGCCCATAATTTCTTCATTTTGGAATCGATGCGCTCCGTAGATAGAAGTGAGTCATGTCTCATTAAAAAGTGTTCGTGATGGTCTTCCCGTGTGGTGACTCTCAACAAAATTTATCGAGATTTCTAGTAATGAAATAACGTTGAGTTTTTCATTTCCTTTAAGTGGCACATAATTTCTTCATTTTGGAATCGATGCGCTGCGAACACAGAAGTGAGTCATGTCTCATTAAAAAGCGTTTGTGATGGTCTTCCCGTGTGGTGACTCTCATCAAAATTTATCGAGATTTCTAGTAATGAAATAACGTTGAGTTCTTCATTTCCTTTAAGTGGCCCATAATTTCTTTACTTTGGAATCGATGCTCTTCGAAGATAGAAGTGAGTCATGTCTAATAACAAACGGTTGGAGATTTTCTTCCTTTGGGCTGACTTGCAACAAAATTTATCGTAGAGATTTCTAGTAACGAAATAACGTTGAATTCTTCATTTGCTTCAATTGGCACACAATTTCTTCATTTTGGAATCGATGCGCTTCGAAGATAGAAGTGAGTCATGTCTCATAACAAAGGGTTTGAGATTTGCTTTCTTTGGGCTGACTCGCAACAAAATTTATCGAAGAGATTTCTAGTAACGAAATAACGTTGAATTCTTCATTTGCTTCAAGTGGCCCATAATATCTTCATTTTGGAATCGATGCACTTCGAAGATAGAAGTGAGTCATGTGTCTTTAAGAAGCGTTTGTGATGGTCTTTCCGTGTGGTGACTCTCAACAAAATTTATCGAAATTTCTAGTAATGAAATAACGTTGTTCTTCATTTCCTTTAAGTGGCCCATAATTTCTTCATTTTGGAATCGATGCGCTTCGAAGATAGAAGTGAGTCATGTCTCAATAAAATGCGTTTGTGATGGTGTTCCCGTCTGGTGACTCTCAACGAAATTTATCGAGATTTCTAGTAATGAAATAACATTGTTCTTCATTTCCTTTAAGTGGCCTATAATTTCTTCATTTTGCAATCGATGCGCTTCGACAATAGAAGTGAGTCATGTCTCATTAAAATGCGTTTGTGATGGTCTTCCCGTGTGGTGACTCTCAACAAAATTTATCGAGATTTCTAGTAATGAAATAACGTTGAGTTCTTCATTTCCTTTAAGTGGCCCATAATTTCTTCATTTTGGAATCGATGCGCTTCGAAGATAGAAGTGAGTCATGTCTCATTAAAAAGCGTTTGTGGTGGTCTTCCCGTGTGGTGACTCTCAACAAAATTTATCGAGATTTCTAGTACTGAATAATGTTGGGTTCTACATTTCCTTTAAGTAGCCCATAATTTCTTCATTTTGGAATCGATGCGCTTCTAAGATAGAAGTGAGTCGTGTCTCATTAAAAAGCGTTTGTGATGGTCTTCCCGTGTGGTGACTCTCAACAAAATTTATCGAGATTTCTAGTAATGAAATAACGTTGAGTTCTTCATTTCCTTTAAGTGACACATAATTTCTTCATTTTGGAATCGATGCGCTTCGAAGATAGAAGTGAGTCATGTCTCATTAAAAGGCGTTTGTGATGGTCTTCCCGTGTGGTGACTCTCAACAAAATTTATCGAAGAGATTTCTAGTAATGAAATAACGTTGAGTTCTTCATTTCCTTTAAGTGGCCCATAATTTCTTCATTTTGGAATCGATGCGCTGCAAAGACAGAAGTGGGTCATGTCTCATTAAAAAGCGCTTGTGATGGTTTTCCCGTGTGGTGACTCTCATCAAAATTTATCGAGATTTCTAGTAATGAAACAACGTTGAGTTCTTCATTTCCTTTAAGTGGCCCATAATTTCTTCATTTTGGAATCGATGCGCTTCGAAGATAGAAGTGAGTCATGTCTCATTAAAAAGCGTTTGTGATGGTCTTCCCGTGTTGTGACTCTCAACAAAATTTATTGAGATTTCTAGTAATGAAATAACGTTGAGTTCTTCATTTCCTTTAAGTGGCCCATAATTTCTTCATTTTTGAATCGATGCGCTTCGAAGATAGAAGTGAGTCATGTCTCATTAAAAAGCGTTTGTGATGGTCTTCCCGTGTTGTGACTCTCATCAAAATTTATCTAGTTTTGTAGTAATGAAATAACGTTGAGTTCTTCATTTCCTTTAAGTGGCCCATAATTTCTTCATTTTGGAATCTATGCTCTTCGAAGATAGAAGTGAGTCATGTCTCATAACAAAGGGTTGGAGATTTTCTTCGTTTGGGCTGACTTGCAGCAAAATTTATCGTAGAGATTTCTAATAACGAAATAACGTTGAATTCTTCATTTGCTTCAATTGGCACATAATTTCTTCATTTTGGAATCGATGCGCTTCGAAGATAGAAGTGAGTCATGTCTCATTAAAATGCGTTTGTGATGGTGTTCCCATGCGGTGACTCTCAACGAAATTTATCGAGATTTCTAGTAATGAAATAACGTTGAGTTCTTCATTTCCTTTAAGTGGCCCATAATTTCTTCCTTTTTGAATCGATGCGCTTCGAAGATAGAACTGAGTCATGTCTCATTAAGAAGCGTTTGTGATGGTCTTCCCGTGTGGTGACTCTCAACAAAATTTATCGAGATTTCTAGTAATGAAATAACGTTGAATTCTTCATTTCCTTTAAGTGGCCCATAATTTCTTCATTTTCGAATCGATGCGCTCCGAAGATAGAAGTTGATCATGTCTCATTAAAAAGCGTTTGTGATGGTGTTCCCGTGTGGTGACTCTCAACAAAATTTATCGAGATTTCTAGTAACGAAATAACGCTGAATTCTTCAATTGCTTCAAATGGCACATAATTTCTTCATTTTGGAATCGATGCGCTTCAAAGATAGAAGTGAGTCATGTGTCATTAAAAAGCGATTGTGATGGTCTTCCCGTGTGGTGACTCTTAACAAAATTTATCGAGATTTCTAGTAATGAAATAACGTTGTTCTTCATTTCCTTTAAGTGGCCCATAATTTCTTCATTTTGGAATCGATGCGCTTCGAAGATAGAAGTGAGTCATGTCTCATTAAAAAGCGTTTGTGATGGTCTTCCCGTGTGGTGACTCTCATCAAAATTTATCGAGATTTCTAGTAATGAAATAACGTTGAGTTCTTCATTTCCTTTAAGTGGCCCATAATTTCTTTACTTTGGAATCGATGCTCTTCGAAGATAGAAGTGAGTCATGTCTAATAACAAAGGGTTGGAGATTTTCTTCCTTTGGGCTGACTTGCAACAAAATTTATCGTAGAGATTTCTAGTAACGAAATAACGTTGAATTCTTCATTTGCTTCAATTGGCACACAATTTCTTCATTTTGGAATCGATGCGCTTCGAAGATAGAAGTGAGTCATGTCTCATAACAAAGGGTTTGAGATTTGCTTTGTTTGGGCTGACTCGCAACAAAATTTATCGAAGAGATTTCTAGTAACGAAATAACGTTGAATTCTTCATTTGCTTCAAGTGGCCCATAATATCTTCATTTTGGAATCGATGCACTTCGAAGATAGAAGTGAGTCATGTGTCATTAAGAAGCGTTTGTGATGGTCTTTCCGTGTGGTGACTCTCAACAAAATTTATCGAAATTTCTAGTAATGAAATAACGTTGTTCTTCATTTCCTTTAAGTGGCCCATAATTTCTTCATTTTGGAATCGATGCGCTTCGAAGATAGAAGTGAGTCATGTCTCAAGAAAATGCGTTTGTGATGGTGTTCCCGTCTGGTGACTCTCAACGAAATTTATCGAGATTTCTAGTAATGAAATAATATTGTTCTTCATTTCCTTTAAGTGGCCTATAATTTCTTCATTTTGCAATCGATGCGCTTCGACAATAGAAGTGAGTCATGTCTCATTAAAATGCGTTTGTGATGGTCTTCCCGTGTGGTGACTCTCAACAAAATTTATCGAGATTTCTAGTAATGAAATAACGTTGAGTTCTTCATTTCCTTTAAGTGGCCCATAATTTCTTCATTTTGGAATCGATGCGCTTCGAAGATAGAAGTGAGTCATGTCTCATTAAAAAGCGTTTGTGGTGGTCTTCCCGTGTGGTGACTCTCAACAAAATTTATCGAGATTTCTAGTACTGAATAATGTTGGGTTCTACATTTCCTTTAAGTAGCCCATAATTTCTTCATTTTGGAATCGATGCGCTTCTAAGATAGAAGTGAGTCGTGTCTCATTAAAAAGCGTTTGTGATGGTCTTCCCGTGTGGTGACTCTCAACAAAATTTATCGAGATTTCTAGTAATGAAATAACGTTGAGTTCTTCATTTCCTTTAAGTGACACATAATTTCTTCATTTTGGAATCGATGCGCTTCGAAGATAGAAGTGAGTCATGTCCCATTAAAAGGCGTTTGTGATGGTCTTCCCGTGTGGTGACTCTCAACAAAATTTATCGAAGAGATTTCTAGTAATGAAATAACGTTGAGTTCTTCATTTCCTTTAAGTGGCCCATAATTTCTTCATTTTGGAATCGATGCGCTGCAAAGACAGAAGTGGGTCATGTCTCATTAAAAAGCGCTTGTGATGGTTTTCCCGTGTGGTGACTCTCATCAAAATTTATCGAGATTTCTAGTAATGAAACAACGTTGAGTTCTTCATTTCCTTTAAGTGGCCCATAATTTCTTCATTTTGGAATCGATGCGCTTCGAAGATAGAAGTGAGTCATGTCTCATTAAAAAGCGTTTGTGATGGTCTTCCCGTGTTGTGACTCTCAACAAAATTTATTGAGATTTCTAGTAATGAAATAACGTTGAGTTCTTCATTTCCTTTAAGTGGCCCATAATTTCTTCATTTTTGAATCGATGCGCTTCGAAGATAGAAGTGAGTCATGTCTCATTAAAAAGCGTTTGTGATGGTCTTCCCGTGTTGTGACTCTCATCAAAATTTATCTAGTTTTGTAGTAATGAAATAACGTTGAGTTCTTCATTTCCTTTAAGTGGCCCATAATTTCTTCATTTTGGAATCTATGCTCTTCGAAGATAGAAGTGAGTCATGTCTCATAACAAAGGGTTGGAGATTTTCTTCCTTTGGGCTGACTTGCAGCAAAATTTATCGTAGAGATTTCTAATAACGAAATAACGTTGAATTCTTCATTTGCTTCAATTGGCACATAATTTCTTCATTTTGGAATCGATGCGCTTCGAAGATAGAAGTGAGTCATGTCTCATTAAAATGCGTTTGTGATGGTGTTCCCATGCGGTGACTCTCAACGAAATTTATCGAGATTTCTAGTAATGAAATAACGTTGAGTTCTTCATTTCCTTTAAGTGGCCCATAATTTCTTCCTTTTTGAATCGATGCGCTTCGAAGATAGAACTGAGTCATGTCTCATTAAGAAGCGTTTGTGATGGTCTTCCCGTGTGGTGACTCTCAACAAAATTTATCGAGATTTCTAGTAATGAAATAACGTTGAATTCTTCATTTCCTTTAAGTGGCCCATAATTTCTTCATTTTCGAATCGATGCGCTCCGAAGATAGAAGTTGATCATGTCTCATTAAAAAGCGTTTGTGATGGTGTTCCCGTGTGGTGACTCTCAACAAAATTTATCGAGATTTCTAGTAACGAAATAACGCTGAATTCTTCATTTGCTTCAAATGGCACATAATTTCTTCATTTTGGAATCGATGCGCTTCAAAGATAGAAGTGAGTCATGTGTCATTAAAAAGCGATTGTGATGATCTTCCCGTGTGGTGACTCTTAACAAAATTTATCGAGATTTCTAGTAATGAAATAACGTTGTTCTTCATTTCCTTTAAGTGGCCCATAATTTCTTCATTTTGGAATCGATGCGCTTCGAAGATAGAAGTGAGTCATGTCTCATTAAAAAGCGTTTGTGATGGTCTTCCCGTGTTGTGACTCTCAACAAAATTTATTGAGATTTCTAGTAATGAAATAACGTTGAGTTCTTCATTTCCTTTAAGTGGCCCATAATTTCTTCATTTTGGAATCGATGCGCTTCGAAGATAGAAGAGAGTCATGTCTCATTAAAAAGCGTTTGTGATGGTCTTCCCGTGTTGTGACTCTCATCAAAATTTATCTAGTTTTGTAGTAATGAAATAACGTTGAGTTCTTCATTTCCTTTAAGTGGCCCATAATTTCTTCACTTTGGAATCTATGCTCTTCGAAGATAGAAGTGAGTCATGTCTCATAACAAAGGGTTGGAGATTTTCTTCCTTTGGGCTGACTTGCAGCAAAATTTATCGTAGAGATTTCTAATAACGAAATAACGTTGAATTCTTCATTTGCTTCAATTGGCACATAATTTCTTCATTTTGGAATCGATGCGCTTCGAAGATAGAAGTGAGTCATGTCTCATTAAAATGCGTTTGTGATGGTGTTCCCGTGTGGTGACTCAACGAAATTTATCGAGATTTCTAGTAATGAAATAACGTTGAGTTCTTCATTTCCTTTAAGTGGCCCATAATTTCTTCCTTTTTGAATCGATGCGCTTCGAAGATAGAAGTGAGTCATGTCTCATTAAGAAGCGTTTGTGATGGTCTTCCCGTGTGGTGACTCTCAACAAAATTTATCGAGATTTCTAGTAATGAAATAACGTTGAATTCTTCATTTCCTTTAAGTGGCCCATAATTTCTTCCTTTTTGAATCGATGCGCTTCGAAGATAGAAGTGAGTCATGTCTCATTAAGAAGCGTTTGTGATGGTCTTCCCGTGTGGTGACTCTCAACAAAATTTATCGAGATTTCTAGTAATGAAATAACGTTGAATTCTTCATTTCCTTTAAGTGGCCCATAATTTCTTCATTTTCGAATCGATGCGCTCCGAAGATAGAAGTTGATCATGTCTCATTAAAAAGCGTTTGTGATGGTGTTCCCGTGTGGTGACTCTCAACAAAATTTATCGAGATTTCTAGTAACGAAATAACGCTGAATTCTTCATTTGCTTCAAATGGCACATAATTTCTTCATTTTGGAATCGATGCGCTTCGAAGATGAAGATGAGTCACGACTCGCCATGAAGATTTTGCTATGCACTTCTTGTAACTTGTGTCACAACGAAATCTACTGAAGTTATTTGTAGTAATAAAAAGCTTGTTTAGTATCCATAATTTAGAATTGATAACAGCATATTATTCAATTTTGGCATTTGTTTGCTTCGATATTGATGTGAGTCATGACTTACTAAAAGGTGCTTGGGATGACCTTGCCGTTACCTAAGCTCTTTTGGTCTTTATTTTCTCTTTTGTTGCATTTTACATTTTTGGTTATGGGTTAGATAATTATAACAAAAAAAAGGTTTTGGTTCTAACTTTTAAGACGTCATTTTCAGAGGGTATCTCCCCAATGCTTGTCCAAAGACAAACACCCATAAAACAACAGATATTATCAATTTTTTCTCACTAAATTACAAACCATTATGTCTCACGTCTTGGAAAACATTTGGCTATTCATTACCTTTCGCAAGACTTGCGACGGCTATACTATTCTAACACATATCCATTGGAGGAGCATACCGCACACTTCTATGATCAAAAAATAAACAAATGTGTTTCTTTCTTTCGAGTCTACAGGAAAGCCTCCACATATACGTAGGAAATATCAAACGCAAACGCAATATTTGCAACAATCAAAGCTATCTCGGGAAACTGTCCCACTGTAAACTGAAATTTTTATATCTACATTTTTCCGTATAGGAACACTTTTGAACACAATACTGATTGATTTTTTTTAAATACTACGGAATATATCTTTATTATAATTTTTTCTTTGCATTCATTCTTGTTATGTAAGCAAGACAAAAGTCTATCTTTCTGTTGAAGTTAATTATTTTACACTACAGTAAATAAAACAATATTTACTACACAATATGTTGAGAAAAATATTGGGTATCTATATGTTTCAAAGTGTTTTTTATGTGTTAACTGCTCATTTTCCGGAAAGACTTCCCAGTATGAGTAGATTCTCGACAAATCATTCAGACACAATGTATTTACATAGTATCTGCATTATATTTAAACAATATAGTATCTACAATCAAAAATATTGGGCAGTACGCAATTCTGTTTGTCTGCACCAAGTCTGCACCCTTTTCAGTTGTTTGCAAAGACAAAGCTATTTAGTCGGTGGGTGGTGGGCTGAGTAACCTACGTACGCTCTTTGTCAGCCAGCGGTAGAAGAGAGGTGGGAGAAATGGTCTGCCGGCAGACAGATAAGTCGTCAAAGAGTGGGAAAAAACATTCATCCATTTGCAACAAGAAATGTGTCTTCGCTCAATGGTAAAGAAAGAGAGGGAAAACAATATACCTGGTCAATCATCGCGAGAGAAGGGCGCTCTTTACTTGTACAGAATAAGAAAACTGAACAATAAGGGGCAAATGGGAGGAGAAAAATGAAACCTTTCGTTCATTCACAACTAAAGAAAGTGATGGACAGGTAATCCTCTCCCTTGGTTCGAGCAGAACACCCTAGCATCGGATAATGGCCGGAGGTGTGGTTAAATTGAACTTGTCTTGCAAATCAGATCGCAAGAATGTTTCTGTAGCAGATGCAGTGAAAACTTGAAAACAGCATTTCAGTTGGGAGATAGCAAGGGTGGAGAACGCATGGATGTATCATCGTTGCTGCAGCGGAGGACTCATATGAGAGCAAGGCTGTAAAGAAACCGGAGTTCGCTTCGCAACGAAAAAAATGAAAAATAAATAAATAAATATTCATTCCTTTCCTTTCCCGTTCCTACATATCGTATTTCTATTTTGTTCTGCTCTGTTCTGTTAATATTTTCAGAAAAAGTTTTCTAAGTTAGCGTAGCTCAGCTTAGGATTTTACGTAGTAAAACGAACCAAAAACAACCCATTAAAAATCATGCTTTTTAAATATTTTCGGGGCATTTTTAGCGTGTTCACACATATTAGTAATTTAGAAACAAGTCTCTCTTTATGAGATTTCATCCAAAGCGATCCGTAAGAAAGGAGGGAAAAATTTTTATTGAAAACGAATTAAATTTAAATTGAATGATGTCATTTTGACAGATCGAAGTAAATATTTAAGTAGGGTCATAATTAAATTAAGGGGGAGAGCTTGTGGGAGCTAGAGATCACGTTTCAAGGCTTATACTGAAGTTTTAATGACTGAAACACATTTTAATTTTAATTTATTTATAATTTTTAAAAATTTCGATTAAAGAATCGTGTAGGATCAAGTTTCAAATAGCAAAAGAGGTCATTCCACTTTCCAGAACCACCTCAGCCCATTCTATTGCCCAGGTAATAAATCTTCCTTCCCCAGAGACCTACCCAGGGCCGGCGCGGCCCCACAGACAAGGATGTCATTAAGTAACAGATGAATTAGACCACCTGCTGGGCTATTGTATCTGACAAGAAGGGACTGGTCTACTGACAACGTCCTAACTGTTTTGTAACATCACTGGATGAGCAGTGTGATAAACCCATAAAGGTACATTTTTAAATTGCACTACGTCAGATTATTACGTATTTGAAATTAACATGTCCAATGTAAACTTAAAAAGCAGGTATATTATATAGTGTTTCAAACTAAGGATGTTATAGTATCACAAACATCCAAGGTTTGGAAGCCTCTAACACATATACAACACAGCGCAGATGGACACGATAATACACATAGAAATTATATTAGCGTTGGATACCATAGTCATGATATGATTTGTTTCGAATGAATAGAAACTAAGTTACTACTGCTTGAAAATTGGATTTTTTTTGTTTCATACAAATCGGTTGATTTTATTTAATAAAAGAGCGTATCCCACATAAACTATGTATGTAAAAACAAATATGGTATTCGTGATCAGCATGTTCGAAAACCTTTATATATCGTATTTTATACAAATCGGTTATTTTTTTAATAAAAGGGCGTATCTCACATAAACTATTACGATATTTATCTTCAGCATGTTCGAAAATATCTATATACCGAGTTTCATGCATGCCCTGTGTAAAATAGGGGTTATAAAACAAAACGAGTTCTGATAACCTTCATAACCTTTTTAAATAGGGGTCAAAAAAACAAGTCATAACCTTTCTTCTGTAATAAAGGATCGTAAAAGAGAACATGGTACGGTAAATACATAATCTCCACTGTGTTAAGTAGTGTATTTTTAGGGCTTAAAATTGTGTTTGTAATCCCTTCTATGTTAAATAGGGGATGGAATATGTGTTTCGTACTCTGTTGCAAAAATGTGCCCGTAGGTTAGTAGTCTAGAGGGCTTTAGACTGTGTGTAATTTCTACTATGTTATATACAGAGAGACACTTTAATATTCGGCCAGCACATTGTATTGGCGTTTTTACTTATATATTTTGAACTACAGTAAAGTAGAGTGATAATATTGTTTATGCTATGTGAAACCTCTATATTTTCTGCAACTTTTTACAAAAATTAAACCATAAAATTTTAACTCTAAAGTACAAAAATCAGAATATTTCTTCTCAAATACAAAAATTATAATCACTTTAATATTCGGCCACCACATAATGTGGAACTTTCTTGTCTCCTTCTTCGATGCAAGAAAAATGTTTTAATACCTAGTTGGATACCCTTTATTGCGTATCACCTCCTTCAAGTGATTTTGCATATTTCCAGTTATTTTTGCGGTATATTCAGGAGCAATATTGGCCCATTCTTCTGTTAACCTTCTCTCATGTTCCTCCTTTGATGTCACCGCCACTTTCCGAACTCTAGCGTCGAGTTCATCCCACAAATTTTCAATGGGATTGAGGTCCGGAGTTCGTGGTGAAGTTTCGATGACTTTGGGGCAGTTGTACAGAAGCCACTCTCGTACAACATACGCCTTATTTTTTGGGTCGTTGTCGTTATAAGATTTAAAAGTCTCGCGGACTCGAAATTTGTCCGCACTCTTGTGTAAAGTTTCTTTTAGAATGCTGAGGTATTGTTCTCTTGTCATTTTAGTATTTATAAACCTGAGATCATCCACACCGACAGCAGATATGCACCCCCAAACCATTATGGGGGTGCATATCTGATACCATATTTGATTGTTGCTAGTAAATTCAGTTTCCTTAGTTCTTCATTAGCCTTTCGCCACACTAGAACTCTGCTATCTGACTTTAAAATGTTGAATTTCCTTTCGTCAGCAAAAATAACATCTATCAGTCATCCTGGTTTCTTTTGCACGTAGATTTTAGGGAACTGAAAACGGTTCTTTCTGCTCACTTTGTTGACAAATGGTTTCTTTCTAGCTACCTTTCCGTGGTATCTTTTGTTTATCATACTTTTCGAACAGTCTCTGGGTGTACATCCTTTCTACATCCTTGCAACAATTCCGCTGCAATCTTCGGTGCACTTAATTTTGGCTTTTTCTTAACTTTTCTCACACTCACACGTTTGTCTCGTTTATTTAGCTTGCTAGGGCAACCCTTATGCTTCACGGATTCTATCCTGTCTTCGTTCTTATAACGTTGCAAGATATCACCGACTGTATTTCGTGATATATTCAAGAGACAGGCAATATACACATTGGAATCCCCCTTTTATGACGAAAAATGAAGAGCTGGCGCTGCTCAAACGTTGTGTTACAACTTTTTCGCCCCATTGGAAGTGTTATACTGCAAAGCCAATACCCAGTCACACTTTCTAACACGAAGACTAGAAATGAATTATATATACAACGTTCCTTCCCCTAATCATATTGTTCTGTAAACTGGAGATATAGCAGTAAGATCATGAAGGCACTTTAGTGGCCGAATATTAAAGTGGCATGACATGAAGGCAGTTTGTAGAAACATATCAGTCAGTTAGGCATAGTTTGCATTTACAACTTTTACACATTACGAAATAGTACACGAGACATGATAGTTGTTCCCTGTCATCGCTTACAAATTCCCATGTATTTACATTAATGCGTTCTTTGACATAAATGACAACAATATGGAGTGGCCGAATATTAAAGTGAGTCTCTGTACGTAGGGTTCCGAATATGTATTCGTAGTCTGCTACTATACCATATCCTAGACTCTATGTAATTTCTACTAGTCATAACTTTTCGTGTATCTTAGAATATGTACTACTACGCTATACCCTAGACTCTATGTAATTTCTCCTATGTTAAATAGGAATTGGAGAAGTCATGTGTATATTACGTAGGGGATGAGAAAAGGGCTCGTACTGTTTTATCAGGATCTAAAAAAAAGGTCGTAAAAGAGAACGAGTTCTACGGTATACCCATTTTATCATACCTGGTCGATACACATGGAACCGAATATCCTGCGTCCCTGGGAAATTGACTACATGCTATCTATCGTCCAGGCAAGGAAAAATGTCAATTTTTATAAATTGGAGTCAGGTGCTGCCATTTTACTTACATGTTGTATTGTATTCGTTGTATTCGTGTTTTATTCAATAACAAAAATAATTTACATCTGTACTAGAAAATGGGTTCTTAGATACAACTAAATTATCAAAGCAATATAATTATTAATCTTGATTTTGTTGTTTCAACATATCTATATATAATTTGGCCCTTACCCTTCTTGTATTCTAAGAAATTAATTTTATTTCCAAATTTTGTTAGTTTTATATTGTTATTTTGAATGAAGATATCGCATTAAAATTTTCATTCTTGTTACAGTTACGCCACTTGGAAACTCTTGTAGACACATTACTTTAAAAATTTGATTTAGAAAGGTGTGGCATCTAAGCGTCAGGCCCGTATCCAGGGGGACCGGGACCCCCTAAGTTTTTGCTGGCCCCTCTAAAATTTTCACGGTAGGCTTGCAAATGTACTAAAATATGGTGATGAACTATAATATGATTGGATCAGGCCCAGTGGCGTAGCAACAGGGTAAACAGGATAGGCATTGCTTACGGTCGCAGGGCCTTTCGGTACATTAGGGGGCGTCCCAGGTTTTTAATAAAAAAGAAGGAAATTAATTATATATGGACACCCAAGTTTTCGCCGTCCTCATTTCCGAACATGGCAAGAGTAGAAATTCCTGCTCACTTCGCTCGCAGCTTATTACATTTGCGTTTCAATTTATTGGTATTACAGTAAATTCGTCGCAGTTATAGCACTATACGATTAAGAAATTAATCCTGCTGTATTAATACGATATCAGTCCTAGGCCCTATATTACATGTACTGAGCTTACTAACTTTAAATAAAATTCCCTGCGTGACAGGCTTTCAACAATAATGACAAATTCTATGAACTATAAGATCTGAATTAAAACGAGTTTAAAAAAATGTTACTATAATCATGAGGCACAACACAAGACCATGTACTGCGGCTACACAGAATCAAGCATTAGCACCAAGGGTCGGACAAACCGGGGAACTGCCCGGGAATCAACGTCAGCGGTGCCCAAACAAACACCCCAAAATAAATTTTCGAACGTATTTTCTAATATCACTATAATAAAATGTAAAATATAGGCTAGGACTATGTGGGAGGCGACAAAAAGACACTTTGGCCGGGTGAAAATTTTGCCTTCGTCCGCTCAAGATGTAACGTTAAATGGATTAGGATGATACTGACCAACAATCGAGCAAGTAGCATCACCATTCATTATGTTCAGTTATCTTCTATACCTAGTGATCATTTCCCACTGTTCGAAATTGTAGAAAGCTTCCTTGGATTTTATGATAGGAACGAACACTGTGCAGAAAATTATGAAGATATAATACTAAAAGTCCTACTAAAAATGAGATTGACGTCAAGAAGTCCAGAGGGCAATGCTACGATGGAGCAGCAGTAAAGAGTGGTCGTATTTCTAGCTTGCAAACGCGAATTCAAAAACATGCCAAGCATATCATATATGTTCACTGCGTAGCAAATAATCTGAACCTCGTGTTATCGGATGCTGCAAAGGTTAAAACAGATGCTGTTAATTTCTTTGCCACTCTACAAGATATATGTAATTTCTTTGGAAGCAGCGGGGAAAACGCTGGAAGTTTTTACAATACTGTATTCCCAAGGATGCATCTTCTGAAAATGAAACGACACTGAAGAAACTCGCTCAAAACGCTGAGATTTAAGTCATTATGCCGTGCTCGCACTAAGAAAGAGACATGCGGACATTATAAAACGTTTTAATGTCATGTCCCTTACTGGAACAAAAAAGGAACTGACAGAAACAGCTCGTTATATGAACGAGAAATGGAAAGGTTGAATTTCATGGCAATGCTTGTATTGTGGGAAAAGTTCTAAGAAGCATTAATGTTGTGAGAAAACAGCTGCAGAGTCCTAGTATGTGCTTGTCATAGTGTCAACGAGAACTTATAAAAAAAAATGCTGTATAGCGGTGCAATTACGATCTTGAAAGAATATGTCTTAAGTATACGAGGAAGTCAGTGCTTATGTGCGCAAATTTTGTGTTTCAGATAAGTTAGAAGAAAGACGGAAGCCAGTGCCGAAAATATTCTTTGATGAATTGACATAAGATACAAGATTTACCGACCCTGTCAAAGAATTCTAGATCAGAGTGCTATTGCCTATCCTCGACTCCGTAGTAGTAAACATTAGGGTACGCTTCGAAGGAATGAGGGAACTTTGTGGCAGATTTTTGTTCTTATGCCCGTCAATGTTACGAACCACTTCTGAAGAAGAGGTCACCAAGCAGTTTTATGACTGCGCTTCTGTATGCAGATAATTTATCCGGTGGCTTTCCACGAGAAGTGTTGACTTTCAGAGACACTTTTCAAGATAGACTTTCAAATTTTTGAACCCACGAAGAAATTCTTTATTTTATTACTGAACCTGACCTCAGCTCAGCATTTCCAAATCTGATGAATGCGTTTTGTTTATATGTAACTCTTCCTGTTACAGTTGCAACTGCTGAGCAATCATTCTCTAACTTAAAATTAATCAAGGACTCAGAAACAGTATGACCCATGAACGCCTTTGGGATGTGGCCATGCTGACTAGTGAGTATTGTACGAAAAAGAGCTCATGAATTGGACATGTTTGATCTCATAAAAGAAGTTGCAGAAGCAAAAGTAAGAAAGAACTTCTGATTTTGTATACAATTTGTCAATTAAAAAAACTGAAAATGGAAAAATGCTCATAAGCGGTTTCACAAGGTTTATTATTTATTTTATACTTATGTAAAATCGTAACATACTATATATATATATATATATATATATATATATATATATATATATATATATATATTTGAAATCCGTTGATAATACTGCTTGATACATAAATGTTTATTTCCTTTAAAAAATTCCATTGAAAAAAATCCGAATTTGACATGAGTATATTTTTAATGAACAGGGCACACTGTTCATTTTACTTTTAAAAGAACATACCACAATGATGTAAAAAGAAAAATGGTCAATACCCTGCTACTGATAATTTTCGGTTTATGGCTGTTTCTGTGCGTACGCATAAGTTATATATAGTCATGCATGGGGCCTACTCGATGAGTACGGGGGACACCAATAGGGATTTTCCCTACGGACGCCAAAGGCCATTGTTACGCCACTGATCGGGACCCCTAACATCAGCCGGGTCCCCCCCCCTACATTTTAGGGTCGGCTATAGGCCTGCTAAGCGTGTATACATATCGAAACCAACGAACATCCAAAAACTTCTTTATACCCATGTAGAGGTTAAATGTGTAAATATGTTGAAATTATGAATTCGACTTTTTTCATGGTCGCAAGAAATTATTCCTAGTGCCGTTCGAAAATAAGTTCCTATACAAAACATGAGTGTACGAGTAATCTTAAAAGTATGGCAGTTTATCCATTATATTATAAAGCAGTGATAGCCAATTTATAACTAACTCTGGTCCAGGATAAAATATGGGCAACAAATGGAGCAATTTTCTATTCTCATTCCCTCAGTTTTGAAGTGACAAATTGTAGAATGTGTGTAAACCAGGGCGAAAAATTTCAGAGTCAGACACACTCGCCAATCGAAAAATGATGGTCGCCAGTATTTCTCACGTACAAATTATGTGAAATCTCCCCTACCTCATGGCATTTGGTTTGACAAAGAAAGAAATTACATCTCTCTCGTAGACGCGCCAGGAGGCAAACCATTTTGATTCAGGGTGGGAAAGCAGGGGCGAATTACAACGTTATGAAGATTTCACTTCAAATGTTCGTTGTGAAGAGTTCACATTTCGTGTTTTCTCTCACTCAGTGACAATTATTTTCATGCGAAACAGAAAATTCGGAGCCCTATGAGTTAAGGCAGAAACCATTCCTACTTAACACTGGTCGCCAGCACTAAATTTCTAGTCGCCAATGGACCTGGCGACCGGAAATTTTGCGCCCTGATGTAAACTATACAATTTCTGAATTTTGTTCTATTCCGCATACCCTGCTTTCTTGTTTCATGTGCTTACAGTTGGGTTAGGGTTTCAGCTACGAACAGCTAAGCAACTATATAAATCTGCATTTTAAAAAAAATGGACCCGTACTAACAGCCTCAGCCTGCAGAATGACTTGGTAATCAAAAGTTTAAAGAAAATGGTTTCACAGTTAAAAATCAAGTGTTGAGTCATGTATATTAGTGTATCACCTAAACTATTCCTACCACACATAGGGTTAAGAAAAGAATGTAATAAATTTTTTTAACCCTGAGCCGGATAAAACATACTCGTGAGTCGCAATTTGACCGTCACTGTTCTAACGGATTCTACATTAGTAGTATACTGAAACGCGAAGGTTGAAACAAACTCCAACTAATCAGCGAAAGCAAAGTTGGTAAAAGCATCGTAAAGAATAAGAATGGAGTAACGAATTGAGAAAGTGGTTCTTACTCCAGGTACGAGTTCCATCTAAAGGGCATTTGTTGCAACGTCTGCTTGCATTATGAATGTTCTTAACATATCAAACCATTCAATGCAAATGACACCACACACCAACTATAGAAGGTTATAGCAAACAAGTCTCTTTTTTCTCTTGGTGACAAGGATTCCCAATACTTAACTCTCAGTTTAATAAATCTGAACATTAAAATATGAAATTCTTGAAAACTGAATTTCTTCAGCTCAATACCAACTTGCATATTTTCAAATTAAATATTATTATTTTAATAGCAACAGTAAGATAAGAAATTATCCATCTCTTAAACATATAAAAAAGTAATTGTGAAAGATATAGGAATGAAGTTTAACTGACTTTGAGCAGTGATTCTACCGGATTCGTATATTGAGCAGCTACAATTCATACAATCCCATCAGACATGTCATTTAGGGAGGGGAGGGGAGGAATTGTATATAGACCCTATATATATCGGGTGTTCTAAAAATGGCACTTGCGGGCAATAGACCGCCATTCTTCAGGTGCAAATAGAGTGAAAATGCTATATAATGTTATATCTCGGGAGCCTTCTTCAGTTGCTATAGGCGGTGATATAATGATAATTTTTTAGGTGGGTATACCCTCCATCCCTTGTTACACACACACACACACACACACCTATACATACATACTTACAGACGCGGATCCAGGATATGATCAAGGGAGGGGCTAAACCATAGTTTGCCGTTTTATCCAGTGTAAAGTAGGATTGAAGCCCACTTTACCCAGTGTATACCTGAGCATCAAGTGGTGGCTATAGCCCCTATAGTCTTCCCTTGGATCCGCGCCCGTGTCGTAAGTAGCGTCCTTTCCGAGTTATGATAGGGTTACCATATTACTCGATTTGAGCGGGTACCACCCGATGTTCAGGTCCTATATACGTGCCCCGCTTAACCATCTCTTAATCACAAGAAATCACCCACTTTTCTGGATTGGAGAAAAAGCTAAGACGAATTTGTTCATAAAGTGTTGTTATATTCCACGTAACCGCTACATCTCTATGTCAATCTCAATCGCGATTGAGTAACATTTCGACTCGCGCTTAGGCTCAAGCTGTGTGCTATTTGTCCAGTGCGCGTGCGCAGAGCCGTTTGCTAATAAGATATTTGCTTTAATGCACAATGGCTTTCTTTGTGTAGTTCATGTGTTTTTAATGTAATGTGCTGGAGGATCTACACGAATGAATATTCCTTTGTGTTTGTTGTGACAAACATAGTTGAATTATTCATGACTTCTTATCAATTATTTTGTGTTTCTTAGAAAGAAAACCGTATGAACAATATCTGCATATATACCTTTTTTGAAGGGGGAACTTGCCTTCCAAATATCCTTACAATTACAGATGTCTTACTCTAATACTTACTTTACAATTCGAGATTCACATTTGTTGAACTTAATAGAGCATCAAAGGCAAAAACTGTTTGCTTTACTTTAGTTTTGTTAGAAAAGTACATTGGAGGTCTCACTTAACAAAGAAATTGTTAAAAAATGGTCTTGAGGATCCCAAGTCAGTATTTTTGGTACACAAATTCACATCAGTAGGCCTACTTACGGTTTAGAATCCCCCGCTTAGTAGAAAGGTCAGTTCTTGTACACAACGAAAGAACAGCAGAGGGTCTGGTTAAACTGGTACTATGTGAACTTCCTTGTCGGTGGGCTAGGTGTGGTCGGACAGCTCATTAGGAGGGTAAAGATTTATTGACAGACCATTAGGTGGTCAGACTGGTTCCTGGAAAGGTTGACCGTTAGTAGTATTTTTTAGAAAAGGTTGAATGACCTGTATCTTTATCCTTTCGTATTATCTATAATATTATTCGTAGTTAAGATATGCATCGGTTAGACGTCGCGTCGGTTAGACGTCACAGAATGCCGGCAAAGTAATATAATCAAGTTTGGTGACGCGGTAGGCGAACATAATGTATTGTCGGTGGAGAATACACAGAAGATTAAAGTTGCTGTAGTTGAACATGTTGAAACATGCGCCTATGCTAATTGTCAATAGAAAAGACGTTCGGCGCCACGTATGGTGAACACGTGATTACTTGATGTATGAAAATACTTTAAATACGAGTTATAGCGGGAAATATATATACTGTAAATACATCATGCATTCCTTTGAGAAAGAGGAAGCTTGCGATGCTAACACTGAAGCATTATCTGATCCTGAAACAAATAAACGAATCATCGTCAGATGAAGGATATGATTTTGATGCAATATAATCAACAGTGCTAAGAGTTTCACCAACCCCACCACCATCCCCAGTTGTATTGTCAAAAACATCACGATTTTGGGGTTTAGATTGTTGTTGTAATAGTCAAAAAGTGGATCGTGAATGTATAAAGAAGGCTATTGAAAAATGGGATTTCAACGATACATTAATATGCCACTGTTGTAGAGAAGGATCCTATCATGATTTTGCTCACGATTGTTTGAATGTAGCCCCAAAGTCACTGGAAACCCGTGTTTGGAGTATTATAGCAAGTCCTAGTGTTGAAGATGTGTTTTACCTGTATGCAAACACGCATATTATTGGAATAATAACAAGAGAAAAATTCTATGAAACGCATGCGGAATTATTAAGTGATACAGACTATCTCCCGGAATTACTGGACATTTTCATAAGAAAAGACAGACAGAAATCGGACATTCCTGATTGAAAAAATGTATTCGAATAATGCAAGTGTTTCACGTGTGTTATGTAGTGGTGAAAACATTAATGTGAATTGTGTACTAAAAACTATAAAAGTATACTTACGTGATAACAATCCAACTGAATGCATGGAATGCAAGTTAAATTATCTTCATCATGATTGTACTCATCTTCATAATACTGGAAGATTTGCAGGGAAGTACTTATCTCTTGGTAAAACCCTTATGCCCGGTTGCACCAACCGAAGATTAAGATCGGATAAGATAATCCATTGATTATTTTTATCTTTGGATAAGAATCTTACATCGTTGCACCAACAGTTTGTAAGAAAGGATTAACTTATCCACGAGTAATCGGAAGCTGTATAAAACTATGACGTTTATGACATGACGTCATGCGATGCCATGCATTTGATTGGCTAAAACAGTGCAGTAACAACTGAAAACTGATTTGCGTAGCATGTGGTAACTTTTGTACTAGATATGGGAAGAAAGGGGGTGAAGTTGACTGCTCGGGAAGGCAAATATGTTTTAATGCTTTTGGACAAACATATCCTTTAACAAATAATAATAATAATAATAATAAAGTCATATCAAATACTAAAAAGAAGCTGTTTCTGATATTCCAATATATATATATATATATATATATATATATATATATATATATATATATATATATATATATATATATATATATATATATACGAGCGCTTTTTTTTTGATAAGCGGAATGGCGTGGAAGATCAGCCGGCGAGAGCTCATGTAGTTCGGATCTTACATTAAGCTGTAGAACCGCATCTTATATAGCCTCGCTGCTGAAAGGAATACTAAACTCCAAACCAAATCAAATATAGATATCTAGGGTCCAAATATTAAATTGAAAAAAAAATATATAGAAGAATAGCTTTGTTCTAGCAGATCAAACTCCTTTATCCGGCTGTTAAGAGACATTTTCAAGTAAGGGTGGGTAGTCCATGTTTCTTAAATAATTTTTGACTACAAACTACGCTAAGCTTCACACAAATACCGTCTTGTTTAAAATCCAACGTTCGGTATTTCCACTGAAGTATAGGATAGGATAGGGAGAAGTAGAGAATATTAGGGTAGAATACGGTAACGTAGGGTAGAGTAGTGTAGGGTAAGTTAGATTACGTTAGCTCAATGCTTTGCCAATTTTTTCAAATGTAGGGTAGGGTAGAGTAGGTTAGGTTACGTTAGCTCAATGTTTAACCACTATTTTAAAATGTAGGGCAAAAAAATGAAATGAAATCTTTAAGTTTAACGTCCCACGTTTATGCCATTTAGACTAAGGAAGACAGGTGAATGATAGAAAAATTGGTGGAATGAGAATTGGAGAAAACAGGAGTACCCTGAGAAAACCAACGGACACGATCTTGTTCATAACAAATTTACTTGGCCTACAATCGAACAAGGGACCCCACGCACCAGAGGTAAGCGCTCCAAATGTAGGGTAGAGTAAGTTACGTTAGGTTACCTTACAATCAATATTTAGGCCATTATTTTGACGTGTAGGGCAGAGTAGGAAAGGTTAGTTCAGGTAAACTCTCATATTGCCGTGTCTCACCATCACACTGTATTTAACAGTTATATGAGTATGAGTGGGGGAATAATGGAGGCATCAACAATGAGGTTATATGTCCCCGTCTCGCCCCCCACGACTCTGTTCGGACCACCTTTTTAAAATCCAAATTTTGATATAGATTTACATCTACATCACCTCGCCAGTTCCGCTGAAAAAAAACAAAGGGTTTAGGTTTACATTTGCGTCGCCAGTTGGTTATACTTCATTCCAGAAAGTAGCACTGGTGTACGTAAATATGGTCATCTTTATAAAGTAAAGTTTATTTTAGTAGTTGACAGTCGGGTTTGCATAATGTTACCAATTGGCGATGCGGTGCAGATTTACGTATGGATCCAGCACAAATTTCTTGCATATATATACTTCTTTTTCAGTAAATTGACTTTTTGTATCCTTAATAATCATTCTTGGGTGAGGACTTGCATTCACTTCTACAGATTCATTTTAGGGGAACTTCAGTGTATGTATACGATAAGAACCATTGCGCAAAAGACACTAACCAACTCTTGCTAGATGGTCACTAAAAGCATGAATACTATCTTTAAAAAAAGTTACGGTAGGAGCGCAGAGGAGTGACCCGATCGGTAGCGAGGGCGTGCGTTAGCGAAGGTGGGTATAGATATAAACGAGGATAGTGCAAACACTATATATGGCATCAAATTACCTTACATGTTGAATAATGTATTTGTTCGTTACTAAAAACGTTATAAGTAATATCCCATTTTTTTTTTTTTTTTTTGCTTGTATATTTGTGTTCCAAATTAAGGGTTAAGTACTGTATCGCCGGACCAGTTTTAGGAAATTTACCGGGTAAGTTGGTTAATTTATTTTGATTTCTGATGAAGAATTATTGAAAGTCATGTGATGGGAAAAGTAGAAGTGAAGGAAGTGTCTGTTGTTGGTTGTTTTCGATGTAGGCGGAAGGGACTATTTGGCGGATACACTTGCTATGATTTAGTGGCAGATAAGGCAGTGTGGAAATGGCGCGTATGTGTCAAAGTTCAGACACTCATATTTGAGTTTTATCGAATTATCTGCTAACTAAATGTAAGTCAACCAACCTAACCTGCTAGGTGGCCACTACGACAATGTGTTTCTGCAAACAGTGCAGATAGTTATTAGTATGAACCCATGATAAGTGCTATTGAAACTCGCATCATTACCAAAATTTACATGTTTTCACTACCCTCGCTTGCGCGCGTACACGCCGCTCCGTGCCCGCTCCTTTTGGATACACCTCTGCGCTATCGTGTGGGTCAACTAGCTTCGCCCTGCCCCGACTGGGTAGGTAGCATTTGTGCTTTATAGTGGCCACCTAGCACAAGTTGTTTTATGTTTTTTGCACTGTAGTTTTTATGCCATACCTATATCGGGACTCCATATTTATACGAATATATTGATTTTTTATTCCAAGCTGTAAAAGTTTGTCTGTTTTCAAGATAAGTGACTCGTAACTCAACCTAACCTAACCTAAGATTAAAGTTGCTTCTCCAGTTTCATACCTACAAAAAAGCAGTAAAAACATCAAAACGTGCAGTTTTACTATCCGGATCCATAGTAGGCCTGTAAGCAGTATTAGTAGTAAGAGTAGGAGTAGGAACGGGTTAGAAGGGTTCTGTTGTTGACATAAAATGGGCACGCTGCTGAATCATCGAACCTTCCACGTCTTGCAAATAGTGCCCACTTCCACATATCTTTTCTCGTATTAAACATAACTTTATTGCCAAAGTTACATACCTAAACAACGCATAAAAACTCCAAATCATGAATTTTTACCGCATTTCTCTTGTAAATTTTCCTAATTTTTATATAAAAAAACGGAGGGGTAACACTAAACTTAACACTAACCTAATATAATGTTATCTAATCTAGGTCAATGTTCCGTTAAGGGGGTCCAGTGTCTTTGACACCACTTCTTTCTATTGATTTTCGTTTGATTAAATAATATAACGTTATATTAGGTTCTATTACGTTAGGTTAGGTCAGGTCAGATTAGATTAGGTTAGGTTAGCTTAAGGGGATCCAGTGTAGTTTTGGACCCCCTTAACGGAACATGGACTCTAATCTAATCTAACGAAATGTATTTTTTTGTTTCGATTTTCGTGTAGTCCGGCGATACAGCACAAATGCTCAAATTAACATAACACATTACTAACGTAAATTTCATAATTATGTGAACCTCTTAAGCTCAGACATTTGTCGTTGCGCAGCATGAATTAGCATATTATCATATACTATGAGTAATAGCTACCTTATAGGAAAGTCCACGGGGAAGGTTCTAGATTACTGGTCCCCCATGTAGGTTAGTAGCTGGGTTGATTTCTTTCTGTACTAAAGTTTATACATTTAATTTACACAGTACTGCCGAGCGAGCATTAGCGAGTGGAGGTGGGTTAGAGCCCCGCACGGCACGTTGATTTCTGTCTTTATTACTGATCAATGGGAAAGGAGACCAGTAATCTAGAACCTTGTCCGTGAATAACAGGTACGACTTTCATTAATATATTTTTACATAGCTATGTATTTGAGATGTCTTCAGGTAAGAAGAAAACATATTTCTATTAGTAACACATTAGTCTGTTAAAATATTATTACAAATTTGTCCTGTAAATTTTACAAATCTATGGATCCGTGCAGTAAATGTGCACCAGAAATTCTAATGAAAATTTGCTTACATTTTTTAAAAATATATACACATCAAGTATAGGGGCATGATTATTGATAGAAGCACGATGGCAGCAATCAATAGTTTTTATTGTAAAATTTGCACAACATGCTAGCAGATTTAATGTAAGGATGGGAGCAATTCTAGTTTATGACATACAAAGTTAATGTTCTAATTTCTGCTTCGGTTTATTACTTTTCTTTTCACACTTATATCTGCAGTATTTAATATACAAGGGAATATTCAACCCAAATAAACCAAAATTGTAAATTTTAAAATGCCAATAGACCTGTTAAATGAACGAATGTTGTAGTGTATACCATAAAATATAATTGACCCCAAGAGAGTGTCTTGCAGCAAGGTCGAATCTTACAAATATAATTCCCTTAAATGTGAGGTAAATTTAAAGTACTATGTCCAACTCTACTAGGTAGCCACTAAAAACTACACTTCTTCAATTCACAAACTATAATAAATAAGTCAATGAATATAATGAATTAGTGCAAGTATGCTACTTTAATCGGTCCATTGTAGTAATGACAGATATTTATTGATACAAATATCACTTTCTTGCTTTAGGAACAATTGAAATAAGCAACACCATTTATATCCACATAACCACATAAACAGCCAAATTATTGATATAATCTTCTGCAAGCAATCCTGCAACAAAACAGAGTACTTCGACAGGCGAAGACGATTACAAAATGCATCATCGTTGAAGTACTCAAAAGGATTTTCCCTGTCTCATTATTCTTCTAGATGGAATAGCATATTCTATCTGTTCGAGCACTTCAGATTCATTTAAAATATTGATATTTTTTGCAAGCATATTCACTCTACTCACAGCTGATCACGACGTTATCAAGGATTAAACTCCCGTTTTCGATGGCTAATCTTAATTCGACGATTTGGCAATATAATCTTCAGATCATTGTTGGTGCAACACATTATCCTCACTTCCATGATTAACTTTAGTTTAATCCCTATCCACGGATTAATCCTCGGTTGGTGCAACCGGGCATTAGTGAACTCTTTTGAAATGTTTGAACAAAAAAATAGTGAAATATCATTTATATGCTTTATGCGTAGAACTTGTGATCTTTTAAAAAAATAAAAAATTTGTTGAACAAATTATACCGTTTTTAATTCGGCACACAAATGAAATTCCACCATGCGTAGATCAGTATATTATCGATATTCAAAAATTTAAAATGTATGATAACGAGTTTATTATTCGTGAGTTTTATTTAACTGCATGCGATGATACAGTAAATGTCCATTGCTTGGTAAAATTACCAATAGAATATAACCTATTATCGTTATGATGTGAAAAACAAATTGATTGGTTAACATTAAATTTACACGGTTTGAAATGGAATAGCAAGACTGGATATACTGTACATGCATGAAAATTGTATAACAATTATGTGGAAAGAATTCAACCTTTTATTGTAAAGGTTTAGAGAAATCTCTTTGGATTAAAAGAATATTTGCATTAGATAATGTTATTCATTTAGAAACAAAACATTGTCCTTGACTAAATGAATTATGTGGAAACAAATTTAATGAATAATTTTCTTTTCACAAATATTATAAATAAATCAGGATGTGCATATCGTAATGCTCAACAGTTGAATTTTTGGTGAAAATATGAAAATCAACAGCATTAACTAATGCATTATTAAGATTGTAATCTTTTTTCCTTAGGAATTGTAAATAAAATGCAGGTATGATAGTTTTAAAAAAATATTGAAACTTTTAAAAAAATGTATATATGATAAAAAATAAAAGAATTGTAAATATATAATAAAAATAAAATAGACTTTTAAAAATTACTTGAGTTTTCTTTTTTTTAAAATTTTTTATATGTTTATAAACGATATTATCACTCTTTTTCAAATTTTTCTTCTTAAACATTTTTAAACATTTCTGAAATGATTGAAGGCGAATAATGATGCAAAAAGAATAAAACAAAATATCCGCACAACACAGAAACACGATGCTGATATTGATGATTATTTGTAGAGTAATTTTAATACTTTTTGAGAGAAAGTTTATTACTTCCTTGGGAATGTCCATAGCAAGACTCAAATATCCATGTTTTTATCATCAATGTACACTGCAACCCAATGTGATCCACTTGAATCAGATGTATCGAGATTAATCATGAATGCAGCAGGAGGTTCTATCGTTACAGGAAGTCTGTCAATAGGGTAAATACCAGTAACACTTGTACCACTCACTTTATCAACTAGTAACAATTTTAACAATTCGTCACTATACATGAAGATTATTTTAATCGTAGTAGGTATGTAACTATCACATCTAAAACATGGTCATACCCTTTCACATATTCACTATATAGTAATGCTTCATGAACACGGCACCTATATTGTCTGAAGCGATGTTTATTATTTCCACACCTATGAACGTGAAAACTTAATGAAGTATACTTAGGACAGTTTATTTCTTCTAGATTTGTAACATCTCTTTGAAGAATTTCTTGAAGAATTTCTACTTATTTCGTATGTGCATATGGTTGTAGTATTTGAACAATATGTTTGAAGTATTTCCTTAATATGTGAATATTCTACATCGCCTCCGTGCCAGGTAATGCCATATAGTCTCACGTAACTACTTGTTTGTAGTTATGATCGGCTCAGCTAACTTATTTAAAGTAACTGATGGTTTAAAAATCCAGTTCTGAAGAAAGGGAACATCAGCATTTACAATTGCTAGCTCCTCTACAATAAATACGTCATCATTATTGTGATAGCCAGAGAAGTGTACAAAAACCTTCATCGTACTTAACTGAATAAATTAGGTGTTATCAGTACAAATATCTCTATCTTTGTCTACTTGTGCTAGGGAATCAAATTGTACATACAAAATGCATGTAACAGATTTAGTTAAAGTTTCTGAAAATGATAATTTTAAATTTACAAGAGAATCACGTATTACATCCCATGTGTTATCATCAAAAGTTTCTGTTGGAGATAGAATAAAAGCATACAGAGCATATGCGTTGGATATTCATCAAGAGTAAACGCATGTGAATAATTTTGATAATATATACCAGTACCTGAAATAAAAGTATAGTAACTTAAAAGGCTTGTATTGAAATCATGGGTGTGGGGGTTGGGAGGATATGATTTTCAGCCGACTCGTAATTGCAGTTTTTTTACTTTAAAATTTCGAAACTCATAGGGATTAAGATATGATTTCCCATTGAAGGCTCTGTTGGAGATGAAACCAATAACCAGGACTTTATGAACATTACCCACGAAGAGATTATCAAGGTTGTAAGACATTACTTGTGCAGATATAGTATAAGATCTTGTCTCCACTCTTGTCAGAGGTAACTTGGCCGTTTCCGTAACCATTGGCGTATTTAATTGCATAGCTAAATCTGCAGATACATCTATGCGACATACATGAAGAATAGATTCCTCAAGTACGACTTTATAACTTGTATTTTCAGGAGACATTAAACAAAAATTATCTTTACTATGGTTTAGTTTTACATGTAAACTTATTTTATTGGGAAGCATACAATCTAAACTTACAATATCAGTACGAAGACGTCCGTAAATTTCAAAAGATTTACTACTTTTCAGCTTATTAGCACGTTTTAGAAAACCAGCATTGGTATGATCAAATTTATTAAAATGTTTTGCAGTATCTTTATGCCACATTGCACATGCTAAATGCGTTTCAAAAGCATAAGAATAATTTAATAATGTTTCAATGTATGCACGATAAGGATAAGTTCATGATGAAGAACTAATTAATTAATCATTTAACGAAATATCAATTTGACTAAATAATGAATGTAACAGAAATTTTTAGTGGCGCAACGGTATCATCTTAAGTGAAAGTTTTAGCATCAGCTTTTGTAATTTTAGAACGTACTTAAAGATATAGGTATGCAGGATGAATAAATTCTCGTTTCTCCAGGAATAAATTCAATCGGTCCTTCTGAGGTTAATGGAGAAATAGGACGATTTTCAGCATTTGTAGTTGCTTCAGTAGCTGTTTGTGTCATTGGTATATATAAAAAAATCAAATTCATTGGTAAAACATTCAGAATTATTTGAATTTAGGAGCGTCATTATGAAAAGATATCGTTTATAATGTTACGTTTTGTAGGTGGTCCAAACTTTACAATTGCACGAGCCTTCTTCTTGCGTGACCGTCTCTTGCCGCTACTAGTTAGCAACTGTCCGACTATATTAATGGCTTTTGTCTTTAAACTATAACCAGCTTGTTTTACACGCGCACGAACATATTCTTTAAATGGAGGATTTTCTAATACATCACCTGCAACTTGTATACTCGTTTGTAATGCCTGACACCCTACAGTTTTTGCATCTTGTTTAAGAAATGATTCCATGTCCCCTTTGATATACAGGTCATGAAAAATATGGTGTTCCACGTGTGATGATAATAAGACACAGGTCTCGTTCACATCTTTATTATTATTATTTAGCAGATGCTGAAGAGCGGTTAAAATGTAGTGTTACGGTCAGTGTCTCAGAACGAAATGACAAATTTCGCAATGTATGATCTTTTAATAGTATTTTGATAGTGTTAAAACAAAATTTTGCAAGTGTCATACAATGAATATCTTCAAAGGTAAATGTTTGAACTTTGCCTTATTTAATATCAGAGATTGTTGATATACGTAATTGTGGTGCTTTTGTGCCACCTAAAAATTGATATTGTATAATATCTGTATAAAAAATTTGATGTGGATATCCTATATCTATGTATGGTTGTTTGAATCGACGAGATTCTTTAACAAGATCTGATTTTTCAAAAAAAAAAAAAACTAGTTGTAAAGCTAATGTAGACGACAATATAAATGATTCTACACGTTCATGACACTCAATATGTACATTTCAAAAAACCAATCTTATAAAACTTGATATTGCGTTTAATTTTTCTACTAAATGACGAATAAATAGATAATATCCAACCATAATTTTACTTTTTATAGGAACTGCATTTTTAAATTTAGACCATATAACATTTTTACCTTCGGTAACATTATAACATGTTAGTGGAATATGTACTTCCATTAATCCTACATACCAATCGGATTCTAATAAACGAATATTGTTTTTTAATTGATTAATAAAATGTATTGCACTATTTGTAGGATATACATCTGCACTAGTATTTGAAACTAATGTAATGTAAAGACCATCATCAATACATTCAGAAATTATTTTCGTTTAATGTTAAGTTTTAGGTTCGAAGTTCCAAAACGAAATGGTAATTTTAACCCGTGTTCATCTTTTAAGTGTACTTCTATGGTATCAAAATATATATTTTCTAGTTCAACATAATGCGGTGTGTGAAACAAGATTTTACATGTATGTGTTGTATATTATGTACACTAAGGTTTCGAACTAATGGTCCTATATTTTATAGTTTTACAATATGAACGCACACATTAATTGTATTGGGAATATTATAATCTAGATCACATCGAAATTTTCCACGTGTTAATATTAATCATCATTTCTAACTTTTGTGTGTACAAAATTTTTTATATCAAGTGTATTTTCATTAATAAATCCAAAAGTATGTCGTAATCCTGGTGTAATACTAATCATACATTGATTTTCTAATTTTAAAGAATGTGTAATAATTTGATTTTTACTTTATAAATAATATAACAGAAACATTTTCAGGAATCAACTGTAGAATAGATTCAATCGATGAATAATACCCCATTGTTATTTGTACATGATGAAGTTCAAGTTTATCATCGATAACATTAGTGATTACAATTTCTTCATTTTCAGCAACATTATAGAAAACTCCACGGAATATTAATTTCTGTTAATGCAACAGACCATTCCCCATCACTTAAATCAATAGGTTGTGCTAATTTAACTCGAAATGATGTTATCAGTATTATTATATTAGTATTATATTATTATAGTATTATTATCATTTGAAGGAAGAGTAACGTAAAAGTCGTGTGTAAAGTTTGAGTTCATTTTGCAGACTGAACAGAATCTAATCTAATCCACGTGATGGATATCTCAAACACTTTACATACATCCACCCATTTTTACGTTTCAATTATGTTTTAATAAGATGTTTTCTTTGAATTTATAATTACTTTTTTAATTTTTGTGCATAAAGTATTCCTTTGTTTCACCATTCCAATCTTCTAATTTATAAGTAATAGTATCTGATTTAATACATTTGTCAACAGTAAATATTCCTTGTGACCATTAAGTAAATATCTCTTTTCTAATATATGTTTATACTTACTTGCACGAACATATTCACCCAAACTAAATTTACAGGTTATGTTTTTTATTCATTTTATTTCAGTATAATGTTTACCACTCTTGATTCACATTGGAATCACTTACTTGTGGAGGTGCATTTTAAAACTTGAATGATATAAATGATTATAATTATTTACAATTTGATCTAATACATTAATACAATGATAGTTATTCTTTGCAGTAAAATAACGATACAATCCTTTTAACCCGTTAACGCCCAATGTCATCTGCAGGTGACATTACTTCAAAAGCATCTTCTTCCTTGTACTATACGTCGACTTCGAAACTTTTTTGTGTGGTAATGCAACGTACATAGTAGGTAAGTAGCTGGTGCTACTGTGGTTCACTAGAAGTCTCTGGTGGACAATTCGTGAACAAAAAGACGCCTTTAAAGTAGTGCCCCTGTAGGGAACGCTGGGCGTTGACGGGTTGCACGTACAAACCGCAATCTGCTAACGCGCATTTAATTTCGGAATGAACAATATATTTGTTAATATCATATTTAAAAAATTGTTTTACATGACGATTATAAACTTCACCACCTAAATTTGTTTGTACGTGAAACACGGGTAAATTGATTTTTTTTATGTTATTTCTTTTACCATTTCAGGACCATTCTTTGTTTTTAGGGGAACTCAATATGCATAACGTGAAAAATATCAATACAACATAATATTTATTTAAAATTTATTATTATACTTTGCAATAATTTCCATATCTGCTAAATCAATTTATAATGTATCATTTGGTGCACTAACATAATACGTTTTACGATCAAATCTTTTTGAGCTGTTGCATGTAACGTATAAGCATTTTCAGAAGCAAACCATTTCTTAATTTTCCTTTAGATAACTTTGTTTTAGGTTGTAATGTTTGTATACTTCATAAAGAATAAGGATTTCAATAATCATAATATATTTTAATTTTGTCATTTTTACATACTATATTCTTTCCAATCTTTAAATAAATTTGCTGCTACTGCAGGACTATGTGATTTTTTACTTTACGCGCAAGTTATCTACTACTACTACTATTTCTACTATGCACTTCTGACGCTGATGTGCTAATAAGTGTACCAATAAATTCTTTAGCAACATTAAGATCGAATAAATTTTTAAATTCGTGAATACCTATAGGATTTCTTGATTATACTCTTGTAGGAACGTTATTTACTAAATCATTAATATTTGAACCTGGTATTGTTTCTCCATGAATACGTACTATACCAGACTTACCCCACTGAATTATAAGAATTTGTCAACTGTTCTAAAGATAGATCTTTTTCTACGAAGTGTTTCGGTATTGATTGTAAAATCTCTGATACAAATGGTAAAATAGAGATATTTTAATCATGTTTGAAAGTGGATGATTTTTTTCTTCTTCGCGAATGCATGGTAAAGTAATAGGTTCATGTGAAGACGAAGTACACTGTAAATAACGATGCAAAGCTTGTTGGTATAATTTCCACTTTTGTTGTACACTAAGATCACGACGTTTTAAAATGTTATTCATTTCTTCGTCTAAACCTGACTGATGTGAATCTATGGATTTAAGATTGAATAGAATTTCATGTACAACATTTTCAGGAACGAAAATCATTTTACGTAATTCTGACATACTTAACGAATAAAAATACTACTTCCTACTGCTGCAAGAAGTGGTTCCAAGATTAGCGGTAAAAGTGCACGGCCTTTTTTAGTAACTTCTTTTTCTGCAATGCAGTACGCTGCTGTGATAGAGCACGTAAGATCTTTTTTGTTTACGTGTGTTGTTTCTGACGAGAATTTCAAGGGATGTTTTCTTTCATTGTGTTTTTAGCTACTTGAGAAATTTTTATTAAATCTCCTGAAGCATTTTGTAAAATTTGTTTTCGTTTTGTATTCTTGCATTAGCACAGAGCACGGAGCATGTTAAAGTGTTGTTTCACCAACATCTTGATGTAGACTAAACAAAAATTTCTGTATGCTTTCTTTTACGTTACGTTACATTCGTGATTTCATTGATAAAAATATTTACGTATTCGCAATGCATTGTTTGATTTCTGTGTTAAGTCAAATAATAAATAAGTGTGAGGCTCACGTGTTACTTATTCGAACAAACTCACGATTTGTTTACTATACCGAGACATAATTTGCCCAGCTAAATATTGTATTTGTAATTTATCACGTGGATTTTTAAATACTATAATATAATGTACATTTAAACTAATATCACGTGCATGGTTTCCTTTTGGAAAAAAATTGAATAATAAACATTACGGTTAACATTTCATGATGTGATATTTTGTAAATAAATTAGTAACATCACCATTAGCTTCTGACATTAAATCATCTAGTATTAATAAAGATTTTTTTAATTTCAAAATTATTCATGTCAGGTATTCCCTCTACAAAACATATTTTTGCATTTGCATCTAATTTGCTATTACTGCAACGTAACAACAAACAATATCATTAAATGTTTACTAAAGATTTGATCACGTTCATTAAGTAGACAATTTACAAAACAGTTTCTCCACCCCTTGAAGGATCAGCGATTAAAATAGTAGCAGGATGTTCAAACTTTAACATCTTGTACTCTAATGAATGCACATAATAGAGCATTTGCTTGATATGTATATGCTGAACACCGAGCTTCCATACGAAGTTCAGCATTTTGACAATCTACGATTGTTCGTAGTTTACACACTAAACGAAACGGTTAAAAAATCAGTGAGTTACAAGAATATTAAAGGTTCAAATGACTAGTTAAACAATTAGTTTTCACAGAAAATAATCCAATAACATAAGCTTCTACAGGAAGCAATAAAAATAACGTATTCTGAGACCAGAGCATTTATTTGTCAAGAACTTTTGATGACATTTTGTATATTGAGTAACAATAAACCCAATAGTACACATTTGGAAACCATTTTGTCATACTGCTTTCCTGTTGGTCTGTAATGGGTCGTGAAATTTACTCCACTATGTTTTATTTTCTGAGAAATTATTCAATCAATGTACCTGGATCAGATGTGTTCATAACCCGAATTGTCTTCTTCCCGCCTTCAGCAGACAACAGACACCTATAGGTAAAAACAAAAACCAGCTGTCTTTTGTGCAGTAATTTCGACATTTCCCGAACACAATAAACGAGATTCGGGCATGTTCTTAAATATTCGTAGCCATGACGGGCGTTCGAAAAATGTATGGTATTGAATAGGCAGGGTCTCAGGAGGTTAAGAGTAAATTAAAAATAAATTAGGAATAAATAATTTGAAGAGTTCACTGCACGCAGAGACATTCATACAAGTCACATTCACTCGTTCGTGGCCCTATAACCGTAAGGTACACTTGCACGTTTTCGTATAGGTTCATCGTCAGTCACGTCATGTTCCTCATTACGTTTCCGTTTTTCGTTGACTTTACGATGTGTCTTTGTCTCTCTACAGCAGAAGATACTGAACACTTTTCTACGCATGATACTGTTTGGATTTTCTATTAGTGTGGACTAATTGTCCAGACACTCATTTATAGAAACTTCCAAATTTAATTTTCTGTGAGGTACTATCATTTAGTGTTATCTTCCTAATTTTGAATATATGCCGAACATTCCCTTGGGCATTTATCAGCCTCATAGCATAATTTTTGGCTCCGAAACCGATAAAGGTTGTAAAATCCCAACATTCAGGAATTTCATTTGTCAGATCACCCAAATAATTTCCGAGCGGTAACAAAGATTCTTCATCTTCTTTCTGTAGGTACATGATGCTGTCAGTGTGAGTTAGGGATGGCCTTTTTCGAAAAATCTGTTTTTCGATTTTCGGAAATTTAATTTTTCTTTTTTTTTGAATTTTTTTCGTTTCTCGTTCGAAAAATTTTTCGTTTTTCGAAAAAAAATTGTTTTTCGTTTTTCGAAAAGTTTTTCGTTTTCCGAAAAAAATGCGTTTTTCGAAAGAATTTCGTTTTTCGTTTTTCCTTTTCGAAAAACCATTTTTGAAAAAATGTGGCCATCCCTAATTTCAAGATTAGAGATTCGCAGTCACGTCCGGATGTGTGCAACACTGGCACTAGTACCTGTAGAGTATATTTTTGATGGTTTCTTGATCAACATGGAGGCTGTCCGATTAGACGAAGAGTCGAAGTCTTCAATGATTACTTTGCGGAGCAATGGCTGGAAAATCCAAATTTTTCTCCGGAAAGTTGGAATTGTAGCAGTCACAGGAATCGAACAAATAAAGCAATAGAAGACTGACACAAACAAACAAAATATTATCCAGAATCCCTGCACATTTCCAGTCTTGTGAAGACTATTGACGGAAGATTTTATATGTAATCATGTTTTCAGAAGAATGGAAATGCTGAGCATTACTCAAAAGAACAGAAAAGCCATGTATATAAAAGTTGACGATAGGATACAGTCAATACTTCATAATTTGAGAGGACCTGTTGACCCGAGAAAATGTCTCAGTCGCTTGAGCTTTGTATGTACATAAATTTCAGTAGTTAATAGCTGAATTTTATTTCAGACTTACATTTTAATCAATGGACGACGTGCAGAATATAGAGGACGGGGTTCTAATAGGCACCTAGAACTATGAACTAAATGTAAAGTGATATTATTGTCACTACTTGTATTTCATGCTTCTGGGCGCATAAATTTTACTTCTTTATTTTATCTTTGTAGAATGGTTGCTGCGAAATATTAAAAATGGGTTAGAATTATCAGAAGGGATATATGAGATCAGCTTTGAGCTTCGTAAGTTAATATGTGTGCTTTTCTTACAACTGGCATTTTAGAACTTTTTTCTACTCCTGTGACCACCGAAAAGTATTACATATACATTTCTTATGTACATAGGGGCCACTTTCCCTCACTGGCCAAGTATTCACCTCTGGTGCGTGGGGTCTGGTTAAATTTCAACTCATGCCAAGTGGACATCGTGGTGGACCAACCATGTGTTCAGTTTTCTCGAGGTTCTCCCATTTTCTTCCACTTCCTTCACAATTTCATGCATCCTTATCATCACCCTCTCATTTGGCTGACATGGCATAATTGTGGGGCGCAAAACAGAAATATTTCATTTTTCTGCCAATAGCCGCATAGCATAACGGAAAAATGGAACATCATATAACAAGAGGCATTATTAAGATCTATGTTAAATGGGAAAATGCAGTACTGCAATTACATTAGTTTATGAAGTTATTGCAATATTAATGATGTTTTGTGAAAAATCTTTAAGTTTTACGTCCCACGATTGGGCCGGCTAAGCTAAAGGAGACAATGATGAGAAATAAATGAAATGGTGGAATGAAGAAAGAAAGTGGGAGGAAACAGGAGAACTCCGAGAAAACCCATGCACACGATGATTGTCAACCACAAAGCTCACTTGGCGCGAGCTGGGATCGAATCAAAGACCGAATGCACCAGAGGTGAACACTACTACTGAGCCACTGCGGCACCTAATGATGTTTTGTGTTTGTTTGTTTAGAGCTTAATGTTCTTTTGCAGGAAAAAGCTAATGCTCGTCCCAAAGGCAAGAACTCTTACCACTTATTTACAGAGGATCAAAAATAGAGGTGCTTGCCAAACCTTACCTTTTACGTTAAGTATGTGAATCTTCTCGATAACGAGATCTAATAAACCGCATTTAAAATACTGTGGCAAATCATGCCTCACAACAACAAAATATAATCGTGGAAAACAACGGGCCATCGCAAGAACTAGTATAGCTATAACACGTAATTTCAGACATTAAGAAATAAAAAGGTGTGGTAGCATCATTCACATATTATAGTTCTGTTTTATCATAGATTTTTTTACTTGAGTTAGTCATCCCACGACACCCAAAGTAATAAACAGATGTTGCAGCAAAGATTTTTTTCTTACGTCATAAGTAAATGAGTTTATTTCTGAGTATGGGAATAATACTCTGATTTTGTGTTTCTATTTCGCCTTAATTCCCCGTAGATAGTCAGAAACGTTGCCTTACGTTTTACGTTCATACCAAAATAAATCAACCAAAACAAATTAACCTTTTAGAAACAAGTACCCCAAAATTTTAAAATATAACCAATGGACTATGCACGTAATTCCATTATTAAATTTGTGCAGTAGCATCAATTTAAATTTTACTTTGAAAGATAGGAGACGATATTCCGAAAGAAGTAGCAGATCCAGGATATGATCCAGGGATGGGCTATATAACTATAGTTTGCCGTTTTATCCAGTGTAAAGTAGGAGTGATGCTTATTTTGTCCAGTGTATACCTGAGCGTCAAGGGGGGCTATAGCCCCCTTTGGATCCACTACTCTGTATATATATATATACGAGTAGTATGTATATATATATGTATATGTACTACATGTATATATATATATATATATATATATATGTAGTAGTTTCACGAAAAGTCCTGGGCGCCAAGCTATTTTTTAAAAATTAGTATTCCCAATTTTTACCTGCCAGTAGTTTCTGAGTTGGCGCCCCATTTTTATAACTACCGCCTAATTTAGAAGAAAATTTGAAGAGTCATATATCACTGGTAAGCTACAGGAAGACTGGGAGCTAGGATCACTGCTCATAAACTTGGCCCAACCAGTAGTCCCTACTGAATGTGGCCATGTTGCCACTAACTAAAACATTGAAAACCGTAGTACTAGTCGATAATTACTTCGTGCTATCAAATATTCAAAACTACTGCTCGCAACTACGGCAATCTCTGTACCAACCTTTGAGTTGAATTTTAGAAAAAAAAAATTGTCTATAATGAATGTTAAGTATAAGATTAGTGACGACGTCAGCTTTAATTTCTTCAAGGGGCAAAGAGAGGGACAGAGAAAATTTTGGTGATGATGGGGGATCTATGTTTTGTACACCGAAAATGATAGTTCTGTACTACTGAGGGGCACAGGTTTTGAGGGAGAAGCGACGCTTCGGTACAGAATTAGGAAAAAATATTTGCTTACCTTTGTTTCCGAGAAAATAAAGTTGAAAATTAAAAAAGTGCTTTTAGCATACCCCAGAAGTGTTCAAAGTTATGATTTAAATGTTTATTCATTCACAAATAAACGTTAATAAATATTAATAATTAGCATTTAATTTCTATTTATATTGAAACTGTGTTTTGGGGTCTCTCATCTTCCGTCAACCACTCAGGCACAGATGAATTTGGGACTATCAAGTAATCCTGATATATTGTTTACCCTACATTACAATAGGTCTGTGGGCGGCAGTCGGGGCGTAGCGTTTCATCAAAGAACTACCCCCTTCTTCTCTGGCGTCGTCGCTAATTGTATAGATTTTTGCTGGATAAACACCGTGCATGTGGGCTTTCCCGGGTTCTTCCCTTTCCTTTAAATTTCTTAATTCCATTATTTTGCTCATTAGAATCTCCCGTAGTTACGCAGCCCCATTCGAGGTCCCTCGTGACTATATGTTCAGCCTATGCGTCTTCCGCTCGGGAGACCGGGTTCGATTCCAGGCTGGAGCTCAAGTGGTTTCTATCTCATGTTACGCTGAGTTCACGTCTCTATAGCTGAGTAGGACACTCTTTAAAAGAAGGAAACGCAACAATCATTTGAGATTTTACATTTAAAGAAAGAAAAATGATTAATTAGGCTTATATTATATGGAACTTCTCCACTTTACAATATAAAAATTTGAGATGGGCCATTTATCTTGATACGCCCCTGTAATTTTAAAGGTAATTGATAAAAATGGCAGGAATTTTGTAAGATGCAAATAACAACAAGGGAACTCTATCTAATAAACTCTGCAGTGCCAACAAATTAATAGTGTTGCCGACATAATATAAAGTTATATTTTTAACCCACTATGCCATGTTATTACATATCTCAAATCTAAATATTAAACGAAAACTTACAACACAAATTTGTTATTCAGTGTTGCAAATTAAGGATGCTGCAATATGACAAGCATCTAAACTTCAGAAACCTGATAATACTTACTTACTGGTCGGCGCTACAGCCCTTAGGGCCTTGGCCTCCCTAACCACTCTCCTCCATTCTTCTCGATTCTCTGCCTTTCTTCTCCAGCCTCTAATTCCTAATTTCTTTACATCCTCTTCTACGTCATCTATCCATCTTTTCCTGGGCCTGCCTCTTCTCTTTCGACCTTCTGGTTTCCCTACAAACACTTTCTTAGCAGTTCTACTTTCCTGCATGCGCTGTACATGTCCTGCCCATCTTAGTCTCCCTTGTTTGATTCGTGCAATTATATTTGGTTGGTCGTATAGTTCCTGCAATTCTAAATTCGTTCTTATGCGCCATGCGTTATTCTCCCTTATTGGTCCATATATTTTTCTCAGGATTTTTCTTTCCCATCTCGCTAGCCATTCCTCCTCTCTCGTATTTATTACTCAACTTTCCGAACCATACATAACTATTGGTTTTAGTATGGTATTGTACAGGTTTAACTTTGTTTTTCTGCTGACGTTTCTAGATTTGAATACATTTTGTAATGCATAGTAGCACTTATTTCCGTTTCTTATTCTTTCCTGTATATCCTCTGCTGTTTTATTATCTTCGGTGATTGTCGTGCCCAGATACCTAAACTTTCTTGTTCGTCCTATTGTGAGGTCATCCATATTTAAATCTCCTTCCTGATTGGTCCTTTTGGAATCCTCGAGTTTTATATATTTTGTTTTGTTTGCATTTATTTCTAGACCTATTTCCCTTGCTTTATTTTTCATTACTTTGTAATTCTCTTCTAGTGTGTGTGTGTTCCGTGCTAGTATTGCTATATCGTCTGCATATGCTAGAATTTGAGCCGTTCTATTTAAAATGGTTCCTCCTGGGTTAATAGGGAGCTCTCGTATTACTTTTTCCAGCGCTATGTTAAATAGTATTGTTGAAATTACATCGCCTTGTCTTAATCCCCCCTTAACTTCAAATTCTTCAGTCAAGTCTTGTTCTATTCTTACTTTACATTTTGTAGATTTTAAGGTCATTTTGGTTAGACTGACTATTTTCTTTGGAATTCCAAATTCTTCCATTATTTCGAATATCTTATTTCTGTACAGACTGTCATATGCTTGCTTAAAATCTACATACATCTGGTACAATGGCTTGTCATACTCGTAGAATTTCTCTAGTATTTGACGTAATGTGAATATTTGATCAGTTGTTGATCGTTGGTTTCTGAATCCTGTCTGATAATCTCCTATTATGTTTTCACCCCAGTGTTCTAGTCTTGTCGCTAGTATCTTGCTAAATACTTTATATGCTACATTTAATAACGTTATTCCTCTATAGTTTCCATAGTCTGCCTTATCTCCTTTCTTATGTATGGGGTGTATTATCCCCATATACCACCCCTCAGGCATTTTCTCTTTTTCCCACACCTCCGTTATTAACTCATGCAATGTTCTTGTGACGACTTCCCCAGCTCCCTTCAGTAGTTCTGCTTCTATTCCACCTTCTCCCGGCGCTTTGTTATTTTCTAACCTTAGTATTTCCTTTTGTACCTCTTCCAGTGATGGGGGTATGGCTTCTTCTAAGTTTTCCTGAGGAGATTTTTCTTTACTTATTTCTCCCTTTTCTTTCAGTTCTTCCCTTTCTCCATTTAACAGTTCGCCGAAGTATTCTTTCCACCTGTCTAATGCCTTCTTTTTGTTTCCTATTAAGTTACCTCGCTTATCTTTGTAGAACACTGCTCTTGGCTGGAATCCTTTCTTTATTTCCCTTGTTCTTGCATAAAAGTTTCTGATTTCCTTTCTCTCGTTCATTCTCTCTATCTTTTCTATCCTTTTCTTCTCATATTCTCTCTTCTTCCTTCTACATAGTTTGCTTGCTATTGTTCTTTTCTTCGTGTATTCGTTAACTGTTTGTCTTGTCCGCCTCTGTATCATTCTATTTCTGGCTTCGTTTCTTTCTTTAATCGCTGCTTCACATTCTACATCAAACCATTCCGCTCTCTTCTCCCGTTTCTTCTTTCCTAAGGTTTCTTCAGCTACGTTGTTGATGCTGCATTTTAGCATGTTCCATTTTATATCTAAGCTACTTTCTTTCCACTTTTCCCTTTCTATATCTAGCTGTTCCTCTAACTTTCTCTTATATTTATCCAGCAATCCTATAAAAGCAAAGGCGGATTCAGGACGAACTCAACGGTGAGGAAAGAAGGTAGTGAAAGATTCTGTTTTCTCTCTCACCGACTTTTGCAGCACTGATGATTGTGAAACTCAGGGAGGTGAATGACCTTTCCCCCTGGATCTGTCTATGAATAGAAGTGAGACGGACAGTGAAATGCAAACCCGAAATACCTTAGTATCGAGTACAATGACCATGGCTTATTTCGAATGAATACAAGAAATTGAAAATTACACTTTTTTTGAAAAATTTCTCAGATAAACAGAACGTCTAATCACGTAGGTGATTCTCAAAAGACGTAAACTTCTCGGAGCCGTTACAGCAATTTGATATCTCAAATCGTTCAGGAGATATGAAAAACGTCAATACTGATAGCGATACTCCTAAAAATGACGTATTTGGGGATTGTTTGTAATGTATCTTGATCCTCTTTGCTTTTATAACATTACAGAAACAGATGTTGGTACTTGTAATTACAATAAATTCTTGCAATTACGTAATATTAACCAGCGTTGCAAACTTTAGCAATGTGTATCATATCTCCAGATCAGTTTGAGATATCAAATTGCTGTAAACTGCATTATGATCTTTACGCCCATTGAAAACCTTTTATGTTGTTGGATATGATACTCATCCAAGCAGTTATCGAAATAAAATCTTTCGGGGAAAAAGTCAAATTTTCAATCCCTTACGTGCAGACTAAGGAGCATGGAAGCTTCTCAGTTGCGGCAAGTGACTTGCCAATAATAGTAGAATACCTATGATGACAACTTTATACCTATTTATTTAAAATAAATCATATCATGATAATAGTATGTAACACTAATGTACTGTGGATGTGCATGCCCTGTCCATGTTATTATTTATTACTGTTATAGACTCCTAAAACATTTGGATCTTTGTGGATGTTCGTGATACTGCAGCATCCTTAGTTTGTAACAAAATTTATCCTTTTTATATTATTCTAAAAGTTACAAGAGTGTAAAGATAAATAGTCCACTGTGTTCGTGTCACGTTATTTTTCATTTTTACCCTAACAGTGTTAAACACGAGTGTCCTCTAAATAAATCTTATCTACCTCACTCGGGGAGGGGGTAGAAGCTTCAAATGACAGCAATAGATATGTACAATCACTTACCTCTGTTTCTTTGTGGCTCCATCTCTGGATCACCTTCGGCCTCAATAATCTCTTCCAGTGGCTGCTGTCTTCATGTTTCCTTTATAACATCAACGTGTCGTGATCTTAAATGGTACCACAAGCCAGTCATTGAATTTCGATTGTGGATAATACTTCGACAGTAATTGCGTTTTGAAGAAACACCACCCTCTTCACGAGTGAAATGTTCCCATATATTCGACTTTCCCATTGTAAATACTTTCCAAAAATATCTCTTCTTGCAGTTCTCTTATAAAATTTGAATCAAGCTCTGCGTTGGTAACTGATATAATGAACGTCGGTTTCGTATTCTTCATAACGAACTAATGCTTCTCCCACTAGACCAATAAACATATCAGAAGTGTTGATATCGTAGGACACGTGTCCTTTCTCTAAACAACAATCTTTTATTGTTACCAAAATATGCAGTCACAGCGAATATGAAACCACGTACCGTATCAGCGAAGGCGAGTACGAGATAGCCAAAAGCAGTCTCAAATGGCTATTACGATTAGAACACGCCGCACGCCGCCGAAATAAGATACTATTGAATTTCAGTCCAGGAGTAAAGCTTATCTGTATGTAATGATGAGTTTCTTTTTTTGGTTTATAACTTCAATGAAAAAGGCAGGAAAAGAAATGTTGCTCTTTCGCAACTTCAAATTTCTCTTCAGTTTCGTTTTGTTCCTTCGTGTTTCATCTCCAAACTTTGTCCTTCTGTTTCGATTTTTTCGTTTTTCGTTTTTCGAAAAAATTTTTGTTTGTCGTTTTTCGAAAAATTTTTCGTTTGTCGGTTCTCGAAAAATTTTTCGATTTTCGTTTTCGAAAAAGCCATTTTTCGAAAAAAATGTGGCCATCCCTAGTCACAGTATTTTGCTCTGTCAGGTCCTAGTCGTCAATATTTCGTACTAGCTCACGAAGTAATAAATGCGGCTAGTATTACATTGGAAAACTCTAAAGGTACGTTTTCAGTTTTAATGTCTCCGTACGAGATAATCAAGAGGTTATCATCAATTGGGACCAAACTTTGAATTTCATACCTTGCCGTAATTAAATACCTAAGAAACGTTACCTCATCACTAACGATTACACTCTGTGACATGTCTGTAAGTTGCCCCCATTTTCCATTCAATGAATTGAGTGTGGCTTTGTACATTGCCTCAATCCCTTGTTCATCCTAATGTCGTATTTTAATCGTATGCCTTCATGGGCATAATATTCTTCGATATATTTTTGTTTGTCCTCTTTCGTTTTACAATAAGCGGGAAAACCAGAGGCTTTATGCTTCATCTGAAGGAAGGAATTCACATAAGTCCCGAACAGACCACTTCAATTCCACTCTTCAGGATCTAAGAGTTCAAATTCCCATATCTCATGTATATCGATTATTTTATAACCTTTTTGAAGAGCAAGGTGTAACTCTGGAGTACAAAATGTTCCTGTGAGAGCACACTCAGCATCACTATGAGTACAATCGTTATTCTTTTCTTCTTCCATGCATGTGCGGCAAATACCCAAGAGTAATCGACCTTCGGCAACGTATGGCAAGATATGAAAATAGAGGTTTTTTGGAAGCAGAATGGTGCATTTCACTACACCGTGAATACTTCCCACATCTGGAAAGTCCGGCCCCGTATGAATCTTAGTTCATTTAACCGGCATAGGTTTACGTCCCATCACCCATCTGCATAGACTTGTTACATCGGCATACACGATTCATTCATCACTCGTACAATTGACGTAGGAACAAAAAACTCCGTGCGGGCACCGTTGTAAGAATTTTTGGGAATAAGAAAATTAGGCAGTTTAGTACAACGTTCTTCAATAAACCTTTGTACTTCCTTATCCGTCTTTACCTTATTGTCCCAAGAACATACCCATATTTCGTATAGGTTTACACCTATACTTTTCAAGTATCTGCGGCGCAGCATGGTTTGCTCATATCGTTTCTCCATCCCATTGTACAAGTGTTGAGTGTCGTGCAGAATGGCATCACGGTTAAAAGTGAAACAAACCCTAAGGGTACGGAAATAACATCCATAGAACTCGAAGGCAGCGTTGAGACCTTCGTGCCATCCATCGACCTTGTACTTACCAATATACTTTTCCCCACCCCTTTTTGCATGTTGAATTTCTATCCCTAATTGGTCTTCCATATACATAAGCCATTGCATAGTTTTAGTACTATACTTGCTCTTATGATGGAAACCTAACGAGGGAATTACAGGAATAGTATTCTCCGGTAAGTGCAAGGACGATACGTCCGAATCGCAAGACTTGCCACGGTGGATGAAGTAATGAAACATTGTAAACCCTTCGTTTGCTCTTCGATTATATCGCTAAATTTGATAACCGCTTCTGTTAGAATTCTAACGTCATTTTCACAATAAGACAGCATTTCCTTCTGCAGGTTAAACTTTCCGCCACTTATCGCACGTTCTTGGTGCCAGGCTTCCACTTGTTGTCTTTCTTCCGTGTTTCGTGCTCAGGGTCATAGTACTAAAGCGGAGGATAAGGACTAACATAATTTTGATTCTCTTCTGTATTAAACAAATATGGGAAATCTCCCTTCTCTAAATTATGACTAAGGCCTAAAGTTTCCGGTAACTTGGATAATTTAACGCTAAGGAAAAGGAAAGAAGATAAGAACACTGGGACCCTGGACCCTGGATAAGAACACTAGGAATATGCTGCTCTTCTATTAGAGATCTAAGGCAAGAAAAGACCATCGTAGCGATTACAATAATGGGCGATCGCTATTATCTTCTGAAAGACAGGACGCTCTACTCACACATGGTTAATGAAGGCCGTCACCGTCTGAAAAGGAAACGAACGATTTCCAACATAATCACCGCACGTTTTACAAAGCTCATCGATACCTTTCCTTGTACATGCGTGAAACATGACGACAACAGACCAGTAAAGCTTCGTGTTCCCTTTCACCGCGCTAATTCGGTGTCTTCATTGCCTCTACATCATAGGTTCTTACATAAACCTATTAGTATGAACAGGCCTCTGTCTCTGTACAAAACATGTGTGGTTTGTATCAACATGTGCGTGACACATCGAACAGAAATTTTCACCACATACGTGACCAGATTTTCGACGCCTGCTATCAAAGATGACCCCACAATTGATGCATATCTTTATATCACATACAGATCTAGCCGCTCTATTACGTTTCACATGGTTCTCAAAACATACACCCTCAGCAAACTCTTTATTGCATGCATTGCTTTTAATTTTGTTAGCGGTATAATTACGTTCGTGAGTATGTTTGCAAAAGGAACACCGAGTTTCACTGTTGTTTTTATGGTAACTCTCATCATAAGCCTCCAAACAATAATAGCGATACTTCCGTGCATTAAGGAAAGTTTTAATGTTACGAATAGTTTGAAATGGGCAACAGTGTTCCCTGTTTGACAGTGAATAAAGATCTTATTTTCTGCCAGTTCTCCCGGGTAACGAACTATATATTCCCGGTTATTCTTTTCATGCTCCTCATAAATCACGATTTGATACTCGCCTTTCAATTATGATTGGAAAGCATCAAGATCTGTAAAGTTACAGCCTCCCCTTGGACGATAACTCCTGCCATCTCGCAGAGAACTTCTGCTTTAAGAAGCCATGTTTCCTGGTCTCCTGTTCTTAAATTACACAAAATTTGTCTACTTGATGTATGTTTGGTTTTCAGTAAACAATTGCCTTTGGAAGGTCATAAATATTTTTATTTTAAATGATATTAAACGCTTTTTCAAATAGTCCTGATGCGTTGAATATTTGTCAACGGCATTCGTTTTATTACTTCTTCCCTGGCCATGCATGCTGTCCGCTATGTGAAATCGAAACTGTACTTCATGCCCCAAAAGGAACTCCTCATTCGAATTTAGTACACGTTCGATTGAAGTGAGGACTGTCCTAGCTGAGACATTGCATTTTCTTCTCCACGGAACACACACAGGTTTATTGTTGGTACTGTCTATCTACGTATATAATGTTACTATCTATGTGTAACCCAATGTAGTCCGACGGGCGTGCATTGGAGATCATATGTTCCAACGCAAAATCGATTACACTTTCAATATAGTGTTAAAATAATACGGTAGTTAGTGATCTCTTGCCTGTCAGATGAGAATTAACTAATTAATAATTTCCTTTTTCAACAAGCAAGACTTTATTTTACATGAATTAGAGGTTACAATTACAAATTTAGATTATGTTCTCTCGCAGGAGACCATTCGTCAAGCTTAGAGCCTTATATGAATGACAGCAAGTTATGAAAATGAAAAATACAACTTACATTAAGTATGCTGGTATACCACCCATGTTATTGCAGATCCTGGTTGGTTGCTGAGAGATCCGTTGGTTGTTCCGAGATGATCCTTGGACCTCTCCCTTACCTTTTTATATTGTATTAGTTTCGTCAGCCAGACCCTGAGGTTCTCCGTAACAGCCTTGTTTGTTCACTTAATTACTTCTTACGCTACGTGACTGGCGGAGAACCTCATTAGTCCACAATAAGTGTGACTGTTTATTCCAAAATTCTTTTGTTATCTAACTTAAGTACACATACATTTTATCACTAGAAATTAATGTCAAAAAATCTTTTTTGATATATTCTTTTTTAAAACCGTTGAGCTAACTTCTTTCTTTTCTTTTTTTCCACTCATATGATAGTTTCATTGCAGTCCCCCACTTTTGAGGAACTGTTCTTGAACATCACCGTAGTGTGTGTCTTTTTTTCCACTCATATGATAGTTTCATTGCAGATTTCCACTAGCTAGTAGTCTATTGGCCTGCACACACTTATACATAAAAAAACTGTTCACATCTTCTAGTGTTCATGGATCCGGAACACATTGAGACGTAGAGTCCTTGTTGGGGACCTTTATGCTTTGATGAGCCGCAGGGCAATTGGGTGTCATCCATGGCCGCCGCTCATGGCTTCTGTTCTTTAAGTCTTTTTCCAAGTCGAAGATACACATAAAATTATGGTTGTAGGTGTGGCGGTGAGGGACAAGTAATGTTGCGACGTAGAGTCCACACTGTCACAATCTTGATGACTCAGGCATGGGAGAGTTCCCGTGGCTTCAAACAGACAGGGAGCGCAGGCAGCGTCGATAACTCTGGTTCCTCCAAGGTTGAACACGGGCATGGCTTGCTGCTGGTGGCTCCAGTTGGGCTGACGAATCCAGGCAAAGGAGATTTCCTGGTGGCTCCAGTTGGGCTGACGAACCCAGGCAAGGAAGACTTCCTGGTGGCTCCAGTTGGGCTGATGAACCCAGGCAAGGGAGATTTCCTGGTGGCTCCAGTTGGGCTGATGAACACAGGCATGGTTTCATGGTGTACTTCTGGGGGCTCCAGGAGGGTTGACGCATCCAGACGATGGTGATTACCTTGTGGCTCCAAGTGGACTGGAACTTCGGCGGTGCAGGTTCCTGGTTCCTTGCTGTGCCTTGCTTGTTGAAGGGTGGTAAAGGGATGTTGGGATATGGTTGAGGTGAAAAGGGATTGTATTTTTCATATTATTCTTTATACCAGATTTTATCTATTTGAAATAATTATCATTTTTGAGATTCAGTAGTGTTATAGTGAGTCAGTGCAAAAGAGAGAATATGTAGTTTGTCTCTTGATTTGTTTTAAATATTATTTTTTGAATAGGTAAAAGGGCAGTCTAAGACGGGTCCTCCTCTAAGGAAAATGGTAAAATGGAATACTCAAGATGCGCGTTGTAATTTTGTTGGAGAGAAGCTTACGAGCAAATATTAAATTGAGACTTTTTTAAATTGCGACTCGGGGTATAGGAAGGATGTGCGATTGGAACGCGAGACTCTGTTTGTGGGTAGTGGGATACTGTGGAATTTTGGATTTTAGGTGGGAGGTGTCGTAAAGCTATGGGGGTATGTGTTTGTATACGAAGGTAGGTTCTGTACGCTAAGTACCGTTTGCAACAGAATATGCCTAGAAGGAGAAGCAATAACATTGTTAGAGGTGTCACTGTCAGTAGTGTGATATCAAAGAATGAAAGGGCTAAAGTGGGAGTAGGGAACATAAGTAAGAAGGCAAATCGCATTCTGAAAAAAATAAGAGAAAAAATTTAATGTAATTGTGTCAAGGGAATGGCTTCTGGATTCGAACTGGGTACCGAAAGTTGTAGGGCTTTAAAACGTCTGTAGAGGATTTATTTACAAAATAAGTCATTATTAACTAAAAGTAGTGTGTTAAATTCTATTGGTACTCGCGCTTGTGAAAAGAGCAGACATTGAAAGCTAACAGTATATTGAACCAAAAATAAATCTTTTATATCCTGTTTGGGTATTTTTGTGGAAAAATGCAAACTTTCTCCTCATTAAAGAAGTGTGCCTGTGTGAGTAATTGAACACGTGTGCCGTTGCTAATCGACCTTGAGGGTGCTGATTTCAAAAGTGAAACTTTTCTCGCGCTGTGATTGGCTGTTTCAGAGCCAAAGGATTCGTTTATGCTATTAACAGATTTGTACAATTAGTATGAGTGGGGTTAGGGAAGGGTTGGTACAGTGATCGATGGTGTGAATGAGTGATCAGTGTATGTTATGCGATGTGGTTATGTGCCTTTGATATGTGGGATAGTAAAAAAAAGGTGTTGACTGATTCAATATGAAGTGCTGAAATGAAATTAATTTGTTTCTGTACGGGGGTCGAAAATGAAGAACACGTTTTATTGGCCGCTTCAAAAGAAGGAAGAATGTGGAACGTACCGGGCTGGTGAAATAAGGGTGGGTAAGTACCGAAACTAATGTATGTGGTTTAGTAATTTTTGATATTTACCAGTTGTTATATGGAAGTATAGGAATTGTTGTACATTGACCGTTTTATTATTTAAGTGAGAGACGAAGGCGGTAACTTAGATGAAGTGCCTGTATTACTCAATTTCCATCTTGGTAGTTTATGTTATCACGTATTCGTATTTAGGAATTGTTTATATTTAGTAATAAATGTAGGATTGCTCGCTGTATCCGGAATGAATAACTTTAATCTATTTTTCGTTATATTTACTATTTTACCGTCCATGTCAAGTTGATACGTGTTTGAGTCAAGCTTGTTTAATAATCTATATGGCCCATTGTAAAGTGACCGAAGGGGACCACATTCCTCTCTACGCGTTGCTAATCTTTTGACGATTACTTGAGATCCAGGAAGAAACTCCGTGGGAGCCTGATTTGTCTCAATTTTTTCTTTCAAACGTTGAAAGGCTTGTTCCTTTCTATATTCCAATAGATCACGAAACTCATTTAGCATGGCTAATCTGTCCGCAACATCCCTGGGTGGGTCAATGGTAGGAAGAATATTTTGCAAAGGAAAGCGTGGTTCACGTGCAAATAAGATGTAAAAAGGTGATACTCCATAGGCCGTAAGTGGGCTGTGATTTATGGTCGCTGTGGCCCTTTTTAAGAAGTTTGGCCACTGTCGCTGATTATCTCTTGTTAAGAATTTGAGAACTGTTTGTAAGTTCGCTATGCGAGACTCGACTTAGCCAATTGTTTTATGGGCGCCTGGTAGTGCGTACTTAATTTTTATACCCATAGAATCGAGAAAAGCTTTGGTTTTTGTACTGGTATGAGTAGATTGTTCATCGGTATAAATAATCTCCATGACACCGAAAGGAATAATTAGTTCATGCGTAATGAATTCAATAAGAGCATCTGAGGTAGGCGTCTTTATTGGTTTGGTTACTGTGTATGATGAATGTAGGTCAGTAGCCACATAGAAATGGGTAAATTCATCTCCTTCTGATGGCAATAATTTACCACAAATATCTATTTGCCATGTGGAAAAGAGATTAGTGGGGGGCAATCTTTGCACGTGATCAACAACTTTTTGGTAGTTGCGTTTGAAGTATCCACAATCTAAACAGGACTGTAATTTATTGTGGAGCCAGTTCTTTAAGTTCGGTATGTAATATTTGTTGCGAATGAGATAATATAGCTTCAGATACCCAGGATGAATCAACGCGTTGTTGTGAAATTCATCAAAAATAGTATCACGCAAAATTTTGGGTACACAAAGTAAAGTGCGCGGCTGGGTCGGGGAATACATTTTGCGATACAATAGGTTTTTCTGAAAAAAGTATTGTTTATTCCAAGTCTCGTAATGTTTGTTTGTCCTGTCTTCAGTAATGAGTGCGGTGATAATTTTTGAAAAATGTGGGTCATTACGTTGCAGTTGAGCTATGTCTGTTTTTGTGTCTAAGGCTAACAGATGATAGGGATGCACGTCCACGTCTAATAGCTATAAATCTGTTTCATCGAAAGGTAATGGATTCCTACTTAACATATCACTGACCGGATTCTGGGCAGAGCGCACGTGGAGCAATGTAAAATCATACTGGTTAATCTGTTCCAACCACCGTAAAATTTTTGGCGTCAATTGTGTAGTGGATTTTAGTGCCAGTAATGATTTATTGTCTGTTACTAAAGTGAAGTGGTGGCCTAATAAATATTTCTTTAATTTTGTTAGTGCAAAGAATATGGCAAATAATTCCAAATTATGAATAGGGAGTGGTCTTATGCGTTGTGGGTGTATTGCCGATATATAACATACCGCGTGATAGTCTTTTTCTCCTATCTGTCTCTGTAACAAACAGGCACCAACGCCATCTATTGACGAATCGCACATTACCATGTGTTCTGTGTTTTCTACGCTGTAAAGCTGTAGTACAGGTGGGTTAACTAGAAGTTGCCTCATGCTTTCAAATGCCTTTTCCATTTCAGGGGTCCATTGTAGCTTTCGCGGGTTCCCCCGGAGGGCCTTGTATAGGGGCTCAAGTTTTTGCGACATGAAAGGGATGTGGTTCCTGTAAAAATTAACACTAGCAAGCCATCCGCGTAATTTTTTGATTGTCGTTGGCTTGGGTAGTTTAGTGATAGCGTCTATTTTGGCCCGATCAGGTTTCAATGAACCGTGAGAAACAATGTGTCCAATACATTTTACCGATGTTACTCCGAATTCTGATTTATCTATATTAAACAGCAATGAGTGTTTTTCTGCTAGCCCTAAGACTTTGTCAAAAATTTTTAGCAAATGTGAGTATGAAGAGGAATAAATGTAAAAGTCATCCACATACAAAGAAAAGTTTCTGGCGGGAATGTCACGGTAAATAGTACGTAAAATACGTTGTAAATTGATAGTAGAGTTTTTGTGGCCTTGTGGCTGTACGCATAGTTCGTACTGTGAATGTGGTAAATCTAAGTCACGAACTGAAAAAGCAGTACTAGGACGGTCTTCTTCTGCAAGGAGACACTGGAAAAACGACTGAGATAAATCAAGGTGTATTATCCACTTGGCTTCTGCCATCGAATCCAATACTTCCTGTATTGGTTGAATAGCATAAGCTATAGTGTGACATTTACCAGATAACGTGCGTAAATCAAGTACAACACGAAGGTCTCCTTTTGAAATCGGTTTCACTATAGCTAAGATGTTATTCCTATACTGGGACGAGGAGGGTTGTATGATGCCTTGTTCTAAAAATTGCTAAATCTTTTCTTTCAGTTTAGGCCGCAGCCTATGTGGAATAGTGTATTGACGATTGACAAACGGTTGTCGGTCAATTAAGTCTAACGAGACACTGAAAGTCTTAATCTTTGTGAAATCTGTCGGAAACCATTTAAATGTTGTTACTCTCTTTTCCAAAACATCAAACATTTGTTGTTTTTGGCTAGGGAAAGATCCGGATTTATATTGAATTTCGTGAGATCAATATAGTCTTTTATTTTGGCCATGCGTTCTATTCGGTTCTCTCCTGCATGTTTCTCGGTTGGTTCATACAGCTGAGTTACTGAAAACACATTCGATTCCTGTATGTCCTGTGGAAGGACTGTACCCAATGCAATGGGCATGCCCTGTGTGAAAGTTTGGTCATAATTAGATAAATTTACAACAGGGATTGCAAGGTTATCAGTTGATATTGCTGTGTGTACCGTGTAGTATCCCTTAAAATTTTCATGAATTGGCGAATGAATATAAAAATGCTTAATGTCTGAATGTAACGGTATTTGCAGTTTGAGCATACCTACTCCTTGCGCCGGGATTGTTTGCGTTTTGGCAGTGTGGAAAACAAATGTTTGTTTTCCGGAGAACTTGCTTGTAACATTTGTTAGTAGATGTACCTGTGCGTTACTGTCGGGAGGAGGGGTGGGGGGTTTCTTACCAAAATGTTCTAATGTTAAAGTTCTAGTGTTATAATTTAAGTGTGCCAGATGTTCTTTCAAGAATTGATTGCCCAAAATGATGGGAAAGGAACGTAAAGGCGTTATCCGAAAAAGTATTGAAAAGTTATAACCCTGTATATTTACCGTTAATGTCACCGCATGGGTGAGGGTAAAAGGTAACCCAGATATGCCGTTTAGTACTGTAGTTAGTGGGAAAGGCTTTACCTGAGGGGTACTAAATGGCTGGGGAGTAAATTTAATTCTGCCCCTGTATCTATTATTAGAGATTGTGTTTTCCCTGGGATTTTCCCTTGTATGTACGTTAACTTACGCTGAAAGATTAGAGGTACTTGTAATGTGCATTTTTTTTGTAAATGTTGTTTGGGGTTCATTTCTAACTCTAGTTGTTGCAATGTGTTTTGTGAAGTGATACAACATGAGTATCTAGATCGACAGGGGGTGGAGGGTCTATGTCCCCCCTTACTTTTCCCCGTTTTTTGAACTAGTGTCCGTGGAAGGTAATGAAGGCAGAGGAGAGGTTGCATAATGTTGACTAGGGACTTCAGATGGGGGGAGTAATTGGGATAAAAATAGGGTGAGGGGTAGTACCCAGGGAAAGGATGTTGGTATAGTGGAGGGTACATCGATGCAAAATTGGTTGATGCGGAAAAACCCCTTGATTGTTTTTTGGAATTTCTAAAGAAAGGCCGTTGTTTTTTCTTAGAGTGTTTTTGCTGTTTTGATTGGTTCGTGGGCTGCGATTTAGAATTTTTTGGGTTGCTCTGACATGCACAAATTTTGTCCTCAGACTTCTTAATTGCGTCGTCTGACTTTTGATCACAGGCGCACTGCCTGTGCTTATTGGAACAACAATGATGATCTGTGGGCGTACTTTTAGACTGCTGGTTGTCGCTATTTCTACTGGGGGGTTGATGAAAGGACGCCCGTTTTGACCTGCGAAAATTGTCCGAACAACAGCTATAATTTGGATATGAGGAGCGGTTAAATGGACTAGCGTGTGCATCCTCCGTAAATGCCACAGTGTGCTGTACTGGCTGGGCATTCATATGTGTATTAACTTGGAGTTGGAGGGCATCTAGGCGAGTAATGATATTTTGAAGGGAATCATTCGCCGCCTGGGAAATACTGTGGGAAGGCTGGGGTATGGTGGAAACAGCAGGCAGGCTTGCCAACCGTCTTTGCGCTAATCGATCGGCTCGTTCCCTAGTAGATGCTAGGGTATTTAACTCTTCAAAGTTGTGAATTATTTTTTGTGAAAATTCAACTATATGATGTGGTAGCATTCCTGTAATAGCATCTAATAAAAATTCATTAAAGCTAGGCGGGTTTTCTAGTTGGGTAGACAAATATTTTTTGGCGTATAAATAATGCAAGAGAGATTCCGAGGGTTCCTGAAACCTAGACCTATATGTTTCTGTGGCTTATATAGGTAAGTTGTTAGGACCAAATTGTTTTAAAAATTTGTCTTTAAGTTCTGTCCAGGACAAAGCGTCTAACCCGGCAGTGGTTTGGTACCAGTACAAGGGTACATCTGCTAGGCACAACGAAAAAATATTTTTCATCCTATCTTCAGACCAACCAGATATTTTCGCTGTGCGTTCGAAATTAGTTATAAACAAGTCTGCCCTCTCTAAAGGTGTGCCCGCAAATATTGTAAGAGAGTTGGGGTTAACCAAAACGGATGCGGAGCCTAACGTGACAGAGGCTGAAGGTTGGGAAACTGTATGGGAAGAAGTATGAACTACAGGTTCTGAGGTTATAGAATGGGGTGTCGTGCTGTTAGCGTGCAGGTTAATGGAGGTAGCAGGAAGAGTCGTCAAAGACTGCGGGGCTACTACGTGACCGTTTATGTCCATCGTTTGCGCAAGACTACGTGTAATTGGCGTTATAGGGAACTAGAATACACTCAAAAATATATTGGGGAACCAAAAACAAAAAAAGAAAATAATTATTGCAAATGCACTGAAAAAACTATACCACTATTGAAAAAACGTCCAAAAGGAAGAAAAGAAAAAAATTATGTCTGGTATAAAGAAAACTGCTGTCATTTAATATAGGGCCCCAGCTGTATTCTTTCGTCTGGGAGCCATGTTAAAATAATACGGTAGTTAGTGATCTCTTGCCTGTCAGATGAGAATTAACTAATTAATAATTTCCTTTTTCAACAAGCAAGACTTTATTTTACATGAATTAGAGGTTACAATTACAAATTTAGATTATGTTCTCTCGCAGGAGACCATTCGTCAAGCTTAGAGCCTTATATGAATGACAGCAAGTTATGAAAATGAAAAATACAACTTACATTAAGTATGCTGGTATACCACCCATGTTATTGCAGATTCTGGTTGGTTGCTGAGAGATCCGTTGGTTGTTCCGAGATGATCCATGGACCTCTCCCTTACCTTTTTATATTGTATTAGTTTCGTCAGCCAGACCCTGAGGTTCTCCGTAACAGCCTTGTTTGTTCACTTAATTACTTCTTACGCTATGTGACTGCCGGAGAACCTCATTAGTCCACAATAAGTGTAACTGTTTATTCCAAAATTCTTTTGTTATCTAACTTAAGTACACATACATTTTATCACTAGAAATTAATGTCAAAAAATCTTTTTTGATATATTCTTTTTCAAAACCGTTGAGCTAACTTCTTTCTTTTCTTTTTTTCCACTCATATGATAGTTTCATTGCAATAGGGCTCTGGGTTGTTAATATTCCTTTCGTCACCCACAGGTCTAACGACAATTTCATGGCCCGTAAGACGAAACTCACGAAACCTTTCTCTTACAACTTCGAAGCTATTTCGTTGATTTTGCCCATCATTATTTTTATGACTACTACTACTATTAGCACTACTGGTAGTACCACTTGTACTATTATTCTTGATATGTCCAACCACTGTTGGAACAGAGGCATATGACGGGCCACGCTGAGGAGAGAAAAAATTTGGTTCCCATATTCATAATTATCCTGTACACAGAGTTGATGGGTATTGTATACAGGGTATTCTCTCTGGATCTGTTGCGTGGGTATAACCACAGCGTTCTCCTCATTTTGATCCAATCTCTTAATTTCTTCAACTGGTATTTCATCATAATTTAGATTGCCAACCCCAACTATTTCATCTAGGAAATCTAAATCTTCAACGGTTAATTAATTTATATTAATATAACTCGTTATAATTTCCTTGAAGGGTCACGAGTATGGTATTATTTTCAGATTAGATTAATCACAGTTCCGAAACAAACCGCGTTCCAAAATCAAAAAAGTTCGAAAGCTCTATATCTTTTATTCTATCCACCTCACCTTCCACACAAGATAATAAATACATTATTTTCTGCTGGGCCTAATCCTAAGCTTCTTTAGTACGGAAAAATCCATACACAAACAAGTCCAGCGTATCAGCATTGGATACACAGTGCTGGAGAATTAGTATATCATTACAGTGAAAAGCACGAAGGGCGCGTAGTAGTGCATTGTATCTCTCCGATCCCCGATGTCCCAGCCGCTGCATCTCCATAAGACACTTCCACGTACTGAAGACCCTCGGATAGTCGTTTAGACCGCGCACCAATTCTCGTAGATCTCATCAACCAGGTTGATATCCTTGGTTGGGCAGAAGAAATCCATCTGAAAGAAATAAGGGAAACAGCTGTTTTGAGTTATCAAGTTCACTTTAATATATTACTTTAATAAAAAGGGAGAGCGACCAAACAATTATTTTTAAGCTGTAATTTAATTATAATATGTAAAAGAGAAAACAATCAATTATTTTTAAGCTTCAGTTAAATAATGATATGTAAAAGAAAGCAAACAGATTAGTTTATGAAGGGGAGTAAGTAAATATTCACTTTATATCTAGCTGTAAACTATTCTTTTAAAATAGATAAAAAATAGTCTCTCTGTTCATTAATAATGGTTAAGAACAAATGAGGAACAAATAGAATATGTATGATTTCTTTGTTACAAAATCAATAAGTATAAGAAATATATAAAATACACATCTCCAACGCCTTAGTTGATCTTTAGCAGTCTCTTAAAGAAAGAAATGACGTATCAGCGTTGATATTTATCGACAGCACAAAACCAAGATGGCTGCCTCTCCTTAAAGGGTTTTCTTTATTGCTGTTGCTACTACACTTGGTTCAGCAAGGATTTGTTTTCTGTAATATAATAGGCTTCAATAAATATTTTAGCACTTTATTTCTCTTTTAAAATTTTTATATTTATATCTATATTTCATTTGTTTTAAAAGCAACTGCTTAGCAGACAACGCAAAGTTCTCTACGACCTTCTACGTACGCTGACACGTAAGAAAATGGTGCCCGCACACGCCAAATTCACATCATGTCTTGTGCTATCATGTATCGCGCCACCGCTACTACCAGTGACACGTAGCGGTACAATTCTGAATTAGAGGTTAGTTGAGCGGTGGATTTTTTCCAGTGCACAGGCATGTGAGACAGTGTTTGGTATAATTCTATATTTTAAGGTGAGTATAGTACTTTTTATTTCAATAAATAGTCCATTTGTATTACATAAATATCCATTGTGTGATGAAGCCCTAGCACATATTCGCTTTTCAATCTTAATGTGAGGCACTAGTTAATACTAACAGGCAAAACATGTCTTCCATGCGCTACGTTTCTCTCACCACAATATTCAGGCATTTTCAATACCCCCATAAACATGCATGTATGCTCTGCTAGTCTTAACATTAAGTTATACTATTGACGATCAATACAAATATAAGTAAACTTAACATGAAGTTGAACTATTGGCATGAATAGGGGCATAACCCCTTCTCGCAGCAAAGCAAAAAACTATTTAGTTGGGGGACCTTACTACCATCAAACGCGGGCATAACTCCCTCTCAGTATTCCAGTAAACGTTCACTTTGGAATCATATTACCAAAAAGATGGAGTAAATGGTCTTTCAGTAAAGCAAAACTATTTAGTTTGGGGACCCTAGTAGCTTGAAAGGCGGGCATAACCCTCTCTCTCAGAATAGCAATAAACGTTTAGTTTGAATCCTTTTAACAAAAAGATGGAGTGAATGATTTTCAGCTAGGCAAAAAGTCTAGGGGAAACTACCTAAGAACAGATACGGGCATAGCTCCCTCTCTTTCTCACCAAGGCCAGAAGTGTTTGCTTTGGGAATGATTAATAGCAAAATACGGACCAATATTTTTACACCTTGAAACAAGTCGCCGTTCATTCCCTATCGCAAAACTTGTGACGGTAATACTGTTCCCCGCAACTGCAAATGGGAACCCTACACAGCTTCCATTATCAAAAATAAACCAGCATCTTTAATAGCAAAATATTTATTACGCCTTGAAACAGGTCGCCGTTCATTCCCTTAGGTCGCTGTTCATTCCCTTTCGCAAACCTTGCGATGGCAATACTCTTACCCCGCAAGTCCAGAGACCATGCCTCACCTTCCATGATCAAAATAAACAAACGTGTTTTTTTCTTTAGAGTCTAAATGTAGAAAAAGTCCCACAAATTTACAGGAAGCCCATCCCCATCCACGTTGAAAATAGCAAACTGCGAACCAATTTCTGCGATGTTCAAATTTAACTCTGCGAAGCTGCCCGCCGCAAACTGAAACCACTTTCTTTGTATGTACATTTTTCAGTATAGGAACACTTTTTTCGAACACATTTAAAACACTTTTAAACATTTAACTCATTGATTTTTCAAATACCACACAATATATCTCTATTATAATTTTTCTTTCCACTCCTTGTTATGCAAAGCAAGACAAAATCAACCAATCTGTTGAAGTTAATTATTTTACACTACAGTAAATAAAACGGTATTTACTACAGATGTTGTTGGGAAATATATCGGCTATATATCTGTTTTAAAGTGTTCTTTATGTGTTATGTGCTCATTTTCCGGAAACACTTCCCAATATGGTCAGATTCTCGACAAATAGTTCAGACAATGTTATAACATAGTATCTACATTATATTTAATCAACATAATATCTACAAACAATAAAAATGTTGGTCAGTACAGTATTCTGTTTAATCTCGCTTTCAGGATTACGTAAAAGCATTCAGTTATAAAGATTCGAGCAAATTGCAGTTAATTTCAACACTAAGCCATGAACTATGAACTGTACTAAATCATTTTTCCGTGGAGACTCTAAGGTACGTCACTATACATTTCTTTAAAAAGCTGGACATTTTTCGTAACTACTCAGATATTTCCGTGTAAATAACAAGAAAGTATCATATGAAGTTCTGGATCCCATATATCCTTAGTTATAATAGGACAGATCATTATTCCCCTCTCCACCGCCGATGTTTCAAATGTCTAGAAATAGACAGAAATGTGTACATCCGTAATAATAATAATAATAATAATAATAATAATAATAATAATAATAATAATAATAATAATAATAATAATGTTTCTTCCTTTGATCTTTAATGTTAGGCTTGCCTATGAAACGAGACGAAGCAAACACACACACACTTCAAACAGTTTGCTTCTCCAAACAATTTTCAATTCCGTTTACATTAATCCCTCAAAATCTATAGTGTCTTAGTATATTATTTCCATTCATAAACAAATAAAATATTCACAAAATTCGGGGGTAACACTGACCCGCTAGCACCCTCAACCAATCTTTTCAAACAGTAAATATGTCTCGTTCGTGGGGCCACGGTGGCTCGGTGCTAGTCTGAATCGTGAGGGTGCGGTGGCTCAGCGATACTCTAAATAGTGGGGGTGCGGTAGCTCAGTGGTGTTTGGTGGTTCATAATTCGATTCTACGTTGCGTTATTTTGATGAGAAACACAATGTGTTTGGATTTCCTAGGGGTTCTCCCATTCGCTCTCATTACAAATATATTAAAGCGATAATAATCTAAAAAAAAATTACTAGGATTTGATGCGGTCACTTGAAGAACACAGAAAAAATATGTACAATAAAAACACAAGAGAGAGAGAGAGACATGTTAAAAACAATTTCTTACACCACGAAAGGTAACTACGTCGCAACAGTAAAGTAAATTTTACAAAAATGTAGGTGCATTCAATTTATATAGTATATTTATTTAATAAGGTTATAGGAGTGGAATATAGCGTACATGGACTTTCGTCTTTTATTTTCGTTTGTCCTCGTGTAAATGCCGCTTAGGTAGTAATATTATTGTACAAAGAGTGGAAGGAAGGGATATTCCGTTTCCAACAAAAATGTGCGGCACCGTCTCGTTTTTCTAGTCATCAATTCACATTTTATTTTTCTTCTTTCAATAATATGACAGAATACATTAAAAAATAAGCAATGTGAACTCCCAATAATCTAAACAATTTATCAATTTTGTTTCTTTTTGGTAGTTCCACAGAGATTTCGCCAGAACACCTATTGAGCTAGATGTTTATTAAATGTAAATTTCTTCAAATAATAACCGTTATCAAACAAAATTCATACCGCTCATAAGAATTCTGGTCGCCAGGTTTTATTGTTAGTATCTAAAATCGTGGCGAACTAGGCTATCAACACGAGACCTTTTGTCCGGTTTAATGATACATGTCGCCTTACGAAACATTCAAAACTGAAACCTACAAAGATTAGCGAAAATTCTATTGTATAATTTACGGTTTATATTCTCAAAAAGAGATACAATAATAGGTGGTATGAATTGTAAGTTTGAAGTATCATAAATTTATTGATCCATACATTTGAACGAAGGAATATGAAAGCCGTTGTCAGTTTTATATTAATTTAAATTTATTGTTGGGGACCAAAGCATCTTGCATTCTTGCCGAAAAGAAAATAACATCCATTTCTATTTCTCAATATACAAACACCAATAAACCCATTCAGCAAAAGATAAAGCTGTCCTACATACTCTTTAATGAGTGACAATTGGTCGCCTGAGAGGTGAGTGATGAGAGGCCAAGCATCCATCGGGTCATTGACATTGGGGGATACAAAAACTACAACTCAAATAAAGACTTGTTCAGGGCAGATGGGGTTGGGACGAGGAACTTCAACTCGCAAAAAAAGTTGTCGATATACAGAAAGCCGGTCAGCGGGGAAAGGAGGGGTAAGTTGTGTCCCTGACTACCTGTCCGGATAATTACAAGGAAAGAGTTGTCGGCAGACAGAAAGGTGGTCAATCAGTGGGAAGAAAGTAAGAGAGAGAGAGTGGGGCAATCACATGTACACAAGAGGTAAACCGTTGTTATTCATCGCGGGGAAAGGAGAGAGAAGAGAAGGGGGCGTTTACCTTATCACAACGACGAAACTGTGAGCATTGAGGGGGAAGAGGTAGGGAAGTGATTGACAAGTACCGCCCCCTCCAAAGGTTTTTAAAAATTTACTTCCAGCATTCACCATTGGGAAGGTCTTTTCCCGACCTATCCAAACTGTGGGACAAGCCTACCACAGTCAAATCAAAATGTGTGGTACTTAATAGTACTTAATGCAGACATATTTGAAGTGTGACTACTTATGTCCCTAGTTCCTTGAGGCGGTCACCATAAGCCCCAAAGGAGCGAGACTATGATTCACTCGTTGGACGAACAGCTGTAGGAAGGAGGGTAAACCTTTGAACTAATAAGGTATATTTTAAAATTGTGTCCTAGAAAAAGGATATGGAAATGGAATTCGGGGCCCGAAACTTCAAGTACCTTCACTTTCAGTAAAGAGAAACAGAGAATCTTCACCGCTCCTTACCGAAAGCTCTCTGAATCTGAGACTTTTCGGTTGGTTGATTGATTGATATGTATTTATGTAGTTTGTCATAAGCGATGCTTTACAGAACGATAACTAGAGTTTAAAGTTGGATCTGAACCACTGTAGTGCGTTCGATGCTCACCTGGAATCAAACCACAGACAGTGCCGTGCCGTTCGGAGGCGAGCGGGGCGACGGTCCCGGGCGCCGAAGTAAGGGGGCGCAAAATTCGGATGGAAAAAGAAAAGAAGGAAAAAAAGAGAGGAAAACTTACTTGGAATATTTTAGATTAACAGCAGTATTTTTCAATCTAATATTTAATTTCACCGAGGTCAGATTTATACTTGTGCACATATATAAAATGGAAGGAAGAGAAGTAATAAAATGTACTCAAAAACCAGGAAAAGCAGGGTTTATTTTTGAAAATTTTCTTATTTTTCGCGCCAACCATGGTGGCGCTTCGCGGCTAGTCTATCGACCTCACTCATATGTACGGGGGCGCCGTCGTTTACTCCCGCCCCAGGTGCTGATTTTCCATGGCGCGGCACTGACCACAGAAAATCATACATCAAAGATTAAAGGTACGTTCGCTAGCTACTAGATCAACAAAGAGAGCCGTGATTTTTGGGGTTCAACGCTGAAACATTAGGAAGGGACCAGGAATTAATTGTGGCTTTTAATGGCATTTCATCTTTTCTTGGGAAATGACACAAGCTGTTATTGTAATTCATATATAAAAGACGAAGTCCTAAGTGAATAAGTTATCATCGCACAGGCCAAACTGCTTAAGCTAGAACTTGAAATTCCAACAGTATTTTAGATTTGTGACGTAGGGTATCATTAAGGAAATATTTTTTTGAAATTCGAAGAAGGGATGGGGAAATGGTGTGGAAATTATTTTAATAAGATGGCCATCTCTCCGAATCCCTTAATGTTAGAGACTTGAAATTTGGTATTTGGATTTCTTATTTAAAATAAATTTACAAGTGTTTCAACGTTTTTTGATACTTTAGTACAATGGAGAAAACAAGAGATGGGAGGAAAAAGGGACACGGATTGCAATTATTATAGTAAGATATCAATATCTAAAAATCTTTGAAAGTTAGAAACATGGAATTTGGTATATGGACTTCCCACTTAAAATAATTCAACACGAATTTCAGCGCTTTTGATATTTTACCTAACAAGGAAGAAAAGGGATGGGAAATATTATTATAAGATGTCCATATCTCAGGATCCCTATGATTAGAAAGTTGGTAATTTGATTTTATATTTAAAATAATTCAAAATGTATTTAAGCGGGTTTGTTTGCCACTTAACGTAGAAGGGAAGGAAAAGAGGTGGAGGTGGTTCACTAAAATGCCTTACGAGTTGTTTGAATTTCATGACAGAGTTTTAGCTCAATTCAATTGTATATGAAAAACGTAGAAGGAAGAACGCGAAATATTGTGCCAGAGTGTCACGTAGAAGCATTTGCAGCGGCGCAAATCTGTCTTCAACATTGGGGGGAACGGGTAAGACCGTTCCCATACTTTTTAAAGCGATATTCAAAATATTTGTGAAGTTGCAAAACAATGCTGTGTTCGGTTCTGGAGAGCAGAGTTTTCTTGAACATTTGGAGGCAGGAATATTTGAGGCTTATTCTGGGGGGGGGGGGGCATCAATTTCATCTCACTTTCCTTTGTGGCAATCGGACACAAATCATCACATTTCTCCCCAAAAGACAAATTTCAAATCGGATTATTGGGGGGGCAGTTCCCCCAGTTCCAAGATTGGAGGGGCGTTCTCCTCATGCCCCCCAGATTTGCGCCAGTGAACATTTGCTATATTGTGCGAGGCTGTATGCTGAGCAAATTGGGGGTCTCAGGGCAAAGCCCCACCTGAGCGAAGGCTAGTATAATATAATTTTATTGTTGTTGTAGGGATGCCTATAATTATACTATGTTTCGTGGACCCCACATGTATAGAGATAGATGAATTTTGTATCATTATTGATGCATGTATACTTTTGTTATCTACTTTTGCGTAGACCGAGCCTGCCTTTTTTTTCAACTGTTGTCCCGCAATTATTATCCAAAATATAAATTATTAGAGCAAATTGTACACTCTTTCGTTAAAATGAAGGCCATCGTCAATACAGTACTTTCTTTTATGCAAGTGCTGTGAAAGACAGTGCATCTTATATATTGCAGTGACTATGAGTGAAGTGATTCATGTCACCGCCTCGCTTCCATAACGGAAGTGCGTACTTAATTTAAATTTACAGAAAGCATATACTTTCATATAAAAAACAATACAAGTTCGGGTCCCAATATGGAATCTGGGAATCATGTTTACACCCCCTCCAGCCCCGGATTCATATGCGTCCCTTTCTTGCAAATTAGAATTCTGGTCACCTTGAGGTTACGTTCATCTTCCAGGAAGCGAACCGTCCCTCTCAAACGATCCTTCTGGATCCGCTAGTGCCCCAGGCCCTCCCTTGGCTCCGCCACTGAATATAATTCATCTCACTGATGAAATTCTAAGAAGGGCACAGATACTTCAAACAACTTACAGTTGTGATATTGGTTCATTTCCGATGGAAGTTATTTGGTTTGCGAAACAGCTGAAATCTGAAATAAGTGTTCTGAATTATGTTTGAACTACAAGGCTTTTAATTGTGAAATCTAAGTCATTGGCATCTAGCTTTTCAGAACTTATTGCCGCGTATTTGTTCTTTTTGACGCTCCCTGTCTCTGCGGAGAGGTTGTTTTCAAAATTGAAATCAATATAAAACTATGAGAGAAGCACAATGGGCCAAAATAGATTAAGTAATCTAGCACTGCTTTTAATAAATGCGGACGAAGCTGAAAAAAAAATTATGTACGGGAGTTAGTAAAGGATTTAGCTGACAGGAAAGCAAGAAGGAAACTATTCAATTAATTCCTGCTACTCTTCATGACGACTGACGTCATTGACTGCAAAAAGGAAAGTCCATCTTTCATCGTGTAGCTTATTGAAAATTATATGTATAGCAAAGTGGTTTCGATTTATGAATATTTAAGCCTAGTAGTTGCATGCATTTAACTCATTATTTACAGATACAGGGAAGTATGGTTATTTATTATGTTATCTTTCATTCCACAAAAAATGTTATTAAGGCGGGAGGCCCTAGGTATTCTCTTGCGGAGGGGGGAGCAGAAAACGTAGTTACGCTACTGCTGTGAAGTCTTGATGTACAGCGTTGCCTACGTTTGAGGATAGGCCTATATGAATCTTGAATGTAGAAGAGTACATACAGTGCACGGTTCGAACTAGTTACAACCAAAATATGAGACCACAAACACGAATATAATAACTGAAGTATAAAGATAAGGGACGAAGCACAGTGTCGAAGCAGCTTTGCCGAAGTGGAAAATCAGAATAGTATTAAACACAACACACAAAACTGAAATGATGCATGCGCTTGGATTGACAATTGATTAGCAGGCTCACTTTTCTGATGCACGTAATATTGTATCACCTCACACATTATTGGTTTTGTTATAATTTGTCCTCCGGGCTATTTAACAAAATTTCATTTTGTGCTCAGTTGGCAACACTGTATTACATATGATGTTATTGAGCATGTCTGTGGGTACAATGTTTGCTTACTACACTGTTGTGTAAATATCATTTTGATTACTTTAATCATTTTGAAGTTCTTTCTGTGTCAGTGTATCTTTTGCATTGCTATCTTCACATGATTCTAGATCCTTCTTTCGTCTGGGTGTCGGCCCGTAAAACTTTGAATTTCTCACTTTTCTTCACTCCTCTATCGACTGCGTATGTTTGATTGAGCAATGCTACTATCAATATAAGATGTTCCTTTGTCAGAGGCATAATCATCATCATCATCATCTTATTCTTCTACTACTGATTCAGGAACATCATTCTCTTCAGGATCAAAAAGCAGAACGTTTTGTGACGGAGTATCATACAAGACAAAGAATTGTTGAAGCACTTTGCACATTTCCTCCTGTTTCATATTTATTTTTTTAGCTAGAACTCTGAAAGCTCCTGCAGGCACAGCATTCTTCTTGATTTCCGAAAAGTGCTTGGGATCCCGCATTTGAAGTTGAAACAGTGAGTCTTTTGGCTGCTGAAATCTATCACTGACACACGTAGCAGCTGTACTCAGAATTTAGTTTTTTTTTTTTTCTTAAATTCTGAATAAATCATATTCACTTACATTTAAGTTCTTTCCCAGTTCATCTGCGGCAAGCTTCTGGCATTTTCTTCTTTGAGATTTTCTGGGCGGAAGTCTCCTCCCATTTCTATCTCTACACCAGATTGCACAAGACATTGATTTATCTTCTCACAAAATATTTTTGTATTTTCGTAGATATCATCTTTTTCCTCTATTTTCTTCTGATGCTGCTGCTGCAAATTGTCTACAAGTCTTCAGGCCGTAAGATAGTCCAATCCGTGAGACTGTAGGTATTTTGAAACAGGCTCCGTTTCCGTAAACAAGTCCTGATACACAGAGCACATCCTTACAATGTTAAATTCTGTCCATTTATTCAGCAGTCTCAGCTTGAAATTTTGATTTCGCATCAAAGTGCATGTCTTGTACATCATTGAGGAACAATAAAAATGTAAGAAATCTTGATGATGATGGACAATCTTCCTCGTCTTGGCTTCCTCTTTCGTAGCGGAACTCGTTAGTGTCGATTATCGCATTCAGTACCTTGTTTTTGCTCCACAATCGTGTTGCACCAACATTTTGAAGTTTTCGTAGTCTGTTATGTCCCTCGTGGCTTGCATCAATCATTTTCTTCCAAGCACCCATTCTTTTGTAGAATTCAGACAGGAACACAGCACTGGTTTGAACCTCACCAAATAAGTTTGCAGCTTCAGGGATCTGCTCAGTCGAATTTGTCATAACCAAATTAAGAGCATGAGCCATGTAGTGGATGTAAATGATTTCAGGATTATCCTTCTCCAGTAATACTTGAACTCCTTTATGGCATCCACTCAAGTTAGCAGCTGCATCAAAAGAGTAGCCTACAACATCAGACATCAAAACATTGTTGGCAGAAAGTATTCTTTTGATTTCATTATGAGTTTACGATAACTGCTAACAGCCTTTCAAATACTTAACCGTTTATAACGTAGCGTATTACTATAGCCTGCTGATTGAGCACAGAAACATCTCGAGTAGAATCAACCATTATCCTGAAAATGGCCGCTTTCTTGACGTCTTCCACTATTTACTTCTGCAATAACTGTCCAATAATACGGATTAGTTTATTTACAAACGTTTTTGATACAAAAGTCATTGGCGATCCTCTTCCCTGCCCTTTCACATTTCTACGACGTTGCTGCAATTCCTTGCGCTGTTTGCTGAGCGATATAGCTTCCTTAACATGTTCTTTCAATAAAGCATCAAATTCAACCACTAATAAAACCAATTCCAGGAAGTTCCCATGGTTGATATTTGTTGTCATCCAGTTTATAGGCAGATTCAATGTTCCTTGTTCCCCTATAAGATAAGTGTTGTCTTTCAATGAACAAAATATGAAATAACCGTTTAATCACAGCTCGCTTCTTCTCTACTTGTTGAAGATTATTTGCAGGATAAGCACAATTATTATTAATATTAACATAGGTGTATCATCTGTGAATATTACACCTGCTTCGACTGTCATGCTTTAAGTCTAGAAACTTTATTATAGCACTATCGAGGAATACTGTAAAAAATAGTACCTAGTTATATCATAAATACTGTCACAAGTTTGAACGTGAATAACACAGAGAGTATTAGCACCAAGACAATTTATTTTGGTTATGTTTTACACTGATATGTTGTACACCTGACGCACGAATCATTTTTAGAAATGTCCCCCCTTGGCCTTGATGCAGGCAGAAGTCTATCCGGCCACTGGTCAATAACATTACGCACCACGTCCATGGGAAAATTGTTCACTGCTCGGGTCAAAGATTGTTTCAGACTGTCGAGAGATGGATGCCGTTTATGGCAGAAGGACTGCCTAAAGTTTGTAGTCTAACGGGTTAAGGTCCGGGCTGCTAAAAAGCAAATCAGCGGTAGAAATGAAGTCGGGAACGTTCCGTGCCAGTCAGTCCTGGGTTGTTTTCGCTTTGTGACCTGGAGCGGAATCCTGCTGGAAGGTCCACCTTTCTTCAGGGAACATGACAGCAGACAGTGGTTTCACTATAGGTGTTAGCACTGTGTCCTGGTACACCTTGGCAGAAGTTTTAACACCTTGTTCGCAAAAATGCAGCTGGGTTGTGCCTGAGTAGCTCACTCTTCACCAAATCATCACTGAGGCAGGATGATGTACCCTCTGAACCCTTGGAGCTGCCTCAGTAGTTGCAGTAGATGATGTGGCATACACACGGTCATTTTGGGCGTTGTAGGCCTGCTCAATTGTGAACACCTTTTCGTCAGTGAACAGAATCTTTCTGTGCAGATTGTTGGAGTAACGCCGCAACAGTCTCTTTGATTTAAGGACCCTCTGCGAAATTAATGTTTAGGTTAGAAAGTGATCAGTCCGCCTCTTATACGCCCGTAGATGTAGGTCACTCCTGAGCACACAAGACATGGAATTACTGCTGATGTTTATCTCAGCAGCTATCAAACTTTGTGTTCGAATAGAATTTCTTCGAATTCTTGCTGCAACTGCTTTCTGGACCTGCGATGTTAATACCGTTCGTGGTCTGCCACTCCTTGCGCGGTCAATTGCCGTTCCAGTCTCGGTGTATCGCTGTATGGCGCGATACACGAATCTCTTGCTGATTTGTAGGGGTTTCAGGAGGTTGAAAATCTCACCTGCTGTCTTCCCGACCTTGTATAGTGCAATTACTGCTACATGATTTTCGTAATCACCCACTACATTAGAACTCAGTACAATATCAACGTATGTCATGAACAGTCAAACACACACTACATGCATCTTCCGCTTTATACACAGATGGCAGCACTGTGCCACTCCAAACTTTGTGACAGTTTTTATGATATAACTAGGTATATTGGAATTCAAGTTGACGGACTGGTAAAGGATATTGTGATAGAACTGGAAGTTAAAAGAAGAGAGGTGACCACCAAAACAACAACCTTCGTATTATGGACCTGGAACCAGAACTATCATCCGACTATACATAAGCTCTGTGGTAGGTTGCATAATATTGTTGAAAATAGCAATCTGCTTTGAAAATGTTACTTACGTGACGAACACCAGGCTTTAAATGCCCGTTGGTGAACATATGTCCATCTCATGTGATCGGGAATCCTAGTATGGTACCAAAAGTCTTCAAACCATTTCACTTATGCCATAGCCCTGCACATACTTCCCGTGATACTGTGGGATCTGTTAAGCCACGTTTTCGCCTGTTCATGGTTCCTACTTTAGTTTGAAATTTGTTACATAGACCAATCAAGGCGATCATCATAGCAATGAAAAGGATGCGATTAACAAAATTATTAGCATATTTTCACCTCTCTCTTCTCAGAGATAGTGCAACAGCAAATTTTCAAATTGCCAATCAGTATTAGTATGTAAATAATTAGTCATAATGCAGCTTGAGATTCAGCGTGGCTTAGAGCTCACTTTCAATTTTGAGCTCAACTTAAGCATGTTAATTACTGCAATGAGCAAGTTCGTGACAAAACTCATCAGTAAAATTATCATGAGTTGAGTTTAAATCGAAGTGCAGGCTGAGCTCAAAACACGCTCAATTTCAAGCCCAACTAATACATGAAGGGTTGAGTTAGATAAGAGTTTATGTACCATTTTTCCCCAAAATGAGTTTACAAGGTGTCTACTGGAGCTGATTGGTATATTTCCGGATTTTCAATACGCAAGAAAATTTTCTAGTATATTACGGTTAACTAAAAGAGTGAGTGTCACTAAGTTATGATACTTAACAGCCTGTAAAATATGTTGAAAAAGCAAAGTACCTTTCAATACTCTAATAAAAACTAGTAGGTTAAAATCGAAGAAAGAAATTCAATTCTTATTCTGTTCTTATTTCTTCCAGAATGCCTGTCGTAATCCACCATTCCTCTCTCTCTGTCTGTCTGTGTGAGTGAGTGAGTGAGTGAGAGAGAGAGAGAGAGAGAGAGCGAGAGTGTGTGTGTGTGTGTGTTTTGACCTGCACTCACCGTTCATAACCAAGCCTTTCCTCACCTGGTTCACCGTATTACATATATTTATTTTCTTCTTACATTCGAATTAAATTTGATACATAAACATTGTTAAGAAGGAGACCAATTAATTACAAATATCAAAGAGCAGCATATTTAATGATAATCCTTACATATTTAGATGTGCTACTGTCTAGATGCTTGCATATTATATTAATACAACTGCATATAAAATAAATTAAAATATAACATAACTGCATAATATAACACTTATATTATGCACACTATCCATTTTCTTTATCAAATTAGCTAGTTTATCAGTGGCTGGCTAGTTAGCCCTATTACCACCTTCACCCAGATGATGACAGCTGCCATCTCAAACATAATTTTTATATTTCTTCAGTGTTACACAATAATTGCCAGTATCGATATAAATTTCCATTATTTCAAGTATAGGCAATCACTGGTTTTATTGCGTAAGTGACCTTGTTTCAATAAAGGCTCAAATCTACTAAAGGTGATCAAACTAAACGACACAATAACGTTACACCTAAATAATAATAATAAAAAGAAGATAGCAAAAACTGTACATTAGATAATACAAAGTCTAATAAGCAAACGCTCTCTCGTAAAATTTTACATTAATTGAGTGCTTTTGCAAATCTACCCTTCATATGTGTATATACGATAATTTAACTTAGGGCAAGAAAATTTATACAAAATATAACTCCCGTACTGAGGTTATATGAAAACTCAAATGTTCTGTCTCAACAACTTCCAACAAATTTAGATACATTTCAATTGTTATGTATACTTTGTAACCTCAATCTCTCCGTGAGCAAGGTTGACGATAATAATTTGAAGCTTTTTTAATGTAAATTATTTTTTTAACCTTTTGACTACCATTTTTTAAAATGTGGACTTTCTTTTATATGTACGACTCCTTTAATGTGGGATATTCCTGACATCTGTACACAGTTTTGGAAACTAAACAGTAGGGCGGGGCGAACTTCAAGAAATGTAAACAGAAGCTTTTGTCTCTAGTTCTAAAAGTTGATACAGGTAAAGATAATTTCGTATGTAAAATTTCAGATTTTTATCTTTTGATTTAAGGGTCCCAACTTTGAGTTAACAATGAAGCTATTATTGGCATATGATAAAAAGTAGTTTTTTTCTGTTCAGTAGGTTTATTGTTCTAAAACATGTATTAATTTTTTTAAAAGAAGTATTACTTAATTATCTGCTTTCAGAAACGCATGCTTAGTATCCAAATTTCCCAATTCCCTTCTTGATTCCTCGGATGAAGCAATCACTCCATGTCTGGCTTTATGACCAAAAACTTTTGTGGAAACCCTGGAAACTTCTTTTACGACTCGTTCAACTGCTTGTGAATGACACTGAATTCCTGTAAATTCCAGTGGTCCTATTTCAATCTGCCAGCAATTCTTCATCTGACATTGAGTTTACAAGTGGAGGTGGCGTTGTGACGGAAGCATCCCAATCAATCATCTTGTAGTAGTTTTCTGCTTCGAGATGAATCATAATATTTGATTTACAAAATTTTCTCACTCCAGCTTAATTGGTCGTTCTTGCAACAACAATCTTGTTTACTGCATCTTTTCCTACTTCAATGTCTGGATCTGCAAGAGCTGCAGAATATTTTCACTGTGGGCAAAATAATAATTTAACTTTAGAGATCTTATTGCAGCTTCCTTCATCTCACTATCGGGTAAATTTCTAACTTTCTCCAAAATAAAATAGAAGTTACGTTATCCATCAGTGCAGTTGGAATGGGTTTTTATCTCGAACCAACTTGGAGCATACAATCTAACGATGTAGGTTACAAGCTGCAATAGGTTTTCTTGTGCTCATGAAAAAACGAAGGGTTCGATTGGCGAGCGTCAACCACCTGGCGTAATTAAGGGCACCTAGAGAAGCAGTTTGTAAAAATTTTATAACAGCAGCATCAGCGTTGTCCTTTCCCTTTTGTACTGCGATGTAAAGTAAATCAAATACTTTTGATCAGCGCTAAAATCTTTTGTGATATTCACACAAAATTCCTTGACATTTCCAGTGACGGGCTGGAAATCAACTATTGGAACATCCCGTGGATCTTTCAGATATGCCCCGAAAATCTCTTTGGACCAATTGTTTTGCCATCAATATTTTTAAAAATTTCTCTTAGTGGAAGCTCATTCAGATGCAATATACAAATGAGCCACTGTAAAGGTCGATTTAAAGCTGTTTCCAGTCGACGTATAATTCCAGAATCTTCGCCGGTGTTTGTATTTTTGTTCCACCACATACCACAGCGCGCAAAGTAGCTGTCGAATCCGTGTCACGTATAACAGAGAGTATTTCATTTGAAATATCTTCTGCTTTGCCACTTTGTGGAGCAATATGATCCACGTATTGCTCACTAGGATATGCAATAATAACGTAGTGATCCTCCTCCTTTGTTAGTTGTCCTCCATCTGGTCCAAATAGTCTGGTTTCATCTATGCGCCCATCAAAACCAACACAAATTAGCCTGCGGAAGTCAAACGAACGAGATTCTGCTCTCTTGTCTCTCCAATAAATTCGCTGTCTCCGCAACTTTGTTGGTTCTAGTATATTTTCCAGTTTATCCAGTTTCAGGTCTTTCAGGCATGCATTAATTAATTTGCAAGCATCTCGGTTACTAACGCCAGTTCTTTCCATCATTTGGCTTAAGTTTGGGTACTGATACCTATTTTGTGCTGGCCGTTTTTCGGAATCTGTGTCTTCAGAGTCGGATGTGTTTGCTTCATAAGGTGATTCATCTTCCAAGGCCACACCACTTGCTTCATTTTGTTCCATAAAGTTCAACTGACAGGCAGTGTTTTAGTCGTAGTTAGGCTTTGCAAATGCTTTTTCCTAAACCGCTCTTTCTGGTCCTTCCTCTTTGCTTTTTTCTGAAGTGAACTCGAAACAATCTTGTCAATCGAACCGATTACCATTTTCCGACCCGAAGTCTGATCTACCCAGAAATTCCACTCAATTTGTGGTACTTTTATGGCGCATTTACACAACTGTCTGTCCATTATTTTGTTTCTAACACACTTGCAAATACAGACATCAAATACTTGTTTGAAATTACTGAAGTCCGCTTTGAATGTAAGTGATGTGCGCTTTGCTGGTGGATATTTTTGGAGCTGTTGGGCAAGTCGTATGAGCTTTGAAAGTTTGCCCAAAACGCTGGAATATCCAATGTCTTGAATGCTAGCTTTATTCCAGATACTGACAAGATCATTCGCCACATATTTTAAAATATCTCTCGTAGAAGGTGTTTCTTTCCCCTCTTCAGGTAGCATTTTTCTGTAGAACAGGTAGCATTTAACTACTTACAAGTTTTAGGATAAAACTACGTTAATTGCATCGAACAAACATTTATTTTAAGCAAAACAGGAAAATGAAAATATGTATAAACTATAATTAAAATATGTGGTAAGGAAATTCTGCAACTACACGCAAAACCTTTTGTTTTACAAAAATACAGTGACATTTGTGGTGCCATCTAGCGAGAAATTGGAAAATTACAAAATAATAAAATTACTGAATCAAATTCCAGTTGCGACCAGTAGAAGTGTGATTTTTTTTAGAAATCATACTGAAAGTGTGCTTAGCACATGCAAGAGCAGCGATCTTTATTAAATTTGCATCAATTAATTTTTTGCCCCGCTCTACTAAGCAGTCTCCTGGTCATACCTGACCCGATGGAAGAACATGAATTTTTGTAGAATTTTCTGAAAAGTTTCCAACCATGTTTAAATTATTTGCATGGGACATATGTGTCCCGTTGGTAGCCAAAGGGTTAAAAAAAGCATCCGCTTCACGAACTAAACAATGAAATGAACTTTAGAACAAACAGAAATTCGTATTCATCACTTCATATTAGCAGATTTGAATTGTAGGAATATTGAAATAGGTTGAATTATAGCTTTATATTTGATTGGTGAATAAGCATTTGTGGTCCAGTGCCAGTTACAATGATAAATTAAGGAAGATAAATGTCTGTGGTTAATATGATGAATTCAGGAAAACATTAAGTTAGGATTCAAGATAAGATACAGTACAATATTAAAACAAGAAAATGTAATATTTCGAAATTAATGCATCTTATAATTCCAATTGTGTTAAGCCAAGAATTATATAGATGTTTGATAGGTTACATTAAACTACAAATAAATACGATATGAGTCTGGAACGTTGTTGTAGTTGAACTAGCTGTTAGACTTACTATTAGCAAATCCGAGTAAGAAGTTACATACCCGGAATATCCATTGGTAATAATTTTATTTCTTCAATCTGTATGTAGCAACTTTAAAAAGTGGATTGTTAAAACTACTGCTGAGGTTTTTTCAAAATCCACCAAATAAGGATAAAAATGGTAATAAAAATAATTTAAAAGTAGCAGTCGTCAAGGCTTCGCTGATCATGCAGGAGATTATCAGCTCTGTGTGATAATTATGTACCACTTTTGCGTACTATAAACGAAACTTCTAAAGAATTCTTTGAACTGAAGAAGAGTCTGTATAGTGTTTATTTGTGTAACTTTAATATCTTTCTTCCTTGACCATCACGTGGATCAGATTATATCAAATACCAAGACACTTTTCAGAAAATTTAAATAAAATTAAACTAAACTGGCTGACCGAAGAGTTTAAGCTGATCAGCCAGCGAGTTTTATGTTAGGTTTCAGTGTTACTTTAACAATGTTCTATTACTCTAAAACCGCGTTTTCAATGTTTTTGAAATCTTGACACACTAATTGTTCAATTTAAAATTCAATAGTTTTTTTTTTTTTTTCATAGCTAATAACTTACAAATGGCATCATTACTTCAAAACCTAGTACTTTGTTCTTATGGGTAATCTTCCGATTTTATTGTCGGGATAAAAAAAAAATTAAGTTATACGTAATCGTTTTTGTGCAACTGTAATGGAGCGTGTTTGTCTCAGAAAATGACAAAGGACCCCGCACTTTTCTTATGGAAAGTGGCTTTCGGCTAATGTTGTTGAAACTTCGCTGGTTGATAGTTCTTAACATGTGGATCAAAAGGCTCAATTGGCACAAAGACCGAAATCCACTCCTTCCCCCCAAAAAACCGCCTCCAAGTAGCTGGGGGGGATTGAACTGATTTCAGCATGTATAACAATTTGTTGTTTTAATCAACTCAACAAGGACCCCAAACAACCACATGTTAGACTATCAAACTACCCCACTTGACATCGCTCTTTTCCCCCCACATCCCCTCCCCCGCGAATTACCTTACGGATGTTCCATATTACTGTAGTTTATAGTTGCGCGTATGTGTTAAAATACCTACAGTTTTGGTCTCACCGACGATATAATGGGTTTCACGTATCGCTGATTACGAATCTCAGGTGAGAGTTCTAGAACTCAAGATGGATGATCAATATGGCGGATCAAAAACACGAAACTCCTGAATATAGCCACAAATAGCTGTTTACTAGGGTATTTTGGGTCGTTGGTTACGAATCTGAGGTCAAAATTCTTGAATTCAAGATTGCAGATCCAATATGGTGGATAAAAACGTCGAAGCCACAAATCGTAGTAGACTAGAGTGTTTTTAGATCGCTGTTTAAGTACGCAACATTCCTTGATATTTCAGCCACCATGTAGAATTATTCTGCACCCTTGCCCTTTACCAAAACCCACCACAGATATCTTAATGCTGAACGGTGTTAAAATAATTCATCAATTATCTGTTCATTATTTTCATCATTTCGGTTTGCAGCATCTAATGTGGTACTTAGCAATGAGTCATCGGGATATCTAATATTCTGTAAATGTCGTGCATGGCCTAAATACCACAAGACACTTGCAACGTGCGCACATGTATCTAATGTACGAGCACCGCTTTGACATGTACAGTAGTAACCTTGAATAACATTTAGATCATAATCCTGGTCATTGTGTTAGTAGACAGAGATACCGCGATGCAATTCCTTTACTGGAATATTTAGGAATTGATCATAGAATGCCCGCACTCCTACTACCACGTGAAAGACAACTATCAACAGAAGAAGCGAATACTTCTCGACTAGTTACTAAAAGTCGATGGATACTCGAGGCAAGAAACGGGCATGTAAGATCTGTTTTTAAGTTTCTAGCACAGACGTTGAATCTGCAACATGCAAAGAAACTGAATAGTTTCTATCGCATAGCTGGAGCTATTTTGAACAGATACCATCCCGTTATTTTCATGCAAGATGCAACCATTGAATTAGCTAGAGAAATGAGAAATAGGTCAATCGTGCCGAACGTTGTTAAAGCAAGAGGGAAGGTAGATAATCTTATTAGAGGGAACGGTCAATGGGTACCGCTGAATGATCAAGGCCTAATTGATTTCTCTGTATTTAACTTAAACTACTTACGACATTTGACTGTAGGCACATATCAAGTAGATCTCTCATCCTCTTACGTCCAAGATAAACTAATACGAGATAAGGATGAGCAATTCCAGCTTGACGAAAACGTAACTGAACCGGGATTCCTGCGCATACGTCTCTACTCAAGGTTCCGCAATGCAACTACGCATCAAGTTTTCATAGCATATGTAGCCAATGATGAAGATGACCAGGATTATGATCAAAATGTTATTCAAGATTACTACTGTACATATTAAAGCGGTGCTCGTACAATAGGTACATGTGCGCACGTTGCAAGTGTCGTGTGGTATTTAGGCCATGCACGACATTTACAGAATATTAGATATCCCGATGACTCATTGCTAAGTACCACATTAGATGCTGCAAACCGAAATGATGAAAATAATGAACAGATAATTGATGAATTATTTTAACACCGTTCAGCATTAAGATATCTGTGGTGCGTTTTGGTAAAGGGCAAGGGTGCAGAATAATTCTACATGGTGGCTGAAGTATCAAGGAATGTTGCGTACTTAAACAGCGATCTAAAAACACTCTAGTCTACTACGATTTGTGGCTTCGACGTTTTTATCCACCATATTGGATCTGCAATCTTGAATTCAAGAATTTTGACCTCAGATTCGTAACCAACGACCCAAAATACCCTAGTAAACAGCTATAACCCATTATATCGTCGGTGAGACCAAAACTGTAGGTATTTCAACACATACGCGCAACTATAAACTACAGTAATATGGAACATCCGTAAGGTAATTCGCGGGAAGGGGGGGGGAATGTGGGGGGCAAAGGGCGGTGTCAAGTGGGGTAGTTTGATAGTCTAACATGTGGTTGTTTGGGGTCCTTGTTGAGTTGATTAAAACAACAAATTGTTATACATGCTGAAATCAGTTCAATCCCCCCCAGCTACTTGGAGGCGGTTTTTTGGGGGGAAGGAGTGGATTTCGGTCTTTGTGCCCATTGAGATTTTTGATCCACATGTTAAGAACTATCAACCAGCGAAGTTTCAACAACATTAGCCGAAAGCCACTTTCCATAAGAAAAGTGCGGGGTCCTTTTAATCACCGAGTGAACATTAAATATTTTGCTGAAGGAATATGTTCAGGCCATGGACATTAATAATTGTATGAAAACTATTGTGGGGAATTCGACTCCGTAAACATATGACTATAAAGGGGGTCGTAATCGTGAAAGCTTGAAACTGAACAATCAAACCCTAACTGAACAATCAAAATCCTGCACTTCACAAGACATTACTGATACAGTGCACCATATGGTACTTCAGATTTCTTGATTAAAGGAGTGTGATATTCCCAAGTTGAACGAGTATTATACATTTTGACCGAAGGATTGTGCATGAAAAATGTCTTCAATATGGGTGCAACGACCGCTCACAGAATATCCATTTGCGTGTCGTTAAAATGGTTCATCAATTAGTTAAGATATGATTTGCTGGCACATTCCTCTTATTCACCAGATTGGAATTCGTCAGACTTTTACCTCTTCCCAAAACTGGAAAAATGTCTTGTGGGTTTTAATTTCCTTAACCAAGATCTTAAAAGCTTCAGTGAAGGAATGTTTTATAGATATGGCATAATCACTTTCAATCATTAGACTAAATGTATTATTAAGGGGGACTATATTCAAAAATAAACTCAATTTTCAAGAGGTAAGTCAATGTGTTGCATGTCATTAATGAAACTTTTTAAACCATCCTTGTACCTAAAGTTAAACAAAATGCACTAGAAGGAAATGTTTCTCCCAGATATTTAATCATAATTAAAATTAACGTGACAAAACTGAGTTTATTAAACAAATTCTTAATGGCATTCAAATGAAGACAAGAAAACTGAATACACAAAGAAACTTTTCATTTCTAATAAAAGTAGCACTTCCAATGTAGATAAAAGTCATGTTTGACGTTTTTACCACGTATGATTACTTTTCATTATTAACAAATTACATACACGAGTTACATCAACACTGGATTACAATTTTCAACTACGTATTGTATTTATGCTTAAGCCTCGCTTATTCTGGCCACTTTAGGTTCTGATACTCCCTCTGCACATTCACATTTTTTTTCAACAGTCGGGATTTCTTTCACGAAGTACTCTTTAAGTTTCTGCACAGCTCGGCTTCTATGCGAAATTTCATTTTTATGTTCTTTGGGCAACTCTGCATATGTTTTATCGTAATTTACAGGCTGGAAGCACGGATCCCATCCGAAGTCTCTAGGTCCTCGAGGACTAACAATACTTCCTTCTGTTATCCCCTGGAAAAGAATCACTTCGTCATCTATGCCTCCGGGTGAATAAGCCATTGTGCATATCGCTTGTGCTGACTTATCGTCCCATCCCTCTAACATGCGATGAAGCCCCTCTGGTCCCAGCTTATCTAAAAACCATTTTATATAAGGACCTGAAAATTAGAGAACATAATCAGTTTTACTAAATAAATAATTTGCACACTATAAACAAATAAATATAAATATTATTATTATTACTAAAATATTCAAAACGCTTTGTAAAGTGGCTAATTTATAAATACTAGCCTAGACTACTTTGGCTAAAAGAAAGAAACAACTGTACTATTACCAGATACTACAAATATGACGACTATATCAAGTAAATGTGTTCTTTATTTACGTTTGGCGTTATATAAGTATACAAATCTTTTACGTTTTCTTATCAAGATACGAATGACGAATCAAGACAAGAACACAGTATGCATATCCGAAATATCGCATCTTTCCCGTATATCCGAAATATAGTTACATGTTTGTATAATAGTATACTGATACTATTAGATTTACCGTGAACGAATGGTGTCAGACAAGCAGTGTGCGAATTAGATAATCTATATTGGGGGGGATAAAATTAGGCCAAAGGACATAGTCTGAAGGTTCAAATTTCAAAATGAGACAATAAATGCCTTACCCCCATATATATATATATATATATATATATATATATATATATATATATATATATATATATATATATATATATATATATATATATATCTCTATATATATATATATATATATATATATATATATATATATATATATAGATATATAGATATATATATATATATATATGTGTGTGTGTGTGTGTGTGACATCTGTAATAAATAAGAGATTTATTAATTTAATAAATCTACCGACAATAACTATGCACATATATATTGTCTGACATACACACACCCCACTAAACCTTTCTGAACGTGTTTTAATGTTGTACTCACTCTTGTCCCCGTAGCTCTCTAAGGTTTATTTAGTTAATAATTCGCCTCGAGCAATGATCACAAGCATCTGTTAATTTTTCCACTCATATTGAAAGCTTCCACTTTGCATTAAAACCTACAGGTTGCGAAAAGAAACCTACTTCAGTCTTGTGTAAACCACTAAAATTATCAGTTAAACCGGACATTTTTTTTTTAAAGAAAATCTAGATATTAGCCTATCAAAAAAGAAATGGATTGTTGCTGGTCCCGATTTCTCACATCAAGGTCAAATCGAAGGCCAAATATTTAAAATCTCTCAATTACTTTACTTAAAAATTACTTTACTGTTAGGTTGAAGATGAGTTGATTCACTATGGGCTACGTTATTCAAATAAAGTAAAACATTACACTGAAGTCTTTCAGACAACATTAATTGCGTGGACAGCAAACTGTACAGCGAAAAGATGGAAAAATGAAGGGTTAACTTTTAAAAAAAAAACAAAAAAAAAAAAACGCTTCAGTTCAAATGCTTATACAGACACAGACAATGACACGGAGAACCAGTCGTATTAACAAATGCTGAAACAAATCTTGAATTATTCGCTTATTCACCTAAAAATCACCTTCATTAACATGTCTGCTCACTAGGAGCGTATCCCCCAGCGTGTACGTTAACATATACTTACGAGAGAATAACTATATCTCAGATTTTGAGTACAGTTTCAAAAGTTCATTTCCGTAAACTGCAAAAGCACTGATTACTATGCTAATTATCACAAATTAAATGCAACTTTTGAGTTGCATACACACAACCTATTAGGGAATGAAGACCATGTGCTAACAAAGAGTACACTGGAAAATGAAATAACATGTTATAACAAAAATTAAAATAAGATGATAATCGATACAAATATAGAGGATGAATATGACATATCCGAACCTCGCCAAGTATGGTAGAAGAAGCTATTTGTTTACTTCTTCTTGGCCAACCGCTAATAACATTTATAAATCTATATGTGGCTTTGTTATACGCAATTAGTACATTCAAATTCACAAACGATGACGAACTGAAGGGTACGAAGGTACAGTTGCAAGTAACAACCGTAGTCATAATAATATAGTTATACTAAACAACGTTGAAAATAGTGGGTAATTAGGTGGTAAGTAGAAATGACCAAAACTGAACAGTTTACATCGATCATTTCGAAATACAGCCAGAAGATTAAATTTACAAGAAATAACAAAAATCAGTGAAATTTGGAGTTATACTAAGCATAATTTGAGGGGGAAAGCGAGCATCCCTGGTGGGGATACTTCAGCTGACTTCTTTGGGGGGGAACAAAATGTGATTGAGGGGGAAAATCCCCCTCATCCTCCCCAGTAATTCGCACCCTGCAGACAAGTACTGAAAGCATACCAAAGCACTCACATCATTTTATTTTGCGGCTCCGCGTTGATCTTGGTTTATATATAAGCGGAATTGGAATAAAAGTGAGACGCTGCACTACAAAACATGGGAAAAGGAATGATACAAAAGTTCTTTCCAAAAGGTTTATCTTAAAATTCCAACGTATTTTAATTTTCTAGCATAAACTTTGTTCCTGAATTATTCCCCGAGCCAGCAACCACAGAGACCTTAGGCCATTTATTTTATTTTATATTATTATTATTTATTTATAATTATTGTCGTTTACTCCAAAACCCGTCTTTCAAATAACCTATTATGTTCCTGTTAAATAGTGATAGCTTACTATGCGATTAGTGTTTAGTCATAATTTGACACATGCTATTCGTTACTACACGAGTAGAAGTAACTAAGGTAACTCAAAAAAAAAAAAAAAAAAAGTTTCTATGTTGTGTTTGGGCAGCAATGAGTTAGCACATGCTTTGTGCAGTATAGCTACAGAAAAAAAAATCTTATCAAAATCGCACTTTCTGTTTCCCGGGTTGTACCATTTATGATTTTGAAAACTAAGTAGGCTGAAAATTTCACTCATACCTTTAAAAACTATAAAAAGTACTACAGAATAGGAAAAAATATATCATTATTATGATCGACATTGAACGCACAACATGTGACTGTGTTTTATGTCCTTATGTAATGTCATGAAGGATGGAACCTAAGAAATATTGGAGTTAGTACTTAGGTTTAAGTAGAAGAAGAAATGAAGGCTTCAGTGTCAGAGCTGAAATCCAAGTTGAAGGAAAGAGAAAATAGAATCGCTTCTTTGGAAGAAAGTGTAGTTGAACTTGAACAATACCAAAGAAGAAATAGTATAAGAATTTTCGGAGTGCCTGAAAAAGAACAAGAAAATACAGATAATATTTCGTTGTTAGTCTTCGAGACTAAATTAGGAATTAAACTTGAGCCAACGGATATATGCAGATCTCATAGAATTGGTCCTAAAGTTCGTGGCAAAACAAGGCCTATTATTGTTAAGTTCTCGAGCTACAGAAGCAGAGCTTTGGTCTTCAGAAACAAAAGGAAACTAAAATCCAGCGGTATCACCATAAGAGAAGATCTGTGCCAGTCAAGATTACAGCTCCTTAAGATGGCGACAACGAAATTCGGTACAAGAGACGTATATACACAGGATGGGAAAATCGTTATCATAAAAGACAAGTAAAACATTTCATAACCACAGCTAAGGAACTTCAGTCGGTGTAATTACACAGAAGAACAAAACTGGGAAGTGCTTTTATGTTTCTTTCTATTATTATTATATTTTTATTTCACTAATCAATTTTTTTAACCAATGGTTAGTGTAGTCATTCTTATAAAGTGCAAGGCAGAGGTACTACCTCTGTGTGTAAAAACTGACTCCGCCTTTGTACATTATCTCGTTTCGACTGCTTTTATTACCAGCAACTTTCTGTGCAAAATAACTCACTCTTTAAGATTCATTATGTATAGACAATCACACTTAAAACATTATTACGATCATGTTTGCTCGAAAATGGACAATAAACTGGAGCGTTTTATATATAGTGAATATCTTATACGTTGTGTGCTTATATTCTTTATCTAGTGAGTGTGTTGCATTGTATCTAAAATGCTATAGTGTTGTTGCTTGTGGCTTCCATGATCTGTGCCCCTTTTCTCAATCTAAGCCACCGATGGAAGCCCTTGTTCATTTGCAGCCTGACTGCAACTGTACTGTAGATACGTTCTTACTATGTAATATCGTTATGGTTTTATTGTGTCTTTAGCTTATTAAGTATGAAATCTCGGGAAATTGTAAGAAGTTCAAAATATCCTCCTGTCTCATATCTGAGGTAAGTGCCAGGAGGATAATCACTGGGTTAGATATTATAATATACATTATACGTACCGTATGTCATAAATGTAACTATGAGTACGACTATAGGTAACTCTACTGGACATTCTCATATTCTTGACCTCTCTGTTATTAACAGAAACCGTGCTGTGGTATGCACAATACCTGCAGATGCCAAAAGAAAATTTAGTGTTATGCATGCTAATGTTCGCTCACTTCTTCCGAAAATTGATGAAGTAAGATCTCTTATCGTTACGAATGAATGTGCTGTATTTATTTTAACTGAATCATGGTTAGATAAATCTGTTAATACTGAAAAAATTGATGTACAAGGGTATTCTGTTTTACGACAAGACACGGGCAGGGGTGGGGGGATAGTAGTATATTATCTTAAAAACCTAGAACTTAAGACTTTTGCATCCAGCTCTGGTGACGGATTAGAGAGGCCAAACATAGAATTTCTTAACTTTACTGTAAAAATAAAATCTTATTCAATAGGTTTTGCTGCATTATACAGATCACCCAATATATCGTATACTTCACTATCAATCACTGTAGATATTGTCATCGAGCTCTATCCACAGGTCGATTCTCTGTTTTTAATTGGCGACCTGAACTGTGACCAAACTTGCATAAACAAACCTGAAACGGTATATTTAAACTCAATATTAAATAGATTAAATCTTATTCAAATAATTAATGAGTCTACTAGGATAACTGAAACAAGTGAATCTTTGTTAGATGTTATTGTTACTGATAACAGAGAGAGACTGGCGTTGCATGGTGTTAGTCCCCCTATTGGAAATTCTGATCACTGTGTTATATACATGGTTCTTGATATTAATAAACCGCCTAGTCCGAAACCTGAAATTCTCAGCTGTCGAGATTATGGTAGTTTTGATGAAAATCTTTTCTTTAGCGATGCTCAATACGTACACTGGGAAAACATTGAGTCATTTGAAACAATAGACGGTAAGGTTTCTTTTGTACAGGACGCATTAACACATATATTCGATGTGCATGCTCCTATTAAAAAGATCAAGCTTTCTAAAACTAAACTCCCATATCTCTCAAGTAATACCAAGCTATTAATGAAAATGCGTGATCGAGCACATCTCAAGTTCAAGCGTACCAGAACCCAACAAGATTGGGAAGAGTTTAAAAGGCTTAGGAACTTTACAACGTCAGTGGTTCGACAAGAAAAAATTACTTACTTCTCTTATCGTATTAAAAACTATACTGCAGTTAAAGACAAATAGAAAGTAATACAAGAGCTGGGTCTTTGTAACAGGAACAATGATGTAGCACTTCCTAGTGAAATCAATGATCCAGATATTATTAATGATCATTTTGTCAGTCTTCCTGGTTTGCCTCCTATTAATTCTGAGAGGGTTGACAATCAAACTAAGAAATTTCTGTCTAAAAACATCCACAGTTGCAGACAACATTTCTATTCAACCCAGTAAATGAATCCGATGTGAGAAAGGCGGCACACAGCATAAAATTTAACTCAGCTGGCCTTGATGCAATAACCACTAAAATGATCAAATTAGCGTTGCCATTTATAATATCACCTCTAACAAAAATAATTAATTATTCACTAGTTAACGGCTGCTTTCCTACTGCCTGGAAAACAGCAAAAGTGGTGCCGCTACCAAAGAAACCCCGCGTAACTTCCTTAAACGAGCTACGTCCAATTAGTATCTTACCAATAATGTCAAAGGTTGTAGAGAAATTAGTAAACCAGCAATTATACGACTATGTAAATCACAACAATATTATCCCTATTATTCAATCCGGTTTTCGTAAGCATCATAGTACTGTCAGTGCGATGCTCGAGGTAACAGATGGGATATTAAACGCAGTTGATAACTCTCAAGTTGCAATCATAGTCCTCTTAGACCTAACCAAGGCCTTCGATCTAGTTAATCATAACCTGTTGTTGGCTAAACTAAGGTATTATAAATTCTCTGATACCGTTATAAATTGGATTGAAAGCTACTTACTAGGCAGGAAGCAACAAGCATATCTTAGGACACCTCAAAATCCCTTATCTTCGTCACTCGTTATAAACAAAGGAGTACCTCAAGGATCAATCTTGGGTCCCCTTTTATTTTCTATTTACATTGCTGACCTCGTAGATTCCATTAAATACTCTATTGTGCATTGCTACGCCGATGAGACACAACTTTGCATCATGTCATCACCACAAAATATTGAACAAACTGTAGAACTTGTTAATAGAGATTTGACCTCGATTTCTGAATGGTGTACCGATAACGGTCTTGTCATCAACCCCAGTAAGTATACATTTACGATTATAGGAACCTCACAACAGTTGAGTAAAATCAAGGCAGCGGATCTAAAAATAAAAATTATGGACACTTATATTTCTTACTCTACCCATGTGGAAAGCTTAGGACTCATATTGGATAAGGAACTAAACTATAATAATCATATATCTACTCAGTGTAATAAAGCTATTACTTTATTACGTCGACTTTACAAAGCCAAAGACTTTCTATCTCAGTCTATGAAATTATATCTCATACAAGTTCTTGTTTTACCGTTATTAGACTACTGTGACGCTGTATATGGACCATCTCTCTCCGTTTACAATTCTAAAACTATACAGAAAATACAGAACTCGTGCATTAGGTTTGCCTTTAACTTAAAGAAATCGGAACATATCCTACCAGTGCTAAATAGAAACGATATTTTAACAATGTCGGGAAGAAGATACCTACGCTATAGTTGTCTGATATATAAAATCCTTAAAACTCAATCCTCACAATATTTATATTGTAAATTTACAAAGCGGTCATAAATTCACTCTCACGTTACGCGTAACAGTGAGAAATTCAATGTACAAAGGCTTAAACTGAAGATAGTGCAAGGATCATTTTCTAGAGCAGGTCCGAGAGTATGGAATGCGATACCAAAAGCTCTCACGGAAATAAAGTCATTTAATTCATTTCGAATTTCATTAAAATCACATTTGATGAAATCCCAGCGACTGGCCTCTGACACTTACGACATGTACAGTTTTATGTAACAACTTAGCTAAATCCAACAATATCGATACTTTTTATTGCATATGTCACTTGTTTATTTTTTGATTTATTCTTTTACTTGTATTTTATATATATATATATATATATATATATATATATATATATATATATATATATATATATATTTAGTTTTTCTGTTCCTTTTGATGTGTAATGTTTAATATTGTATTCTTTTGACAAGGGTTAGGTGGTACAGCAGCCATGGCTGAACCTCGCCCGCTTCAATAAAGACATTTTCATGCATTCATTCATTCAAATGTCTAACTACAGAACTGGTCACGTTATATAGGTAATATCATCATATGCCACTATCTTTATGGTTCGAAGACACATTACTTAATTGAGCTGGAGGCCACGTTACGGATGTTACTAAAAAAGGCTTTCCTATTTGCAAGACTTGTAAAACGAACTAAATTCGGTAGCGGAGATAAAGAAAGACGAACTTACCAGAAAGCTGACACTCTGACAAACTAGAGACAAAGCTTTTTTTTTTTTTATCTATTCGTACATCTTTTATGTTCAATATTAAATTTCTCCCCATCGGAGGATAGGGCACTATGTCACATACGGCTAAGTTTACAGGAGATCAATTTTATCATGCCGATTGTTGCTTTTATTTATTTTCTGCTACTGATTGTTGAACTATTATAACAAAACGTTACCAATACGTTCTTTATGGACCAGAGTTTAATTGATTTGCATTTGTTGTATTTTTTATTGATATATTGTGTATAACAAACTGAAATTTGACAAACATGGATATAGTGTACTATACCTCCGAGGGGCATATATATATATATATATATATATATATATATATATATATATATATATATATAAATGAAAGTCACCATGTTTGTGACTTCATAACTCTTGAACCTCTCGACCGATTTCGATCAAATTTTGCACATAGATGAGGTTCTGGGATGGATTTTAGCATTTCACTTTGACGGTACAATGTAGGGAGAGTGAAGGGATATATATAAATAAAAATGAAAGCATATACATAAATAAAATAAATAAAAATGAACGGGACTAAGTTTGTGACTTAATAACTTTTGAATCACCCAACCGTTCTCAATCAAAGTTTCAACATAGATCAGGTTCGGGTTTGTGGTGGGTTTTAGTATTTTACTTTGACGGTGCAACTTCGAAGAGGGGGAGGAAGAAAATATTTTAAAATGATCGAAAATGACCTATATTAGTGTCAAATCCATAGTTTTTGGGGTCGTTGAGACGAACAGTGACACTTCTGATGCCGTTTAAATCCAAATTCAAACCTTTATGTCCAAAATGGAACTATTTTCCCCGTACGAAGAACGGGTATTCTGGTAATTACTTAATAAATCAATCAGTAATAATTTCATCACTTAAAGATATACTAACATCTCAGCACTTTCGTTGGTTAATTGGAGTCTAGCGATCCTATTCACCACCGAGATTATATGAGACGAGGACTTACGGTTTCAAGTAGAATCCAAGTCACCATAATACGTTTAAATTTTAAGGCTCTCCCACCGGAAAGCTAACCTAGGATCTCGTGTACCGAAAGTGCGCGCACTAACTATTAAACCAGCGGGTAGGGCTCAGCACTTTCACAGCACTCGCTGTCAAGGCACCAAATTGTCATCATCTGACTTAGTAGTAAATGGACAACCATTACAAGTAGTATAAAAGCTGAAGGACGCTCAGTTTGGGACACTTTCTACTCCGAAGGATGAAAAAACTGACTTCCAGATATCCTCCATCAGCTCTTACCCATAGTCTGATTTAGTTTGGTGACGCCATATGATTAACAAAGGAAGATGCATTTCCTACAACATCATAAAGAATGTAACAATACACCAACTTACTGTTTTTCAGAAGTATGCAATCGACCGCTTCAAAAACATCCGGTCAACATTTACAAATAACGCTAGAAACCATTTTGGCATGATAAATATTTTTTAGCTTCGTGCCTTTCTATGTATAAATCCTAAGACCTTTTCTAAATGAATATTAGGTACAACATGTCATGTGATTAAACAGATAAAGTTACTTAATTCCAAGAGCTTTTTTAAGTTTCACTGTAACGTCCTAAACTTTCGTATTTTCAATATTCATCTCATTTATACTAATATTTAACAAATAATATGGAACTTATTAAGTATACAAAAAAGTGCAGCATATTGTTTGAAATTGTAACTAACAGGGGTCTCGAAAGAAAAGGTTGGGTTATATTGCTTTGTGTAGTGTTCTTGAACTAACCATGCCCAAGTACCGTTTATTTATTTATGTTATTGTCAAACTGCAATTTTAATTTCCTTTCATACAATAACACTTTTGCTAAATCAAATTCAAGACACAGTATTACAAACACTCCTCTATTGCAAATAGAATCTCATAAAACATCTTCTGTTTCACAATTATGGAAAAGATAATTAAATTTCACTCAACAAACTCTGCTAAGAATATAAGTTGATGCCTCCTAAGCTAAGTTCACTCAGGTCATTTTACAGGGAAATTCTACACCTATATCTGAGAATGATCTTAAATACTACATACATAAAATTTTTTAAATTATATTACAAATTAGCTCATTTTCGTGACCAATTTGTCTATTTTCATGAAACTTCAACGTACAATTGAAAATAGTTTGTTCACTTTCCGGTTGTCTGTAAATTCTTTCACTTTCTGTTTGATTTGTTTGAAGTACATGATTATGACATACAATGGCTTCGGAAATTATTATAAACCACAAGAAGATATAATTCTGATCTAAGTGCAAAAATTCTTGATAATTCGCAGTACTTCGAACACAAAACTGCAACTTTGTGTATTCATTTGAAATTTAACCTCTTTTTTTAGTATCTAAGCTATACGGCACGTCGAACTACAACTTATCTTAATATTAAATTCACTGTAACTCCCATCTGAAATATAACCCGACTTTTCAGCAACAAAAATACAAACATCGACCATCCACCTATGAGGAAGCTGCAAATAATTTCAATTATACTGATAATTTACTGTAACAAGAGATTCATTTCTTAAGTAATGGCAACTATACTACAGCTACTAAAAAAAGCTCCACCAATGGAAGTCCGCTATATGTGTTTGGAGGCCGCAGGAAATCCATTTAATATCATTGGCTGTGTGTGATATATCAATCTGTACTACCTATCAACACATTCACAAAAAAAAATTGGAGGACTATTTGAAGGGTGGTGTTCACTTGCTTTAAAAGCCCCATCAATAGGAGCACGAGTTTTTCGCACTAAAAATTTGAAAATTTCGCGTTTCGTTTTTTATATTTCGCGTTTTGTCGAATTTTCCAAATATAGTTTCGCATTTTGTAGCTCTTGTGGAAAAGATATTCCCTAACATTTTTACCATTGTTCCTTTTATTCATAGATCACAACAGAAATAAACCATTAATTACCTAAAAACAAAATACACTGAATATTTCACTTGACATTGTAAATTTCACTTATAAGAAATTACATTTCTTTTTAAATCAAACTGAAGGAAAATCAGTAACTAAACTTACTATGAATAGGAAAGTTTTGCTGTCTTCTGAAAACATACAGGCACAAGTTACATTTAAGCATTTAACATAAGCATGTTACATGTTTCCACATTTTCTTTCTTCATTGTTGTACGTTTCTCACCAGCAGTCCATGCCATTGGCTTGCTAACTGAAACGGCTCCTCCCCATCCAGCTGCGATGTTGATAGTTAACGCGAAACATGTTTTCTATAGCCGTGTCGAATCACCCAAATGCACCGTTCATGGCACGTTCCACCGTTCCGTCAGCGAAATACGTGTTTTTAAATTAATGAAAACATATTTTTAAAATTTCGCGCAAAACTGTCAATTTTGCGTTTTATCGCGCAATGGAAACCAATGAAAATACACACGGAGTATCATAAAACATCAAGAAACTGAAATCTACTTAAT